>NC_056511.1:22638288-22676982 GCF_014905685.2 Nematolebias whitei | reverse complement strand
TAAACCAACCACTACTAGAATTTTATGAAACTGTACTTTCTACTTAAAAGTATAGTTTCCCCAAATGATTGGGATGGCTGAAGATTAATCTATGGGGGCCAAGGCCACCACTGACCACCCCTTGGCTCCTTCATTGCACCTGTGGTGGATAAAATGTTCTTCCTCCAAGATCTGTCACTCTGCTCTGTCTCAGACAGGAAAAGAAAAACTGTTCTTCACAGTTTAACTTCTCTCCACTATCTTCACCAAAAACATTTAGGTTTACTTCATTCTCTGTTCAGTTCCGGTTCAAAAAACACTCATCTCCAAAGCTACAAACATTCACTATTCAAATCCCTCAGTGATGGAAACATGAAGTTTTAATGTTTAGAAGCAACAAACCAAACTTTGTCTCCAGTCAGAGTTTTTATCAGTTTTCAGTTCTGGACATGACGTGTTCAACAAGTGCTGCAAAATGTTTCTCATTAACACTAATAAAAAATAATCACAAATGCCTTCTTCTTTGTTTTATCACACAAAATGTTCAAATGTCAATGTTTTTTCTGTCAGGATAACTTGAAATTAAAAGTTACAAAGATGAAGATATTGACATGTGTTTTTAAAAGATATTAATATTTAAAAAATGTGTTATTTAACTGACTAATTTCAGGAAGGTGACATTTAGGCATCAATAAAGGGTTTATTAACAACAATATGGCTCCTCCACCTGTGTGAAGATCAGTGAGAATCAGAGTTTAAACCATCAACTTCTCTTTAAATCACCAGGGTTAATGTCCAGAACTCATCCACTGGTTTGTAATTTGCTCGATGTCTCATATTTATTTTAATTATATTTATTATCCGTATTGTTTTCTGTGCAGGATCAAGGGAAGATCGGCGTCATCTTCAACGTGGGAACAGACGACATCAGCATCGACGAGCCCGCTCTCGTCGTCAACGATGGCAAGTACCACGTTGTGCGCTTCACACGCAGTGGCGGGAACGCCACCCTCCAGGTGGACAACAATCCTGTCCTAGAGCGGTACCCCCCAGGTGAGCCCAAACGACAACCAGCACCTGTTCACGCTGAGTGTAGAGAAACGGCATGGAGGGACTTTAGAGGCTATTGAGGATCTGTTTTAAATGTTTGTCTTCAATATTGATTTGTTTACCTTCATCACTCACCTGATTGGCCCCTCCCCCACACGTGTTTCACACATTATTTATTTGGGGGCTGTGGTAGCTCGGTGGGCTGTGCTGCGGCCTTGTGATCCTTAGGCTGCAGGTTCGAGTCCAGGTTGGGTCAAGAAGGTCAAATGTCTTGTTTGAGTTCCCTCTCTGGGGCAACCCACTTACAAAAGTAGGACAAATTTACAGCAAACATGCTTGTAATGAATGCGTCCGTCATTCAAAAACCTGTTTATTAAATCTTCATAGCAGCATAACTTTCTTGTGTGGTTTAAGCACATTATAAGACCTTCATGACGTCCATCTGTGCTCATTTTATCAACCTCTTGGCTCAGAGTCAGTCTGAACTGAGGGAGGACAAATTCTTGTTGACATTCAGAGTTTTGATAGGAATAAATTGTCTATTACCTTATTAAATGTAGCTCCATTTAATACTTGAATGAAACTAATTTTTAAATGTTTACAATAAATGCACACCCACAAAAGGCAGTCAGATGGGATTAAATGCGTCAGGACGGAAAATTACTCGTCTAAATGTATGTAAAATGTACCCAAACTGTGAAAAGATGTTTAAAAAAAAATGGCGACACAACAGGCTGTCCTTTAACCTGCTCCAAACCAATCAACTAATTAACATCATTCAGAGCAGGTGTGAGCTGGCGGAGCAGGAGGAAACCGAATCCTGCAGCTGCTGCAACACACACTCACACACACACACACACACTGAGCCCACGGTTTTACATAAATCAGTCCAGCATAATGTATACAGCCGTGTGTGTGCTTCTATTTTCAGCTCCCACTCAGTAATCAGTCATTTTCTAACATTTCCAAAAGGTAAATTAAAAAACCACCGAGGAGACATTTCAGTTGGAGTCGCTGCAAAGAGAGAGAATATCATAAACTCTGAAAAGACGAAAAAATTGACACCCAATAATCAGGAGTGAGCGTTTTGAGACGTCTCGCTTCACAAATCTTCTAAATGAGCTCTGAACTGAGTTCAATCAGAGCCACGCCGGCTGTTTCCTCCTGCTTTAACCCTTTCTGTTCGTTTATTCATGGCTGCCTTCAAACAGCTCTGATTTACTCATTTTTGCTCAAGAATGACGTTTTCACAGACAGAACAAGTCGGCTAACAGAGAATAATAAGTTGTTTTTCCTCTTTATTTTATCACGTTAATTTTCTTTCCTTCTTTTTTCTGACATGTTTCAAATAAACTAATTTAATCTAAAATGTCAACAAGAATTAATTATATTTTCAATTAGTGCTGGACTGAGCATCAAATTTTCCTGCTCGAATGCAAAAATAATCATCCAGTTGTTGCATATTTCTTGCGATGTCTGTTTTATTCATCATTGTTTTGTGTTTGCACGTGTTTAAACTAAGAGCTGAAGTCTTGTCTCAAGTGTTCTGTTCGTTTTGTCAAACTGAAACATGTTTTGGGTTTTGATTTGTCTCTTTAATTGTTGCAATGAAAGCTGAACCCGTAACAGAAATGTGTATTCTCTCAGCATCTACTTGTTTGTTTTTGTAGTAAAATTACATCTTTATCAGACTTTTCTGCCACCATGCTGAGGATATCTCTGAGGCACGTCATGCACAATTATTTGCAAGTGAAAATTCCGACCTCATCGTTATTTCTGGTCATTTTAATCAACCCCAGAGCGATTAAAGTGGACCGCTCACTGCGTTCAGTCACACTTGATGATGATTAGAATATTCTTACTGGACAACTTTTAATAATTTATGCAAAAAAACAAACCCAAAAGAGGCAGCACAATGAAAAACAAACAAGTTCCTCCTACAGAAATGTCAGGATGTACGAGTTGTCAAGTGAAACATTGTCCAAGTTAAGAGGGTTAAAATGGACCACCACCGAGTACGACTCCCAGGCTGAAAGTTTGACATGAGGCCCGGTGAAGAGACGGGTCCTGATGGAGCAGATGGATGCATCTGCTCCAGGATCACTAATGGACTCAGGGCATCACTTCAAATCAGGGCTCAGAAAAGATGAAGGAGGGCTGCGATCATTAAAGCTAAGCTGTTTAGACCCTTTCAGAGGGAAGATGTGCTGAAAGTGAAGCACTAAACCCAGAGCTCCTCTCCTCTGCACTGAGACGGGAAGAGATCTGCAGAATTCATGCAGGCTGAGATCTTTCTGCATGCCAGTGCTGCAGCAGATCCATCCAAGAACCCCGTGCATGGTTAGACAGTGAGAAATGATGAATAATGAACTGTTTCCCCCCTTCTTGCCAGATATAAATTCAAGTGAAGGCTGGTGGGCTCGTCTCAAACATGACACCTCTTGGATCCGGATTTCAGAGGCTGCTGCTTCAGAGGAAGTCTGACAGAGTCCATTAGGGGGTCAGGGCCGTTACTAAAACACTACTCAGCTAAAATGAACAAAAAAATGTTTTAAAAAGGCCCAAACTAGTTTTATAGCAATCTATCATCACGTCTCTGGTGAATTTACTCTTTATTTTAAAATCAAGGAATTGGAACGCTTGTTTGTACTTTCTAATTTTTTATCGCACGTCATGGAGCGAAGAGGGGGAATTGGAAATATCCTCCGTCAACTTGTCCAGTTGTGCATGTTGTGAGCATGATCTTTTTTTTCTTTCAGCTGCTCCCTTCTTCAACGAACTAACTCGCACGAAGACTTGGCAATTATTTTTACACTGGATGTCCTTCCTGACACAACCACAGACCACCGAGCTCCCACAGCCCTCTGTGTGGAGCAGAGCGCTGCAATCTAGGGCGCCTGGGGGAGCAGATGGTGGGGGTTAGGGGCCTTGCTCAAGGGTCCAGAGTGGGGCAAATGAGGGTGGAGGCAGATGTGGGTGTTTCACCTTCTCCCCCTACATTTTGCTGTTGTCAGTCCGGGGAGTTGAACCGGCAACCTTCAGATCACAGGCTCACCTTTTCTAACCGCTACTCCACCATGTTGTGAGCATGATCTTGTGTATAAATCAACCACCTCCATCATTTGAGGATACTATGCATTCTAGTTTTTATAGTATTTAAAATTATAGTTTCCTCAAATGATTGACATGACTGATGATTAATCTATGGAGGACCAAGGCCACCATAGGCCACCCCCTGATCCTCCATTACTCCTGGTGGGGGATAAAATGTCTCCCTCCGCTCTCCAGGATCTGTCACTCTGCTCTGCTCACTCAACAACAATCTTCCCTCTGTTCTTCTCAGTGTAACTCCTCTCCACTCGAATATCTTTTGCGCTAAAAACATTTAGGTTTACCTCATTCCCTGTTCACTTCCAGTCCAGAAAAACACTCATCTCCAAAACTACAAACATTCACTATCCAGAGCCCTGAGAGGTCAGGGACATCAGAATACTGCTCGTTTAACACTAACAAACCTAATGCTTGAGAACCGCACGCCTCTGAGGACAACAGAACGAGCTTCGTTCAGACAGCAGATTTTTTTAAGTGCCTTTGAGCAACATTAAAAATGAACCTGTAATCTGGACGTTTATAACATTTTTAACTTGTATAATTGTGCATGTTGTGTGTGTCTATGAGTGTGTCATATCCATGTACCTATGTGTGCATGTGGGATGATGTATTTCGGGGTCAGTATGTTTCTGCTTTGTTCTGCTTATAATGGTTTTCCTGATTGTCTCTGCTCAAGTAATTAAGTTTCTATGTTATTTTTTGTGTCTACTGAAATTAACCTGTTTGCATAAAATTCTTTTTCTGTTTTTGATATTTGCTGAAGATAGCACTTTGCCTAACTTAAAAGCTAAATAACCCTAACTAGTGTAGGAAATTATAAATAGCCTAAACTCATAACTGTTACTCGTAATAACTAGATAACTTTAAGCAAAGCACAAGTGTGTTTAACTCACAGCTGGATGAACGTTGCTAACTTGTAAGCCCTGTTAGCCCTCATAACCTTGTGTTTAACCTTGTGATTTTTCAGCTTGCAGACTTTAACCTTTAATCTGTCTCTCCAAATTCTTTGAAGGACACTATGATAATGAACGACTGGCTATTGCCAGGCAAAGAATCCCATACAGACTTGGTCGGGTAGTTGACGAGTGGATACTCGATAAAGGTAAAAAATTAATTGATTAGTTAATTAAACCTTGAAATAACTAGAAAATAACCCTTCCCCTTAAGAGGTGCAGTGCCAGAACACAAGAGTGACGAGGCTCCAGCTAGCCTGGGACGTGTTTTCCAAGTGAATTGGAGCTTGGATTGGCCGTGGATTTTAACACTTCAGCCTGAAAACAAATTGAGTCTTAAGACAAGGGGAGCAATAGTTTGTTTATTTTGTCGTCCTTACACCTTGTGAAGATGCTGCACCTTTAACATTTCAAACTCAAACTAAAAAGCTCATAACCCTTGTCTGACCCCCATTTACCCTCCCTAACCACTGTGTGTAAACAGAAACTGTGTGTAATATTTTAACATAAAACCATTAAAATGCTGTCTAACCTTTTCCATAACTCTAAACTAACTTGTTAATGACGTCTTTGTCAAACTATTTAAACCTCTTAAACCCTAACATTTTGATGTGATGTGAACGGGGAAATTATTCTTCCTCTTCCTTGTGTCCTTGAATTTTATCTTGTTGTTCTGCAGTCGCACCAGAGCTCCACGCTGAATGTTTTGCTGGTTACATTTACACAGTACTTCACTGTTTGCAGCCATTACTTATTATTTAAAATAAAACTAAACTAAGACTTAGCCAGCTCACTAAGATGTGTATAGGCTGATCACACTTTAGCTTTTAGTAAATAAATGATTTTCAATTTGACTTATTAGCTTGTAGCATATTCACTGTTTTACTCTTGGCTAAATAGTTAATAAACTATTTGCTGTTTTGCAAAATGCATAGCAGAAAGCTATACAGTTTATAATTTTTTACCATACTTCATTACTAACAAGCAAACAACTTCGCTCTTTCCCTAAATAGCTTAAACCTATCTAGCTTAGCTTACTGATAATTAGCAATAACAGCTTTTTGATTAGTGAATAAGCTTTTTGCTTTTAAGCTGTTATTTGCTTCGTAACTTTTCACTAATTAGTAAATGACGATATTAAATAATGTTTTGCAATTTACTAGCTTATAGATGATTAACTTATTAGCTGTTAGAGATTATAACTAGCTATTTGCTATTTTGCAAAGTACATTGCAGAAAGCTGTACAGTTTATCTTATTTATTGTATTTGTTTACCCTATTAACAAGCAAATAATGTAACTATTTCTCTAAATAAGTATTAGCTATACTGTATAGCTTTGCTAATTATTAATTAACAATAGCTTAGCTATTTTGCAAATTAGTAAATGAGCTTTTTGCTTATAAGCTGTTATTTGCTTATTAGCTTTTTCACTAATTAGTAAATTACTTATTAGTAAGTGTTACCTAACGTTTTAATGGGTAAATAGTTAATATGCTTTTTGCTGTTTTGGTAAAAATCTAAAAGCTTTACATCACTGTTTATTTGCTAATTAACAAACACTTGAGTTATTTTACAAACCAGCAAACAGCTTTATAACTTAGCCATTTGCCATTTAGCCAGTAACTTAGCACATTTGCTTGTTAGTAGCTAATTTATTTGCTAAGAAGCCGAGTTATTAGCATCATTCACTAATTAGTAAAAAAGCTGAGTTAATCATTGGTTTAAAAGTATTTTTCTGAGTTCATCCTGTGGCTGCTGACAGTGATGCTGTGTAACTGATGTGGTGGCTGGTGCATCATTTGGCTTCACACAGACCTAGCAAGATGTTGGTTTTTTTTAACTCTTAACTCTAAATCTAAGAATACTGAAGACATTTGTCGTTTGTTAGCCACAGACAGATTTCTAACTTGTTTAGTGATAAAAAGACATCTAAATAGGCTGTCAGTGTTCAATTAGCATGTGTCAAGTCAGATTTCTAATCTTGCTTTTAGTCAATGTTTTTCTTGTAAAGTTGTCATCTAAAAAAAATCTTTAAAAACTACCTAAAACTACTTTAATGACTGAAATTGCTAAAACTGGTCTAATCTAGATGATCTAGTGAAAACAAGCTCCCGTTCGACTTCTCCATATCTACTTTACTGTTCTCTCCACTCCTTTGTCTTCTTTTCTCTCCGTGTCTGTGTAACCGTAGGGAGACAGTTGACCATCTTTAACAGCCAGGCTGCCATTAAGATTGGCGGTTATGACAAGGGTCGGCCCTTCCAGGGTCAGATTTCAGGGCTGTACTACAACGGCCTTCAGGTGCTCAAACTGGCCGCAGAAAACGACCCCAGCATCCAGGTGGAGGGGAACCTGCGCCTGGTGGGGGACTCGCTGTCTGTGCCGACCACCGACACCACCTCCGCCACGCCTTTGGCTGTGTCTGACATGTCCACCACCATCATGGAGACCACCACCACCATGGCCACCACCACCACCCGCAGGCAGCGGTCGCCGAGTCTGAGGGAGAGCATCTCAAAGGTGGATCATTCACAAAAATTCTCATCTCCTTAAAACTAGAAGTAAACTTACCTTCATATCAAATTAATGTAATTATAGTTAATATTTAAAGCTTTTCTCTTTTTGCTTTTTATATTTTTAGTCCTCTAATAGCTGAAACAGAGAGGTAAAAGGGGCATCTACATGTTTATTCTGTAAGAATACACCCAGATTTGTGTTTGTTCATAGTTATAGGTTTTTTTATGTCTTACTGAAAGAAGCTACACATTAAAGTCTGAGCCTACACTTCGAATCTGTGCAAAAGAACAGAAGTTATAAATAAAGGTTTAAGGATCAGCTTTGTGCTCGAAAAGTCACCAAGAAGCATTTAAACTCAAATTAAAGAACACCAGTACGCCACCAAGGAAAATCCAATAACTTATTTGACTCTCTGGTTCCTCTCTAAACTTGCAAAGGCTGTGACATTTAATATCAGTGAGTCTTGGTTCCGCCATTACTCCTGGAAAGTCCTGTTGACTTCTGTCCTAATTTCAGGGTTGTTCCTCACAGTCAAACAGCGTAATCACCGTGTGTATTCATTAACAATAAGCCGCGTGTGTGCACACTTGGCCTGGTGTTTGCTGTTGCTTGTGCAGTTTAAGGCATATAGAAAGCTATGGAAATGTGAGAAATTTGCTTTTAGTATTTTTCAGGTCTGAATGGAAAAATTACAATAGAGTGTGAAAAAAAACATTTAAGTTTCCAGGCTTTATTCTCTATTTGTTTTTATTTTAATTGCTTAAGGAAGACAACTCTTTTTATGGTTAATACAAAAAAAAAAAAGTTATAGTTTTAGCTCACATTGTAATACACCATGACCTAGAGCCCTTCAAACAAAATAGAGTGTTTGTTGCCATCTATAAAAAGAAGAAACGTTTTGGTTTAAGAAGAAGAAGCATGATTTTATTACCTGGGATCAAACACTGCAGAGAACTCTGTATAAACACAATTTCACTGGAAGCCGATTATTCATGATAGCTCCGCCCCTCCAGTCTTAAGACACGCCCCCAAAATGATTGGGGTATAATGGAGCCAAATAGTTTTTGAGAAGCATACATGCGTAATTTTGTCATTATAAATGGTGCTTATGCTTTTAAAAATTAAAATATTTTCTGACTTTTCTCAAATTATTATTTGGGGTGGGGGTGGGGAGAGACCATCTGTTTTTCCAAATTTTGGGGTGTGTCCTAACCCCCCAGGATTTCTGCCTATGTTTAACTCTGTAATTAAAAATGATAGTTCAAATCTTTTGAAGGTTAATTTCAGCAATATTTTTATACCAATTTCATGAAGCTCATCTGTCAGTTTTACGTTAATGTTTACATTTACATGGACGTATGTGGTTATTAGCAGCTGCTGCTAGCTGTAGCACTTCCTGAAGAAATGTATTTTTGCTGGAATAACCTTATCATGTAAAACTGATGGCGAGTATTTTTACTTTTACACTAGAGCTCTTTTAGGACAGCAGTGATCCACGTTGGTCTTGATCCTGCTCAGGTTAGTCATTAGCTCGTCAGAATTAATCTCCCTTGTTTTTTTCATTAAACTGAGGCTGTTCATAGAGCTACCTTCAACAGGTAGTATATTAATTATTCATAAGCTTTACAAAGAACACCTGGTTGGGACCATCCCTTCAAGCCCCTGCGATTAACAACGAAAACTCGTTATAACGGCGGATGAGTTTGTTTCAGAACGGTCGTAGCATTGCTAGCAGTGCAGGGAAGTCTGGCCTGGAAAAAAGCCTTGAACTAAAAACGAACATAAAAATATCTGCAAATCTGAGTCTGGAGATGTAAAACATTATGCACGCTCTCGTTCCGAGCACGGCAGGGGGTCTCCGCACATTAAAGTGCTTTTTGTTTAAAATGTCATGGAAAGATGTCCAGTAAAAAATCATGATCTGAAAGAACATGTGATGTGTTTATTCCAGTTTGTTTAGTTTCATTGTGCTGACAGATGAACCCTGAAGTGATGCAAAGTGAATCCATTTGATCAGATTTGATCCCAGAAACATGAACATGATTTTACGAACTAATCCACTTCCTGTTAATAAAGCCTTCAGTCTGTTTAAGATGTCTATAAACTCATCAGTACGACATCTAACCAGGTGGAGTCAGATTCTCTGGACGGGTTCTTTATTGAAAAGTTTTGTTTTTATGCAAATGACTTCTTCAGTCTTGGATAAAAGACAAAACATTTACCGTACTTTCCGCCATGTAAGTCGCATCAGTCCAAATATGTCTAATAACGTGGAAAAAACATAAATAAGTTGCTTCACCATACAGGTCCTTCTCAAAAAATTAGCATATTGTGGTAAAGGTCATTATTTTCCATAATGTAATGATAAAAATGAAACTTTCATATATTTCAGATTCATTGCACACCAACTGAAATATTTCAGGTCTTTAATTGTTTTAATACTGATGATTATGGCATACAGCTCATGAAAACCCAAAATGCCTGTCCCAAAAAATTAGCATATTTCATCCCACCAATGAAAGACAAGTGTTTTTAATACAAAAAAACGCCAACCTTCAAATAATCATGTTCAGTTATGCACTCAAAACTTGGTCGGGAATCCTTTTGCATGAATGACTGCTTCAATGCGGCGTGGCATGGAGGCAATCAGCCTGTGGCACTGCTGAGGTGTTATGGAGGCCCAGGATGCTTCGATAGCGGCCTTAAGCTCATCCAGAGTGTTGGGTCTTGCGTCTCTCAACTTTCTCTTCACAATATCCGCAGGTTCTCTATGGGGTTCAGGTCAGGAGAGTTGGCAGGCCAATTGAGCACAGTAATACCATGGTCAGTAAATCATTTACCAGTGGTTTTGGCACTGTGAACAGGTGCCAGGTCGTGCTGAAAAATGAAATCTTCATCTCCTTAAAGGTTTTCAGCAGATGGAAGCATGAAGTGCTCCAAAATCTCCTGATAGCTAGCTGCATTGACCCTGCCCTTGATAAAACACAGTGGACCAACACCAGCAGCTGACATGACACCCCAGTGACTGTGGAAACTTGACACTGGACCTCAAGCAATGTGAATTCTGTGTCTCCTCTCTTCCTCCAGACTCTGGCACCTTGATTTCCAAAGGAAATGCAAAATTTACTGTAATCAGAGAACATAACTTTGGACCACTCAGCAGCAGTCCCAGGTGAGATGCTTCTGACGCAGTCTCTTGTTCAAGAGTGGCTTGACCTGGGGAATGCGGCACCTGTAGCTCATTTCCTGCACACGCCTGTGCACGGTGGCTCTGGATGTTTCTACTCCAGACTCAGTCCACTGCTTCCGCAGGTCCCCCAAGGTCTGGAATCGGCCCTTCTCCACAATCCTCCTCAGGGTCTGGTCACCTCTTCTCGTTGTGCAGCGTTTTCTGCCACACTTTTCCCTTCCCACAGACTTCCCACTGAGGTGCCTTGATACAGCACTCTGGGAACAGCCTATTCGTTCAGCAATTTCTTTCTGTGTCTTACCCTCTTGCTTGAGGGTGTCAATGATGGCCTTCTGGACAGCAGTCAGGTCGGCAGTCTTACCCATGATTGCGGTTTTGAGTAATGAACAAGGCTGGGAGTTTTTAAAAGCCTCAGGTATCTTTTGCAGGTGTTTAGAGTTGCGTCGTTGATTCAGATGGTTAGGTTAATAGCTTGTTTAGAGAACCTTTTCATGATATGCTAATTTTTTGGGACAGGCATTTTGGGTTTTCATGAGCTGTATGCCATAATCATCAGTATTAAAACAATTAAAGACCTGAAATATTTCAGTTGGTGTGCAATGAATCTGAAATATATGAAAGTTTCATTTTTATCATTACATTATGGAAAATAATGACCTTTATCACAATATGCTAATTTTTTGAGAAGGACCTGTATAAGTTGCATCTATTATGCATCACCACTGACACATTGCATTTGTTATGTGTCACCGCTGATCACCCGGAAACGTGGGACGGTGTTGTGCCAAAAACCGATTGGCTGCCAAATGGCAGCCACGGGAGCGTTCACGGAAGGACTTTAACAAGAATTTAACAAGATTAGCACTTAAAAACAATTATTTGTTTGCTCGACATTATAGTAAAGGTGTGTGTCAGTTTAATTTTTCCTTAATAAATTAACTTTAATGGTCAAATCAGCTGCATTTCTCCTGGGCGGGGCAGTGAAATGCTGCTGATTTGGCGTTTGCTCCAGGAGTTCCGGAGTAATACAAAGGTGGCTTAGTATGGCAAGCCAAGTGTCTCATTAATAGCCACGTTTACCTAATAATGTTTTTTGTCTGTCCAAACAGGTCTCACTTGTAAATGAGTCTTCGAGGCTCAATGTGATTTATCAGTTTAAATAAAGGTTGAATGAATAATGAGACACTTGGCTTGCCATATAACTCAAGGGCCCTCTAGCAGCTAATAATGGTAGAGTTCAATATTTTCCATTACAGAATGAACAAAATCGTCAGATCTCAGACAAAAGTTGGGTTATAAATATGGGTGGGGAAAACACGTGTATTAGTCGCTTTGGTGTATAAGTCACAGGACTTGCAAATTTATGCAAAAAGATGCAACTTATACTTATATATATATGTACTTGGTACTAGTCCAGAGGACCAGACTCAACCTCATTAGATTTATCTACCTGGATTACCGAGCATGCATAAGGACATCCATACTGCACTTCACTGCGTCTCCTTAACTTAGTCATGTTTTTGCACAAATGTATCATAAATCCTGGTAAAACAATAAATCTAGAAGGAAATTAAAGCATGTAAATGACATTTAGCCTGCAGATGATATATCAGTATTGTTTATGTGTTGTTTGCACACGGTCGTTGGGGTGAAAGGATGAAAAGCAGCTGCAGACGTGCTCATTTTGAACGTGCCGTTTTTACCAGAGTGGCTTCGAGCAACACGACAGTGCTGCGCTCTGCAGATTATCCTTAAATAGAACAGTCAGCAAGAAAACGTGCTTCTAAAAACAATTCTGTGCACCCAGATGATGAAAACGTGTTAATTCATTTGATGGGGGAAACTAAAATCAGCCACTGTGATCGTTTTCAATGTTGTTGTTTTTTTGTTTTTTTTTCAGCCTCAGAGCTCTGATGATATTTTGGTGGCATCAGCTGAGTGTCCAAGTGATGACGAGGATCTGGAGGAGTGTGAACCAGGCACAGGTGGGTTACCTTCAAGGGAATAAAACATGGCCGTTTGATCAAGTAATTGTTACAGCTTCTTCCACCGTGTGCACGTGTAAACCCCACCGACTGAAGGAAAACTCTCAGATGGGGCTGCAGGCGTCGAGTCAGGCTGACAGTAGATCAGATCTGTGACAGAAACAAGCTCAGGAACTTAAGAATGAGGCTGACCTTATCACGAGAGCCTCCGTTAAATCTGTGACCTTATCAGAGCTGTTTGTTGGGAGCCGACCTGCCATGTGTGACTGAAATAAAGATGAAAGCAGCTATAAATATGTTCAACTCCTCCACAACCAGAGGGCAGTCTGAGCTCTGAGTCCAATATGTAACATGAGAACATAAAAGAAAGAATGCAGCACTGAGGCTCTGCTTTAAGTAAACCTGTCAAAATCCTGCCAGGCTCTTTGAGGATGTGCAAAGTTTGAAATGATCCTTAAAGTCTTTGATTTTTCATTATAAACAGGCAGATGTATTTGTAATATTTTAAAGTGGTTTTGATCTTTTTTTTTCAGGTTTCCTGTTGGTTTTATCCATTTATTTATTTATTTTAGTTTTTCTGTAGACTTCGGCTGCTTTCTTCACTCATTTTCTGTCCAGTGCATGACCATTTTCAGAGATCCTTTTTTATTTCTTTGCTTATTTATTGTTAAGCCTCTTGATGTTGACCGATGAATCGTCCAAATATAAAAAGCTCCCTAAACTCCAGACATGGACCAGAGTTGTGCCATTACAGAAAATTTTGTAAGGACCTAATTAATTGTTGGACATTAAAGGCATTCTGTTACAAGCAGCATGTCCCAAAAACACACTTTATTCACTTTTCTTAGGCTGAATTTATACAAAAGTAATAATATTAACAGTGCTTAACAGACATAACATTAAACGGTGATTCTTAAAGTGTTTTTTCTGAAGTGTTGGTGGTCAGTTGAATAATGATGCATCTCTCAGGCCACGTCTTTGAGGCCAAACACTGATTTTGTCCCCTGTCAGGGAGCAAAGGGGGGAATGGCAAAAAAAAACCTCCAACCTTGCACGTTATGAGTATGATAACTTGAACAATAGGTGAGGCGTTGACTTCCATTCTGGTGTGTGGCTATATCTACATGTAAGAATGGTCACCATCGACAATTGGGTTGCCACGTCAAAATCCAAAATGGCCACCACCATATATATTTATATGTCAACCAACCACCCCTATAATTTCAGGAAATCACTTTCTAGTTTTTATATTGCTTAAAATAAGTTTCCTCAAATGATTGGGGTGGCCAAAGATTAATCTATGGGGGCCAAGGCCACCGTTGGTCACCCTCTGGCTCCTCCATTGCACCTGATGGTGGATTAAATGTCTCCCTCCACTCTCCAGGATCCGTCCCTCTGTGCTGCCTGAGACAAGAAAAAACAAAACAGGGTAACTTCTCCCCACTTGAATATCTTGCACCAAGAACATTTAGGTTTACTTGCAAATCCCTGTTCAATTCAAGTCCATCTTCCAAACTACAAACATTCACTGTTCAAACCCTTCAGGGACAGGGGACGTTGGTTTGCTGCTTGTTGTTCATTTTTAGTGCATGTTTAAATAATGTACAGTCATGGTCATGTACAGAAACCGGACAGAGAATTAGTTAAAAAACTAATGAAGTCCTGAAGAAGACCTTCAGTACGTCTGAAAACTGTTGATCGGGACAACTCTAAAGGATTACAGGAGTGTCTATAATCATGGAAACATCTAAAGGAAGGAAGGGTGGTTTAAAACATTTGCACAGTCCCCGCCCTGGCGTCTCTGAAGGTTTACGTGTGAAGAATCCTGGTTTGAGGTTTAGATTGTGGTGGTGTTTAAAGACGGAGGCCGTCCTGACGTTTGTCCTGATATGTGTGTGTGAATCCTTCGAACACTAACCTGTCTGCTCTCTCCCTGAACGTCTGCCCACAGATGTGCTTTCAGCAGCTCCGCACTTTGTGCTCTTTTAATTTACAGACCTGTTTTTATCTTTTGTGTGCGTCTGCAGCCTCTCTTTGTGTGTGTGTGTGTGTGTGTGTGTGTGTGTGTCTGATTGTAAGCTCTTTATGTTTCTGTGTTGGACACCCACACATGTAAGAAATGATGACGTCACTGACGACCCCGTCAGTATGAGTTGTGTTTGACATCATGAGCAGATTAAGCCTCCACGTCAGTTCTGAGTTCTAATTTAGCCCCCCACCTCTTCTGTTTCCTTTCTAGGAGGTGAATTAGTGTTGCCTATTATAACAGTGGATTCCCTTGAGCCCCCATCCATAGCCACCCGTTACCCCGTTATCCCTCCTCCTCCCACCCTCCTCTCCCCTCTTGAGACCACCAAAGAGTCCTTGATCCTCCCTCCCCACCCTTCCTGCCCTCCGGACCAGGAGGACTGCGGTGACCTTGTGGAAGTCTCGGCCTTCGGCTCGGGAGAGATGACGGAATCTGACGACGAGGACTTTTACAGTAAAAACTCCCCTGTGGTCACTGACAGGACGGTCCTTCCTCCGCCTCCCGCCGCCGGTGACGGTGGAGTCCATAAACCCCGCCCCCTACCTCCTTTTGTTCCCACCACCAACCCTGACCAGCTACACATTCCTGCAGGCAAAAAGCACAACCGCGACCAGGTGCTCCTGCCCCCTGCTCCTCCATCCTCCCGAAACACCCCGGGACTAACGTACCCCCCCAATTTTCCCCATGTGCCCACAGCCAACCCCACCACCTCGGACGAAAAGAGCCAGCCTGGCGCCGTGGAGGTGATCCGGGAGTCCAGCAGCACCACGGGGATGGTGGTGGGCATCGTGGCAGCTGCTGCTCTCTGCATCCTCATCCTCCTCTATGCCATGTACAAGTACCGGAACCGGGATGAGGGCTCGTACCCGGCCGACCAGAGCCACGGCTTCGCCAACAACTCCACTGCAGAGGGCAACGGAGCAGTGGTCAAAGACAAAAGCACAGCAACTGCCTCTGTGGCCAAGGCCATCACAAAAGGCAAAAAGAACAAAGACAAGGAGTACTACGTTTGAGACGGCAGACAGGGACTGAGACAGGGCGGAGGACGCTTTGGGTTTTCTGCCTGAATTCGTCAGGAAGATGAGAAAAGTCACAAGGAAGCAACTGCACAAAGCAAACATGTATTACTTTTACATAATTTAAGGTTGACCAGCTCCCAGTGGTGATAAATTCTTCTCTGTGACACGAGATGGGACTCATCCTCTGTGTCAGAACGGGCTCTCCGTCTGCAGCCACCAGTTCTGTTAGTGTATGAGTTCATTTGATGTTTTTCACTAGCAAGCAAAGGGAAACATACACTTTGGCTTTGTATATAGCATGGAAATGTGAGGAGAGTGCTGAGAACATCCAGTTTCTTTGGACTTCTTTGTAATCCCGAGTCTCAATGTCCCCATTATGGTCCACGAGGCAGAACCGGCCAGTTATTGAATTTTTCTGGTAGATGAGCTGCGCGCTGCCCCGGCACTCATCCTGAGCACACTCAGACAGAAAGCCTTCACTTGGAGAAGACTTAACATCTGCAGCCTCCACATTTTACGTTACGTGACTTTGAATCTACCCCCAAACAGTGTGTGTACGTCCAAAAGAAATGATCTTGTTCTGCTGCTGTAAAGGACATGAGATTTTTATAATTACAGCAAGCTGAAAGTGGTGATAACATCGCTCCCGTAGTGTGGTCAGTGAATCTTTTCCATTTGACAAATCCGAAATGTGATGTGTGAGAGATAATGCAGTCGGTCTGCTATTACAAGTAGGGATAATTGTGACCGAGTGAGCCAGTGAACACAGCCGAAGGGTTTCGCTCCTCTATAAACACAACTTGTATGTACTGTACATAGAAAGGTTAGCAGATCGACAGCATCCTTAAAGATGTGAAAAAGAAATAAGCATCCCAACGTTTTCTCATGCCAGCATCTAAACCGATTTAGTCTGAGGAGCTTTGAGAAGCACATTTGAAGATTTTCTGAAGCTGCTTCCCTCACAGTCTTTTCTTTTCTTTTCTGCTAAACTGTCTCCAAAGGCTAACACAAAATGGAGGCATATCTCAGAGGGGAAGATATTCCTTGTAAAGCAGCCAAACATGTATTGTTTTTTTTTTTTTTATATATATAAGTTACCAAAAGACTATTCTATTGGATGAATAATTACAGAATTTGTGAATTGTAATGATATTTCTCTGGTATTGATGTATCTTGTTGCCACTCTTCTGAACACATCACGTTTTAGGTTGCTTTCTGCGTTAATCTGGACTTTGAAAGCACACTTTCCTCAAATAGCTGCAACCATCAAATGTTTTTAAATTATTTAACGACTCAGTTTATGCAGCGAAAAAGTACACACGGATGAAACAAATCAATGTTTTATTTTTCTGTTGCGCATTTTCGATGTGCTGGATCTGATGATATAAAGCCATTCTTTCGGTTTTAGTTATTTATTCATGCTCTGTGATTTCCTGTCAACTTTCTTTTTTTTTATGAAAGTGCCATTCAATGTGAGCTGCTCCGCGCTCGGAAAATACTCCATTCCTCACTCATTACTATTGTATAGTGTTCATGTGAAATGGATCTTATTATGTGTACAGAACGTGGATAAAGATGAAAATACACTTGATTATATACTTTGTACACACCTGCCTCATGTGCTATTTTTTTAAACAGGTTCATAAAGAAACATCCTGTTGGTGGAGATCTGTGTGCAGAAGCAAACATTACACACACTCACACACACAAGTTTGTCTTTCTATCTTTACAGGGACTTTGTATTGACTTTCATTAATTTCTATAGCCTAACCCTGACCCTTACCCTAAACCTAACCATTACCAGTACATACCTAACCCTAACACATCCTCAATTTACACCTTAGTCCTAAACCTAACCCCTAACCCACCGACGGCACTTCTTATGAGACCCTGGCTTTAGGCCCAATAAGGAGCAGTTGGTCCTCACAATGTAGTATAAGTTGGAAAAATGAGCCTTACAAAGTAACAAATACAAAGACACACTGATAAAAAACAAAGTTATGCACCCAGAGGAAGTGATAGAAATCAACCAAACTTCATGTTCAGAGGTCATGTGACTGTCCTATCGTCAGAGTCTGGGCACGTTGCTGGTCCTGACTGATGTGGGATCATTGGACATGGGCGGTCCTGGATTCAATGCTATTCAATTGAATTATTCAATTCAAATGCTGAACAGTCGTCCTCAATGTAGCAAGTCATCCCACAACTGCTGTAAATGGCCCTCGAGGTTGGGTAGATCGTCACTGGGTCAGAGTCCATGTTCGAGCTGATACCACTCATCTGAGCGGGACCTGGCTGTCCACTGGAGGACCTAAACCTGATGCAGGCAGTTCAGAGACACATACAGGATATCTTGTTCGGACGAGCGTCGTCTTGTTTAAGGTCTACCAGGTTGCTGTCAGGGTTCGCTGCGACTCTGGAAATCATGAAAAACCTGGAAAATGTCTCACATTTTTCAGACCGTTAAAACTCGGAGTCTGAACACTGATCTGCTGATTAAAACATTTTTAACTTGTACATGTGTGCTAGTCTTTTATAATAATAACTTTTAGTATCATTGAGTCCACGAGCTGCTTCTACAGAGTACATGCATCCTTACTAATTGGTTATGGTGGCTTTTTAGTTTCTGATGTTAGACAATTTATAAAATACCTTGGGAATGATTGTCGTCTACACGTACCGTGTCGTCTGCACTTCCTGTCATCTCTGAATGGGACTGCCGCCACCTGAAACAAAGTTCTGAGCATTTCGTGGAACTGAAATATCTCCTGGAATTTCAGGATTTACTTGGGGAAAAATGAGGGGAAACTCAGAGACCCTTGGCTCTCTCAGGTGGGATAAGACTTGCAGACATTACAGACACATGGTATCACTGTTACCGAGCTGTACCATCAGGTCACCCTGAATCACAACCAGAGGTGACCTTAAGTCAGACTTCATGACTCTACACCATCTCAACAACATTGATAGGATTGGTCTGCTCCCTTTGGGTCCAACAAGCCATTGTCATCTGTGGTGAAGTAGATCTGGGATTGATTCATTGCTGAACATGAAAGTCATTAGTTTACACTTCCTGTTACAGTATCTGCCACAGTAGCTCTGCTCTGCTGTTAATGGCAGCCTTTGCCTGTGACTGCACTAGCACCAGTCATCTGGACACTGTGGAAAGGCATGTGGTTTAGGGGGGTCCTATAATCTGTGTCAGGACAACAATTTCAAGCCACCAAGTATTGTGCACCAACTTGATGCACAATACAATGATCCTCCATTGGTAAGGTTCGTCTTAGGCAACTGGAACTATCTCCACAAGTACGGGTACCCCACTGGTTCCAGCACTGTGACACCCACCCAGCTTTGTCAAAAACCAACAATGTGACCCTTCTATAACTTTGTCAAGTGTTATGATGCTGTCTGTGAGGCATCCTCTGGATCTGTTGGCCTTCGCTCAGTTTTACCTGACTGTTGGATGCTCTGTTCATGACGCCATTATCGATGCCTCTGGTGCCCATTCTTGACATACCAGATCCCTGAAAACTGGGGTTTCAAACTCTGTTATAAAATGGAGCCAAAATTAAAAACTTGTTTCAAACAAAGGGCCAAATGCAGTCATTACGTCATTTACCGGACATCTTTTCTTGGTTGAAGCTTCCTCAACAAAAGTTTCATCGGCCTTATTTGATGTTCTCTGTTGCTCTTTTTGCATCAAAATCTAAGATTATGGACAATTTCAAACATAATTTTTTGGCTTCAAAGTTAGCAAACTGTCCTGAGAAGTTTGCATTAAATAAAGAATGCTCAGGTTTTTAGGTAAATGAGAAGCAATAAATTTTTTACTTTTAAAATATCATCTTGGTGTTCGGATAAGATGTTAACAAGGGCCATATTTGGCCCTTGGGCCTTGAGTTTGACACATGTTCTTCAGGGTGTTTAACCTCTGCAATTTAGATGTTAGGACAGTTCAGACTGAACTAGGACAATATATACAGTAACAGCTTTGGTACATATACAGAATATAACAGGATATTTGCCATTAGAGCAAGTGAATAATCTACAAATACAAAAGTGTTGTATTTATATCTTTATCTGTGGTCAGGGAGGTTATTAGACCTGGGAATATTTTGTTACAAATTACAATAAATCCACACCATTGTAATCTACAAAGAACACACTTTGCTAACTAGAGAAGTTAAGATGTTCAACATGAAGAAACCGACTCTTGCACGAATAAAACAACGGGTCTTACACTCGAGTTTCATCATCAGTTTTTCTGTCTCGTTCCTCTCGCTGCCTCAGTCTTTTAGCTTTGGAGGCTGCACACTTCTGGTGATTTAATAATGTAGGGATATTAAATATTTATCAAAAACAGATTCTTTATCTTACACCAGGCTTTATTCACAACATAACGTCTTGGATTTAAGTTTGTCTTAACTTCAGGCTGAACGCTACAAAGGATGAATCCAGCTGAGTTTTAGGATGTTGGAGAATCATGACTGAATCGGAGCTCAGTCGTGTTTGCACTGATGAGCTCCAGTCAATCGGACCAAGTGAGCTGAAGTGTCAACAAATTCAGCTCGGTTTGGTCCAGTCAGATTTGTTCCAAGGTTTGAGCCGGTTGGGACACAAAGCTGGCCCGCTTCAGTGTGACAGCGCAACATGAGAGATGATGTGAAACAAATACGTGTCAGATTCTGCTGTCTCGTCTGGACCCGGTGGACTGAGCTCCGCTCTGAGGAGGTTCTTCCTGTCGATGGTATTTACTCAGACCTGAAGATGAGCTCGTTTAGCTTCTCACAGACCCATATTAGGGACAAAAACAGGCATCTGGAACAAGGAGTTATAGTTGGTCCATCTAGCTCAGATCGTTTCTAGTGAAATTGTTTTAAAAATCCATCCATCCATTATTTTTACCTGCTTCTTCCTTTTTGGGTCGCAGGGGTCACTGGTGCCTGTGTCCAGTCATCACTGTGCGAGAGGCCTGGCACACCCTGGACTGGTTGCAATTTAGAGTTACCAATCAGCTTAACAGTTAAAACAAGATCAGAGTGGGCAGCATTCTTCTGGAATGACTCCAGTCTGAAAAGATTCAGAGTAAAGGTTTTTTAAAAAGAGCATGAACTGCTCTGCATTTAAA
This sequence comes from Nematolebias whitei, assembly GCF_014905685.2. NCBI lineage: Eukaryota > Metazoa > Chordata > Actinopteri > Cyprinodontiformes > Rivulidae > Nematolebias > Nematolebias whitei. The sequence goes on along the minus strand of NC_056511.1, from coordinate 22,656,017 downwards.
ACGGTTAAAACACGCAGGACCAGGACGGGATGTTTTAGGTGGTTTTTTGTTCCAACTCATCTGATTTGAATCAAGAGGAGACTAACAGGCTCCTGCAGAACAAAAAGAGGTAATTCAAACATTGGATCAGGTGTGTTGGAGTAGGGAAACAGGTAAAACATGCAGAGCAGTGGCCTGTAAGGATCAGGATTGACACCTTTTTACTGCTTTACACTTGTCAATTTTGCATTACAGTTTTTTCTGCAAAAGTATTAATATGCCTTTTTTTTCCAACTGTGCCACAGTCTGCACAGAAAGTGCTAGCTACTGCTGAGATGGGTGTTAATTTAAGACTGCAGGCCTGCTGTGGTTTAGCAGTGGCTCAGATTAGCTGTTGGTCAGAATAAATTAGAGGTGTCCCAATACTTGTTGTTGTTGTTGTTGTTGTTGTTGTTGTTGTTGTTGTTGTTGTTGTTGTTGTTGTTGTTGTTGTTGTTGTTGTTGTTGTTGTTGTTGTTGTTGTTTCAGACCAAGTCAAAGTACAAGTACTGTACTTAAGTTTGCTGACACATGAGTAGTTAATGAGTTAGTACTTGAACATCAATGATTTTAAAAAACACATTTGTTTTAGTCAGAATGCAGCGACCAGTCTGTTGTCCTAACATCACCTGTGGTTATCTTTAAACATCTCTATAAACAAGACTTTTTTTTGGTTTGGGTTGCTTGCAAAGTGAATCAGGAAATGACGTTACAAAACAAAGTGGTATCAGTCCGAAGTATCGGTGTTTTTATGAGTACAAGTTGTAAAGCTATGCACATGTAAATCTGTTTACATGGACATAAGTAATAGGATTAAACGGCCATTTGGAATAAAAATGTGTCATGTAAACGCCCCATTCGGATTATTCTTTGTGGATTCAGTTCAATCCAAAATAATTTGTAATCAGAATAAGACGGGTGGTTTATGCTGATTCATAATCTGAACGGTGTGCATGTAAACACTATTTTTTTCCGATTGTGGAAAAGAATTGACTGTGCATGTGCAACCCGTGTCTAGCAGACGTATTTCTGCCTGACTAGATGCTAATAATATTAGCATGTCAGAGAAGCAAAACTGGTCAGTGAGCGACAACATTTCTACTAGAAACTTTAAAAGAGCTCAAAATGATCTGTATTACCTGTAGCTCAGTCAGGGAGTGCAGTAACGTCTCCACCGTCATTAAAACCTGTCGCGGGTCCATTTTGGGCGCTCAGGTTTGTTTACGTTCATCCCGGAAGTAGAACTTCTTCTTCAGTTGTTTTTTTAAGGAGAGTTTACCACTCTTCATGTCAGTACTTCAGAATAAAGCCCACTGCATGTAAACACTTGTGAACAGATTGTGCCCATGTAAACGATACATTTGAATGATTTAATCTGAAAACATTTCAATCTGGTCAAAGAATTTTGAGCATGTAAACATAGCTATTGAGGCCTTCAGCTCTTCTGAATTATTGCGTCTGGTGTGTCACATCTTCCTCTTCACAATACCCCATAGATTTTCTATGGGTCTGGTGAGTTTGTTGGTTAATTAAGAACAGAGATACCATGGTCCTTAAATAAAGTACTGGTAGCTTTGGCACTGTGTGCAGGTGCCAAGTCTTGTTGTAAAATCAAATCTGCTTCTCCATAAAGTTGTTCAGCAGCAGGAAGCATGAAGTGCTCTAAAACTTCTTGGTAGATGGCTGCATTGACCTTGGACTTCAGAAAACACAGTGGACCAACACCCGCAGATGACATGGCACCCCAAACATCACTGACTGTGGAAACTTGACACTGGACCTCAAACAATGTGGATTCTGTGGCTTTCTTCTCTTCCTCCAGACTCTGGGACTTTAATTTCCAAAGGAAATGCAAAATTAACTTTCATCAGAGAGCATAACTTTGGACCACTCAGCAGCAGTCCCAGGCGAGACGCTTCTGATGCTGTCTCTTGTTCAAGAGTGGCTTGACACAAGGAATGCGACAGCTGAAACCCATGTCTTGCATACGTCTATGTGTGGTGGTTCTTGAAGCACTGACTTCAGCTGCAGTCCACTCTTTGTGAATCTTCCCCACATTTTGGAATGGGTTTTGTTTCACCATCCTCTCCAGGGTGCGGTCACCCCTATTGCTTGTACACTTTTTTCTACCACATCATTTCCTTCCCTTCACCTCTCTGTTAATGTGCTTGGACACAGAGCTCTGTGAACAGCCAACCTCTGTAGCAATGACCTTTTGTGTCTTGCCCTCCTTGTGCAAGGTGTCAGTGGTCGTCTTTTGGACAACTGTCCAGTCAGCAGTCGTCCCCATGATTGTGTAGCCTACAGATCTAGACTGAGAGACCATTTAAAGGACTTAGCAAGTGTTTTGAGTTAATTAGCTGATTAGAGTGTGGCACCAGGTGTCTTCAATATTTAACCTTTTCATAATATTCTAATTTTCTGAGACACTGCATTTGGGGTTTTCATTAGTTGTCAGTTATAATAATCAACATTAAAAGAAATAAACATTTGAAATATATCAGTCTGTGTGTAATGAATGAATATAATATACACGTTTCACTTTTTGAATGGAATTACTGAAATAAATCAACTTTTTTCATATTTTAATTTATGACAAGCACCTGTATTGTCCAGAAGAGAGCCATGTTGGCCAGAGCACAATATTTAATGTTGTTGGACCCCCTGCTGAGATCAGGAGGAGCTGCATGATGGAGGCCAGCCTGCAGCAGTCATCATCTTCCTGCAGGTTATCACTGGAGACGAGGATTTAAAGCGTCTGCCGCTGAAGCAGCAGGGACACTTGTCCTGTGTCTGCGCTCGCTCTGAGACTGACAGAAGAGTCCTGTGGGCTGCAGAGGTGCTGAGGTGTCACTCCAGGTGGAGTGCAGGTAAGAACTGATCTGAGCTGACGGGGGGCATCAGGGGTTGCTACTGGGCACGATAAGGCACTTATGAGAATCACAGAGACGTCTGTGGATTAATTCAACCAAAGAGCTGCAACAGGAGAAGCAGATGACAGCCGTCTTAACCAGGCAAGTTTCAGCCACTCCAACTCATTCAGGCCCTCTCTGAGCTTTGCGCTGCTGGAAATATTTATATAATAATAATAATGTGTATAATTTAATATAATACAGTATAAAACAATACAATGTAATATAATAATATGCCCCAGGTCTACAGCTGTCTGATATGCAGATGTTTAAAAAGTTTGATGTACATCAAATATTCAGTATCCTGATAGTCCAATTTTAAACTGTCTGTTGCTCACAGACTGCATCAAAGTGCTTCTATAAAAGACCTAAAGTTTAGGCAGCAAAAATGAAAACAACAATAAAATGTTAATTGTAAAATTAGCATTTCTAAAACCATAAGACCAACAAAAGTAGGATTTTAACCCAAACAAGACATGTCACGTTCAAAAGTATTCAGATTTTGTTACACCCCTACACCCGACAAGAAGAGGAGTAAATCAAAACAGGCTTATATCATAGAAGTGATATAAGTCTGTTATATATCTTTACCCACATAAACACAAAATACTATCACTACTAAACTACCACTAAGAATAATAATTGTAAGATAATACTAACTACTAATAAAATTAATAATAGAAAGAAGACATTGGAAGTTTTTAGTAAGATTTCAGTTTCATAGTTTTTCACGTGTTTGTCTTCTAGGTTTGTTTTACACAACATTTAACCAGAAATCAGATTATGTTAGATTATCACTCGTATCCATCTACACAGAGTGTGTGTGTGTGTGTGTGTGTGTGTGTGTGTGTGTGTGTGTGTGTGTGTGTGTGCGTGCGTGCGTGCGTGCGTGCGTGCGTGCGTGCGTGCGTGCGTGTGCGTGTGCGTGCGTGTGTGTGTTTTGGGGGCGACGCTATGACGTCAGTGCAAACATTAACCAATCAGAGCTCTCTGTTTGGTCGCTGTACATACCATACCATACCAATTTATTTATAAAGCACTTTAAACAGTGACAAAGCACACCAAAGTGCTGTACAGGGACAAACAGAACAAGCACACAGCAACAGATTACATAGCAAGACACCAAAAAGTAGAAACCAACAAAAACAATAATGGATAACAACAACAACCGCAACATGACCAACACAGTGTGATGCACACAGACTCAGCACAGATCACACAGTGCTGAAAGCCAGGGAATAAAAGTGTATTTTTAAGCGAGATTTAAAAACTGTGAGGGAGGGGGCCTGTCTAACGAGCAGAGGTAACTTATTCCAAAGTCTTGGGCCTGCTACAGAGAAGGCCCTGTCACCTCTGCGCTTGTGGCGGGTTCCTGGGACTGTTAGGAGCAACTGGTCTGCTGATCTGAGAGAACGTGGTGGGACATACGGCTGGAGCAGATCAGTAAGATAGGAGGGGGCAGAGCTGTTTAGTGATTTATAGACATACAAGAGTATTTTGAATTTGATTCGAAGGTGAACCAGAAGCCAGTGTAGGGAGGCCAAAACAGGTGTAATGTGCTCTCTTTTGCTTGTGCTGGTCAAAAACCGGGCTGCTGCATTTTGGACCAGTTGGAGTCTAGCTATGGAGGTCTGACTGATACCAAAAAGGAGTGAGTTGCAATAGTCGAGCCTGGATGTAATGAATGCATGAATTACTGTCTCCAGGTTATTTTTGGACAATATGGGCTTCAGCTTAGACAGTCGCCTCAGCTGGAAAAAGCAGGATTCAACAATCATATTTACATGATTGTTGAGTTTCAGAGAAGGGTCAAGTATCACTCCTAGATTAGTGACTCTTTGTTTCACTAACGGTGACAGAACGGATAGGTCGATGCCGTGGTTGGTGATTGTGTCATTGGGAGGAAACAGCATAACTTCAGATTTCTTCTCGTTGAAACTCAAGAAATTTAAAGCCATCCAATCTCTGATGTCAGCCAGGCAGTCCAGTAACGGTTGAATAGAGCGAGTACCGTTGAGTCTGAGGGGAAAGTAGATTTGGCAGTCGTCGGCGTAGAAATGAAAAGGTATGTTATGTTTCCTGAAAATAGCACCTAGTGGCAGCAGGTATAAAGAAAATAAAAGAGGACCAAGGATGGACCCTTGCGGTACCCCCCATTTAAGCGCTGTCGAGGCTGAACTAAAATCTTTGATGGAGACACAAAAGGACCTGTCAGCGAGGTAAGATCTAAACCATTCGAGGGCTGACCCAGTGATGCCCACCCACTGCTCTAACCTCGCAATGAGGATCTCGTGGTCGATTGTATCAAAGGCAGATGTGAGGTCCAGTAAGAGAAGGAGCACAGAATCACCAGCGTCTGTGAATAGGAGAATGTCGTTGAAAACCTTGAGTAGAGTAGTTTCAGTGCTGTGGAGAGGTTTAAAGCCAGACTGGAATAGCTCTAAGATTGCATTATCCTCTAGAAAGCATTTCAGCTGGGACTCCACTATTTTTTCCAGTAGTTTAGTGACAAATGGGAGTCTGGAGACAGGCCGGAAGTTGGACATGACTGAGGGGTCAAGGCTAAGTTTTTTCAGGTGAGGTTGGACAGCAGCATGTTTAAAAGTTATTGGCACCACACCTGAGACTAAGCTGCTGTTCACAATGCCAAGAACAGGAGGGCCCAGAACAGGAAGAAGATCCTTGAGGAGTCGAGGGGGGACAACGTCAAAAAGGGAGCCAGATGGCTTCATGCCACACATGACCTGCTCCAGGGAAGACAGAGAGATGGGCTCGAAGTGGTCAAGAACAGCAACACAATGAGATGGGATGGACGGATCATGAGCAGGTGGAGAAATGAGTGCCCGGGTGTTTGCAACTTTTTCAGAAAAGAAATGGAGGAAGTTTTCACACAGCTCAGTTGAGGCTTCTAGAGGTGAAGGTTCACTGAGGTGTAGAACTGAGTTCAGGGTGGGAAAAAGGGCTCGGGGGTTGTGAGAGTTTGAGGCAATTATCACAGAAAACAACTTCGATTTGGCGGCTTTAACTGCCTTCTGATAATGACGCCAACTCTCCTTTAGGATTTGAAAATAAACCTGCAGCCTGTCTTTCCTCCACCTGCGTTCTGCTCTCCTACACTGCTGTCTAACGGCTTGAGTGATGTCATTAAGCCATGTTTTTTTTTGGTCTACATCAATGTTCATGTTTCATTACCCTAAAAAACAAATAATGTTTCAAAGCAAAAACATTTTACTTATGGAATTAATGTTTTAAAAAGTTAAGTCAGGTTCTCTGGAGTTCCATCCATCCATTATCTTTACCCGCTTATTCCATTTTGGGTCACGGGGGTCGCTGGTGCCCATGTCCAGCAATCACTGTGCGAGGGGCGGGGTACACCCTGGATGGGTCGCAAGTCCATCACAGGGCCACATAGAGACAAACAACCATTCACTCTCTCACTCATACCTAGGGACAATTTAGAGTTGCCAATCAGCCTAACATGCGTGTTTTTGGACTGTGGGAGGAAACCCACGCATGCACGGAGAGAACATGCAAACTCCACCCAGAAAGGCCCCTGGACCGGGGTTTGAACCAAGGACCTGCTCGCTGAGAGGCAGCAGCTCTACCAGTTGCGCCACCATGCTGCCGTTCTCTGGAGTTCTGGTTTAAAAAAATATATATATAAGTTATAAAAACGTTTCATCTTTCATCCGAAAGACTTCTTCAGTCTTGTAGTGGATCAACCAGTTTGTTGTTGACATTCAAAACTAGCTGTTCATGTGATAAAAGAGGACCATCAAGCTAATGGGTCGTTAGTACTCTGATTCACAGAGAGCTGACTGAGTGATACTAGAATAGCATTGTATGTAGATTTTTCTACCTGGATTATTGAGCATCCATCAGGATATAGAATTACCGATAATACGTTTTGTTTGTTGTAAGTAGATCTAACTATAAAAAGTAACTTAGTTGATGAAAATTATTGATTTATTTCTAAATTAAACATTTTGTTGTTTAAAGGCAGTGTGAAGTGATTAGGACAGCTTTTAGGACTGACTCAGTTTCTCTATTTTTTTGTTTATGAACAAATGACTTGTTGGATAACCAGATTCAAGATGGCTGCCACAGACCTTAAAAACAAACAAGGACTGTCAGAATAAAAGCCTTACTTGTGAGAATAAAAGCCACCTGACAGAATAAAGCAAAGTGAAAAAGAAAAAAGCCAAAGAAATAAGCGATCAACAATTGCATTTACAACTGCGTTTACTTTTTTTAGTGCAAATCAAATGTTTTATTTTTTAGATGTTTTTGCTTGCTTTGTTGTAGTTTATTATTTTTGTCAGGCTTTTTTTTTTTCTTTGTTTTTGGCACAAATCTAATCCTTATACGAATGAATAAATATAGACTTTGCAAAGTTTCAGCTTATCACTTTTTGTTGTTTTCATTAATCGAACAGGGCAGCACGGTGGCGCAACTGGTAGAGCTGCTGCCTCTCAGCGAGCCGGTCCCTGGTTCAAACCCCGGTCCAGGGGCCTTTCTGGGTGGAGTTTGCATGTTCTCTCCGTGCATGCTCCGGTTACCTCCCACAGACCAAAAACATGCATGTTAGGGTAACTTTAAATTGTCCCTAGGTGTGAGTGAGAGAGTGAATGGTTGTTTGTCTCGTTTGTTTCTATGTGGCCCTGTGATGGACTTGCGACCTGTCCAGGGTGTACCCCGCCCCTCGCACAGTGATTGCTGGACATGGGCACCAGCGACCCCCGTGACCCAAAATGGAATAAACGGGTAAAGATAATGGATGGATGGATTAATCTAACAGGACTGACACAAGTAACACAAAGTAATCATTTACACAACTTAATTGTTTGCTTTTTGGTATTATTTGGTATCAGGTATTTTGGTATCGGGAAGGTGCTGAAATACTGTGCCGATCAGCTCTGCGAGGTGCTGGCCGACAACTCCTGCCTCACCCTGGCAACAGTTCCCACCTGCCTGAAGACCGCAACCATCATCCTAGTTCCAAAGAGCTCTACAGTGACTGGTCTGAATGACTACCGGCCAGTGGCCCTCACCCTGATAGTCACTAAATGCTTCGAAAAACTCGTCATGACCCACATCAAAACAACCATCAACATCAACAAGGACCCTCACCAGTACGCATATTGTGAGAATCGATCTACAGAAGATGCCATTGCCTCTATGGTCTACACTGCTCTCACCCACCTGGAGCAGAAGGACTCCTATGTCCATATGCTCTTTGTGGACTTCACATCTGTCTTCAGTACTAAACCCTGATGGACAAACTACTCACACTAGGACTAAGCCCCTCCATTTGCAACTGGGTCCTAAACTTCTTAACAAACAGGCTGCAGTCAATGAGGATCCACAAGTCCTCCTCCTCCACCATAACCATCAGCACTGGCTCCCCTCAGGGCTGTGTGCTGAGCCCCCTCCTGTTCATTCTGCTCGCATATGACTTTGCACCCCATCCAGGCTGTCACATTGTAAAGTTTGCATATGATACAGTGGTGGGATGCATCACAAACAATGATGAGTACAGCTACAGGCAGGAGGTGGAAAACCTGGTGCAAGAAGAATAACCTTCACACCAATGTGAAGAAGACAAAGGAGATGATCGTGGACTTCAGAAGGAACAAACACACCTACTCGCCTTGAACATAGGAGGATCTATGATGGAAGTGGTCTCCATCTACAAGTACTTGGGTGTACACCTGAATGACAACCTCAGCTGGGGCATCCACACCACCCGCCTGATTAAGAAAGCTCGTCAGAGACTCTACTTCCTCGGGCGGCTGAGACAAGCTAGACTGGGAAGCTCAGTCCTCACCTCCTTCTACAGGTGTGCAGTGGAGAGCATCCTGTGCTCCAGCATCAACGTGTGGCATGGAGGCTGCACAGCTGCAGGAAAAAAAGCTTTGCAGAGAGTGGTGAAGGCTGCACAGATGTCTGTTGGGGTCAGCCTCTCCACCATCACAGACATCTACATCTCCAGATGCAGGAATAGGGCCACCTGCATCATGAAGGACTCCACTCACCCAGCACACACACTTTTTGCCTTGCTCCCCTCAGGAAGGAGGTTGAGGAACATTAAGTGTAAAACCAATAAACTGAGGAACAGCTTCTACCCCAAGGCTGTTAGACTCATGAATACCTATCCAGGATAATCACTGTGAAAAATCACATCATGTTGCTGCTGATCTGTTTCATGTTGCTGTGTTCATGCATGCTCATCTGCTCACACAGACTCATGTTTGTGCTGTTGTTCAGCGTATTGTGTAGTGCTTAGTGTATTTTTAGTTAATGTTTTTCTTAGTTCATATCTTAGATCTTATTAGTTTTTTTTTTTACATTTTAATACTTTTGTTGGATGTAACTGGGACCCTGTGTACATAATTTCGTTCCACCACATGTACATGTGGTGTGTACCACAAATAAAGAACCTTGAATCCTTGAATCATGCATCAATTTCATAAAGTGACAAAAGAATAATGTACTGTAAATCAAAGAAAATGTGTTTGACCCAATGCAGAATCCATATGTAATTACAGCCAAAAAAATGTTTCATTTTCAGTTAAAAATCGTTTTTTCCCCCCACTTTTTTTTATGTTCACTTAACTTTTTTTTTTAAGTGTACGTGGCCGCGCGTGTTACGTGATACGTGCTACGTAAACGTCAGTTAGTTGTGTTAGCTCGTGCTGTTAGCAGGTCGCTGAGCTAGCCTGTACAAACATTTCCACCCAGGCTCGGTTTGTGCTAGAGAACAGCTGTTATCAGTGGGAACCGTGGCTCCTGCTACATGTCGGTGTCAGTTTAATTCCGGAGAAGATGGCGGACTGCCAGGGAACAGTCTTCAGCTAACCAGCGCCGACAGACGGGAAGCTGGAGTTAAATTTCAGCCTTCCTGGCTGGCATCCTGAGGAGGAAACCTGTGATTTTACCAGCAGCAGAGACTGGATGCGGAAGGAGGATATGAGGCTAGCTGAGCGGCTAATTCTGACCGTTAGCTGCGCTGCTGGGACCCAAAATCAGAAATAAAGTAATAACTTTGAGCACAAATAACAACTCTGTCAGTTTAACCAGAACTAGTACTCGCTACAGACTCTTTCCAGCCGAGCAGCGGTTGTTTTTATTTATTTAGTTGTATTTAAAATATCCTAAATCTTCCTCTAATGGTAAGGACGTAAACCAGTTCAGATTGCTAGGCCTAGCATTAGCCGCTAACCGCTAACGTGTGTAATTTTAATGTTTTCTCAGCCATTTCAAAGCCGTGTTTTGTCTTATTTTTCATACGGTTTGTTTTTCATGACCACTGAAAACACTGGTGTTTGGTCACATTTTGGTTTCAGAATTGCAAACTAAGCTAAGATAAAGCTAAAATGTATGTTAGCCTGAATACCAATCTGAAAACAATGATCTAGACACAGACCAGACACAAAATTCAAATATATTTATTAACTTTTGTGTGTAAGTCAGTTATCATATTTTAAGATTTAAGATATATTTTTATATGTCAGTGTTATAATCCTTTTCAAGCAGTAGCCACTTTTAAAAATGTTTTTCTCGTGTTCTAAGAATCCGTTTTTCAGTTTCATTACTCATTGCAGGTTTGCTAACAAATTTTGTTTAACTTGTCATTTTACTAATAAAACCACAGGCAGCTGAAAGTCATAAAGCAAATATTAGATGTTTAAACAAACACCCAAGAAATAATTCACAGGCTTTCAGATACTGTGATTTTGGTGGAATTTAAGATTGGATTAATGCTGTCAATGACTTTGGCTTTCACTAACTTTGATTTTTGTCTTGCAGATAAATGTTTCTTCATACATTAAGTGGGATGCCAATGTGCCAAAAAGTCTCACACTTGATTACCCAAAAGGGGTTAGGGTAAAGTTCATAGACGTCTGTACAGTAAGGGTGCAAATGTTGCCACGAGAATATGTGAGGACTCTCTGCATCCACTGACACCTGTATTCAAACACAACGCAGAACTGTTGACCTTGATGAAACGGTCTTGGTCACCATGCTGTCCCCAAAGGAAGTGCCATCATAGACACAAGTCACTGTGGCTCAAACAGCCGCCCAGTTTCTTTGAGCTACATCCTTTAAGGAGACGTTGCAGCTTTTGTTGATCCTAAACGCTGAGATGGGCTCCCAGGCTCTTCAGATATTGCGGCAGGGTGTGTGGGCTTCGCTCACAGGTGGCTGGTATGTGGACCCCCATCAGAGCACGTTTTCCAACTGCTTCCACCTGTACCTGTGGATATTTCTCCTGGCCTTCCCCTTTCTTCTGTACATGGTAAGAACATTTTTTTATAGCAGTAGGCAAATTTAATCATCCATTTTATTTTTTTAAATAAGGTCCAAAATGTTTTTTTTTTTTTTGACGTGGCATCTTGTGAAAGAATTGGCAAATATTCAAGTTTCTATTTGTAAATATCCATGGATCTTACATATAGTTTAAATATTCTCCTCTGAGCATTCCAAACCTTTATTTAATATGTCTGATTATATGTCTTAAAATTATTTTTAAAAACAAATAATGGATATTCTCTTTTGAACTGTATTGCTCAGATATTGGAATAAATCTTTCAAACAAACTTCTTATTGTTTATAGTTTATCATGTCACATCAGTAGCTTTCCTTGCTGAAATGTGAATTTACCAAGTTCAAGAATATTATCCCTGAGGGGCATTTTGTTTCACAGACATATAAAGCATCCATACTTGACAAGACATTAAGACACAGCCGTTGGTAAAAGATTTATAATCTTTATCGTTTGTTTTGGTCAGGCTCTTCCTCCCAGCTTGCTGGTGGCAGGTGCGTACTCTGCTGTGGTTGCAGTCTTTTTCACAGCCATTAAGGTGGTGAACTACCGGCTTCACACCATGTTCGACCTCGGCGAGATCGTAGAGAAGAAGCAGGCCTCGCTCGCAGCAGACGCCCCAAGAGAAGAAGAAGAAGGTTCAGGAGCTCATGATGGGAATCAACACAGGCAAGAAGATGTTCTTAGGTCACTTGTTGTAGGAAACTAACTAATGTGTTGATTTCTTTTCATTTTTTTCTTTGTCGTGTTTATTTTCAGGGATAGTCATGTTGGTGTAGAGATGACTGTGTTTCGGAAGGTGAACTCAACACCCCCGGTTCGCTGCAGCTCCCAGCACTCTCTGTTTGGGTTAAACCAAGTGTCGGTGAGAACTGCTGCAGCATTTTTTTGTCTTCCCTCTTTTCATGTTAATGTTTCTCATATTTTCCATTTATTTATTTAGAAAATATTGTTTTATAGATATTTGCTGTTTTCAACAGAAGCTTTCTGTAACTTTTATAATTTTTTTCCAATTTGGAAAGCAAATATTTTTATTACAACTTCATGAAGGTGTTTTATTAATTTATGTCAGAAAGTATTCAAATGAATTAACTGTTTAATGACCCGATTCTTCAGGAGTTCTTGCCCCAGCTGGAGGATTCAGGAGGAACTAAGGGTAAGCAGTTCTGGGTTTTTACCTTCTTTTGAAAGATTTTCTTACACCTTCAGGTGAAACAGAAAATATACTCCTACTTAAAGAGCAAAAACAATTTGTCTGATTTTTTGTTTTTGTTTTTGTTTTTACTCCAGATTTAAAAGAAATGACACAGGAACAAGGAAGCAGTTGGGTAATTCTGACTTCAACCCATCGGGAGATTGTACAAAAGTGTTCCCAGGACATCCAGAGTAAGTCTGCTGTTATTCACTGAACTTTCTTCCACACCAAGCAGTCTCTAATCCTGCTTGGAAAAAAACAACTGCCTCAAAGCATACCAGTCAATGCATAAAAATCCATTCTTAAAAGGGATTGTTTTTAACCTCCATTTTGTTCATCGGAACAGTTTTTTTTATGTTGCATCCCTCTTCAGATAGCCTTGTATTCTGATTTTTATTTCTCGTCCTTCTCAGGGGTTCCCAGTGCGGTCCAGATGTGCATTCCCCCTTCATTAGGAAGAGAGATCCCAGGTATCATGGGAGTATCAGGAGAGTCAGCTAGACTTGAAGAACCTAAGGACTACTTGTCCATTCCTCCCTCGCCTTCGAGTCAAGAAGATGGAGGTGAGAAGGAGCAAACGGAGGAGTTACCAGAACAATCGTCTCATCTGTGTCCTGAGGACATTGGGATGGGAACGTATTCCTCACTTGGCCCCTCTGCTGAATCTGAGAGCCTGGGAGATGCTCCCCTCAGCCCTCTAATAAAGAGCAGCTTAAGCGAGGAGCTAAGTGAAAATCTGATGGGTTTAGGTCTGGACCCAGTGGCTTTTGTCCCAGGGACTGAGCAGCCAGGCAGCCGCAGTGGGGTAGCACTGGCTGCCGGTTCCACCGACAGTTGTTTCAGCGCAGGTGGTGCCACAACAGACCGCGAGACACTAAGCACTGTAAGTAGTTATCGCAGTGAAAAAACTGATTCCACTCAGCTGGAAAGTGCTTCATTGAGCCAGCCTGCAGATGGACAGGCGTCTGCCTCGGCGCCAGCAACATGTTCTGATGTTCTTAACAACGCAGAGGACACAACGGGACAGGGTGGTAGTGATACTGACAATCTGTCAGACAGTGTGCTGCTTCGCTCCCCTTCCAAAGATTTATCCATCAGTCAGGGGCTAGATCGGACACTCGTTGAAGGAGACGATTTGCCTCCTGTACCTGCCAATCTTGCACAGCCCCCTCCTCTCCAGAACTCGTCCCCTTCAAGTAGTGGACACTCAGAGGTTTGTGATTTAGACAGAAATGTTGCAGGTCCTCCTCCTCTTCCTCCTCGGCAGGCCAATTCAGTGCCTTCAGGTCTGGCCATGGGACTAGTGTGTTCTGAGCCTGCTTTGCCCATATCCTCCACCCCCCTACTGCTGTCAGAGCAGCCTGCTCTCCAAGCTCAACAGGTTGTGCGTCCTAAAGACTTTAAGTTGCAGCGGGCCGGCGGCAGTAGCATGGGCCACAGGCCGGGTCGGAGGAAAGCACCGAGAAGGCGAGCTGGAGCAGGCAGCAGTAGTTTTGACTGCGGCTCTTATAGGCGTCACCACAATCATAGACAACACAGAGATTACATCCCAGTGCGCAGCCGGTTGGGCGCCAAAGCTTACAGCGAAAGTCTCTTTGAGGATTCCAGCGATGAGGACGATGGCAGTGACATGAGCGCTGGTTCTAGTCTGGGTTCTCAGCGCCGATACAGCTCTGACGAGGATGATAATGACGACTCAAGTTCCTCTACCTCCTGCTACTCCTCAGACCATGCCAACACTGACATGACATCCCTTCTCTCCACTGCTGCTCAGCTTCCCTCCCAAAGAGAGGGGGATTTACCCGAACCCTCCGGCCCCGCTCATCCCCGTGCTGCTCAGCGCTCTTCAAGCACAGCTAGTGCTAAGACTCATGCTCGAGTACTAAGTATGGACGGAGCGGGCAGTGCCCAGAGCAGCACGGCGGCCACACCCACTACACTGTCAATGCCCTCCACCTCCACTCCAGCACCCCGCATACTCACCATGTCCAAATCTGATCTGGAGGCCCGCACCATCCACACGGAAGGCTTCTCTGGGAGCCACCATCATCGACTAGATTCTCTTGGAGGGTCTTGGACCGGAAACCAGATGGGTTGGAGGGCCGGAGAGCTGCTTGAAGAGGGAGCTGTGGGTGGAGGTAAGTTGGCCTTGCAATCAGTATGATTCAGTCATACTCTCAATGTTTGCTAAAATGCAGCTCATTATTTAGTAACTACACTGGTTAGTCTTTAAATTTAAGCCAACTTTTTAGATTATATTTATTCCACTCGTAGGTTTTGCAAAATGAAAGGAACATTGTTCATAAATCCAGTGAAAAATGTATGGTTTATATGGACACAGTTTCTCCACGATTTGTTACTGAAGTCACAAAGCTGCTGCTTTTTTTCTTTCAGTGACAAAAAAGATAAACCAAATTTATTTATAAGCACATTTAAAATCCAGAGCTGTACCCAGAACAGTGCATGAATGTGCATATAAATGAGATTATAAAAATAATACAAAGAAAGCACAATAATAAAACAGCACAGGCTACTAATGAGAAAATAAATATGTCATAATTGAAGCAGGTTTTTTGTTGAGTTGTAAAACGGTTTCCTTGCTGGGTTCGAAAATGTTAAGTAGATTACAGATAAAAAGCATGTGCAGCTAATTTCCATCTAAATTCAACTTTTAACTGATGATGATTTTCTGTCAAGAAATAAAAGACTAAGAGTAAAATTTTCCTATTTTTGAAGAAGTGAATAGTGTTTTAAAGTGAAATTATGTGGTGACGTTTTAATGTTTTCAGTCTGGTGGCATCAGATCCAAATATTTACCGTGTAGTCTTTAACAAACATTTTCTCAAGATTTCATTCAGCTTTGTTTGGTTGATAATAAATACAAAAAATGAGCCTTTTATATTTATCATGTTTAATTCAGTTTGGATATAAATGAGCAGTTTACTTGTTGCTTTTCAGTGATTAGTTAAAATGATTGTAAATTGTAAATAAAAGTTAAATCAGGGTATTGATTGTTTGAACGTGTTTTGATGCAGCTTTGTTTGATTCAGTAGAACTGACTGTGAGGTCAAATATATTGATGTAACTGATAATCGTCTCCAGCTTTGGGTCCAGAGGACGGGAACAAACACGAGTCTGTCAGCAACGTTAAACGGACTCAGGCAATACGCAGGAGACACAACGCTGGGAGCAACCCGACACCGCCTCCTTCCACCATGGGATCCCCTCCCAGGTCAGTCGTGCAGGCGTGAGTGGGGTTTCAGACAATTTCTTTCATTATGTCTGCAGACAAACTATATTTGCAAATTTAAATAAATACAAAGTGAAAGAAATTATATTTAAAAAAAAAAAAAAAGTATGTTGATTTCATAAATTACCTGAAAATACTTCACATGAATCACACAGGTTCAAGCAGTGCTAACATAAATATTCTCTTCCTGCCGTAGCCTTCAAGACCTTCAGCGATCTCGGACCTCGTCTCATTCACGCACCCGCACGCTTCCCTCAGCCTTACAGTTTGCATCTTCACTCCTCTTGCCCCGCAGTGGTGTCCATGAGGCCTCCACATTTGACGACACGACAGAGGGAGCAGTGCACTATTTCTACGATGAGAGTGGTGAGTTTACAATAACGCCCTGGGATAAAGGTTAATGCCACCATATTTTCTGCTCACTAAGCTGGCTTACTTTGGGTATTATATGCTTTTAATGTCTCCCATTGTTGAGCAAAGAGGGAGAGTTGCAAATACTCTTCATCTGTGTGTTCATCTGTGTATGTTGTGAGCATGCTCATTTGAAAAATAAGAGATACCGACCTCCGTTTTGGTGTGTAGTGTGTAAGAAATGTTCCTGTCAAAAATTGGGTTGTCGCATCAAAATCCAAGATGGCTACCACAATTCTCTCAAATAATTGGGATAGCCAAAGATTAATCTATAGGGCCCAAGATCACCATTGGTCACCACCCCGGCTCCTCCATTGTACCTGCTGGTGGATAAAGTTGCTCTCTCCAGGATCCGTCACTCTGCTCTGCCTCGGACAAGACAAAAAAAAAACCTCCTCTGTTCTTCGTCACAGTGCAACTCCTCCCCACTTGAATATCTTTCTTGCACCAAAAACATAAAGATTTACTTGCATTCTGTTTAATTCCAGTCCAGAAAAACACTCCTCTCCAAAACCACAAACATTCACACTTCAAACCTGTCAGAGACGGGGGACGTCAGAGTACTGCTTTTGTTTTGTTTTAATCCTTCATATTAAAAAAACCTCTGTATCTTAGTATGAAAATTCAGATGGTATGAAAAAGTTAAACGTCACATTTTACTTTTGTGTTTGGCGAATATCCCAGTTGAAATCTGAGTTTGAGTTTTCTTTGTTGTGTACCAGGAGTAAAAAGGTCCTACACCTTTGGACCTGCTGGAGGTGGTTATGAGGACCCAGTCCAGTAAGTAAAATCATTTTACTAACTGCATTTTGTTATTCCAAGATGGCAGTTTAAAATGTGCTTGTTGCAGGGAAAGAGAGAGGCAGTCTCAGTCCTCCAGCTTCACATCCACCGAGGTCCAGGAAGGAGCACCGGTCCTGTCCATCCTACAGCCCAGACCAGTGGTTCTACAGGGCATGCAGGTGCGCAGGGTACCTCTGGAGATGCCTGAGGTTAGCAGTCCTTTATGTTTTACCTGGCCAATTATTTCTTGTTAAAGGTTGTGGTGTTTTATGGATTCTTCAATCGTTAAAGTTTTTTATTATTTTATTTCTAGTTCGATCTTGATCACGAATCCCTTCAAGAGTCCCATGAAAACACTCTGATGATCGAGGAGAAAGCCAAACCCAAACAGTACTATCGGTTCTGGGTGCTACCTGGAAGGTGGCTGAGGGTTCGATATGATCGACTGGCTCTCCTGGCTCTACTGGACAGGTGAGAGAGATAGTTGGACAGGTGACAGAGGTTATGGGACAGAGGACAGGCAACAAGAGACTGTTGGACAGGTGACGTGACTGTTGGACAAGAGATAGAGACTGTTGGACAGGTGGCGTGACTGTTGGACAAGAGATAGACTGTTGGACAGACAAGAGAGACTGTTGAATAAGAGATAGAGACTATTGGACAAGAGATAGAGACTGTTGGACAGACAAGAGAGACTATTGGACAAGAGATAGAGACTGTTGGACAGACAAGAGAGACTGTTGAACAAGAGATGGAGACTGTTGGGACAGACAAGAGAGACTGTTGAACAAGAGATAGAGACTGTTGAACAAGAGATAGAGACTGTTGGGACAG
>NC_056511.1:22589797-22638278 GCF_014905685.2 Nematolebias whitei | reverse complement strand
TTGGACAAGAGATAGAGACTGTTGGGACAGACAATAGAGACTGTTGGACAAGAGATAGACTGTTGGACAGACAAGAGAGACTGTTGGACAAGAGATGGAGACTGTTGGGACAGACAAGAGAGACTGTTGGACAAGAGATGGAGACTGTTGGACAAGAGATAGAGACTGTTGGACAGACAAGAGAGACTGTTGAACAAGAGATAGAGACTGTTGGGACAGACGAGAGACTGTTGAACAAGATAGAGACTGTTGGACAAGAGATAGAGACTGTTGGACAAGAGATAGACTGTTGGACAAGAGATAGAGACTGTTGGACAAGAGATAGACTGTTGGACAAGAGATAGAGACTGTTGGGACAGACAATAGAGACTGTTGGACAAGAGATAGAGACTGTTTGTTAGGTGAGAGGGGACAGGTGATAAGACTGTTGGACAGGAGCTTGTAACTTGTACCTTCACATTAATTTAACAGCAGGGTTGTCTTTAAATAGTCTGAACTAGGGGTGTAATCAGTTGCATTCGGGTCCAAAAAATCCGACCCGGCCCCAGCCCTTAGCCATCATTTCTGAACTCTACCAGATCCAACAAATTAACACTAATTACAGGTCCGAACCTGAAAAAAACCCAGACATTTTTAATTAAGCCGTGACTGCTTATATCCTATATTTTCTGCCGTACACGTTGCTCCGCTTTATGTCGCATCTGTCCAAATGTTTAATAAAGTGGAAAAATCCATAAATATGTCGCTTCGCCGTATACGTCGCATCTATTATGCATCACCGCTAACGCGTCGCGTTTGTTACGCGTCACCACTGACAACCCGGAAATGTGGGTCAGTGTTATGCCAAAAATCAATTGGCTGCCAAATGGTGGCAGTGGGAGTGTGCACGGGAGGACTTTAACAAGGTTCACACTTAAAAACAATTATTTGTTTGCTTGAAATTATAGTAAGGGTGTGTCTCGGTCTAACTTTTTGCTTAATAAATGCACTTTGATGGTCAAATCAGCTGTATTTCAAAAGCCGATTCGCAGAAGAGGGCATGCGCAGAGGGATGAGCCGCTGTTCATTTCTTGTAAATTTAACAAGGTAACAAATAAAACAAAGGTACTGTATTAACATCCAGATTAAGTTTTGTCATAATTTTAAATAAAATTATCAAAGTTGTAGAATGAGGTGGTTTTAGTAACATGGTTTATTGTTTAATTATTTTGTTTGTTGTGGGCAGATATTAATTTTAGATACAAAGCTGTTATTGTTTACACATCATGGTGACTTTTTACAGCTTTGTTCTACTTTTTGTTAGCTTGTTGTCAGGTGTTTCCTAAAAGTGTACCACAACAATTAACATGAACACTGAAAAATGGTGCCAGTGATTTTTTTTAATTTTTATATTGAAGGCAATAAGAGGGTTTAAATCTGATTGCTAATATGTTTGGATGGTGTTGACAGGAATCGTCGAGTGGGTGAGAACGTGTTTGCCGTCGTGTTGGCCAGTCTGGTGGCCTTCCTGGGCTTCTTGCTGCTGCTGCAGGGCTTCTTCAGGGACATCTGGGTCTTCCAGTTCTGCCTGGTTATCGCCAGCTGCCAGTACTCCTTACTGAAGGTACCTTAATATTTAATCAAAAACCTCTTATATGCATTAAATATTCATTAATAACATGTTTGTTATAATACCTTAAGCATTCTTCATGTGCACAGTATAGGTTTTTCTTCAGGACTAGTTGATTTCATAGCCTTAGATGTCTTCAAATATTTGAGATGCTGGACTTCCTGTTCTCTGTGTTTCAGAGTGTACAACCTGATGCGGCCTCCCCCATGCACGTGAGTACCGTATAGCTTTTATACTTGGAAGCAGATGTGTACACCTTTATTCACATGTTAATTCCTCTGGTTTTTATACCATTTCTGACACACTGAGGTCAAACTACAACTGAAATACAATACCACTGCATTTTTATATCGACTACATCTTTTTCTTTTCAGTAGGTTTTGATATACAGAAATTTAAACCTTTTTATTGGAGGAAAAAACTTACAAGCTGATTTATGTTTTTGGAAAGAATAATGTAGTTTAGTAACTCGTTTCTGTAAGTCATGTAAACTGTTTGAAATGCTGATAAGAAATTGCTGTTAAAAGCAAAAAGAAAGCTTCTCACCATTGTAGGAAAGTGAATGCAGCACGAACATTAAAGTCAACACCCACCATTATACACCCAAGTGCTCTTAAGGAGTAATCACTGACTTAGAATACGTTGGTTATGTTTTTTTCACATCTGTGTTACGCAACGTTAAACAAGCAAACCTGTCACAGAAACACTCAAACACACAGTTGATGATTACTGAAGTCAGATGACATCACGCCAGGGATCGGGCACAGGCAGGAGCGTGGAGTCACAGTCTGGAGGTTCTGAGTCAGTGGCTCTGTCCATTTCTGGGTCTGTGGTTCCATCCCCGATTTAAACAGAAGCTGCAGTTTCATGTCCAAAAATCACTTCCTTGTTTTGACTCGAACACCAAAATTGACTAAACGCACTTAACTACACCTTAATTATAAAATCCAAACATGCTAAATATCACAAATCTCTCAAATTTCATCACTCGCTCTCACTGTGTCTATCACCACCGAACTACCTTCAGCTGGAGTTGAGAAGGGATCTGATGTTTTCTCCACGAGACTGCCTATCTCTGCTGCTACCTCCAGCCTTGTGCAATAGAAATCTGGCAGTCTTGCCTGATCGGGTTCCTGGCGTGACGTCACCCCCATATATGGTAGTGAAAGGGCAGTTTCCAAAGCTGTGAGTGAAACAATTTGAAAACGTCACAAAAACTATGTTTTTTTTAACCAGTTTGTGTTACTTTTCAATGTTTGCCACAGAACAGAGGTATTTGTTTGTCTTATCATATTTCACTGGATATGTTGTATGAGAAAATGGTGGGTGTTGATTAAGGATGGAAAAGTTGGACAGTTTCATATGACGTACCTTTCCCTCACAAGCCAAATAAATAATTTAAATGACGATTATATTAACTTGAGAGGATTGCTTTTAGTTGACTCCAGACACTTGTCTCCATTTCTGAAAAAGTGATAAATGTTTATAATGTGGTTCTATAAATGTATTTAGAACTCAGACTAAAGAAAAACATGTGTTTGGTGTGACTGAGCTGCCGTCTCCTGGTTCGTTGAACAGGGTCATAACTGGATCATCGTGTACAGTCGTCCAGTGTACTTCTGCCTGTGCTGCGTGATGATTTGGATCTTTGACCTGTCCGGACGCTCTGGAAGTCTGCAGCCCTTCACCCTCTATGGCGTCACCTTCTTCTCTGCACATTTTCTGCTGTGTGTCAGAGATATGCTGACTGGTTAGTTTGCATGACTTTTTACATCAACATAGGTCATTAGTCTTAAAATGATAATTTAACCAGTGCAGTATGTAAGAGAACATGTTTTTATTTATTCATTTTATGTTTTTGCTGAGATTTTTTTTTTCTCTTTTCTCCCTCAGTTTTGGCCTTGTGTTTTCCTGTCATTTTCCTGTTTGGGTGGCTGCCTCAGGTTAACACTTTTGTTATGTGTCTGCTGGAGCAGATCGACATGCACATTTTTGGTGGAACTGGTAAGAATAGATCTACACATGCTGTCGGTTTGGCACGGCTAACAGCACGAATGCTTTATAAACTTATCAACCTCATTTTCATTTATCGGCTTTATCGTTTCTTCCTGTCTCTCTCTTTCTACTGAAGACACGGCTCAACTCCGGTGCTCTTCACTGACTCCTCCCTTTCTCTTTAAAATCTGTTTTAATCATCCAAAATCGCATTTTTTGATTGTTAAAAGCAACTAAGCTGAGAAGCTAAGCTATGAGCTAAGCTAACAGACTGACGTCGGGGGGGGGGGGTTGATTTTAGAAATGAGTGTGAATGTTTGTGTGGTTTCCATGAAGTGAGCAGTGTGTGTTGTCGGTCAGTGGTCTTGTCCAGATTTGTCCTCTGCGACCTGCTCTCTGGCTGAGAATGAATTTGGACCCGTCTGTTTGTTGCTCCTGACCTCTGTCTCTCGTCCTCAGCCACCACCAGCCCGCTCTCGTCTCTGTTCAGCCTTGTTCGCAGCGTGCTGGTGGCCGCTCTGCTCTATGGATTCTGCCTCGGCGCTGTTAATGTGAGTGTTTCAAAAACAGACTTTTAGGTTGTAAAAGTGTGACGTTCTGGTTCAAAAGTTTTAATTATAGAAATTATGTTTATTTGATTTGGTTTGTTTAGACGCCGTGGGGGGATGCCCATGTGCCAGTGCTGTTTTCTGTGTTTTGTGGCCTTCTCCTGGCCTTATCCTATCACCTCAGCCGACAAAGCAGCAATTCTACAATTCTGTGGTCAGTATTTTCTGTCTGTTATTGTTACAACAGACAATATTTGTAATAAATACTGCTATAAACAAAAATGGAAATGCAAAATAAATGTGACCACAACATCCAGAAAGATGCAGTTTTTAATAGTTTTCTTTTTTCCTTTTTCTCGAAATTATTTACTTGTCAAGAGAAAGTCTTACAGCTTTATGTTTTGGTGTTTTTTCTTTTCCCTTTCTACAATTTTTTTTTAATTTTTTTAAAATTTCCAGATGACTTTGGAGATAAATTAGTCTCAGAAGTAAGTGTGCAAGTTTTGTATGTGCACAGTAATCTCCACAAGCACACCACAAAATTCACAAATACAGCTTTTCCAGATGTATACATTTCAAGTTGCACAAGTAGGAATATTTTGTGCATATAAACTGTCTAATACATGTGCACAAAGCACCTGCTGCACATGGATCAGCTTGCCTGTGAATCTGACTTTTGAGACTTTCTTACTGCTCTAGATTCCCAACGGTAATGCTACGTTCAAGGCTGGTGAAAAGCTGGGACATCTGAGCTTTACCAGATTTACTGAGTTATTGGAAAAATACTCATTTCTATTGTGTAGCTCATAACCTCTATATTAAAACACATGCGCATACATGGTGTTACTGGATTTCAAAATGTTAATTTTGTGAAAATAAACTAGCTAAAATGAGAAGGTGTTTCTTATCTTATTGTTTGCTTACAAATCTTGTTGTGCGCTTGTGTGATTACTTTGAAGACTAATTATCTCCATAGCTGTGAGTCAGGTACATACAGGTAACGTTCATGTGTAGAAAGGAGTTCTGGAGGACATGGACTTGTGCTGACTTGCTTTTTCCCCAGCACAGCCTGTGAAGACTGATGTTTCAAATTAGCTTTTTGCTGTACACCATTAAATTTGTGCTTTTTACCACTTTACATCAGGTCACTGGTCCGGTCTAAAATATTCCCAGAGCTGGAGAACAGAACACCTGAAGAGCCCCCTGTGGAGATCAAGGACCCTCTCCCTGAGAAGCTGCGTAACTCTGTGGTAAAAAATAAAATCAAGCTTTTTTTGTGTTGATTCCATGTTTCAGGATGTTTTTAACTTTTGAGAGTCAAACTTTGATTTTGATCTTTGCAGAGGGAGATTCTTCATTCAGACCTCGTCATGTGTCCTCTTATGGCTGTGATCACCTTCGCCATCAGTGCCAGCACCGTTTTCATCGCTCTTCAGGTGAGTTCATGTTTCTATTCTTTAAATAACTTTAAGTTTTTGATGCGTTCGGGAATTTTTTTTAATGCTTTTTAAAAAACATTTTTCTGCTTCACCAAAAGCCTGCGCTCAGCTTCGTCCTGTACATCCTGGCTGGAGTTGTCGGCTTCATTACACACTATCTCCTGCCTCAGCTCCGCAAACAGCTGCCGTGGTTCTGCCTGGCTCACCCGGTGCTCCGCTCCAAAGAGTACAGTCAGTTTGAGGTCCGAGGTGAGTGGCTGATGGTTAATTTCTCTTCACTCGTATAAAGGTGACACATTAAAACACTTGAAAAGGATCAAATAAAATCTGAAGGACTGAGACATTGAAAGTATTCATACAAGGACAATTTTGTCAGAATAAATCAAATTTATCATTTGATTAGTTGATATTCTCTTTGTCTAATACAGTTGAATAGAGCCTTTATTCTGAAAACATTGAACACTAATTATGAATGAGAAAACTGGCATATGGCCCTTTTTTACAAGGTGCTAAAAAAAAGCTTTGGCATTCTCTGATCAGAAATGCCACAGTACAAAAAAATCACGTCTACACTGTTCATGTAACTGGGGCTGTGGGGGTGGACTGTCTTCATGTCCCCCTACACAGAGGTGTCTCAGGGGAAGTACCTCAGGACGTAGAGGAAATGCGTGGAGACAAAGATATTATAAAGCTGGATTGTTGTCTTACATGCTGAGCAGCCAGGGCGAATCAGAAATGCCCTCCATCCCTCCACGTGAGTGTGATAAGTTGAAAAATAAGTGAGGTACCGACTTGGTGTGTGGCTGCATCGAGGTGTAAGAGGTTTCTTTTGAAATTGTATGTAAACCAGCCACCGCTGTTATTTGAGGAACTACACTTCCTAGTTTTTATTTTGCTTAAAAGTGTAGTTTCCTCAAATGATTGGGATGGCCAAAAATTAATCTTATGGGGCCAAGGCCACCACTGGCCGCCCCCTGGTTCCTTCATTGCACCTGGTGGTGGATAAAAACGTTTCCTTCACTCTCAAGAATCCATCACTCTACTCTTCCTCAAACAAAAACAAAAACACCTCCCTCTGTTCTTCTCCACAGTGTAACTCCTCCTCACTTGAACATCTTGCACCAAAAACATTTAGGTTTACTTGCATTCCTTGTTCAGTTCCAGTCCAGAAAAACACTCGTCACCAAAACTATAAGCATTCACTTTTCTGTTGTACATATTCCTATTATTGTGTCTCAAAGGGTGTGTAGTGATGAACAAGTGTTTTCATTCATCACACGTTAACATACACTGTGTAAACAGTGTTCTATTTTGTATAGGCTTCGCCCTTTAAGGCTGTCGCTTAGTGGGTTTATCCTGTTATGCGTAGCATTTGCACTGAAAAATTTATCCACGCCCACCTGCTGTGTGGGCCCCACCCGGTCCGTATAAATTACGTTAAGAGCGGGAAATCGGCTCCCATTTTTTCTTCAGCGAGCTAATAGCACTGTCAGAAGAACAAAGAAGGAAAATTGTGTAGATGACCAACCTTTGTTAAGGATGCTTGGCCCGGCAGTCGACCTCCGGTCGTCCGGTGAGTTCTCCTCCCCGAGGAGAAGCTGACGAGCAGTCTTATTTCAAGGTAAGCGCCGAGGAGTATTTCTCAGTGACAGGTCACTACACGCTAGACAACGCCATCTTGTAATTTTCCTTTTATTGCCGACCCTCGGAGCGAATCGGATGGTTTCTCCGGGACAGGCGGCGCTCAGCTGCAGCCCCCCGCTGCTCATTCCCACCTGGAGAGCGTAGTGTCGGTGGAGGGGGGCTGAGTGAATGCTCACCCCATCCCACCTCGTTTCGCATCGGCGATCACACCGCTCCCGGCCGACGGCGCCCTCAGGGGTTGCCCGGCGTAACCCAGGAGGCGGCTGACATGAAGGGACCCTTTTTTACATCCTACGCCTTTCCCGCCAGTTCGGATGATCCGGCGGGAAGGTTGTTTACTGGGTTCCATTCCGGCTCACCGTCTTGGTCCATATGGCCTTGTGTTCCCAACAGGACGTCCTACGGGCGAGGCCACAGACGGGTTTTTTCCTGGTAGATTGGGGGAGCCAGTCTCCACAGTCCGCACCCATCTCCAGAGCAGGGGTTCACTGAGCAGAAAGTCCCTCCGTGCCCCCTGGAGCCGAGCCTGATGGAGGCTTTATTGGAGCAAGATGTCGAGGTGGACCAGCGTCCCGTGCCTCCGGTTAGCACAACCGAGACGGTGACACCGCTCTCCAACTGAGCTCACCAGCATGTGTTCCACACGGCCGCAGCGAACAACACGTTACGCTGTTGGCGTACACGTTCAGAGGCGGGAAGAGACGGTGGTCCTCTCTCCTTCGGCTCACTCCACTCTCGTAGCGGCTGCTTGCTAACTACGCTGCCGGCCCCTGCAGTACGCTCCGTCTACAGGGCAGCTGACGTCATCCTCAACCGGTGCGCCTCTTTTGCTGTCTGCCGCCCCGCATCGCAGCCGGAGAACGAGGTCCCAGAGGTTCTCCTGGCTCGTCACTCCACCTTCCTCTCAGGAGAGCTGCAGGAGCTTGTTGGAGGTCCTCTTTTCATCAGCGAGAGATCATTTCAAGATGCTCCACGGTTGCACAACGCCTCCCCAGCTCTGCTACGCCAGCCCCTCCCGTCAGACGTCCCCGGCATCCGGAAGTTCTTTTTTTTTCCCGGACTTCGCCAACAGGGGGCCCTCCAGGACAACAAACAGAGCTCAACAGAAGGTAACCAGGTGTCGGGTTGCTAGAGGTGTGTTGATGACACTGAAATAACATCATTTTATGATGAAGTGTCCTTTAGCCAGGCTGTCAGCATGGTTTATCTGACAAGCGGCCCTATCACACACACTCATCACGAATGAGCCTTTTTAAGGTTGTTTTCATTCACTGTCAGCGGTGCCGATACGCGCTCCCGCGGCATGAAAGCACGCACGCAGCTCTCAGCGCCCGCCGTTCACGTCAACGTTAACGTGAGACCATGGTACGAGCTCAGCAGCGCGCTGCTTCCTGACCGCACCAGTGCCAACGCGCGCCCCCGCGGCAATCCTGGCTTAAGGCGTCGCATGAATGAGGACACACACACACGACCCTTCAGGGCACGTCGGCTCATACGTGCACCCGCTTCCCGAGCGTTACACGGAGCAGCGGCACACAACGTGAGCACAACTCAGATGAGCTCTCCCCGCAGCATCAGCAACACACAACGTCTTGCATGCTCGGGGACGCGCGTGTTTTTTCTCTCTCACTCAGCTCCAGCTCACATCAGCATGTATGTGTTTCACAGCATAAATGCGTGCCCGCTTTATAGCTTATAAACTGGTGGCAATGCACGCGCGCTTCCAGACGGATGGACGAACCGTTTTCATCCGGGATTCACGCTGCAGTTCAGCTCAAACCCCGGTGTGGAGGAACTCTGTGATGTTTTTTTTTTCTGTCATTTATGAACAGATCTTGTCCCCTCTAGCAGAAGCTCAGGAAATTCTGTTTTAAATGTAATTTCTAGAGTCTCAGAAGGAGAGGAAAACGCAAGGTCTCTCTCATCACTTCCTGGTCCCAATGAACTGGAAAGATGAGATTTATTCTAGATTGTCAATTTCTGAGCTGTGAGAAACAACACTCCATTATGCGCCCGAGCCGCTTTAATTCTGCTTTATCTGGACACCTGCTGCTGCTGAGCAGCTTGTACAGACAGGTGGCAGCAGTGCAACTCACGTGAACCGGTTGAGTGATATCAGCTGTTTTCCGTCAGCAGACCTACGTCACACACATTTAACAAGCTGTGGGGCCGCTGTGGCTCTCCACACAGCAGCTCTTTTAAATGTTTTTGGAGTGTTGCACGGGTTCTTTGAATGTGACTCAACACTGACCTTGAGCTGCAGAATCATCAGGGTTTTTGATTCACACAGACAGCAAGTGACTGTTGCATACATACTGGCAGGAGATGTATGCGTTTTCAACCCATGTGCCACATTGTGAGACAGATGCTGTGTGGGGCACATCCAATCTGCTCTCCATTGGAGTGGGTACATCTCATGTATTCCGAACAGGGGGCGGATGTGATGCCCAAAGACGGTCTTTTGGGGCACGGGGACCTGGGACTTTCCACCCAGAGCTATGGCTCAGACACGGTAGAAATCTTGCCAACGTCTGTGGACGTGTAGCAACACGAGAGAACGCTCAATGTCAATTATAATTATCGTGGAGCCACGGGACGATCCACCGCTGGGTGGACGTGCCTGCTCACAGCCTGTGGTCGTAATGCCTTTTCACCTTCTTCTCTCTCTCTGATATCACGGTTTTCTGAACCGAGCTCAGGAAGAGGAACTGGCAGCTCCTCCGCCCCAAGTGCGTGAACACATCATGGTTCCCAGGCCTACGACATTTGTTATCATGGCGCTCGTGGAACCTGCCTTGGAGGGAGGACGCTCTCCTCCAGGCGGGAGGAACGATCAGGAATTAATCAGAATAGGCCAGCACCTGTGGTTTGGCCGCTGTGCGGATCTTTTTGAGAGGATGGATCTCTCTCAAGATGTAGTGCGTACGATTCAGGAGTCACGTGCTGCAACTACCACAGCGCTGTTCACATCAAGTGGTCAGTTTTTCAACGCTGCTGTACAGAGAAAGGCGTAGAGGCCACTTCATGTCCACTGGACGACATGCTGTCCTTTCTGCAGCAGTCGAGGGACAGAAATCTGGTGTCCAGCATGACTATCGTATGCTGCAGACATGTTTTCTTCTTGTCTCAAAGTTGTCGGAGACAGAACAACCTTTAATCATCCTCTTACGGAGCATTTTGTCTCAGATTGATATAGCAGCTGTGGGCCTGTTTGTGACACGAGAAACGCTCAGTGTCAATTATGCGTTTCTCTGAGCCCACGAGACGAACCACCGCTGGGGTGGATGCGTTTGCCCGCAGTCCATGGCCCAAAATGCTTCTGTACGCGTTTTTCTCCACCTCCTCTGATTTTACGGTTCTTGAACCGAGCTCAGGAGGAGGGATTGACAGCTCTCCTGGTGGCCCCGAACGCGTGAGCGCACCATGGTTCCCAGCCCTGCAACGCCTGCTGTCGGGGTGCCCGTGGGAACTGCCGTAGAGGGAGGACGCGCTCCTCCAGGCAGGAGGAGCGACCAGGAGTTGCCCAGAAATAGGCCAGCACCTGTGGGTCTGGCCGTTGAATGAATCCACTTAGAGAGGATGGGTTGCCCACAGGATGTAATGCACGCAATTCAGGTTTCACGTGTTGCAACTACCACAGCGATGTACACATCAAAGCGGACAGCTTTTCAGTGCTGGTATACAGAGAAGGGTGTAGAGGCCACCTCATGTCCATTAGGTGACATGCTGTTCTTTCTGCAGCAGCTGATGGACAGAAATTTGCATCCAGCATGTTTAAAACGCACGCTGCAGCCATCTCTTCCTGACACGAAGGTTTCGGAGACAGAACAGGTTTTAATCATCTGCTGATGAAGCGTTTTCTAAAAGGTGTACAGAGACGCAGGCCTGTTTCACACCCACTTGTTCCAGTGGGATTTAATACTGGTCCTGCAGGTCCTGATCAAAGCTTCATTTGAACCTTTGGATCAGGTTCCACTTAAATTCTTGTCTCTTTAAACAGCCCTGCTGCTGGCTTTAACATCCGCTAAGAGAGTGAGTGTTTTATCTGCCCTCTCTGTCGCTCCGTCATGTCTCAGAATTCAGGCTGACGACAGCTCAGCTGATTTTAGACCAACCCAGCTTTTATGCCTAAAACATCACGAGCTCTTTTAATCGAGCAATATCGTTGGAGGGGTCATCCCCCCCCCCTTTTCCACACAGATCAGAAGAAGTAGCGTCTTTTTATCTCCTCTGTCCTGTGCGGGCGTTGACGTGTTACATAGCGTGCACAGCTGCAATGCGTCGACATCTGTTTGTGCATTATAGAGATGCATCTGCAGGTCGCCCGTTATCCACCCAGCGCTTGTCACACTGGCTGTGTGAGGCCATTTCTGAAGCCTACAGAGCATCAGATTTAGAGCCTCCTGTCAACCTCAGCACACTCGACCAGGGGTATCGCATCTTCGACTGCTTTGCGTAATGGTATGTCAATGCAGGACATTTTGCACTGTGGCCGCGTGGTCAACACCCTTTTCATTTATTTGCTTTTATCTAGGTGATGTGACAGCCCGTTCCATGACACATTTCCATGACACATTCTGTCCTTAGTGTTACAGAATGAATATTGTTGTTTCATGGAACTCTGTTTTACTCACATCTGTCTGCATGCATTACAGTGTGAGATGTTATCAGTCACAAGTTGTGACTGTTATTTTGGTTCTATTGTCATTAATCAGTTTACAACTATTCCTGTTGATGATGCAGTAGAGGTGGTCAGTTTAAAATTAAAATCAGACACTACTCTGAGCAGCAGGACCACGCTTTCCACAGAACAACTGTGTCAACTCTTGAAACTGTGCCTGCAGTCAACCTACTTCACATATGGGGAGCAATATTATAGGCAGAAACATGGGTGTGCTATGGGGTCTCCAGTTTCTCCTATTGTTGCCAACCTGTACATGGAGGAGGTAGAAAAGAGAGCCTTGACGTCCTTTTCAGGGACACCACCAAGTCATTGGTTCAGGTATGTTGACGACACCTGGGTTAAAATTAAATCTCAGGAAGTCCAACATTTTACTGACCACATCAACTCTGTGGATAAATACATCGAGTTCACACGAGAAGATGTAAAAAATGGCAAGTTGGCTTTCTTGGACTGTGAGGTCTCAGTCTCTGATAGAGGATATTTGCAAACTGAGGTGTACCGCAAACCCACCCACACAGACCAGTATTTGCAGTTTGACTCCAATCACCCTTTGGAGCACAAGTTAGGAGTCATCAGGACTCTGTATCACAGAGCAGACAGCGTCCCCACTAGCTTAGGAGCCAGGCAGAAGGAGAAATCCCACACAAGACAGGCTCTAGAGCAATGTGGATATCCTAACTGGGCCTTCCTGAAAGCAGAGAAGAAACCCAAACAGGACTCCAGTCAGCCAACAGGTGAAAAGGAGGAACCCAGACCCAGACCAGTGGTCATTCCATATGTTGAGGGAGTATCAGAGAAACTGAGACGTTTATTTTCTAAACATAACGTCCCAGTGGCTTTTAAACCCCAAAATACATTACGGCAAAGACTGGTTCATCCCAAAGATCCAGTCCCCCGGCACAAACAGAGTAATGTTGTGTATGCTGTTCAGTGTCAGGAGGGCTGTGATCAGTCTTACATCGGGGAAACTAAACAGCCATTGGCCAAAAGGATGGCCCAGCACAGAAGATCAACATCATCAGGCCAGGACTCTGCGGTCTACACTCATCTCCAGGCCAGCGGTCACTCTTTCAGGGATGAAGATGTGCACATCCTGGATAGAGAGGAACGATGGTTTGAGAGAGGAGTAAAGGAGGCCATCTTTGTGAAAAGAAATCGTCCATCGTTAAACAGGGGTGGAGGCCTACGTGTTCAATTGTCCCCCTCTTACAATGCTGTGATTGCTAGTATCACTCAGCCCTCTGTGAATAGTAAACAGCCATCAGTGTGCTAATGATCCATTGTTAGGCTGATGGTCCTTCTTGAGCATGTGATCAGCTGGTTTTGGTTGTCAGCAGCAAAACTGGTTGATCCACTCTAAGAAGGTGCTATTTAAGAGACTGAGCTGAATACAGCACCTCAGACTGAGGAAGTCTCTTGGATGAGAGACGAAACGTTTCTACATGTTTTTGTTGTTTTGCTTTGTATTGTTTTTTTGAATGTCCAGAGGACCAGATTTAACTTTTTTTAGATTCACGACTATTGTTACCAATCAGTTCATTTGATTAATAATCAGCTCTCCTGTTATTATTAATCTGTTCATACGGTTCAGCCGTAAACCGGTTGGTTCATGGCTCTTTTCAGCATTTTTCCCTCCCCGTTGAAGTTTTCCGGGGCGTTCATGCATTCAGAATGCATAGTTACACAACATGCGTCTGTACATGGCACACATAATTACGCAATGCATAATTACGCACATGGGAGCTGAGTGATTAGACTTTTTTGGGCAAGCTTCTGCTTCATACGGTGTTTGAATGGACCCAGTGAGGCGAGGACAACATCCGCTTCGCCCTTAACCCTCTAAGCGACAGCCTTAAAGGGCGAAGCCTATATGAAATAGAACGTTGGTTACGTACTGTAACCCCAGATTCTATGAGTATAAGCGTAGCCCTTTAAGCGTCGGGCCTCACTGGCTCCTAAATGGCTGAAGAAAAAGCTATTTTTGGGAGCCGATTTCCCGCTCTTAACGTAATTTATACGGACCGGTTGGGGCCCACACAGCAGGTGGGCGTGGACTAAATTTTTCAGTGCAAATGCTACGCATAACGGGATAAACCCACTAAGCGACAGCCTTAAAGGGCTACACCTATACTCATAGAATCTGGGGTTACAGTACGTAACCAACGTTTTTCAGCCTAATTTGACAAGTTTAAGAGTAAAGATGTTTGACTGAACTTTCTCAACCATTTGCTCTCTTTCTGTCCCAGATGCTGCTCAGCTGATGTGGTTTGAGAAACTGTACGCGTGGCTTCAGTGTGTGGAGAAATACTTCATCTACCCAGCTGTGGTGCTGAACTCTCTTACAACTGAGGCACGGACGGTTGGCCAGAATCATAAAGAGATGGACATTTAGTAAGTCGTCTTAGTGTTTTCACCATCCATCCTCCACCCTTTGTCTCACAAATATCAACTTCAGACTTTCAGCTGTATGGTACTGGTAACTTTAAAAAGTTTGGTTTCTTCCACTGATTAATTGTAGTTAAAAAACAACTTGCTTTAAATAAACTTTTGTGTTCAGTCAGGTGTAAAACCAGAGGAAACGGTTACCTGAATCAAGTTGTTACAGTTGTAGAAGTGGATTTTAATGTGCAAACTGTCAACAAAAAAAAAGATTTAAACAACAGGACCAAGTCCATCCTGGACTAGTTCTGTACCCTGCTGGACCAGATCTACAGTGCCTTGCAAAAGTATTCGGCCCCCTTGGACTTTTCAACCTTTTGCCACATTTCAGACTTCAAACATAAAGATATAACATTTAAATTTTTTGTGAAGAATCAACAACAAGTGGGACACAATCGTGAAGTGGAATGAAATTTATTGGACATGTCAAACTTTTTTAACAAATAAAAAACTGAAAAGTGGGGCGTGCAATATTATCCGGCCCCTTTACTTTCAGTGCAGCAAACTCACTCCAGAAGTTCAGTGAGAATCTATGAATGATCCAATGTTGTCCCAAATGACTGATGATGATAAATAGAATCCACCTGTGTGTAATCAAGTCTCCGTATAACTGCACCTGCTCTGTGATAGTCTCAGGGTTCTGTTCAAAGCGCAGAGAGCATCATGAAGACCAAGGAACACACCAGGCAGGTCCGAGATACTGTTGTGGAGAAGTTTAAAGCCAGATTTGGATACAAAAAGATTTCCCAAGCTTTAAACATCCCATGGAGCACTGTGCAAGCAATCATATTGAAATGGAAGGAGTATCAGACCACTGCAAATCTACCAAGACCCGGCCGTCCCTCTAAACTTTCATCTCGAACAAGGTGAAGACTGATCAGAGATGCAGCCAAGAGGCCCATGATCACTCTGGATGAACTGCAGAGATCTACAGCTGAGGTGGGAGTGTCTGTCCATAGGACAACAACACTGCACAAATCTGGCCTTTATGGAAGAGTAGCAAGAAGAAAGCCATTTCTCAAAGATACCATAAAAAGTGTTGTTTAAAGTTTGCCACAAGCACCTTGGAGACACACCAAACATGTGGAAGAAGGTGCTCTGGTCACATGAAACCAAAATCAAACTGTTTGGCCACAATGCAAAACAATATGTTTGGCGTAAAAGCAACACAGGTCATCACCCTGAACACACCATCCCCACTGTCAAACATGGTGGTGGCAGCATCATGGTTTGGGCCTGCTTTTTTATTATTATTATTATTGAGAAAGCCCGTTACATTACAATGATATAATTATATTGATTTCGTTCTCATTTTACATTCTTTGTCAGTTTTCTCACTTTTTTTTTGACAAAAAAAATGGGGGGGGGACATACACAAACTGAACAACAACAAAAAAAAAACAAAGCAAAACCAACAAAAACCAACCAGAACTTACATGGGAGTGGCGGGGTAGCCTAAATACCAACTAATCATCGACCTTGCATATCAAATCCAAACATCAATCTGAATGACAACAAGGTTTACAAAAAATCAGACATAACCGGTTTGACATATTCTGTCCACTTTGACCATATCTTGTAGAAGGTGTCCCTCTGCACATTAATGGAAAAAGACAGTTTCTCCAATACATAAATCTCTTTCACTACATTAATCCAGTCTTCAGTTGTTGGAGGTTCCCGTTTAAGCCATTTTCTTGTGAGAACCTTTTTACTCCCCACCAGCAAAATGAACAGAAGTTTTTGATCGTTATAGTTCAGTTTGTCGACCGATATGTTACATAAAAATATGCATTCAAAGGTTAAAGGAAAATCAAATGTGAAAATGTTCTGTAAATGTTCATGGATTTGAGACCAATATTGCTGAATGGTTTGGCAGTCCCAGAAAATATGGAAATGATTGGCACCATTCCTGCCACATCTCCAGCAGGCATCGCCCCTTCCCTGATATCGTTTCTGCTCTGGGGTTATGAAAAATCTTGTAATGCTTTTCCAGCAAAATTCACGCCAAACCTTTGATCTTGTTGTTGTCCATGGTATCTTACAGATGCGTCCCAATCCTCCTCTGGAATCGTCAGGCTGCCTTCTTTTTCCCACTTCACTTTAACATAAACAGTGCTGTCCTTCTTATACCGCAGGATGGCGTTGTATAACCTGGAAATAGTTTTGCCTGTTTTTGATATGGATAATAATATAAATGTTTCCACAAATCTCAAATTATGTAAATGTACTTTTAGATCTTGATTAAAATAATTTCTGACCTGTAGATATCTGAAAAAGTCATCTGCGCATAAATCGTATTTTCTTTTCAAGGTCTCAAAACACTGGAACGCCCCCTTATGAACAAAGGAATAGTAACTAGTTAGGCCTTTTGAGATCCACTTCTCGAATCTATCATCATGTTGATTTGGGATGGAATCTGAATCGTAAGCGCACCATCGTAGAACTTTAGAGGCATTTTCTAATCCACATTCTAATTGCTTCGTTCCAAGCAGATATCATTGCTTGCGATATAGGTTCATCTGCCAAATTAATTTTGCTCTGCAATTTTGTGTCAGCTATTGTGGCTTTAATCGGTATTGTTTTGATTGTTTCCCCTTCCACATCTTTCCATCCTGCTGTGCAATCCGGACAGCACAAACATATCAAAGGTCTCAACTGAGCTGCACAAAAATATTCTCTTAAACACGGAAGCCCGCAACCTCCTTTTTTCTTTTTTTAATTGTAAAGTTTTGTATTTGACTCTGGCTTTTTTCCCTTTCCAAATGTATTTTGACAGCATCTTATCCCATTCTACAAATTGTCTTGAGGGTATGGGAACTGGCAGGGATTGAAATAAATACGACATTCGGGGAAGGATGTTTAATCTAACTGACTCAATCCTGGAGTGTAGGTCGAAAAAAGGTATGGCATTCCATCTTTGGATATCAGACTTTATGGCTATATTCAAGGGGGCATAATTGGCCTCATACATTTTAGTGGGGTCACGATGTATCGCCACCCCCAGATACCTAACACCATCCGCATCCCATTTCCATTTATAGCAATTCTTAATTTCAACTGGTGGATCATAATTTACCGTTAGTACCTGCATTTTGTTCACATTAACCCTGTACTCTGAGAATAAACCAAATTCTGATAAGATTTTCATTATTTTGGGGAGAACCTGCATAGGATGAGATATAATAAGTAACAAGTCATCAGCAAATGATGCAAATTTTTGCTCCCCTCCTGCTGTCCTTACTCCAATTATATCCTGTCTCTGTCTGATCCATTGGCTCAATGGTTCTATAAACAAGGCGAAGAGGAGTGGCGACATGCAGCAACCCTGTCGAGTGCCTCGCTCGAGTATGAATGATTCAGTAAGGTCTCCATTCATTTTGATTTTGGCTGTTTTATTATACAACCCAGAAATAGTATTTATTATAGATTTATCAAATCCAAATCTCTCAAGTACCTGATATAAAAAGGACCACCTCACAGAATCAAATGCCTTTTCGGCATCTAAACGTAACACTAAAGTCTCTATTTTTTGTCTATGAATCTGGCTCATTATATGCAAAACTTTCCTAATGTTGTCCTGAGTTTGACGATGTTTGATAAAGCCTGTTTGATCATTATGTATTAGTCCTGGTAATATTGTTTCAAGTCTCTTTGAGATGATGGAAGTGAACAATTTATAATCAATATTTAATACACTGATTGGGCGGTAGTTGTTACAATCTAGTTTATCTTTTCCTTCTTTCGGAATTATAGAAATTATTGCTTCCCTCCATGAGGGGGGTACGATTTTTTTCCTCCATTACCCAATTAAATGTTTTCTGCAAGGTGGGAGTCAAATGATCCTGCATTATTTTGTACCATTCTGGGCCAAATCCGTCCGCCCCTGCCATTCTTCCCCCTTTTAGTCTTTTAATTGCTGAGTGAATTTCTTCTATGGTTATTGTGGATACTAACATTTTATTTTGTTCCTCTGTCACTTTTGGTAACTGTAGTTCCGACAGAAACGTATTGACATCTTGGATTATTGTCTACGTGGGTTTGAGAGTAAAGTTTTCTGTAATAATTCTGAAAACATTGTTGAATTTTCTCCTCTTTGGTTTCTATTTGACCATTTAAAGGGTTTCTTATTTTGTGTATAGTTCTCTCCGCTTGCTGCTTTCTGAGTTTATACGAAAGAAGTTTTAGTGATTTTCCCCCTACATCACAATACTGCTGCTTTTTAAAAATGTTTTTTTTTTCTGTACATCAATCATGTTTAGGTCATCTAATTCTTTTTTAAATTTTACCATATCAGATTTAATGTCGTCATTCATAGTCACGGATTGTTGGTGTTGCAGCTTTAACAATTTATCTTCCAGGTATTTACGTTTTTGCATATTTTCTCTTTTTAAGTGGGAGGATATGCTAATTATTTTCCCTCTAATCACCGCCTTCAGTGCATCCCATAGTATTCCTGGTGAAACCTCCTCATTATCATTTTGAGCTAAATAATTCTCTTTCTTTTTTTAAATTCTTTTTAATGCTTGGGTAGTTTAAAATATTTGTGTTCAACCTCCATAATGTAGATCTATTTTTCCTGTTCAGACAAATATCAGCATAAACTGGATTATGATCAGAAATTGTACAGGGACCAATTTCACAGGTTTTGATTTTAAACAAATCATTCTTAAATATGAGAATGTAATCTAACCTAGAATGTATGTTATGTGGGTATGAGAAGTGGGTGTATTCTCTATTACTTGGGTGATGTTCTCTCCATACATCAACTAATCCTAAATCTCCCATGAGGTGTCCATCCTCTTACCAATATTTTGTACATCGCCTTTCCCATTAGAAGAGTCAAATTTGGCGTTTAATAAGATATTAAAGTCACCACCGCATATTAAAGTTCCCTGACTCCTAGTTCTTGCAATTTCGAGAATCTGTTTATACAGTGACCAATCGCTGCCAGGTGGAATGTATACATTCAGGAGGGTAGTCATGGTACCATCGATCTTGCCCGTTATCATTATGTATCGACCTTCTTGATCTTTGTATTGTGATATATGTTCATAGTTGAGAGTTCCGGATAGCAAAATCGCAACTCCCCTCCGCCTCCCAGAACTGTGGGAAGAATAAAACGCGTTTAAATCCCATCCTGTTAAATTTAACATGTTCGTTATCAGATAGATGCATTTCCTGCAATAAAACAATTTGAGCTTTCTCTTTTAAATTTAGTTGAGACTTTCCACCTTTTTACTGGATTATGTAAACCATTAATATTGTTTGACACCAATTTTATCAACCTGCCACTCATCTAAATTATATTTCCTAATTATAACACATAGATTAATGGGCTCCCCACTCGCTCTTGAAAACACTGAACATAGAACATATAAAAAAAGTCAACATTAAGAACAAACAAGACTCAAACTGAACTCTTAACTTCCAAGGTGGGGGTCTCAGAGGTGGACCCTGCTTCACCTCCAAAGGCAGCTTCCTCATCGGTTAATGAAGGGGGCCCTTAGTGGCTATGGCCTCAGTGTAGAGAGCACCGCGAGAAACCTAATTTATTTACTTATTGTACATCATTAACCATATGCAAGTCTTAATTATTGATAACAGAGTGGATAAACCTCAATTTTCCGTGTGTGCGGGAGATGTCCTCTTGAAGGCTCTGAGCTTTTCTTTGTAGCCGGCTGCGGGGTCCCGCCTCTTGTTTGCTGCACCGCTCCCCGGTCCTCTACGTACCCTGCTCCAAGACAGCTGCTTCAGCTGTTCCAGGACCGTTTCTGGTGACTTAACGACCCGCACAGCGTAGCCTCTGCTGGACATGTCTTTGGTAGCTTCCACCACCGTGTTGTAAATCTTTGTTTCATCGGCATATTTCACCCTCAACCGGGCTGGGAAGAGGGTCTGAAAAGGGATCTGCTGTTCCTTCAGAATCTTGCGCACTTCTGCACATTCTTTTCGTTTTTTCAAAATCAAAGGGGGATAGTCATGATCCAAACTCACTTGCTTGCCGTTCCAGGTGAATCCTCTTTTCTGCCATGCCTTGTGGAGGAGGAGTTCTTTGGTTTTAAAACTTAGGAATTTCACAATAATAGAATGCAGTGGAGCATCGCTGGGGGGGGGGCCTAGAGAGCGGTGCGCCCGTTCAATGTGCATGTCGAGCTCTTCTTGGGACAGCGCCAAGCCCTCACGGAGCAACTTCTCCACAAAGTCACCCATTGTTGTCAAGTCCCGTTCTGCCGCCTCGGGTACGCCATAAATGCGTATGTTCCCTCTTTGTGTACGACTCTCTAGGTCCATTAGTTTATCCTCAAGCTTTATTTGTAGCTTTATTATTTCAGTGACGGCATCCTAAGTGGTTAAAATCCTCCTCCGATTTTTCAATCCGACCCTCCACCTCGTCAAGTCTGACGTTCATCTTTCGAATTTCTTCTTTGATTTCCACCAAATGCGCATTATTTTCCAGTTGGAAGCCTCTTAATTCCTGCAATACCGTCTCCCATTCAGTCATAGTACCACTGTTGGTTGCTTAGCTCAGGTCAAAAAGTGCAGCTGTAATTATTCAAGGCAGAGATGGATAGCGGTTAGCAATAGCCAAAATGTTAGCAATATTTTCTCAGTTTTAAACGTCTGCTTTTTGGTACTACCAAGCATCGGTTTTAGAAGTATTTCGCTCACCCCAGTTCTTTTTCACCTTTATGGATATGTTTTCGTCGTTTTAATGGGGTTGGATTTTCAATTTCTTAGGTTCTCTCGGGAGCCCGTTCACAGCGTGGCCATCACGGTGACGTTCAAACCGGAAGTCCTCTGGGCCTGCTTTTCATCAGCAGGGACAGGGAACATGGTCAGAATTGATGGGAAGATGGATGGGGCCAAATATAGGACCATTCTGGAAGAAAACCTGTTTGAGTCTGCAAGAGACCTGAGACTGGGACGGAGATTTATCTTCCAACAAGACAATGATCCAAAACATAAAGTCAAATCTACAATGGAATGGTTCACAAATAAATGTATCCAGGTGTTGAAATGGCCAAGTCAAAGTCCAGACCTGAATCCAATCGAGAATCTGTGGAAAGAGCTGAAGACTGCTGTTCACAAACGCTCTCCATCCAACCTCGTTGAGCTCGAGCTGTTTTGCAGGAAGAATGGGCAAGAATTTCAGTCTCTCCATGTGCCAAACTGATAGAGACATACCCCAAGAGACTTGCAGCTGTAACTGCAGCAAAAGGCGGCGCTACAAAGTATTAACGCAAGGGGGGGGGGGGGAATAATATTGCATGCCCCACTTTTCAGTTTTTTATTTGTTAAAAAAGTTTGACACATCCAATAAATTTCATTCCACTTCACGATTGTGTCCCACTTGTTGTTGAATCTTCACAAAAAATTAAAATCTTATATCTTTATGTTTTGAAGCCTGAAATGTGGCAAAAGGTTGAAAAGTTCAAGGGGGCCGAATACTTTTGCAAGGCACCGTGCTGGACCTCGTTCGACCACTTATTTCAAACATCAACAGTTTTTACAGACTAGCATGATTGTGCCATGGGATCTCCAGTCTTACCAATTGTGGCAGACACAGAGGAGGTGGAACAAAGAGTCCTGGACTCCTTCAAGGGAACAACACAGAGCCACTGGTTCTGATATGTGGAAGGTAACTGGGTCAAACTAAAGAAGTGTAGGCATTCAGCAGACACATCGACTCTGTGGACAACACAGCAAGTTCACCAAAGAGGACGCCAACGACAACAAGCTGCATTTTTTCTGGACCATTTGGTGGAAAAAGATGGAAGCCTCAACATTGAGGTTTACAGGAAACCAAGAATCTGTGCCGTCCATCGTTTAAAAGAGTAATCAACCCCCTTTTTAATGACTGTTTTTAAAGAACAGTTATTGTTGAGAAAGTTCTCAGAAATACTCAAGAGTCCAGGATGAAGTTTGACAAAAATGTATTTAAAATACTTGGAAGGAGAGAGTACGTTGCCCTCACATCCAAACGAACGTCATCCTTCAAAATCCAACCCAATCTGCGGCTACTATACGTTCCAACCAGCTGGCTTAAACACTTCATAGTTTTAGCTGACTGGCTGAAAAGTATGTTTTTGTTTAGTTAAAATGTAAAGGAAAGTTAACAGTGACTTGGTGTTTTTCTCACTAGGATCTATAGACTTACAAGCTTTAACTTAATAAAAACAAACTGACGATAGGGAAAAGGAAAAGTCCCTTATGATATACTGGTACATAATAGGGCTTTAACAGACTACTTGAGTAATCGACAGGTCGATTCCTAGGACATCTATCGAGTTTTAAATTTCACGTCGATTATTCGCAGTGACGTCATTGTGTCACGTGATCCGCACCGGGCTACTAGTAGAAGCTACCAAATGCATTCCTCCCATCAGACAGATGGAGCGGAGCAGGCCCAGTCTTGGCAAACAGGTAGAAATGCATCAATAGTATGGAAATATTTCACTAAAGATGAATCTTCTGGTTCAACTACCTTAAGGAAACGGAAAATAAATCAACTTCCTGACTGTTTGGAGCTCGGTTTTGTACCATTTTTTGTGACCACAGTATATTGTGACCATATGGAGCAGTGTTGCATGCACTGTTGCAGGTCACAGAATATGGTGTAACACCGGGTCCAATGACCGAACCAGAACCAGCTTCCGTTGACCTTGTTCCACAAACTAAAAGTAAAAAATATTAATCTCTATCCATCCATCCATCCATCCATTTTCTTCCGCTTATCCGGGGTCGGGTCGCGGGGGTAGCAGCCTAAGTAGGGAGGCCCAGACTTCCCTCTCCCCAGCCACTTGGGCCAGCTCTTCCGGGGGAATCCCGAGGCGTTCCCAGGCCAGCCGAGAAACATAGTCCCTCCAGCGTGTCCTGGGTCTTCATCGGAGTCTCCTCCCGGTGGGACGTGTCCGGAACACCTCACCAGGGAGCCGTCCAGAAGGCATCCTTAACAGATGCCCAAGCCACCTCAACTGGCTCCTCTTGACGTGGAGAAGCAGCGGCTCTACTCTGAGTCTCTCCTGGATGATCGAGCTTCTCACCCTATCTCTAAGGGAGAGCCCAGACACCCTGTGGAGGAAACTCATTTCAACCGCTTGTATCCGAGATCTCATTCTTTCGGTCACAACCCAATCTCATCTCATCTCATCTATGGTCTATTAATCTCTAAACTTATTAAAAAAAACTATAAACATATTAATCTCTAAAACTAAACCTAATACGCAGCACAGCTGGCGGTGGTGCGGGGTGATCGTCCGCCCCACTGTTTTTAGTTTCGTTTTTGACGTGATGCACGTTATTTCTTTCACTTTTGCAGCTTAATAATAATAAATAATAGTTTAGTTTTTCCTGTGACTTATTTGCAGTATGATAAATGGTAGGAGTATAATATACTCTCCTGATGTTTTTTTGGTCTTTTTTTTTTTTTTGTAAATAGTAAATGACGGGTTTTTTTTCGGTTTTATTTATTTATTTTTTCATCTTGAGATCCTATGACGTCATCAACTATTCGAGTTCTACTCGAGTTTTATTATGTTAATGTCGAGTTTAAAAATGATGTAGTCATTCAACCCCAGTACATAATTCTATCAGTTACTCATATTATGCTTTTGTTTCTGAGAATAGACTAAATTTAACTTTCCAAGCACAAGAAAACATAAAACAGACCCAACAAACCAAATAATATTTTTTTTAAAGAAATACAACAGTTTAGAACATCTCCACCTAAATTATTAAACAAAAAATGTGTACCCTTTTAAAAAATATGTATTTTTGTGGCCCGTGAGTTCTTTCATCTTGACAGTTGTGGCTCACATGTGAAAAAGTTTGGACATCCTTGTGTTTGAGTCTCACCACTTACTGGAACACAAACAGAACTCAATGCCTTCGGGCCAAACATGTTCCCACGAGGACAGAAGAGATGGACAAAGGAACAAGGACACATCAGAGCCGTCCTCCAAACCTGTGGACATCCTAACTGGGCTTTTGTCAAATCAATGAGGAAATCTAGTTTATTTTTTTTATTTTTTATTTTTTATTTTATTTGGCATGTCCTGGATGACTGACTGAAAGTCCACAACCAGCGTATGTCATCATGTCCCTGATGTCCTTCCTGTCTCCGTGTCTTTCTGCAGCAGCCGAGCTCTCTTCATCTCCGTGGCAGGCATGAAGCTGCTGCGTTCGTCCTTCTGCACGCCGTCGCAGCAGTACGTCATGCTGTGCTTCACCACCCTCTTCTTTCACTTCGACTATCCACACTTTTCAGAGACGTTCCTAATCGACTACTACTTCATGTCCATTCTCTTCAGCAAGGTCAGAACATTTTTCATCTGCATGACAGTTTAGATACAGTCTCCTTCAGAGACACTTTGTTATGCATGAAGGAGATAATGGTCGTTTCTTCCTCAGTGTGTCTGTAAGCGTGACTTTGATTTATTTTTGGTTCTTTCAGATGTGGGACCTCCTGTACAAGCTACGCTTTGTGTTGACGTACATCGCCCCGTGGCAGATCACCTGGGGCTCGGCCTTTCATGCTTTTGCACAACCTTTTGCTGTTCCTCGTATCCTTTGGTTTGTCTGAATTTGTGACAGCATTAAAGAAAAATGTTTGAATTTGAAGTATAAAGCATCCTTAGAGGCCATCTGCAAACTGCAGGTCGAGTCCAGACTTCAACTAATCATTTCAAGCTACTTTTGCTGCAGGATTCTTGAAGTAAAAAAATTTTTTTCTTCCTGATTTGTCCTTAACTCGTGTTTCTTCAGACTCCGCCGTGCTTTTTGTCCAGGCTGTTTTTTCTGCCATCTTTTCCACACCTCTCAATCCGGTTCTAGGCAGCGCTGTGTTTATCACCTCGTACACCAGACCTGTCAAGTTCTGGGAACGAGACTACAAGTATGTGTTTGATAAAAGTACACGTGCTTCTACAATGTGAACCAAAAGGATTTGTGTTTAGCGCTGACAGAATTTATTTATGATTTTGCAGCACCAAACGGGTCGATCATTCTAACACAAGACTCGCCACCCAGTTGGACCGTAACCCAGGTTTGTTCTTTCACATATCATGGTTTCTGTTCATCATCCCTTTAGTTTGCAGCCACTGATGGTCTTGCTGGGTTTTTTTTCCCTAAAGGTGCTGACGACAACAATTTGAACTCTATTTTCTACGAGCACCTGACCCGCTCTCTGCAGCACAGCCTGTGTGGGGACCTGCTGCTCGGGCGCTGGGGCAACTACAGCACAGGCGACTGCTTCATCCTCGCGTCAGACTACCTCAACGCTCTGGTTCACATCGTCGAGATAGGAAATGGCCTCGTCACATTCCAGCTGAGGGGTCTAGAGTTCAGAGGTCAGGAACTATAAAACCTTGAGTCAAAGTTACTCAGTATTTGTTACCATTTGG
The DNA here is from genome assembly GCF_014905685.2 of Nematolebias whitei. Classification (NCBI taxonomy): domain Eukaryota; kingdom Metazoa; phylum Chordata; class Actinopteri; order Cyprinodontiformes; family Rivulidae; genus Nematolebias; species Nematolebias whitei. The sequence goes on along the minus strand of NC_056511.1, from coordinate 22,612,518 downwards.
TTCAGAATACTTTTGCCTACTTCAGTAAATTATTCAATTTTTTGTTTCCTCTCAACTGTAGTTTTATTGATTCTGATACGTCGTATATAAAGAAAAGTCTCAGACCCTGAAGTCTGACTTCTGTTTAGGTACGTACTGTCAACAGAGGGAGGTAGAGGCCATTACAGAGGGGGTGGAGGAGGATGAGGGCTGCTGCTGCTGTGAACCTGGTCATCTGCCCCACATGTTATCCTTCAATGCTGCGTTTGGACAGCGCTGGCTGGCCTGGGAGGTGGCTGCCACCAAATACGTCCTGGAGGGTTACAGCATCAGTGACAACAACGCCGCTTCAATGTTGCAAGTGTTTGACCTTCGTAAGATCCTCATCACGTACTACGTCAAGGTACGGCTGATTAAATGAGTCTTTTTAACTGGGATTACATCTTTTTACTTCATGTTTCTGTGCTGCTGAGGCATTTTGTCTCAAGGAAAGACTTAACACAACCTTTTGTTGAATAACATCTTGACACACCTAAAAGTTGTTGTTTTGAAGAGAGCCTATAATGTTCTACTAACATGCTTTCCTATCTTTAACTGTGTAATAACACTGGAACAGGTGAAAGTTTACAACCATATGTCACATTTGGGCTGATTCTAACATGCTGCCCGTTTAGATGCTGATGTTAAAAATGTTTTATTTTTGTATTGTCTGTTTTAGGACACACACATTGTATAGAAAAATGTATCAAGCATCCGTGTTTAAGACTTTGTAGGCTTGCTGCATTGCATTCCACATTTGGGCATCTGTGGCTGAGTGGTTAGATGGTTAAAGAGGGGGAACTGGAAATACCCTCTGTCCATCCGTGCATGTTGTGAGCACAATAACTTGAAAAATAAATGAGGTACCGAATTTCATTTTGGTGTGAGGCTGCATCTACTTGTTAGAAAATAAACTATGCTTTCTATCTTTTATATTGTTTAAAAGTATAGTTTCCTTAAATGATTGAGGTGGCTGGTGAGGTGACCAGGGCCACCATTGCTCTGGTGGTGGATAAAGTTGCTCCCTCCACTCCCAGGATCCGTCACTGTGCTCTGCCTCAGACAAGAAAAAAACAACCTCCCTCTGTTCTTCACAGTTTAACTCCACCCCACTTGAATATCTTGCACCTAAAACATTATGGTTGACTTATTTTCCTTGTTCAATTCCAGTCCAGAAAAACTCTTTTCTCAAAAACTACAAACATTAACTTTTCAAATCCCTCAGAGACAGGGACCATCAAAGTATTGCTTGTTAAGATAAAAATATTACTATTCATTCATCCATCTTTTTTACCCCTTCTTCTTTTCCACGTCGCAGGGGTCACTGATTTAAAAATATTTAGTAAGCTCCACCATTTTTTCAGTCCTTTGATTTAAATGTTTTTGTTTGAACCATTTGGCTCCGTTTGCACCAACAGAGCATCATTTACTACGTGAGTCGATCCTCGAAGCTTGAAGAGTGGTTGACCAACGAGATGATTCAGGAGGCTCTGCGGCCATGCCTCGGCTCCAACTACGTGGACAGTGATCCCACCTTCAACCTGAACATTGATGAAGACTACGACCACAGGGCCTCGGGCATCACCCTCTCTTCATTCTGTTTGATCTATTTGGACTGGGTCCAGTACTGTAACAGCAGGCGCCAAACGGTGAGACTGCTACAACACCTACAGTAAACTCTCATGAGGCCGGGTTGTCTTTATTACACTTTTGGTTTATTAGTGTTTGTCCAAAATACACATAAAGCATAGTTTTAGCCTTCCAAAATAAAGTCCATTTTGTCTTATGATAAAGCTTTTCTATATCATGAAAGGAGAACATATTTAGGGGTTATTCAGATTTCATCAGTTTTGCAAGCAAACATAACATGCACTCTTTGAAGACCCCACACCCCCTCCTCCAAAAAATGTACAGAGTAATGTTGACTTCACAAAGTCCTACTTTATTATAGATGAAGATAAAATAAACAAACAAAAATGCTGTCATGCATGTATTAGTAACTCACAAGTGCTAACAGTAAAGTCACAATGGGGTCACTCATGTGGCCAGGAAGTGCTTTCCACCTTATACGTACCAGGATATACTGTAAGTATATCCCAGTAAAATATACTTCAGCAATGTCGGCCAATGCTGTAATGTGGTGAAGTGTTGTGGTACTAATGCTAGGTCTGAGCTGCTACAATCTCTGCTCCCTGTCTGGAAGTAGCAGAGCGGGGGATTTGGTAGGCAGGGCGCTCGGTTCTGTTGAAAGGCCGGGACGCCCTCCTTGGATAATGGTAGGGAAACACTGGTTTAATACAAAGTTAGATTTTAGATACAAAAGTCTGGGAGGTCGGGGGCACGGTGTGGGAGGCCTGCTCTCAGTGCTTTGGGACAGAGGGGGGCAAAAACAGTCAGCACTGCTTTATTTTGGAAAGCGTAAGTCCTCGACCCCCTCCCCTCAGCGTGCGGTTTGTACACTTGTGAAAAGGATGAAAACTTTGAATCACCCCTTAAACATTTCAGTTAAACAAAGACCTTTAATAATGTTAGTGCATGATCACGGCTTATTATCAAACAAAATGTTATGGAAACAAATCCCAGAATGTTAAATGTTGTGTGTTTCGTCATTTATTCGACTTCCTGTCTGTCTTGTAGCCAGTGGTTTGTGAAAGAGACTCCCCGCTCGTCAACCTGTGTTTTGGTCTGTGTATCCTGGGAAGAAGAGCTCTGGGCACGGCGTCTCACAGCATGTCTGCAAGGTGCGACCTCCAGCTCATGCTGCATGTTCATCCCTTCAGTACCTGTGCTGCCAGTAATCAGGTTATTGTTTTACTTTGGACAGCTTGGAGCCGTTTCTCTACGGCCTCCACGCCCTCTTCAAAGGAGACTTCCGCATCACGTCTCCCAGAGATGAGTGGGTGTTTGCAGATATGGACTTGCTGAATCGAGTTGTAGCACCAGGAGTACGAATGTCCCTCAAACTGCACCAGGTAGTGTTTCAGAAGTAAAAAGACGCATCAATAACTGATCCAGGAACAGCCTTGATGGTCTGTGTTTCCTCCAGGATCACTTCACGTCTCCGGATGAGTACGAGGATCCGATGGTTCTGTATGACGCCATCACTGCCAACGAGGAGAAGATGTTGATATCACATGAAGGTGACCCTGTGTGGCGCAGTGCAATCCTGGCCAACATGCCCTCTCTGCTCGCTCTGCGCCACATCATGGATGACGGCAGTGACGAGTACAAGATCATCATGCTCAACAAGAGGTTCCTCAGCTTCAGAGTCATCAAGGTCTGATGGACACAGCACGTTTAACTCGTTCTTCTCTGTAGTAGTCACTATTTAAATGTATTTCACCTGAACCTGAGCTCGTCTCTGTGCTGCCCCCCTCCAGGTGAACAGAGAGTGTGTCCGGGGGCTGTGGGCGGGTCAGCAGCAGGAGCTGGTCTTCCTGCGGAACCGTAACCCGGAGCGTGGAAGCATTCAGAACGCCAAGCAGGCCCTGAGGAACATGATCAACTCCTCCTGTGACCAGCCCATTGGCTACCCCATATACGTGTCCCCCCTCACCACCTCATATGCCGGGGGGCACAGTCAGCTGCGGTCTGTGTGGGGGGGACCAGTCAGCCCACACAACATTTACACCTGGCTCATCAGCAGCTGGGACAGGTGTGTGTTTATAAATGTTTAATGAATCATCAGAGTGTGTGATCTTACCTGCAGCACGTGTCTGTGCAGGTTACAGAAGGGATGCGGCGCCGGCTGCAACAGCGGAGGGAACATCGAGGACTCTGACTGCGGAGGCGGCTCCACCTCCATCTCCACCAACCCAGCCATCCTCACCACCCAAAGTACACCGGCTTCCAGCCTGCCCCAGCCCCACATCACCACTTTACAACCCTCCATGGGTAAGACCTCAGTTAGCACCACCATGAGGATGACAAGGAGCAGTCGGTCGTCACGTTCAGATGTTAAAATTGCAAGACTGCGTTGTCAGCTGCTCGAATGTATTAGTTTGACTAAACAAAATTATTTGACTTTTCTTGTATTTTAGGCACAGAAAACCCCATCGGTCCAACCCAAAGCTGGCCCCACCACCCTCAGCCTCTCCCATTAGCTCTACTCAGCCAGTCAGAGGGCAGAATGGAGGCAGGCCTGCTAATGTCTCTACAGAGAACCTCCTCCATCCAGGGGCTCCTGGGCCAGCAGCTCTCCAGCTCCCAGCTGTCCTTCAGCAGCTGTGTGGCTCCGCCCCCTCTGCCAGGTGCTGAGTGCTTCGGCCCAGTGACCCTGCTGGAAACCTCAGGGCACAGACTGGGCCAGCGGAGCGGGACACACTATGAAGGCCACTTTGGGAAGTGGACTTTTTCAAGCAGAAAAGGCTTCGGTGGCCCGGCTGCAGTGGAAACAGAAGGAGGACCCGTACCGACAATACGCACACAGGTAAGGAGTGTGTTCTCTCTCTGTCACAGTGATCAGGCGGGTCATAAAACTCCTGTCAAAGTTTAGATGTTTAAGGTTTAGTAACTTTTTCTGAAACTGCTTCACCCTGCTGCAATCAGGTTGTTTTTAGGTGCGAGGACTAAATGAAGACACGTCATGATTTCTGTTTTACGTCAGCAGTACTTGGAGTAGATCGCTTTTTCTCTGGGAGTCATTCAGGGCTTCAAAATCCCAGTAATGAATAAAATAAGACCATAAACTGTAAGATTTCACAGAATTGCACAAATATAAACAAAAGCTGAGCCGTTCACAGGAAATATTTGTAACATCAGCTGTAGCTTGAGCTGCGTCTGAAAGACTGGGAAAAGTTTTGACCTTAATCAGGTGATTTCTGCTGGTTTATTTCTGAAGACTGAGTCCAGCTCTGAACTGAAACTGTTGTTTGAAACTTTAGAGTCAGGCTCAAATCAAGTTCCCACAGAAACGCACAGTTCAAGGTTTAAACTGAAGCCCTCTCATCCTGGGTTTGCTGCAATAAAACGATCAGTTCTCGATGGTAGTTGTGATGAAATTAGTCGTGTTGGATCAGATCTCGACTCGTAATAATCTCGTCTCATCAGAAACATGAATGTTGACGATCGTCTGCAGCGCTGCTCATTGTCTTGGATTAGTTTTTTGACCTGTTTAATCCCGTCTCTTCCAGCCCGCCCCACCACAGGAGGCCAGTCTGACCCAAGATCCTCTGGGGGCCACTCAGACCCTGAACCCAACACCTCTGGCTCCAGGAGACCCCCCAAGCCCTAAAGAGGAATCCACAGAGCTGCCTTTACTGGATCACCTGCGCTGAGTCTGCACTGGTGACCGTTCCTACAATGAAAGCACACAGTGGGCTGAACCGGGCCCACCCAGAACCAGACTCAGTCCAGCCTTCAGGACTCATTCAGAGCTACAGGGATTAATAAATTCTCCAAAGTCCCACCGAGACACCGACTAAACCTGCGTACACACAGAGCGCTGAGCCGACGCTCCACAGGCCATTAAATGATTTCAACCAACATGTTTTCTTCTGAGCTCCATCTTCATGGGAGGGGTGTTGTTTTACCAACGTGTGATTTTTAACACAAGTGAGCTCCGTGTGTCTGAGGACGACCGTCGGGTCATGACTGCAGCGACGGGCCCGACAGGTCCATGAGGGACGTTTTGCTTCAGGATATTTTTCTAAACTGGAGAAACGAGGACAGCCTCAGCAGAGGTTCTTCAAAGCCGATCCAAACGGGTCGACGGGTTCCCGTACAAACGAGTGAAGGACGTGTGGGAACCGGGAGGAGCCCTGTTCTGTTTGTCCCTACTGGACCCTCTTGGTGCCGACGGGACAAAGTGCAGGAGCCTCTGCTTCAACATGTCTCCTCCTCCACACAGAATGTGAAAGAAGCTGTCCTCCCTCCGAGCCAGCAGGTGGTTCTGTTGCTGCTGGTTTACAGTGTCTGGACTCCACTGGGACCAGGAGGTGTGGCTTGATTCCCAACAGAACTGGGTGCCTTGGATCAAGATCGGTCCTGCCTGAAAGTTGTACCCGTGACCTGGGGGTGTCGGGGTCATTTTTAAAGTTTAGTGGGTCGAATGTCGTTTTACTTGAATAGTTTTTCAGCACCACCCTGTCAGGACTGGTCCGATCAGGTTCTGGTTCTCCAAACAGCCAGCTGCTTTGTGTGGGGCTCCTTTACATGCAGTACCCCCCCCAACCCCCCCTTTCATTACTGTACTACTGCTTCTGCATCTCCTGCTACCTTCACACCCACCACTACTGCTGTCCTGCGATCGTTAAATCCAACGTTTTAGTTGGAAACCAACAGGCGAAATATTTATTTACAGAAATCTTTGACAGGATTTGTCTTTACGATGCGCCGATATGTTGAACTCTTAACAGAACACCCCACCCCCACCCCCGGATCATCTCAGCCGCGATAATCTTTATTCTTAAAGGATAAGTTTTGTTTCAAAGGTGGTTTAAACATATAAGCAGTCAGTATCTAACCTGTAGTAGACGGCAGTCAAAACTCATAATGGAAAATTTTGAGGCTGGGCCATGAGAAGGAAAAAAAGGGATAGTTCCAATATTTAAAGAAAAGTCGTCTTACCTGTATTAGCAGGTCTGACTGACCTCAGTTTGAAGAAATCGTTAGTGTGTCACCTAAATGATGAGCTATTCTGAGCAAGGCCGTCTTATACTTCAAATATGTATTTACCATTTATGTGAGCGTTCTTTTATAAACCTTTATAATCTCATCAGTTTCACTGAAAGTTTCATTAAATTCTGTGGTTAATGAGTCAAACAGCAGAACGTCTGCTGCAGCCTGGGGTTCTTGTAAGGTGAATCTGACCTGAATGTAAAGGGTAAAAACTCAGTTTGAATGACATTTTTAAGGCTTGGTTGTACTCTGACTAGTCGGCAGTTTAATCAGAACTAAGCTTTTATCCACTGCAGGTAAGATACTGACCGCTCAAATCCTTCAGAACCCATCTTTAAAGCTCATAATGCAACTGGAACTATTCCTGAGAAGTCTCACCCAAGATGGTATTCGTCCCACTCTTGCACTAATTTTTTGACCACTGTGAAGAACTAAAAACACTTTGGTTCTGTGGGTCGGAGTGCAACTGAAAACTAAACGCAGCGTCCGACCCACGACTTGTTTTTGTCGGTCCAGTGGTGTGTCCTGTTGTCTACATCACAACATCGTGCCATAGCATTAATAATCAACCTGCAGTCATTTTGTCCATGAGAAACTCAAAAACAGGAAATAAAGAAACTTATTCCACAGAAAGACTTTGTTCAAAATGAAACTTTGAAGCTGAGTTGTTTGTGTGTTGTTGTTTTTTTAGGTGAGTAAACGTTTTAACAGCGATGCAGGGTAAACATCTTCACAGAATTTTTTTTTTTAATTGAACCATTCATGAAAACTATTCTCATTTTGATGCACACTAACCTTTTGTCTGCTGCAGGTAAGCCACTGACTACCCTTACCTTTTTTTAATCTTAAAAACTATTTAAAATACAGTTCGAGGTTTGGTTTGAGACGAGCGGTCCTCGTTTCCTTCTTCCTGGGTTAAAACCTGCATGTTGTCTGTTTGAATCAACGCCCTGCTGGTTTTTAATTTAAGCTCAAGTTTAAACTGTTTGTGTTTTTTACGCAGCCCTGAACTTTCAGTAAGGTGTCGGCATCCCTCAACACCCTGAACTCAGGAAAACCAAACTTACTGATCAGTGCTGGTTGTTGTTTATTTTGTACACAAACAAACAGGAAGTTGTTCTTCCTGGTTTCTTGTTTTCTGTGGGAGTCAGGAAAGCACAAGCTAACGGGCGGAGCTGGGGGTTGGAAAAAGGGATTCCTTTACGTGTGAAACTCTGTACTGAACTTTGTTTCCTATATAAATATATATTTAAAATAAATCTATTTTATTATTGGACTTTGGTTCCTTCATCAGAGACGGGACTCTGAGGTTCTGGGGGGCTCTGGAGTGAGCCCCTCTGAAACGAGCAGTTTGGGCAGAATCGCTGCAAACTTCTTTCGTTCAGCATCCCAGCTTTTTGTTTCGCTTTGTTCGTTTTGGGAAGCAGAACTTTTATTTACAAAGTTTAGGTCAATGTTCTGTACAGTTTTTATGTTGTTCCCCTCCTGTTTAAATTAAAGGTTTTGTCTTTGTTTTAAGATTTGTTGTTCTGTGTCGTGTTTTCCCTTCGAGTGTTTGTGTTTTAATGTTTGAAATTAAAACCTAAAAGCCTTCAGGTGTAGCAGCCGTGGTCAGGATCATCGTTTGAATCATTTAAACTCCAGAGAAAATCCATTTATTTAACGTGAGCAAAAAATAATTTATGAATGTTTGTCTCGATCATTCAGAAAATAAAGTAAAGCTCCACGGCTTTTTCCATTTCAAACATCTGAAATAAAGATGGCAGCTTCTTTATTCAGAGAAGTTTAATCATTAAAATGAGAATTCTTTCTGCAGACCTGAATCTTTTACATCTAGATTCTGAGTTTTATTGTTTTTACATCATTACCTGAAGATAATCACTTTATTGTTGACGTGTTTTTCTCATCGTGACGGATCATTTTCTTCCAACAAATTGGGTTCCTCCTTTTTTTTTTTTTTTTTTTTTTTTTTAGGCCATCGGGCCTAAAGCATTTGATCGTTATGAACTGATGATCGATGGTTTTAGACCAGGGGTCCCCAAACTTTTTCCTGTGAGGGCCACATAACTTTTCCCTTCTCTGGTGGAGGGCCGGAGTCAGTTTGTAACAGAAAAAGTGTGACGATTGCAGGAGTGCCTAAACGTAAAAATGTATTGTTTTCCAGAAAGCACAATCAAATAACCCTTTCTGGATTCTTCACAGAACAAAATTCAGGAAGTAAATAACACTATTTATGAAATAAATAATAACCAAATAACCCTTTCTGGATTCTTCACAGAACAAAATTCAGGAAGTAAATAACACTATTTATGAAATAAATAACCCTCTCTGGGGTATTGACAGAGAGGGTTATTATGATTATATTTTTTATAGTCAGAATGACTCATTCAAGTCAGAAAAGTGAGCTTACCTTTGTATGTTCATCAGTGTGAACTGTGGGCCTGTATCTGGCTGGTGAGAAGTTGAATCTCAGGTTTCATTCTAGTCACTGCCAGTCTCAAACACTGATGCAGGTGTTCATCTGTCAATCTTGATCTCATTGGAGTTTTCAGCAGTTTCATGCGTGAAAAGGTTTGCTCGCAAATATATGTGCTGCCAAAAAGTGTGGACATCTTCCTTGCGTGTTTTCTGATGTTAGGGTACGTGTCGTTTGGGAGGGCGGCATAGAAGTCAATGAGACCGCTGGGCTTGAACGCGTCTTTCAAAACATCACAGTTCTGTAACTCGGCCAACTCAAACTGATAAGAAGGCTTGGCTTCGTCAATGTCGGCAACAAAGGGGTCCTGGAAAAGACGGATTTCTTTTGCATAAACATCTAGTTCACGGAATCGTGCACCTAACTCCGCCTTCAGCATTTACAGTGCTTCCACACACTTTTCAGCTGGAAACGGGACCGCTGGGTTCTCTGCAGAGAGGTTTTGTGAGGCAGGGAGATGGACGAAGCTGTGCTTTTTCACGTGTCCCAAAAGCAGCTCTAGTTTCACCTCAAATGCTTTTATGTGGGAATACATTTCGCAAATGAGTTTCCCCGGGCTTTGTAGCTGCAAGTTAAAGCTGTTCAGCATTTCTGTCATGTCTGTTAAAAATGCGAGGTGCCATTTCCATTCTGGGTCGATCAACTCTGGCACCATTTTGTTTTGTGAATGAAGAAATGCGTTAATTTGAGGTAGCAGCTCGTAAAAACGCTTCAAAACTCTGCCCCGGCTCAACCATCGGACCTCTGTGTAGTACAGCACATCGCCGTGCGCAGATTCCAGTTCAGACAGGAATTCTTGGAACTGCCTGTGTTTAAGTCCCTTTGCTCTGATGAAGTTTATGCATGACACCACAACCTTCATGACAGAATCCCAAGTCAACACTTTGCAGCACAGTGCTTGCTGGTGAATTAGGCAGTGGACTTGTAGCGGGGCAGTGAGACCTCGTTCTTCCATCTCCCGGTTCATGCGTCCTATTAGACCCCGAGACATGCCCACCATATTAGGAGCCCCGTCAGTTGTGATGCTGGCCAGCTTTGACCAGTCCAGGTCCAACTCTTCCATGGTTTGGTACACTTTGCCGAAAATATCCTCCCCCGTCGTAGTCCCTTTGAGACTTTGGAGGGCTGCCAGCTCCTCGCAGATCTCAAAGTTTGCACTAACTCCACGAACAAAAATGAGCAGTTGCGCGGTGTCCTGCACGTACGTGCTCTCATCCAGTGCTAATGAAAAAAAATTCAAATTCTTTCGTCTTCTGCTGCAGCTGGGCATATACATTACCCCCGATTTCTTCAATCCGTCTGGTGATTGTACTCGCTGATAGACTCACGGCATTAAAGACATCTTTCTTCTCAGGACACACCTCCTCCGCGACAGCGTTCATGCATTTCTTGACAAACTCTCCATCAGTGAAAGGTTTACCACTGCTTGCTATCAGTTGAGCAACCCGAAAGCTGGCCCGAACAGATGACTGGTTCAGCTGAGCTTGGTGTACAAATGTATTCTGCTGAGCCAACAGTCCACTTTTTAGCTTTGAGAGTTTGTCTGCTCGCATTTGGCCTTGCAAGCTAGCATACGTGTCTTTGTGGCGGGATTCATAGTGTCGCCGCAGATTATATTCTTTGAATACTGCCACCGCCTCTTGACAGATGAGACAGACAGCCTTTTCTTTGCATTGAACAAAAAAATAATCGTTTGTCCACTGCAGGTTAAATGCCCTGCATTCTGAATCAATTTTTCTCTTACCTAATCTTTTCGCCATTATTCCGTTCTCTCTTTGCGAGGGGTGGGTTTAGAATTTTTTTCTGGGGGTTGCCAGATAGGGGCACAGACCACAGAAGGGTGGAACAGAATGTCACGTTATATGCGTGTATGAAATAGTTACTAACTTATGTATTATAGTATTATATTACTTAATAATGAAAATGGTTCATAACTAAGAAACATTTTATTGCAAAAGTCCAACTTTATTATCAAATACAAATACATATATATGAAAAAAATCTAAATGCTCTCTGGTATTGTTCAGGGGGCCGGACCAAATGTGGACGGGGGCCGGATCTGGCCCGCGGGCCGTAGTTTGGGGACCACTGTTTTAGACTGATGGTCCTCCATTTGGCTTGTGTAAAGCCAGTTTCTGGGAACTCCACAGCAGACTGGTTTGAAACATGTCGCTGAAGGTGGCATTTATAAGACTGTTCTTGGTGGCAGGTCTCAGACTGACGAAGTCCTTCAGATGAAAGATGAAACGTTTCTCAAAAAGAAACCGTCCATATGACATGATTTATCCTTTTGTTGTGGTTCTTTTTTAGAAATGGAGACTTCTTCCCCTCAATACGTCTCAGCTCCTATCTGGAGAAAACTTTGTTCACTTAAAGTCGTTTTCTTCATCCTGATCATTTCCTCGTAAGGGAACTCGTTTTCAACAAGTCGTTTTTACCTTAAAATCATTTATTACGAATATTTTAGTTTTGATTATTTATTTTGAAAAGCTCATCTTAAAGAGAGAAAATGTCACAATAAAAGTGAAGTGTTGTGTTAAAGTTTAAAACAAAAGAGTTCAGAGGTCACGGCTCGGACATTTAGTTCAACACTTTTACAGAAATGTGGGGAGGAGCCGTTCATCTGCACAAACAGAGATCCAGAGGGATCCACATGGATCCACCTGGTCCTTGAAGTTCTTTTTTCCAGTGCCTGACGGTCTTCAGACGAAGGAACGTTTCATCAGAGGAGGAGTGTACCGGATCTCATTGTAACCCTCCTCTTCCTCCACCTTCCTCTCCTTCCTCCTCCCGTCCTGCCCGGTGCCACGCAGCCACAGAACCAGAACCAGCAGAGCCAGCAGGACCAGGCTCATGACCAGAGTTAGCATCACTCCCTGCAGGAGGCCCGAGGGCGGGGCTGGAGCTGCAGAGACGGAAACACAAACAGTGGTTGTCAACTGGTGGCTCCCGGGCCACAGGCGGCCCGTCCGTTAATTCCACAAGGTCGTCAAAGCAAAACACTGAATGAAGCTCAAACATCTGTTGTGCTCAAGTTCAGAGAGGGTTAATAATCGTTTAGCCAATCAGAGAGCTCGCTCACGTGGCGTCACATCAAAGATCAATCAACCTTTATTTATACAGGTAAATCCCATTGAGCCTAAAGATGGCCGCTGGCTTTTGTTTGTGGCAGCAGAAACTGAAAGAGTTCTCTGAGCGTTCACCAGAAACTCACGGCTGTAGACGGCCAGGCTGACGTAGCAGTGTTGCGTTCCCAGGACGTTGGAGGCGGAGCAGCGGTACAAACCGGACGTCTGAGACGACACGTTGGCGATTTGGACCGAACCAGTCCAGTCCCCTGAGAGACGAGACACAGATTATTAATACGCCCCCCTTACATCCTGCTGACCTGGCAGGATGGAGCAGAGGGAACGAGCCACAGACTTTTTCTGAGAGGAAAACTTTGATGTTCAGAACCAAGATGACCCAAATGTCTCCTCCTGCAGAACTTCATCCTAAAAAGTTTTTTTGTTTAACAAGATGCTGGAAAATCCTCCACATCACCCAAATCCAGGAGGCAGGTTTTTCAAACAACGATTGCTCAACAAGGATCTGCTGAGAGGAGAAATAAAACTGAGTTCTGGTGGATTAAAGCTGCAGATTAAGACATAATCTGTCAGTTTGTGATGTGAGTGTGATATCTGGCACAGATCTTCTGAATTTAGCTTTTCATCTAAAAACATCTGGTGTCTGGGAAAAAAAAAAAAAATATGGCCACAGTTTTCAAGATGTCTGCCTCCTGAAGTCTTTTTTTGTGTGTTTTCCGACCTGGACTGAGATTAAATCTTTCAAATTTTCAATCTTTGACTGCAAATATAAATTTTGAAGCTAGTTTTGATTCTGGAGTCAAACACTGGATGTAAAAGTTTATTAGTATCATGAACGAGGGACCTGACTGTCCCCTCCACCCGGCGCTGCACCCGAGAGCTGCAGGTTCGACACTTACCCTCCATGTTGACAGGAAGTGAAACCTCCTCGGGGTTCAGCTTCTCCCAGCGGATGTCTGGAGTCGGGACGCCCTCCGCCACGGAGCAGGACAGCCGGACACTTCCCCCCACATCAGTGTCTCCGTCCCATTTGCACTCCGGCAGAGAAGGTGGTTCTGAAACAAGAACCGGGCCACGCTCAGCTTCACCTAACATGCTCCGTCTGGAAATGAACGCTGCTCGTTTCATCTCCCTGGGAGACGTGAGGACAGTCCTCATCATCACTCATGACCACAGATTATAACTTTATCACAAGGCGTTAATCTCAATCCCAGGATTCTGTCCTCATATGACCGGCCGGTACAACGGAGACAGTTGGACTTTTGTCCTCCTGCAGACAAAGTGTAAAAACAAAACTCAAAGGTGTGTTTCAGAAGAGGGGACGATACCCAGAACCCTGAGCTCCAGCTCTCCGATGCCCGGATGTGCGGCCTCCGGCAGGTTGGTGACCACGCAGCGGTAAACTCCGGCGTCGGACAGCCGGCTGTCGTTCAGGAGGATGTCTGCGCTCAGAGGGAGGCCTGCAGGAGGTTCACAGGAAACACGGGGGTCTAATCTGCCTGGAGGTTCATGAAACAGGAGAAACGTCTGAACTGGACATGCGGTACCTGTGAAGCCCACCCTGCCCATGAGGGAGGGGTCTTCAACCACCTGCCTGTGCTCGTACACGATCACCTGCAGGTCACACAGAAAACACTCAGGGCTTCAGCTGCCACGAAGAGCCGTCAGTCAGGGAGCGGCTGAAGGTCACACCTGAATCGGGGTCTCTGGGTTGGAGAAACGGGCCAGGGTCCAGATGATGTTGAGTCTGGAGAGGCGGTGGGAGGAGGTGGAGAAGGAGCAGGGCAGGAGGACAGAATCCCCTCGGATCACCTCCAGTCTGGACTCCCTCATGCTCACCCTGAGAGCAGCTGGAGACAAAGAGCCAGAAAACTCAGAGAACTTCCAGAATTTAGATGCTTCCATCGTCAGCCATGTTGGACCTCCACCTGGAACAACTCCTTAAATCCTGAAGTTATTCACCGTGCCTGCTGCGTGTCAGGACCACGATGGCCCTGTCAACGTTCATGGAGGATTTTTAACTATGGCTGAGAATGTTACCTGCCCATGAACCATGTGTTTGAGTTAGAAAAGAGTTCTTTTCTCTCTCAGAGTCGAAGCTGATTTGATCCTGCATGTGCAGCTGGATGGCCATGGGCACCATCTAAGGTGATGGTCTAGGGTGCTAACAAACCTCGCACGCTGCTCGTGGCAGATTCTCCTGACTGGGCTCCAGTAGAACTTCTACATTCTGTACAAGTCAGCTGCGTAAAACAAATTAATGGTCATTTAAAATTTACAACCAATCTGGGTCCAGATTAGACGTCATTTAGGTCCAGATCCAGACCGCGGTCCACCGTTTGGGGACCCCTTATTATTCTGCATGAAGAGTTATTTACATGTTTGTTGTTCTGCTCTGAAATTCATTACTGCAATAATGAACTCCTCCTCTGACACCCCCAGGCCTGTGTGTGTGTGTGTGTGTGTGTGTGTGTGTGTGTGCGTGCGTGCGTGCGTGCGTGCGTGCGTGTGTGTGTGTGTGTGTGTGTGGGTGTGTGTGAGTTAATTAAACCTGACAGTTTTGAGACTGAGCCAAAGCGGTCACAGAGAGGAACAACAGTCCAGTTTCAGAGACCGGCTCGTTCAGGTTTAGGACGTCAGGACAGAAACTGGACGAGGTTTAAAGTTAAAATGTTTTTCTTTAAAATAAATAAATAAATAAATAAAGCTCCTCGTAGCTCTTTAATTTAACTGATGAGCTGGAAAATATCAGTTTCAAACGTCTCAACGCTGTAGAGAAGAAGTTCTTCCAAACCTGTCTAAGCTGCTCCATTGTCCAAACTGAGAAGACGCTTGTCTCATCAGACAGCAGACTCACCGTTCTGAGTGGCCCAACTGGCCCACAGAGTCCAGACCATCCATCGTCCACAGCAAGCCATCTCTGACAGAGAGGACGTCCACACATCGAGCAGGGGGGACGTGACTGTCCCCTCCCTCCTCTGTCCCCACATTGTCTCTGCTCAGAGAGGCTGCAGAGACAAACAATGACTGCAGGACAGTCCCACACCATTAATGCTTCGTGTCCAAACCGCAGGACGGAGGATGAGGGGACATAAACAAATCAATAAGACTTTCTTTGAGTTTGTTGCTGCTTCAGTAATAAATATAAAGTTTTGTCTTTTGTAGATGGTTCCCCACATTTAGTCTGAAGAAGTGACCACTGCTCACGACTTAAAGGTTAAAAGTAGGCGAGGTAACACTTTACAATAAGGTACACAACATTTACTTAACTATTAGGGAACGCCTCAGGAACGACCAGGAACAAATCAGGAGCTAATGGGTAGTTAACCAGTACTTACTGGGGAACACACAGCCAAGCCTAGGGGACTACTGGTTTGTTACCACAGAACAGAGGAGAAATTCTCCATGTGGGTAAAAAATAAATATAAATAAATATAAAAAATAAACCCTGCACGTAACTGTCAAAAACCTGTTTCCTAGTGATTTTATTGGATTCTTACCACTGATTAGTAATTTCATAATCTTGTACTGGTGTCATCTTAACTCTGACTATAACTTACTGAGTATTACTGGATATTATTTTGTTCACTGATGTAGTGAAGCATCATACTAAGAACTTACCGAGGAACCAATCATTACTTAAACATTACCTGACCATTACCTACTGTTAACTCCTGATTAGTTCCTGAGGCATTAGCTGATCAAATGTTGTGTACCTTATTGTGAAGTGTCACTGCGGGCGATAATGTTTCTGCTCAGATGATCTCCAGAACCTCAGTCGGGACGAGTTGGACTCAAACTCTCAGAACCTTCGGACTGATCTGCAACTGGTTAACTTTCAGCTCAAAATGGCCACCACAGCTAATGGACATTATAAACCAGACAAGTGGCTTTGATCCAGTTGGTTTATACTGGTTTGGGTGGTAGTAGCTGTGAGTCAGTCAGAACGACCGCTTGAGTAAAACAGCTGGAACCTAACTGGCTAATATTTCTTTTATGGGACGCCACATTTAGAGTTCCACCAGTCGTGCTCTGTATCTTTAGACGCCATAAATTGTTCCATCAACCTTCTGTCATTTTTCCTACAAGTCAAACGTACACCTTTAATTTGAAGGGGAACATTAAATAAACATTTACCAGAACAAAAGTTTCTTAAGTTTAAAGCCACCACTTTGTCTGACCCTGCGTCTTAATGTTGTGGACATTAGACCAGTTGTCCCGATTAAAGACAGTAATTTAAAGTTGTATTTTTAATTTTAAATAAAACATTTACATTTCAACTCTACTAATTAAAAACAATTTTAGCTCCAGGGCATAAATCTGATCAAAGGCCAGTGGGATGGCTCAGTTTTTTGAGGGTGGCCAGTGTCCCCCTCTGAGACCCCTTTGGTGACACCCCTGGAAAACTCAAACCAGATTTGGAGATCAGGATTTTCCAGCTGGTTCTTGTGCTCAGATCCATTAGTTGTTGGTCCTGAGCAGAAATGTTCTCCAGAAGATTCTTTAGGATATTGCAGACATTTCCTTCAAGAGACCTGAAAGTATTATTCCACCAGTGCACTTCAGCTGCGCCTCTTCACCACCTTCTCTGTTGGATGGAACGGGTCACAGGCTCTGGACCTTATTCTTTGGATGGACCCGGTTTGACTGAAGAAACTGCCCCCCGCCCCAATTCATCATTCTCAGCTGCTTCTTGAAGCTCGGCCTTTCACCTGTGACTCTCCAGCTCCTGAGGGACCCCCGGGCAGGGATGGAGGCCCGGGTCAGAACGAGGAGGAACAGCAGCTCCTCCCTGAGTTGGGCCACACTTCAGAAGTAACACGTATCTCCAGACAGTGGTGGTGGGGGGAGATGAATCAATAAATGCAGACATTTGCTTCTCAGCTCCTTGACACTACAACAGACGGGAGCAACGCCCTCATTACTGCAGATGAGGCCAATTTGTTGACCTTTTCCCCGTGCGTCTCCATTTTTAAACTGACGTCTGGTTTACGTGGGTCCAGTAGATGAGTTAGAGCTCCAGCAGAACTGAAGCAGGAGGAAGACGTGGAGCCTAAAGATGAAGATACTGAAAGAACCAAAGGTAACCAGAACCAGCTGAAACAGTAAAAAAACTAAACGTTTCCGGTGCCAACAGATCAGTTTTATTTAGTCTGGGTCAACATGAAGTCAAAGCACCAGCTGAGCAGGAAGTGATCTCGACTGGAGCCGTCTGCAGGTTCTCCTGTTCTGCATGTCGGGGTCGCATCGTCAGGAACCGTTTCACCTGAACATCCGGAGCCTCACCATAAAGTCTACAGACGGCATCCCAAACCACGAGGTTCACTCCGACTTTATTCAAAGAACATCTGGTTTGTTTGTGCGTCGCAGCCGACAGGACAAAGATTTCTGAGAGAAGAAAATAAAAACGGACTGGAGACAGAATCAGTTCGTTGTGAGGAGCCGTCGTCACTCAGGACGTTAAATGGTCTCCATGGAGACGAGACAGCTCACCGTCAGGTACAGAAACATACAGCACCGAGTCCAACGACACACACACACACGGCAGCTTTAACACAAACACAATGTGTGTGTGTCTGTGTGACTGTCTCTGTTCTTGCCTGCAAATAAACAAAAACTATAACTCTTTACTTAAAACCATGGCACTTCCTACTTTCTGGTTCATCTCAACACAAAGAGAAGAGTATGTAACCCCCCCACACACACACACACACACACACACACACTCGATGGGACACATCCTGGTGGAACATGTAACACTTTAACAAAACATTTTTAATGTTTCAGACTCACAGGTGGACTTTATTCCCCTGCAGATAAATTAAATTAAACGTGTTTCTCATCAGATTAGGCCAGAATAAATAGATGAATGGTGAATGGGGGCGACAGACAGACAGACAGACAGACAGGTAAAAGCGGAGTGAGTTCTGCCTCCTCCCCTTCAGGTGATCTGGGAGTGACCTGGTGGCGGGAAGGTCTGGAGCGGTCCCGTCTCGTCAGTAGGAGGCCTCTCAGCCCGTGGCGGCACCGTCTCGTCACAACAACATGGTGACGGGTCTCTCCAGGAACCTGCGGAACTCCGCGAGCCACTGTGCGCCGACCGCCCCGTCCACCACCCGGTGGTCGCAGCTCAGCGTCACCGACATCATGCTGGCCACGTCGAACCTGGAGAAACCCAAAACGCATGCAGCGTCAGTGCTGGACTGTGGAGCGGCGGGTTGCAGCGCTGTCGCCGTGCCACCGACCCTTTCTCGTTGTCAGCGGGCATCAGGCGCTTCTCGGAGCCTCCCACGGCCAGGATGCACGCCTGAGGAGGGTTGATGATCGCAGAGAAGTTCTTGATCCCAAACATCCCCAAGTTAGAGATGGTGAACGTTCCTCCCTGGTGGAAAAGGTCAACGAGAAGCACGTTACATCTACGCCTCCATCATTAGTGAGAAACGTGCGCTGACCGGACGATAGAGCACCTGGAACTCGTGCGGCTGCAGTTTGCCGTCTCTTGCTTTGGCAGCAAGGGCCGACACGTCGGCACTGATGGCGGCCAGGCCTTTGACGTGGGCATTGAACACGATGGGCGTGATGAGGCCGTTAGCTGTGCTCACCGCCACGCTCATGTCCACCACGTGGTTCCTGGGAACATTCAACAAGTCCACAGTGATGGAGAAAGTGCCGTCAGCGCCCCCTCCTGGTACTAATGTGAAGCTGCTGCCCACACCTTTGTTCTTCACTTTAATCTGACTGGAGGCTCAAGGGCTGGGCGACTTCAATCCGGCCCATTTCATAAAAAAATAAAAATAAATAATAATAAAATAAATTTTATATATTTTTTTTATTATTTTTTATTTTTAAAGTTTGAAGGTAAATTTCACTCAAAAAAACAAAAATGCATAAAATTAATTAAAAGAAAAACGATGGACAAAGTGAGGATTTGGTTCATAAAGATCAAAGCAGAAACAACTTAAACAAGAAGTTCAGAGGGTGGAAAGAAAAAAGTGTTTTAAATGATTTCAACAAGTTACAACAGGCAACTTTTTAAAATTTAAACAAATATGGGGAGTGGTGGTGCAGAGGTTAAAGGTGGGCCTGCGATCGGAAGATCGTCGGTTCAAGCCCTGGTACCGACAACATCAAAAATGTGGGTGGGGTGGGTGAAGCACCCACACCTGCCCCCACCCTCATTCGCCCCACCCTGGTCCCATGAGGTCCCTTAACACCCATCTGCTCCCTAAACAGGTCTCTCTTGAAAATGAGTTCTCGTGGCTCAATGAGACTACCTGGATAAATAAAGGTAAATTAAAATGAAAAAACCTCAAAAGGTAACGAGTTCTTTAAGCAGGTTCTTTAAAAACCTCTAGTTTTCCACATTCAAGGGAAAGTCTGGATGCAGAACAGACCCAACAACCACAGAAACAGTTTTTCCTCCTGAATGTCTTTTTTTACGACAGAGCTTTAGGGCCACGCTAAGATTTTTTTTAAAGCCATAGAATTACAAGAATAAAGTTGGAGGAGACTTTTTTTTTTCTTCAATTCTCATGTTTTGTTTATTTTCCACGAGTCAGATCCACGACACAACGTGACCTGTCAATCAATCCAGTAGGCGTGTCAGCAAATGACCAAGCCAAAGATAAAGCAGGTTTACAGCATTTAAACTGTGGTAAAATGAAGAATGTTGAGCATCTTGTTAAGTTATAGGTTGGTATGATAGTTAATCTGTTAGCACATCAGCATCAGATTATTATCAGTACCAGGACTTTGAACCTGCTTACAGTAAGGTGGTAGCTGTGATGGGCTGCAGCAGCTCTCTGCAGGTACGGAGCATTTAGCTTCGGATTGGTCATTTGCTGACATGTCTACTGGATTGATTGACAGGTCGTGGATCTGAATCGTGGAAAAATAAGAACTGCAACAAAAAAGAAGTCTCGTACAACTTTATTCTTGTAATTTTATGGCTTAAATTTTTTTTCTTAGCGTGGCCCTAAAGCTCAGTCATACCTTTTTTAAACAAAGTTATTAGATATTTTTCGTGGACAGTGAGCAACATTTAGTTTGGTTACGTTTTCGTTGAGCTGCTTTTTGTCACAAAGCTCGTTTCTGAACTAAACGGTTGTTTTTGTGTTTCTTGGGTCGGGGCGTCACCGCAGGAGGTTCTATTCAGTCACATGACCTCCACCTGAACCCTGATCAGCATCGTTTCTGTTTCCAGGTTTGCAAACATCATGATGTCATCGTTGGTGATCATAAGAACATGTGGAGGAGATGATGAAGTGATTATCTTTTATAATCAGCTAAAATATAAACAAGAGTCTTACTGTCGTGTCATGAACTCCCACAATGCCTTGTGGTTTTACATTCTGCCTGAGTCCTGAGCTCTGTCCATGCTCTCAGCAGAGCAGAGTTATTTTTAAAGGAACTGGACTGAAGGGTTCTGGTAGAAGTTCTACATTTATAAACCACTTTACTTTGGATGTTTCCGCCTCTAACAGACCCAAATAAACTGTCATTAGATAATAAAAAAATGTTAAAAGTCATTTTGCTGTTATTTTTCTTGCTTTGGGCAGAGAAGGGTTGAAGCGACAGGAACATGAACCATCAGCAGCAGCTTCAGACTAACATCTAACCCGTTTGACAGAACCGCGCAGCAGACACACGTTTGGACTCACTGGCGAATGACCGTGTCCAGCCACGAGGAGTTGCACTCGGGAACCTTGAGGCAGGCCAGGGCGCTGGCCTTGATGATGAAATCGTTCACGCTGAGTTTGATGTTCTGGGATTTGACCTCCTGCAGAGGGAGGGGGTGCGGGGTCAGTGCACGAGTAATCAGTCACAGAACTAAGCCGTGCTGCGAACACCGAGCGGACCTGACCTCGTTCAGCTCGGTCCGCAGCTCCAGCACCCGGTCCATGCTGACATCTACAGACAGGTAGTAGTGGGGGATGGTTTGTTTGGACTGCATTAACCTCTGGGCGATGACCTGGAGGACACATAAAAACGTGCACGTTAAACGTTGATCCATAATTTGTCAGAGGCGCGTGCTGACGGAGCCGGCTCTGACAGACGCAGAACGTGGCAGCAGGGGTGTCTGAGCAGAAGGAGCCTGTTGGTGCTCGGGTGGGGGTGGGGGGTGGGGGGGGGTGGGGGTGAGCTCTCACCCGGCGGATGTTGCTGATGGGGACGTCTGTGAAGGTGCCGGCCGGAGCAGCTGCTGCAGCGGCGGGGGGCGCAGCGGCTCGGGCAGCAGCCGGAGCAGCAGCAGTCTGACAAACACATTTCATTAGAGGAAGTGTAAACCCAAAATAATAAAACCTCAAGTTAGACTACAGCTCATCGGGGGGGGGGGGGGGGGGGGGGGCTGCACTCACAGGAGCTGCCTTTGGTGGAACGAAGCTCTCGATATCCTTCCTGGTGACGCGTCCGTCAGGACCAGAACCTGAAGCAAAGAGACGATTTAGTTTAGTCCCTTGGGTTATGAATTTTAAACAAGATTAAAGGAAAATGAGTTCATATAAGAGTCCCTGCTTCTCAGCCTGAAAAGGGTGCTGTGCTCCGCTTGGGTCTTAAAGGGACATTTCAGCCAACTTTAAAGTGACGTTCTGTCTGTTAGTTATCAATAGAGCATTTTATCAGTCGCATGGAGAAAGAGACACAAACCTTTGTTCAGGTTGGGTTAAAGGCAAGATCCTACTGAGCTTTAGGGCCACGCTAAGAAAAAAAAAAATGAAATTACGAGAAAAAAGTCATAGAATCATGAGAATAAAGTCGTAATATTTTCTGGGTCGGCTGCACCTGCTGTGCACAGCCTCCAATGTGAGTCACTGTGTTTATCAAGTAGTCCACCATCACTTTTGGGTCACTGTTTGTGAAATATGCCTCCATCCACATTATGTCACGACTAAATGCATGAATGCAGCCATTAATTGCAATGCCATACGGCTTCAGTTTATCATACGAGTCCATATGCCACAGTGCGCTGGGCCCCTGCCGACATCAACATTCATCATTTTACAGCAGTTGTAAGACGGCTTATTCATGTAGGAGTTCTGATATTACAACTTTATTCTTGTAATATTATGACTTTATTATCTTAATACTACAAATTTATTCTCATTCGTAATGTTTTGTTTTTTCTTAGCGTGGCCTTAAAGCTCTGTCGTAACATCCAAAGAAGAACCAGATTAAAAATGAAAATTTTCAGTGTTATAAAACAAACAGGTGTAAAAGAACACTACAGTAACTAATAATGTAAATAAATAATCACTGGACATGAAAAGAGAGATGATTAATTTAGGAGTCCACCTAATTCAAGGTTGATGAAGGGGACGTCTATCATCTGCTGACACAGCGACAACTGTCACTTTGACAAACACTGAGCTAAAGGTTGTAGCAGTAGCTACAGGTTGTGGCAGTAGCTACAGGTTGTAGCAGTAGCTAAAGGTTGTAGCAGTAGCTACAGGTTGTAGCAGTAGCTACAGGTTGTAGCAGTAGCTACAGGTTGTAGCAGTAGCTAAAGGTTGTAGCAGTAGCTA
>NC_056511.1:22581691-22589787 GCF_014905685.2 Nematolebias whitei | reverse complement strand
CAGTAGCTACAGGTTGTAGCAGTAGCTAAAGGTTGTAGCAGTAGCTAAAGGTTGTAGCAGTAGCTAAAGGTTGTAGCAGTAGGTGACCAACGGATACTTGAAGCGCTAACAGAAGCAACATGGTGTTACCCACCGCTGACTTGAGCCAGCTGCACTCCCTTCTCAGCAGCGAGCTTCTTGGCGAGTGGGCTGGCGAACACGCGGCCTTTCCTCGGTGCTGCCGGAGCAGCAGCTGCTGGAGCGGCACCGGGAACTGCAGCCTTAAAAAAACAAACAAACATGTAAACCTGAGTCCAACCTTCAAAGTGAGGACAGAGCTACAGGCTCTGAGGATTTTTAACTACACTCTGAGATGAATGTGATGCACTTTAAACAGCGGAGGTCCTCCTGACTGGCAGCTGGGACGTCCTGAACGAAACAGAACAAGCTGCAAAAGCTCCAAACGAGGCTCCACTTTTATATATTTATGGATAAATTTGAATTGCTGACAAAAGGATAAAAAAAAAAAAAAGAATAAACTCAGTAAAACGGCATCAGAACCTGACGTCACACGCTCCACCGAGCAGAGGAGTCTGAGCATGTGACGTGTTTGTCGTGGACATCAGCCGAGAACATTTCAGAGCAGACGTGAACACATCTGTCTGCGTGTCTCACCGCTGCAGGAGCAGGAGCAGGAGCTGGAGGAGGAGGGGGAGGAGGCGCAGACACCTCCGCCAACCCAGTCTCCACGTAATCCTTGAAGGAAGCGATGTCGCTCTCTTTTTCCACGATGATGCAGAGCGGCGTTCCCAGAGGAACGTCCCGAGTTCCCTCTGCCACCAGGATTTTAGCCAGGTAACCTTCCTCCTGCACCTCAAAGCCTGCGAGAAAAACACAACGTGTCCAACGGTAACTTTAAAAAACAAACACTAACAAAAACAAACATCTTGGATAATCGTGTCCGAGCTAAAACCTTCCAGCCAGCCAGGATTTACCGATGGTCGCCTTGTCTGTCTCGATCTCAGCCAGCAGATCGCCTTCACTCAGCTTCTCACCCACTTTCTTCTCCCAGCGCTGCACCGTCCCCATCGTCATGGTGGGAGAGAGGGCAGGAAGAGGAATCTGAAAGCAACGCACAGATTTGATTAACGGGGGGGGGGGGGGGGGGGGGTCATCTTCTTTACAGCAGCAAATCCAACAGAAGGAGCAAAACCTGTAACAGCTGCACCCACAGCTCAAGTCAGAGAAGAACCACCCTCCCCATCACCTCTGATCCACCCCCATCTGATCTGACTAAATGATAAACAGCAGCTTCATGCACAAACAGAGGCAGCGTGGACAGCCAAATATGAGCTGAAGAGAATAAAATCCTCCAAACAGAAACAACAAATACAACTTTAAACCCGGAGACATGATCTTACAGCATCATCATCATCATCATCATCATCAAATGTCAGGTGATTTGTTGGTTTATAACGAACATGAGAGAAAAAAAAAGCATTTAGGCAGAAAATGAGAGTTCTGCTGAAACCCAGACCCCTCAGAGGATGTGACACCTGCAACTACTGGGAATATAAACGGAGCCCTGCTCAACCAGTCTGATGGGCTTTGATGGACGAGCACACGCACCTTCAAGTGTGGGGGGTAGGAGCTGCCCGGTGCAGCAGGAGGAGGAGCTGCAGCAGCTGGAGGAGGAGGAGCAGAGGCAGCAGGTGAAGGAGCAGCACCGGCGGATTTAACGGAGTCCAACGTTACATCTTTAAAAGCGTCGATGAGGTCCGGGCTGCAGAGAAAACAGCAGACATGAAGGTTGTTCCACCCGCGGGGACGCAGACGCTCTGATGGTTTGTTGTGCTCCATAGAAACATGGAACAGGATCAAACATGGACGCAAACAAAAGATGCTGACTTTTCAACGGTGATGCAGATGACTGAGCCGACGTTGACGTCTCTGGTGCCTTCAGGAACCAGGATCTTTGCCAGGTAGCACTCCTCCAGCATCTCAAAACCCACCGTGGCCTTATCGGTCTCGACCTACAGAAACACGTTGAATTAACTTCAGTAACAAATATAACGATGACCTCACACAGTCACGTGAGCTCCTAACCTCAGCTATTAGGTCGCCCTCACTGATTTTATCGCCCTCCTTCTTCTCCCAGCGAGCGATCGTTCCTGTCTGCATGGTGGGTGAGAGAGCAGGAAGCTCCACCTGAGGGACAGATTTCAAGAAATCGTCACGGTTCCTTTACGTCGCCGCTGCAAAAGCGCCAAACGTCAGGCGTCACGAGCACAGCTGTGACATCATCATCACCTCATCCCAGAGGTCAACAAACGGCCACTGCCCCGCACATCGGTGGACTTTATATCTGACCTGAGGTCAGCTGACCGCTGACAGATAAGCAGGAGCTACCAGCTGGGAGGCAGATCAAAGCGAACCATTACAGATTATTACAGACACAAAAAACAGGGATTAATAAATTGTGAAACTATGGATGAAAATGAAACTAGACTGTAGACAAACAGGATGAAGAGTTTTACAGCCTAAATAAAAAGTCTGATAAAATCGTTCAATTAAAAAGATGACGTGGAATCAGTTACCCACTTAGTTAATATACATTATAAAAACATTTCAATTATAAATGTTATGAATTATAACTGATTCTAAAACGATCTTTATAAATGTGTCTCAGTCAGATTATACTGGTTACAAAGTTAATCTTTAATACTTCTGAAGAGCAAATTTATTAAATGACTGAACGAAAACACGTCATTCTACGATCGCTGGATAATAGTTAAGTGTTTATAAAAGACAGACTGTCACTAAAATGTAATTAACATGCAGCCCTGTTTAGAACAACAACAACAACCCTGGATTAATTATTGATCTCAAACCTGTGATTTTATTTCACCACAGTCAAAATAAAGTGACTTTAACTAATATTAATAATCTCTCAGTCTGCTCTAGTTTTTATTATTTTCTTATCAAATAAATAAGACATGAATAAATGTGAGGTTGAAACACTGGTGGTAAACAGACTGCTGGCAGCAGCAGCAGCAGCAGCAGCAGCAGCAGCAGCAGCAACAACAACAACAACAACAACAACAACAACAACAACAACAACAACAACAACAGTTTATTTATCTGTTGCTCAGAACAAAATGAACATGTCAGTAACTTGTTTAAATGAGACCAAACCTGGTGGAGAAATAAACCCAAAATAAAGCACATTTTTCTTTCCAGGTCCATGATGGAGTCAGACTGACAGACATCGTGTCATCACAGCAGCAGGTTTTTAACCCTTTACTTCACAGGTGTGGCGGCTCAGGTGAGCCCTGCAGGGGTCATACCTTCTGGTGGGGCGGCAGACTGTAGAACCGCTGGTTCCGACAGCCAGCCAGGCGGGGACACCGCAGCCAGGTCGTCCTGTAACTGAAGCCCGAACCCAGGGACACGGTTCGGGACCCCTCTCCACAGTGGAGCCGCCTGAGACACCCGGTTCCGGAAACGGAGCGCGAGCTGAGCGCAGCGGCAGGCCCAGCCGCCGGGAGGACGCGGAGACCCGGGCCACCGGGAGCCGGCCTGAGCCGCAGGATTAAACGGAGCATTTCGCAGCGGTCGACGCTCTACACCGGGTCGGTAAATAACGGATCCGCCTCACAGCCGCATGAGAATACAGCTGGCACTGGGAACTCCTGGGCTCCGACTTTACTCCTCACTTTCCAATGACCTCCTGTCAAAAAAAAAAAAACCACACACACACACAGCTTTACGGCACCGCTGCGGTAAAACTAAGCGAGGTGTCGTAAAACTAGCCGTTCATATTTCACCAAAAAATAAACTATCAAAGCTTTTTTTTTTTTTTTTTTTAAATGACTATTAAAAAAAACATACAAAACATAAAATAAAGAGAATGAAAAAATCAGTTGTCTCGGTTGAGGTGATAAATTATTCCTGAACGAGGACAAAATTTTCTGCAGTTCCATCAATGGCCGCACGGTGGCGGAAAAGTACCGCCGGAGAAGAGTCCATTGCAGAAAAAGCTGCTTTACATGAGGTTTTGTAGGTTTTACACCTTTTGATAATCTTTATCTTATTAACGTTTATAAAAAGAAAACATAGTAAATAGTAACTAAAACCGCAATAAGTGTTCAAATAACTTTTTTGAAACAGTTTGAAATAACTGAAATTGGAAAAAACGAGTAGCACAGTAGCTCAGTTGGGAGAGCTGCCACCTCTCAGCGAGGTCGCCAGTTCAAATCCCGGCCTGGGGCCTTTCTGGTGGCGTTTGCATGTTCTCTCCGTGCATGTGTGGGTTTTCTCCAGGTACTCCAGTTTCCTCCCACAGACCAAAAACATGCATGTTAGGCTGATTGGTGACCAAATTGTCCCTAGGTGTGAATGAGAGAATGAATGGTTGTATTTTATTCAATTTTTAAACAGGAAATTATTAAAAGAAATCGGGCCTGGCTCAGCATAATTGCTGTTTTACAGCAGGTTCCTGTTCTGCAGAACATAAAATACACACAGATATCCAGCATCACATCACATTAATACATATAGACATACTACATTACAAAATACAAGAATATGTGTCCATGTGATGTATTTGGACCTGTCCAGGGTGTCCTCCACCTCTCGCACAGTCACTGCTGGATTTGGGCACCAGTGACCCAAAAAGGAAGAAGCAGGTAAAAGATAATGGATGGATGAAAACAAATGGAAACTATCTGGAGTTGAGAAAAATATCTAGCAGACTTTGTGTAGTTTAACTGATTAAATGTGAACTAACCAACGCAATAAATATAAAACACAAACATGAAACTCTGGAAAAAAAAGGTTTATTTTAACACATCTGTCAAAACATTCAACAAAGCTCAGTCTTCAGTATCATTTTATAAATCACACGATATCCAGATTAAAAAAATTCAGTGTAACAACACAAGTGCAAAATAACCATGTTACTAGTAAATTGTACATTTTATAGTACAGGCAGTCCTGGCATTAAAAATAAACTAAAACAGCATCTTGTTGGCTTCTTTGTAAAACAAACACTTTGATCTGAAATAGAAAACTCACGTGTGAAAACGCTGGGATTTGTGTTTATGCACACAAAACCATAAATAATGAGATGGGTAACTGTTGCAAAACCAACATTTCTTTAAAAAAAAAAACAAGACAAAAAAACAGCAGTTTTAAAAGAAATGAGGAGTTTTCACCTGATAATGTTTTGACCAAATAAATCTGAAACAAAAAATGTTTTTTTTCGATATTTTGAAATAATTAAGGACTTGGTGAAAACAGGTTAAAAAAATAGGACAAAAAAAAAATCATGTTTTTCAACATTTCCATAATAAAGCTGCCCCTTTTATCCAGTTTGAACCTGTTTGAACGCCAGGTGGCGAGCTCCAGAATAACATCAAACCTACAGCTGGATTTGGGTCCATCTGGTCTGAACTACATGTAGACAGGCAGAGTGTTGCAGTAAAAGTTTATCAAACATCATCAAATGTAACAAACGCAAAAACATGAAACGTCGGTGGATGCAGGTCAGTTTGTGCAGCACGTAAACCTAATCCTTCAAGTTTTGTCTGACAAACACCTCGGCTGTCCTTCTATTCCTTTTCTTCTCGAGTACGTAAATAATGTTATTTTACATCTGAAACAACTCGGTGCCCGAGTACATAACTACGTGTCTGAGGGTGTTTGTTTCAAGGCCTCTACGCTGCACACGAAGTGATACGAAACAATGAAGCGTCTCAGGTTTCCACTTCCTGGTGCTAAAAGGTTCCTCCTGCAGCAGGAAGAACACCACAGTGCTTCATTTAAAACCATGATCTGGACTCTTTGAGTCCAGTTCTCATTCTTTAGTTGAAGCCCTGCAGAGATAAGAGCATGAAGGAGAAACAGTAAGGCAAACAGTTGGTGTCAGAAGACCTGCTAAACTAGACTAGGACCAGCCAACAAACCAGAATAACCAATTGTACTAAAAGGTCTTAAACTGGAGCTCCAGCAGTAAAAACAGGAAGTGATCTTCAGCTTGAGTCTACAATGGTCTGAGGGGAAAAAGAAAACGAGTTTATTGTTGAAGGTTAATGGAATGAAGTGAGAGACGAACGAAGATGGACATGTTGTTACCTGTCCTCACCACCGTCCTCTTCCAGCCATGCCACTATTTTCCCCTCCCAGCCGGGAACGACGGCTCCGTCCAGGAAGACCTGCAGGGACAAACAGAGACTTGTTGTCTTCTCTGACCTCACACACAAACAGAAACGTTTATCTGATCACAGAACACGGACAGAACTCTCCTGCCATCTTTAAAATACAGTAAACCATCAGAAACTCGTACTTTAGAATAAAGCTTCAGTTTTACCAGCGGGCCTGAGGAAACTAAAAATATTCTCTAAATTTGAACTCGGACTCCAACAGTCAGACAGTTTGAGTTTTTACAGCTGTGACCTGAGATGAACCCTCACATGTGAGATTTTTTATTTTGTTGCAGACTTAATTTACAAACATTGCATTAAATGTTGTGATGTTTACCTGAACAAACCTATAACATCTGAGCAGTGAATGATGTACATCAATGTTTTGCAATAAATATTTAGAAGGCAGTTTTTTGGGTGTTGCCGTGTTTTATTTTTGGAGCCAGATGTGCATTAGAGACGTGGAACTGTCCCCTAACTCTCCACCAGGCTGTTACATCATCAATCACATGTAAACATAATAGTAAAGCCTCAGAGATCTAAATGAAACTAAACATACTGATGAAAAGTGAGTTTGAACAAACAGCAGTGAGATAAAAACCATGTGAGTCAACAACCTGTAACAAATTGTTTATTCTTTATCTTTGAGTCAGAAAAATACTCCATTCATGTGAATGGACGGGTGGAAACTTCTAAATCTATTTTTTGTCATAAATATTAATGCTTTTTTTGGAAAGATAACATTAAAAATATGTTGCAAAATAATGATAAAAATCACTCCTCTGAGATGAACAGTTGTGGAGATATTCACATGCACAGTAACAGGAAGTGATGTCAAACGGGAACGGCAACAACACAGACAGTAGAGAAGAATATGTTTCTTTAAATTATTTAGTCACCATCAGAGACATGAAGAACGGTCGGAGTTCTACGACCAGGAAGTTCCTCTTTTTTAAAAAGTTTCCCTTTGATGTCACTTCCTGTTTCACTTTGTGCCAAGTTCAAAAGGAAATATGCCAGTGAAATGGGTGAAACAGTGTTTTATGTCAGATTTCTTAAATATCAAGATGTTCTCCTCCACTTCTGTATTTGTAGGATAAACATGTCACAGGATCTTTAAAGCCAGGCGACCTCATGTTGTTGTGTTGTTTGTTTACCTCCTCTTTCACGGTGCCAAACTCTGGGTCCAGGGCTTTGAAGTGATATCTGTAGTTTCCCTCTCGATCAACAGCTGCCTTAACGTCTTTGAGCGTCACCTCACCGAGCCTGTGACAACAAACAAACAAACAAACACCTGACACTTTATGACCTGTATTTCTTTGAAATGTTCTACAAACCTAAACAAATCTGCTGAAACATTAACGTCACTAACAGTTTTCATTAAGCTTTAAATATTTAATTTATGTTTGAGACAGAAAAAAATCCACAGACACTTTTACCTCTTGGGTATGTTGATCATGGAGGGTGTTGGAGATTTTCCAGTAAAATACAGGATTTTAGTGGAGGTAGAAGAATTATTGTGAGACTGACAGATCGCTGGAACACACAACAGAAACAAATAAATAAAAAAATAAAAAATATATATATTTTGTTCACATGTGCAAAAATCATCAGGTCTGAAACTCTTACTGGAGGACGGCCAGGAGTCCAGGTCTGTGTGCTGACCTTTACGCCTCGGAGATTTCCCTCGGACCTGAACAGAAACAACAGAAACTCATGAAACGTTCAGCAGCTGTCCTTCATCGATGAGCAGTTTGTATTTAAAACATTCAACAAGTTTCATCTTTCTGAATTGGATTAATCTGTTCATGAGACATCACAGCTACAACCACAAACACATAAAGTGTGTGCACCCAGTGTGTGTACTGTGTGTGTACCATGTTGTACAGTGTGTGTACCGTGTTGTACAGTGTG
>NC_056511.1:22579821-22581681 GCF_014905685.2 Nematolebias whitei | reverse complement strand
GTACAGTGTGTGTACTGTGTTGTAGAGTGTGTGTACCGTGTTGTACAATGTGTGTACCATGTTGTAGAGTGTGTGTACCGTGTTGTAGAGTGTGTGTACTGTATTGTAGAGTGTGTGTACCGTATTGTAGAGTGTGTGTACCGTGTTGTACAGTGTGTGTACCGTGTTGTACAGTGTGTGTACCGTGTTGTAGGGGTGTGTACTGTGTTTTAGAGTGTGTGTACCATGTTGTAGAGTGTGTGTACCGTGTTGTAGTGTGTGTACCGTGTTTGTGTGCTGAGCGTGCAGCCGGTCGATGAGCGACACGATGCCCTGCTCCAGGGTGTCCAGCGTGTGCTGCTGCGGGTCGTGCTCTCTGAAGTTGTTCCTCAGACTCCTCAGAGAATCTCTGAGCAGCTGAACCTCCTCTGCCTGCTGCTACAACACACAACACACAAATAAACATGTAAATGAAAAAAACAATAACAATCAGAGGAATGTTTGTCTATTCTTACTCTGCGTTTCTCTAAATAAAGATTATTCTGCTCATTAAAAAATCAGATTGTTTGAGGCATTCTACAAAGAGACTGTGGACGTTCTTGAGTTTCACGCGGTGAAAAAGAAATAAATACTCCGACCAAACAGGACACACTTACTCCTGACACAGAAGGAGCTGCATTTCCAAAGTAAGAATATCCATTATGTTCTGGGCTGGTTGAGACCTGACACTGAGGGGGTGTGGAAACAGAGGGGGGTGTTTGTAAATGAATATGAGACAGTTTGACAGCAACATTGTGACTCCACAGAGCAGAAAGACAGAGTTACCTCGTGTAGATTTCTGCTCATCACTTCCTGCAGCACACTGGTTTTATGCTCAAACTCTCTCTGCAGCTCACTCTGTCAAAACACACAACCACTTCAAAAACAAACAAACAAACAAACAAGCAAATAAAAAGTGTCAGCAAGTGAATGAAGAACTTTAAAGAACTCATCATACATGCTGTTTTTGGCATTCTTCCAGCTTGTGTTTGATTTGCTGAATTAGTCTGTCCTTCTGCCCGACGTCTTTCTGCAGCCAGACACACAAAAACAACTAAATAACTTTTCAAATTAAATGAGCTAATCAGTGCCACAACGTTAGGATGAATAAATGATGACGAGTAATCAAAGAAATCCGAGCGTGCCACCTTGCATTCAGTCCACAGTTTGTTACATTCCTCCAGCTTCCAGCGAAGCTCTGCCTGCAACACGTCACACACACTTCTTTCAAAATAAAACACTCAACAGTTTGTGTAACAACCAGGTGTCTGCATGTAGGACCACGAGGTGAAAGGTCTGTTGTACGTTCTGGTTGCTGAGTTCGTCCTTCATCATGCTGGCTCGGAGCAGCTCCTGCTTCATCTGCAGGATGGATGCTTCCTGGGAGCACAGCCTCTGCTGCTGGGCTTCCTGCATGCTCACACACAGACAGA
Source organism: Nematolebias whitei (assembly GCF_014905685.2). Lineage (NCBI taxonomy): Eukaryota > Metazoa > Chordata > Actinopteri > Cyprinodontiformes > Rivulidae > Nematolebias > Nematolebias whitei. Next base: position 22,580,230 of record NC_056511.1, on the reverse strand, counting down.
ACATCAGAACCTCTGCCTGGACCTTCAGGAACAACAAGTTCTGGGTTTGATCCCACCTTCACTCCCTGCAGGTTCCTCATCTCCTGCTTGCAGCGCAGCAGCTCTCTCTAATGAAACAAACATTAATCTCAGAATGCTTCCTCACAGCCACAGCTCTTCTAACAGCAAACTACAGAATCTTATTGTTAGTTTGAATATAAAAACATAATTAAATCTAGTTCTCTTTACCTTCAGCTCCCGGACCTCCTCCATGCTCTGATCCAAACGACTGCGAGTGACGACCTGGAGAGACAGAAGGAGAGTGTGTGAGAGAGCTGCGATGGAGTGGAAATAAAAGGAAACTGATATCTGTGTCACCCTCTGACACACACACACACACACACACACACACACACACACACACACACAC
>NC_056511.1:22574593-22579811 GCF_014905685.2 Nematolebias whitei | reverse complement strand
ACACACACACACACACACACACACACACACACACACACACACACACGAACAGCTAAGAGAAGCTGATCTGCTGAGAACACAAACTGAGAGGAAACCAACTTTAAAAAAAAAAGAAACCCAAACAAATGACCCAAACGTTACCAGCTGCTGCTCAGCGTCGTCCGAGTCCAAGGACACGTCATGCTCGTCCTCAGGAAGTGAACCGTGCAGCAGCAGAGACTGCAGAGACACAAAGTGTCCAACACATGACACCAGGACGTCTCCAACATGAGACCGCTTAAAGCTGCTAAACCTTCGGGGGTCTCTGATGGAGCCGCAGAACGTTTGCAAACATAAAAAAAACATGCAGAGCAACTGGGTTAGAAAAGTCCGTGTTAGTCCAGTTTAGTTTAGTTCCTCTGCAGGAAGCAGGAGACGGCAGAGGAGCAACATACAGGTCATCTTCTACTGACCTCACCCAGAGTACAGCTTACAGCACATCATAAGTTCATCAGTAAAATGTTATACATCAATATATAGCAAAGGCTCAGACAAGCATAGACCTTTTACAACATATGACCTTGGTTTGTGACTTTGACCTTGAAGCTGTCTAGTGATGATGCATACAGTGCCTTGCGAAAGTATTCGGCCCCCTTGAACTTTTCAACCTTTTGCCACATTTCAGGCTTCAAATAATAAAGATATAAAATTTTAATTTTTTGTGAAGAATCAACAACAAGTGGGACACAATCGTGAAGTGGAATGAAATTTATTGGATGTGTCAAACTTTTTTAACAAATTTTTAACTTTTTAACAAATTTTTTAACTGAAAAGTGGGGCGTGCAATATTATTCGACCACCTTGCGTTAATACTTTGTAGCTCCGCCTTTTGCTGCAGTTCCAGCTGCAAGTCTCTTGGGGTATGTCTCTATCAGTTTTGCACATGGAGAGACTGAAATTCTTGCCCATTCTTTCTTGCAAAACAACTCGAGCTCAGTGAGGTTGGACGGAGAGTGTTTGTGAACAGCAGTCTTCAGCTCTTTCCACAGATTCTCGATTGGATTCAGGTCTGGACTTTGACTTGGCCATTCCAACACCTGGATACATTTATTTGTGAACCATTCCATTGTAGATTTGGCTTTATGTTTTGGATCATTGTCTTGTTGGAAGATAAATCTCCGTCCCAGTCTCAGGTCTCTTGCAGACTCAAACAGGTTTTCTTCCAGAATGGTCCTGTATTGGCCCCATCCATCTTCCCATCAATTCTGACCATCTGTTAGGGTCTGTAGGTGATGTCAAAGGCGAACAGTTTGAAGCAAGGACTAAACAACTTGAGGTAAAAAACAATGTTATTTATTGGTTCAGGTGTATCTGGTGAACTCAAACTCAGGATGGATCCACTGTGGGAATAGAGAGGAGATTGGTGGTGAACGACAGATCATCTTGAGGAGATTTTGGAAATGTTGATAGTAATCCAAAAATAAGCTTACTTGTCGTTGTTGTTCCAGGAGCATGAGAACAGGAGACAGGATCCGAATCCAACAATCCACGGTGGGATCAGGTGAGTATATTTACAAGTGTATTTACAAAAATCACCAAGGGAGCCGGGGTGGAGGTGAGGAGGAACCAGGAACCAGGTGAGGCACACAGGAGTGAAGGTGGAGGAGGAGAAATGCTGCTGTCACGCAGGGAGACCGATAAGGAGCTTGAAGTCAGCCAGCCAGTAGTCACAAGAACATGAAGCTTGGTAGAACTTTGCTCTGGCACTGATCTGGAGTGAGGCTCCAGATTAAATAGCTCCTCCACCTGGTCCAGGTAATGAGCAGCAGCTGTGGAGAGATAATTAGGAAAACACAAACAACAGAGAAAGGAGGGGTAGAGGAGCCAACCTCTACACCATCTTCCCTGTCCCTGCTGACGAGGAGCAGGCCCAAACCATGATGCTGCCACCACCATGTTTGACAGTGGGGATGGTGTGTTCAGGGTGATGAGCTGTGTTGCTTTTACGCCAAACATATCATTTTGCATTGTGGCCAAACAGTTTGATTTTGGTTTCATCTGACCAGAGCACCTTCTTCCACATGTTTGGTGTGTCTCCCAGGTGGCTTGTGGCAAACTTTAAACAACACTTTTTATGGATATCTTTGAGAACTGATTGTTGTCCTATGGATACTCTCCCACCTCAGCTGTAGATCTCTGCAGTTCATCCAGAGTGATCGTGGGCCTCTTGGCTGCATCTCTGATCAGTCTTCTCCTTGTTCCAGATGAAAGTTTAGAGGGACGGCCGGGTCTTGGTAGATTTGCAGTGGTCTGATACTCCTTCAACTTCAATGTGATCGCTTGCACAGTGCTCCTTGGGATGTTTAAAGCTTGGGAAATCTTTTTGTATCCAAATCCGGCTTTAATCTTCTCCACAACAGTATCTCAGACCTGCCTGGTGTGTTCCTTGGTCTTCATGATGCTCTCTGCACTTTGAACAGAACCCTGAGACTATCACAGAGCAGGTGCATTTATATGGAGAATTGATTACACACAGGTGGATTCTATTTATCATCATCAGTCATTTGGGACAACATTGCATCATTCATAGATCCTCACTGAACTTCTGGAGTGAGTTTGCTGCACTGAAAGTAAAGGGGCCGAATAATATTGCACGCCCCACTTTTCAGTTCTATTTCGTATAGGCTTCGCCCTTTAAGAGCTGTCGCTTAGTGGGTTTATCCCGATATGCGGAGCATTACACTGAAAAATTTAGGCCACGCCCACCTGCTGTGTGGGCCCCACCCGGTCCGTATAAATTACGTTAAGAGCGGGAAATCGGCTCCCATTTTTTCTTCAGCGTGCTAATAGCACTGTTAGAAGAACGAAGAAGGAAAGTTGTGTAGATGAACAACCTTTGCTAAGAATGCTTGGGCCGTCACGTCGACCTCCGGTCGTCCGGTGAGTTCTCCTCCCAGAGGAGAAGCTGACGAGCAGTCTTATTTCAAGGTAAGCGCCGAGGAATATTTCTCAGTGACAGGTCACTACACGCTGGACAACGCCATCTTGTAATTTTCCTCTTATCGCCGACCCTCGGAGCGAATCGGATGGTTCCTCCGGGACAGGCGGCGCTCAGCTGCAGCCCCCCGCTGCTCATTCCCTCCTGGAGAGCGTAGTGTCGGTGGAGGGGGGCTGAGTGAATGCTCACCCCATCCCACCTCGTTTCGCATCGGCGATCACAACGCTCCCGGCTGACGGCGCCCTCAGGGGTTGCCCAGCGTAACCCAGGAGGCGGCTGACATGAAGGGACCCTTTTTTATGTCCCACGCCTTTCCCGCCAGTTCGGATGATCCGGCAGGAAGGTTGTTTACTAGGTTCCATTCCGGCTCACCGTCTTGATCCATATGGCCTTGTGTTCCCAACAGGACGTACTACGGGCGAGGCCACAGACGTTTTTTTCCTGGTAGATTGGGGGAGCCGGTCTCCAAAGTCCGCACCCATCTCCAGAGCAGGGGTTCACTGAGCGGAAAGTCCCTCCGTGCCCCCTGGAGCCGAGCCTGATGGAGGCTTCATTGGAGCAAGATGTTGAGGTGGACCAGCGTCCCGTGCCTCCGGTTAGCGTAACCGAGACGATGACACCACTCTCCAATTGAGCTCACCAGCATGTGTTCCACACGGCCGCAGCGAACAACACGTTACACTGTTGGCGTACACGTTCAGAGACGGGAAGAGACGGTGGCCCTCTGTCCTTAGGCTTGCTCCGCTCTCGTAGCGGCTGCTTGCTAACGACGCTGCCGGCCCCTGCAGTACGCTCCGTCTACAGGGCAGCTGATGTCACCCTCAACCGGTGCGCCTCTTTGCTGTCCGCTGCCCCGCATCGCAGCCGGAGAACGAGGTCCCAGAGGTTCTCCTGGCTCGTCACTCCACCTTCCTTTCAGGAGAGCTGCAGAAGCTTTGTTGGAGGTCCTCTTTTCATCAGCGAGAGATCATTTCAAGATGCTCCACGGCTGCACAACGCCTCCCCAGCTCTGCTACGCCAGCCCCTCCCGTCAGACGTCCCCGGCATCCGGAAGTTCATTTTTTTCTCGGACTTCGCCAACAGGGGGCCCTCCAGGACAACAAACAGAGCTCAAGGGAGGATAACCAGGTGCCGGTTTGCTGGAAGTGTGTTGATGACACGATGTGAAATAAACATAATTTTATGATGAAGTGTCTTTTAGCCAGGCTGTCAGCATGGATTATCTGACAAGCGGCCCCATCACACACACTCATCATGAATGAGCCTTTTTAAGGTTGTTTTTCATTCACTGTCAGCGGTGCCGATACGCGCTCCCGCGGCATGAAAGCGCGCACGCAGCTTTCAGCGCCCGCCGTTCACGTCAACGTTAACGTGAGACCGCGGTAAGAGCCCAGCAACGTATCTTGCTCTCGGCAGGAGCGACACACGTTTTTTCACCGCAGTGGTGTCAAACGCACGCTCCCGCGGCGTCAGCAGTTTTCACAAGCCTCACAGCGGCCCCGCTCCTTCATCTTCGAAGAAGGTTTTCTGAATTAATACTGCAGCTCGTGGAATCACTCAAAGTTCACGTGATTCGCAGCCAAGAATGAACGTGTTTCTGCAGACCGAGCCAGTAGTAACCTCGCCTCACCGATGCCGCGCGCTGCTTCCTGACCGCACCAATGTCAACGCGCGCCCCCGCGGCAATCCTGGCTTAAGGCGTCGCATGAATGAGGGCGCGCACACACGACTCTTCAGGGCACGTTGGCTCATAGGTGCACCCGCTTCCCGAGCGTTTACACGGAGCAGCTGCACACGACGTGAGCACAACACAGATGAGCTGCTTCCCGCAGCATCAGCAACACACAACGATTTGTCTTGATGCATGCTCAATAATCCAGGTAGAAAAATCCAAAAAAGTTCAATCTGGTCCTCTGGACATTCAAAAAAACAAAAGCAAAACAAAGCAAAAAAAATTCTAGAAACGTTTCGTCTCTCATCCAAGAGACTTCCTCAGTCTGAGGTGCTGTTTTCAGCTCAGTCTCTTAAATAGCACCTTCTTAGAGTGGATCAACCAGTTTGCTGCTGACAACCAAAACCAGCTGATCACATGCTCAAGAAGGACCATCAGCCTAACAATGGGTCATTAGCACACTGATGGCTGTTTACTACTCACAGAGGGCTGAGTGATACTAGCAATCACAGCATTGTAAGAGGGGGACAGTTGAACCCGGAGGCCTCCACCCCTGTTTAATGATGGAC
>NC_056511.1:22566225-22574493 GCF_014905685.2 Nematolebias whitei | reverse complement strand
AACACCATGGACTTTGTGGATAAGGTGAGGGATGTCATCATGGAGACTGATGAAACAATGGTCTCTTTTGATGTCACATCACTCTTTACGTGCATTCCTGTTGATGATGCAGTAGAGGTGGTCAGTTTAAGATTAAAATCAGACACCACTCTGAGCAGCAGGACCACGCTTTCCACAGAACAACTGTGTCAACTCTTGAAACCTCTCGCAGAAGCTCAGGAAATTCTGTTTTAAATGTAATTTCTAGAGCAGAGGTGGGCAATTATTTTTTCCATGGGGCCACATGAGAACCAACAAATATTGTGGAGGGCTGGACTTTTTCATGCAACCTTTATTTAGACAGGTAAATCCCATTGAGCCTCGAGGACTCATTTACGAGACCTGATTTCAACTTAACTCAATACTGCATAATAATAGTATTTCATTATTAAAAGCAGTACATAGCACTGTTTTAACAAGCTGGTAAGAATATTTGTTATGATTAAGCAACGAAAAAGCGAGGTTTCCTTACAAAAAATGTCATTTATTCAATTAAATTTCCCAATACAATGGTAAACTGTTAACATTTTTACCATTTGTGACGTTATATTAGTGATCATTTTCAGTCACATTCACCCCAAAACTCATTTTGAGTTTTATATACTGCTGGAAAAAGTTCTTAGCTTTGTAAATATATCACAATATTGTCTTTGTACTCCAAATATTATGAAACATCATATAATAGTGATCATCACTGAACTGTGATTTCGAGTCCCGGTTCTTCAAGTGCCTACATTTGTAGTCTAAACATCTCATTTGGTGTTTACCAGTTCTTTTTTCTTGTTTAGTGAGAGAAGTTTAGTCTCTGTTGGGCTTTAACGGAAATGTTAAAGTCAGGTTCAAGGTCTGAGGTGGAGATGTGAAGCAAAGCTGACATCTATCAGTGAGAGAGGATCTATATCTGGATTTGGTTAACTTCATTTGTTTACATATGTATTTTGTAATTCCCCTTATGGGGGCCGGTGAGAGTCAACCAAAGGGCCGCATGTGGCCCTGGGGCCGTACAATGCCCAGGTCTGTTCTAGAGTCTCAAAAGGAGAGGAAAACGCAAGACCCCTCTCTCATCACTTCCTGGTCCCAACGAACTGGAAAGATGAGATTTATTCTAGATTGTCAATTTCTGAACTGTGAGAAACAACACCCCATTATGCGCCCGAGCCGCTTTAATTCTGCTTTATCTGGACACCTGCTGCTGCTGAGCAGTTTGTACAGACAGGTGGCAGCAGTGCAACTCACGTGAACCGGTTGAGTGATATCAGCTGTTTTCCATCAGCAGACCTAAGTCACACATGTCAGTTTCTCACAGAGGCACACACATTTAACAAGCTGTGGGGGCGCTGTGGTTCTCCACACAGCAGCTCATTTAAATGTTTTTGGAGTGTCGCACGGGTTCTTTGAATGTGACTCAACACTGACCTTGAGCTGCAGAATCATCAGGGTTTTTTGATTCACACAGACAGCAAGTGACTGTTGCATACATACTGGCAGGAGATGTATGCGCTCAACCCATGTGCCACATTGTGAGACAGATGCTGTGTGGGGCACACCCAATCTGCTCTCCATTCGAGTAGGGTACATCTCATGTATTACGAACAAGGGGCGGATGTGATGTCCAAAGACGGTCCTTTGCGGCACGGGGACCTGGGACCTTCCACCCACAGCTATGGCTCAGACACGGCAGAAATCCTGCCAGCGCCTGTGGACGTGTAGCAACATGAGAGAACGCTCAATGTCAATTATAATTATCGTGGAGCCACGGGACGATCCACTGCTGGGTGGACGTGCCTGCTGCCTGTGGTCGTAATGCTTTTTCACCTTCCTCTCTCCCTCTGATATCACGGTTTTCTGAACCGAGCTCAGCTGACAGCTGACAACTGACAGCTCCTCTGCCCCAAGTGCGTGAACGCATCATGGTTCCCAGGCCTACGACATTTGTTATCAGGGCGCTCATGGAACCTGCCGTGGAGGGAGGACGTTCTCCTCCAGGCATGAGGAACGATCGGGAGTTAATCAGAATAGGCCAGCACCTGTGGTCTGGCCGCTGTGCGGATCTTTTTGAGGAGATGGATCTCTCTCAAGATGTAGTGCGTACGATTCAGGAGTCACGTGCTGCAACCACCACAGCGCTGTTCACATCAAGTGGTCAGTTCGCTGCTGTACAGAGAAAGGCTTAGAGGCCACTTCATGTCCACTGGACGACATGCTGTCCTTTTCTGCAGCAGTCGAGGGACAGAAATCTGGGGTCTAGCACGACTATCGTATGCTGCAGCCGTGTTTTCTTCTTGTCTCAAAGTTGTCGGAGACAGAACAACCTTTAATCATCCTCTGATGGAGCATTTTGACTCAGATTGATATAGCTGCTGTGGGCCTGTTTGTGACAAGAGAAAATGCTCAGTGTCAATTATGGTTTTCTCTGAGCCCACGAGACGAACCACCGCTGGGGGTGGATGCGTTTGCCCACAGCCCATGGCCCAAAATGCTTCTGTATGCGTTTTCCTCCACCTCCTCTGATTTTACAGTTCTTGAACCGAGTTCAGGAGGAGGGATTGACAGCTCTCCTGGTGGGCCCCGAACGTGTGAGCGCACCATGGTTCCCAGTCCTGCAACGCCTGCTGTCGGGGTGCCCGTGGAACTGCCGTGGAGGGAGGACGCTCTCCTCCAGGCAGGAGGAGCGATCAGGAGTTACCCAGAAATAGGCCAGCACCTGTGGGTCTGGCCGCTGTATGGATCCGCTTAGAGAGGATGGGTCCCCCACAGGATGTAGTGCGCACAATTCAGGTTTCACGTGCTGCATCTACCACAGCGATGTACACATCAAGCGGACAGCTTTTCAGCGCTGGTGTATAGAGAAGGGTGTAGAGGCCACCTCACGTTCATTAGGTGGCATGCTGTCCTTTCTGCAGCAGCTGATGGACAGAAATTTGGCATCCAGCACGATTAAAACGTAAGCTGCAGCCATCTCTTCCTGCCAAGAAGGTTTCGGAGACAGGACAGGTTTTTAATCATCCACTGATGAAGCGTTTTCTAAAAGGTGTACAGAGACGCAGGCCTGTTTCACACCCACTTGTTCCACAGTGGGATTTAATACTGGTCCTGCAGGTCCTGATCAAAGCTCCATTTGAGTCTTTGGATCAGGTTCCCACTTAAATTCTTGTTTCTTTAAACAGCCCTGCTGCTGGCTTTAACATCCGCTAAGAGAGTGAGTGATTTATCTGCCCTCGCTGTCGCTCCGTCATGTCTCAGAATTCAGGCTGACGACAGCTCAGCTGATTTAAGACCAATCCAGCTTTTATGCCTAAAACATCACGAGCTTTTTAAAATCAAGAGTGATATCGTTGGAGGGGTCGTTCCCCCCCCCCCCCCCTTTCACACAGATCAGAAGAAGTAGTGTCTTTTCATCTCCTCTGTCCTGTGCGGGCGTTGACGTGTTACATAGCGCGCACAGCTGCAATGCGTCAACATTTGTTTGTGCATTATAGAGATGCATCTGCAGGTCGCCCGTTATCCACCCAGCGCTTGTCACACTGGCTGTGTGAGGCCATTTCTGAAGCCTACAGAGCATCAGAATTAGAGCCTCCTGTCAACCTCAGAGCACACTCGACCAGGGGTATCGCATCTTCGACTGCTTTGCATAATGGTATGTCAATGCAGGACATTTTGCACTATGGCTGCGTGGTCAACACCCTGCTCATTTATTCGCTTTTATCTAGGTGATGTGACGGCTTGTTCCATGACACATTCTGTCCTTAGTGCTCTAACAGAATGAATATTGTTGTTTCATGGAACTCCGTTTTTCTCACATCTGTCTGCATGCAGTGTGAGATGTTATCAGTCACAAGTTGTGATTGTGGGCGGCCGTGGTGCAGTGGTAATGGCAGCCGACCTCTGATCGGAAGGTTGGAGGTTCGAATCCCGACTTCCCACACCATGTGCCGTTGTGTCCCTGGGCAAGACACTTAACCCCGAGTTGCTCCCGGTGGGACTGGATGGCGCCTTGCATGGCAGCCTACCGCCACCGGTGTATGAATGTGCGTGTGAATGGGTGGATGGCTGGTACTGTAAAGCGCCTTGGGGCCCCTCATAGGGGGCTGGAAGGCGCTATAGAAGTAAGCTCCATTTACCATTTACCATTGTTATTTTGGTTCTATTGTCACTAATCAGTTCACAACTATTGTTACCAATCAGTTCATTTGATTAGTAATCAGCTCTCCTGTTATTATTAATCTGTTCATACGGTTCAGCCGTAAACCGGTTGGTTCATGGCTCTTTTCAGCTTTCTTCCCTCCCCGATGAAGTTTTCCGGGACGTTCATGTACTCAGAATGCATAGTTACACAACATGCGTCTGTGCATGGCACACATAATTACACAATGCGTAATTACGCACATGGGAAGCTGAGTGACTAGACGTTTTTGGGCAAGCTTCTGCTTCATACGGTGTTCGAATGGACCCAGTGAGGCGAGGACAACATCCGCTTTGCCCTTAACCCACTAAGCGACAGCTCTTAAAGGGCGAAGCTTATACGAAATAGAACGTTGGTTACGTACTGTAACCCCAGATTCTATGAGTATAAGCGTAGCTCTTTAAGCGTCGGGCCTCACTGGCTCCTAAATGGCTGAAGAAAAAGCTATTTTTGGGAGCCGATTTCCCGCTCTTAACGTAATTTATATGGACCGGGTGGGGCCCACACAGCAGGTGGGCGTGGACTAAATTTTTCAGTGTAATGCTCCGCATATCAGGATAAACCCACTAAGCGACAGCTCTTAAAGGGCTACGCCTATACTCATAGAATCTTGGGTTACAGTACGTAACCAACGTTTTTTATTTGTTAAAAAAGTTTTGACACATCCAATAAATTTCATTCCACTTCACGATTGTGTCTCACTTGTTGATTCTTCACAAAAAATTTAAATTTTATATCTTTATGTTTGAAGCCTGAAATGTGGCAAAAGGTTGAAAAGTTCAAGGGGCCGAATACTTTCGCAAGACACTGTATGTGTATGAAGTATTGTTAAATTATCTTGTGGGGATCAGAAGTTATGGGCGGACATATGGACAGTGACTACACCAGAATCCATTAACGGGTGTATAAAAAGGAAACGCTAACTTCAAGTTCAAAGTCTGTTCAGGTATTTTTCACGTAGTATTCTTCGGCTTTATAACAAAACCTCTTCAGTTTGATTACATGAGCTAGCTTTAATTGTTTATTAAATTCATAAAGACTGAATAAAAATCAACAGATTATAGCAGCTGCTACGAAGATGCCACGGTACATAAATATCTCACTGACTCCATCACTGTTCCGGACCAACCCAACATCTCCGTCACTTCAGGGGTGTTTTCTGGACTTTAACACTGATGTTGTTTTATTATTGCAGCAGGCATGACAAAGCTAACAGAACGTTCCTGTTTAAATCCAGTCTTTAGCTTGGAGGTCCAGGAGAGACAAGTTTAACAGAAGATCTGAAACCACCTGAGGACAGACTCACCTGCAGAGCGGACACCATCTTCCGGGCCTCCTGCACCTCGTTCTCCAGAGTTTCACTGAGACACTCCTCCCAGGCTGCCTCCTCTGCTGCACACAGATCAAGGGTTACACGAGCCAAATGAGCTCAGTGTTTCGGAGAGGTTTGACAGAACGTACCGGCACTCTCCTGATGGTGCCGGTCCAGCTGCGGCCCGTCTGAGTGGCTGCTCGGCTGGGATCTTGGTGATGACAGAGGACTGACGGAGCTGAGGCTCGTAAAGGACACAACACTCATTAATGAACTCATTTAATAAAATCAGTTCTAAACTCTTTAAACCTCAGTAAAGTTATGTTCTGCAGTGAGCCCGGCAGCTTTCAGAACCTGAAGGAACACTTCTGAAGAACGCAGTTTAAAAAGATTCTTCCTCAAGTCTAAATAAATTAAACGGATTCTCACAGAGATCTGAAGGGTGGAGCGGAGAGGACGGAGCAGGGTCTGTTGGACCTGTTCTGGTCCACTGCAGACTGGAGCACAGCTGCAGCTGTTAGAATTGACTGATGAAACCCTTACTGGTTCAGTTATAATGCTTCTTTTCCACTAGCGCCTTTACAGCACGATTCGACTTGGCTCAACTCTGCTCAGCACGGTACATGTGGTTTTCCATTACACTTCAGTAACGGCTCTAGTGGGCGGGTTCAGAGTCCAAAAATTGACACCACCCGCCTTACCAGCTGGTGGCAGTAATGCTCTATTAAGCTATTTACTAGCCACTGTTAAACATATTAGAAGAAGAAAACCCTGAAAAGATGCACAACAAAAATGGAGGATATTGTAGCTTTGCTGAACATTCTGCTCAGTCTGTGGCTTTTTGCAAGACGTCAAAGAGAAGAGACCCAGAAAAGGCTGCGGGCAGCGAGGCGAAAGACTCTGGAGAAGTACAGGAGAGTGTGGAAAGCCATAAAACAGTATGAAATAGAAGACAAGGATGAGAGCTAGACGACGTGAGGGTAAGCTAATGCTAATCTGCCATAGTGGGCTATACATACGAAAAAAGCCACGCGTAAAAGTATGTAAATGTCGATTAAATACGGTTTAGTAAATACATATGCTGCGTGTGTGTTTCAGATGATTCTCCAGCAAAATAATAGCAGCAGACTTAGAACAGAACATTTTCCTGTTGCCAAACAGAAACTAACGTTAAGACTGAACCTAAAGGAAGGAAAAGTCAAACTATGAAATCTGAAAATTATCCACAACTAGAAATGTGGCAAAATGCAACTGTTGTTTTTTTTAAATCTTATTCCAGTTAGTTCTGTCAAAGAAAGAATAAATGAAATGTGTAAATTGGAGTCGCAGCCAACAATTTATTGCTCATCTACTCCATTTCAGGCTGATCTGGGTTTTCTGTTCTGTCGAGTCCTGACACGTCTCCGAAACCATCAACAACCAACAACAAAACAACACAAACAGCAATAAAAGTGACAATATATAAAAAATAATAATAATTTCTTGTATTTATATGCAACTTAAGTCGTAATCGTTGTATTTCCGCTTCAATAAAGGAAATGAACTGTTAGAGCAGGAGGAGAGGATCTGGAGAAAAACTAAAATCACATGAGATAACGGGCTACAAACACTCGTTAAGAGTCTTAATCTGTCCTTCAGAGTAAAGTCTCCGGTCCTCGTCTTACCATTTCATCTGCATTCCCCCCATCGTGGGCTACAGCTGCTCTGAGCTCAACAAAAAGCTACATTTGCCTCTCTCTGTGCCAAATGTGTGACCGTCCTCATCCTGATAAGCCCCGCCCTTCAGCCCCAAACTACTTGTTACCATGGCAACAGACGCTAAACTGGTGAAAACACGGTTATTATAGTTGTGTTAAATCAAGCACACATCTGAAAAGATCAGATAAAATTACACAATAAACACGTGAGCGGAGCAAATAAAAACGTGTTTGTTGTTATTTTCTTTGTCATTTGTCTGTTTAGCCTGGATTTGTGTGAACAAACACACAAATACACAACAGGACAACACTTTGAGCGAAGTCATATGCTCTGTCAGGCAGTGATACACACTCAGAAACCACAGAAAGTCATCTACTGTTCCAAATGTCAGTTTTAAAGATGGAGGATGGTGTGTTTCACTGAAGGCAAAAAAAGAATAAAAACAGTAAAGTTCAGTCTTCTCTAAATTAAAAAACCAAATCTGACTAAAAATGTGTTTCATAAAGACTTGACACGACTTAAACTACGTTCTTACATAACCTATTCACAAAAACACCCTCAAGAAGACGACTCAGACATGAATCTGAAGAGTTTAGCTCACATGAGGAAGAACATTTAGTTTTAACTCAATGATTTTAGGTGAACAAACTTTACAACAAAATAAAAGTTATTTTTCAGCAGGTAATAAATAAGCTGTACCCATCTCTGAGGGGTTGAATAGTGAATGTCTGTCATTTTGGAGGAGAGTGTTTTTCTAGACTGGAATTGAACAAAGAATGAAAGTAAACCTTAATGTTTTTGGTGAATGTATTCAAATGGTGAGGAGTTACACTGTTTTTGTTTGTTTGTTTGTTTGTTTTTTCTTCTCTGAGGCAGAACAGAATAATGGATCCTGGTGAGTACAGGTATATATTTTATCCACCAGCAGGTACAATGGAGGAGTCAGAGTGTGGCCAATGGTGGTCTTAGCCCCCATAGATTAATCTTCAGCCACCACAATCATTTGAGGAAACTAACTATATAATATATAGTACAT
>NC_056511.1:22564616-22566125 GCF_014905685.2 Nematolebias whitei | reverse complement strand
TTTTTTCTTCACGTGGCAACTGTCATGTCACCACTGGTGATCCCACATACAAAAAGTTTACGGAACCTCACTTATTTTCAAGCCATCATGCTCACAACACGCACGGATGGACGGACAGACGGTCGGCATTTCTAGTTCCCATTCCCCCTCTTTGCTCCGTGACGGGGAACAATACAAGTGTAGGACTCTGCTCTGTCATAGATTATGTCAAAGATGTGGCTGGCTTATATTCAGCATTTAAACTCATTTCAAATTCAAATTCAAAAATACTTTATTAATCCCAAATGGAAATAAAATGTTTTAACACATCATCCTGGTTTCATAAAAGAGATGTTATAGATTTCTTTATTTATGTTGTTATGAAAAGGTAGAAACCTAAATCAAAGAAAGGACCCCCCCCACACACACACACACCACCCTTCTGGAGTCACTAAAACAACAATCTTCCTTTAATATAAACTAAAACAGGCTCATTAGTGCCATACATATTTACGTTTTATGAGGCCAACAATCTGTGTGTTTCCAAGTGTAGTTCTGGTCCAGCTGGGTCCTCTGTATCAGAGTCAGAGAGTCAGAGTCAGAGTTTCTTTATTGTCATTCGCACCTCATGTGGTACATGTGGTGGAGCGAAATTATGTACTCAGGGTCCCAGTTACATCCAACAATAAAATGTATAAGAAAAACAGTAATAACATCTAAGATATGAACTAAGAAAAACATCAACTTAATATACACTAAGCACTCATAACATAAAAACATTGAACATCAGCACAAACATGAACATGAGTCTGTGAGCAGATGTGCACGCATGAACACATCAACATTGAAACAGATCAGCAGCAGCATGAAACAGATCAGCAGCAACATGATATGGTTTTTCACAGTGATTATTCTAGTTAGAGATTCATGAGTCTAACAGCCTCAGGGTAGAAGCTGTTCCTCAGTCTAGTGGTTCTACACTTAATGCTCCTTAACCTCCTTCCTGAGGGGAGTGGGGCAAAAAGTGTGTGTGCTGGGTGAGTGGGGTTCTTCATGATGCAGGTGGCCCTCTTCCTGCATCTGGAGGTGTAGATATCTGTGATGGTGGGGAGGCTGATTCCGACAGATTTCTGTGCAGCCTTCACCACTCTGCAAAGCTTTTCTTTCTGCAGCTGTGCAGCCTCCATGCCACACGTTGATGCTCGAGCACAGGATGCTCTCCACTGCACACCTGTAGAAGGAGGTGAGGACTGAGCTTTCCAGACCAGCTCGCCTCAGCCGTCTGAGGAAGTAGAGTCTCTGATGAGCTTTCTTGATCAGGCTGGTGGTGTTGTTGCTCCAGCTGAGGTTGTCATTCATGTGTACACCCAAGTACTTGTAGCTGGAGACCACTTCCACCGCAGATCATCTTATGTTCAGGGGGGTGTAGATGTTTTTGTTCCTTCTGAAGTCCACAATCATCTCCTTTGTCTTCTTCACATTGATGTGAAGGTTATTCTCTTTGCACCAGCTCTCCAGGTGTTCCACCTC
>NC_056511.1:22557977-22564516 GCF_014905685.2 Nematolebias whitei | reverse complement strand
AGGGGGCTCAACACACATCCCTGAGGAGAGCCAGTGCTGAGGGTTATGGTGGAGGAGGAGAGGTTGTGGATCCTCACTAACTGTGGTCTGTTTGTTAAAAAGTCTAGTACCCAGTTGCAGATGGAGGGGCTTAGTCCTAGTGTGGATAGTTTGTCCATCAGGGTTTGGGGGATCATGGTGTTGAAGGCGGATGTGAAGTCCACAAAGAGCATACGGATGTAAGAGTCTTTCTGCTCCAGGTGGTTGAGCGCAGTGTGGACCACAGAGGAGATTGCATCCTCTGTTGATCGGTTCTCACGGTATGCATACTGGTGAGGGTCCTCGTTGATGTTGATGGTTGTTTTGATGCGAGTCATGACCAGTTTTTCAAAGCATTTAGCGACTATCGAGGTGAGGGCCACTGGCCGATAGTCATTCAGACCAGTCACTGTAGAGATTTTTGGGACTGGGATGATGGTGGCAGTCTTCAGGCAGGTGGGAACTGTCTCCAGGGTAAGTGAGGTGTTAAAGATGTCTGCCAGCAACTCACAGAGCTGATCAGCACATTCCTTCAACACTTTTCCAGGGAATGTTGTCTGGGCCAGTTGCCTTGTGCGGATTAATCCTCCTGAAGGTACTCCTTACTTCTGCTGAGGTCACGCTGAGATGCTCTTCGTCCGGTGGTGAGGTGAGTCTGGTGCTGGGTGGTCTGTTCAGGTCTTCAAAACGTGCATAGAACTTGTTGAAGGCATCAGGCAGAGATGGGTCTTTGGGGCATTGTTCACTCCTTCCTTTATAATCTGTTATGCACTTAATGCCCCTCCACATGCTCCGAGGGTCTTGTGAGATGAATTGACCCTCGATCCTCTTTGCATATGTGGCCTTGGCCCTCTTAATACCAGCTACCAGCTCTTTTCTTGTCCTACTCAGCTCCTCTGAGTTTCCAGACCTGAAGGCAGTGTTCCTGGCTTCCAGCAGGGTACGCACCTCTGCATTCAGCCAAGGTTTTCTGTTTGGGTAGCTTTTAACATTTCTGATAGTGGAGACGGTGTCAGTACATGTACTAATGTAACCCAGAACTGAGGATGTGTATTGGTCAAGATCAAGCGATCCTCCATTTTCAGCAGCTTCTCTGAAATCCTGCCAGTCTGTTCGGTCAAAACAATCTCTCAGTATGGGGCCACTGTCCTGGATCCAGCATTTAACTTTCTTTTGTACCGGTCTGGAGCGTCTCAGCGGGGACATGTAAGCAGGAGCCAGGAAGATTGAGATGTGGTCTGACAGTCCTAGGTGGGGGCGGGGTTCGGCTTTGTATGCATCTTTTACGTTCGTGTAAACACGGTCCAGCGTGTGGTCTCCACGTGTCGGAATTATCACATGCTGATTAAAGCTTGGGAGACACTCCTTTAGATTCACGTGGTTAAAGTCTCCGGCTACCACGTAAAGAGCCTCGGGGTGTTTGTTCTGCAGCGAGCTGATGATATCATGAAGCTCCTGCAGTGATTCATTAGCATTAGCGTCCGGAGGAATGTAAACGACAGTGATAAAAATCACAGTGTATCTCACCACCATTGTAAAAGACTGAGTGTATTTCATTTTCAACTTAAGCTCATGTGAACATTCTGCACAATTGTTGCAGCTAAAGTGATTGCTGCCAACCTAAGTTTCTTTGTACCACCCCCCCCCCCCTACAATGACAATCAAGCTTCTTCTTTTTGTAGCAGCAAGTTGGATCTTAAAGGTCGACTTCAATATAATTTGTGCTACTTTTTTGCATATTTTAGTATTTACTGTTTTTATACGTATGCTTGCTTGTACTCTCTGTTCGGTGTCCTTAAGAGTCAGAACTGTACCTCTACATAAAATGTATTATTATTATTATTGTTAAAGGCAAACTTCAGTTTTCCCACTTTAACATTATAAACGTTAACTATTATTAACTTTTACTGTATTAGATTTAAGTTGTAAGTGAACGGAAATGTAACAATTTTTATTTCTTTGTGGTTCTCATCAAAACAGAAGTTAATCTACACAGAGAGAATTCAGCTGAGTTTATTAAAGCAGCTTACCTGCTGGGCTGAGAGTTGTTCTGTTCATCTGTGCCTCTTTCATACTGCTGGACCAAGGCTCGAACACACAAGCCCTTCTCCCCATCTGACCCCCACACGCTGACAGAGAACACACAGTGAAGAGGTACAAAGTTACGTGTTGTATGTAAAGATGGGCCTCAGTCTGCAGTCAGGACTAGTTGACAGCAGAAGGTAACTTGTTGTCCACCAGAGGACAGCAGAACCTGATGCTGTCTGATGCTACTCCTAATTAATAAGACCAGTAAAAAAACATCACCCAGCATGAGCATGCATTGAGCATGCATCAGGAAACATCACCCAGGTTTATAAGCCTGAGGTACGGGTTCACCTGGTTTAAATGATCCAAAGAACATTTGAAATGAAGTTTAAACAGATGCTTATAAA
Source organism: Nematolebias whitei (assembly GCF_014905685.2). Taxonomy (NCBI): domain Eukaryota; kingdom Metazoa; phylum Chordata; class Actinopteri; order Cyprinodontiformes; family Rivulidae; genus Nematolebias; species Nematolebias whitei. Next base: position 22,562,063 of record NC_056511.1, on the reverse strand, counting down.
AGTTTTTGTCTTGGTGTGTGTCATAAAGTTTACAGTCAGTATTGAAACCTTCACCTGCTGACACGAGCTGAACAAGCCGACAGTGAGGCGTCCTGTCGAGCTGAAGCCAGCGCCGCCACGGCACCCTGAGCTAGAGCTACAGGAGAGTGAGGGTTGTGGGTTGCGTTGCCTCTTATGGAGCCCCTCCCACTTCCAGAAGCTGTCCTCTGATTGGCTGAGGGCTTGAAATGGGCTGCCAACGCCAAAATGATCCTCATTACAGATTTCAGATTTCCATCGACAATGTCTGAAAACAGAAAAGATGCAGTTTAATTCAGACATGGCTGGGTCCACTGAGACCGGTTCAACAGATCAGCCTCTGGACGTCTGAAATAATTTGATCATCAAAACAAAGAAGCTGCTGAAACGTGACATTCTTGAGTTTCACAAACAAACAGTTCAGGCATTTCTGAGTGCGTCTGCAGAGAAAAGACAAGTGAAGACACTCTGTTCATTGTTGGAGGTTCTCAGAAACGAGCGCAGATGTTCACATGGATAAGGTACAGTCAGTGATCGTTTAAGGAAGTTTTTATGCGCTGCTTGAAGTCAAGTGTTTTGGAATGCATTGTGGTCTTGATGTATTCATGCCTTATTCCGGTTCGTTCACATCTAACAGACTTATTTCTTTTTTGTTTTTTATTTATCGTTGTAATGCTTTTAGATTCCCACCATTCAGATATATTTTTCTGTAACTTTTATTTTTCAGTTTTTATTCTTTTTCAACAATTCATAAATAAAAAACATTCAGCTAATTCAGGACAGTCCAGCTGTGACTTTTGGTATTTGTGCAGTTTTTACTTTTTGAAGTATTTAGCTTTGTCAGCCATGTTTTTCTCATTGAAAATGAGAAAAGAAAAAAAAAAAGAAAATGAATGAAGCTCTCTTCACATCCTTCAAACCATTTGTGCTGTTTACAACCTTTTACTGCTCATTTTAGCTTTTTTGCTCCTTAAACATTTTTTCCTGTAAATGTTAGCCTTTTTGTTATTTTTCCAGCTAATTTCTACTAATTTCAGCTACTTTTAAAGGTATTTTTCTGCTAGTTTTAGTCTTCTTTCCACTATATTGCTTTGCTCATTTCAACCTTTGGTGCTTCTTCTGAAGCAGTTCCATGTTTTTTATGCTCCTTTCAGCTCCTTTCAGCTGATAGTAGCTCTTTCTTTATTTTCCTGTTTTCAGCAAATCTCAGCTGTTCAGCAGCTTTCAGCTAAAATCATTCATTGATAAACATTCACACTTCATTGTCACAGGAAATGACATTTTTCTAGTTAGTACTCATACTCAACATGTTATGGTTGTGGTGGAAACGTACGGACGGGCCACCAGTATGTAGATGAACAGATGCTGAGATATATTCATCAATTAAAACGGATTCTTTCATTTTTCTGGACTGAATATAAACGTGCATTGAATTTAATAAAATGTAACGTGAGACGTTATTTATCTTTGACCCATCAAAATGAATGTGGTCATTTATTTGTAGAATCAAAGTTTAACATCAAACATTTACATTAATTTGGCAAAATATGAAAATAACAACATAATTAATCAGCTTTACAGGTAGTGAGAAACAATACGGCGATTGTTTTCACTTTTCAGCAGAACAGCAGACATCAAATCACACGGCGGTGATTGAGAACCAATGATTTCTACTTGATAGAAGAATTTTTAAAGATGGAAAGATGAAGTTTAGTGGGAGTGAAAGATGGATGAGGGAGAATGTGGTGTGTATGAGTGAAAAGTGTTGACAGGACGACACCCTCCATCCGACCCAGCTTTCCTCGGTACGCTCGGTAGTGGACTAGACTCATTTACCTCTCTGACGATGAATCAGCGGAAGAGGAGCTCCAGGTAACGCTACCTTTCAGCGTCTCCGTAGGATGGCAGAGATATATCCGGAGTGGTGACGGGACTTCGTCAACAACAGTTCACCTCAACGGGTGGACTTCACATGAGTGGGGTTCTTCAGAAGTCCCCTCAGAGGTGGAAGATGTTATAATCCCAATCTCGGAAGAGCCTTATCATGGCTGGACTTCTGTTCTCCCAAACGACTGGAGCTGCAAACTCTCCAGCCCGACTCCAACGGCAACTCACAGAACAACGACTTCACAGAACTGCCGCTTCACAGAACTGGGAGAACTAGGAAGTACCGACATTTTAAAGGGCTCTATTTCCGGTTCATTTGAGAGTTTCTGATTGGTCAATATCAACCAGACAGGGGTGTGTTTTGTGATGTAAGGTGTTATGGAAAGTCAGAAACCAGCAAGAATGTTATGGAACAGATTGAAAATGTTTTCAGACAGGCGAGAGAAATGTTTGGGCGAGTTTGGAGAAACAGGTGCCAACTTCTCTGTTTACGTCTGAGAGGATTTAAAAACAAGACAGTTGTTCCAACACTTGTCTGCTTCGACTTCGACCTTGGATCAAACTTACACTGCTCATTCAAAGACAGAAAATCAGAAAATGCATAATTACTCTGTAACAGACCTTAACATGAATTCTAACTTTGCATGAGGATTAAAAAATCATTACACTGTTTCACAGTTAATAAAAATTGATTAGTTCACTGCAACATCTAAAATGGTTTGAACTAAAACACTTTGATTATCAACATTTGTAAAATAGTAATGATAATAAAAAAGAGAGTGTTCTTTCACTTGAATTTTCAAGAAAGAAAGTCTCAGGATGGGTGAACCTGTATTTCTGGATTCAAATCAATGAAATGACAGTTTCTGTCCCACAAGGTTCTTAAGGTCAAGGGTTTTGACCTTAGGCTTAGTTTTGACATCAGGTCAAGTTCACTACAGTCCCCCCCTTTGGAAATCATCGCCTGTCCATGGGGATGAATTCCAAACATGAACTTACGCCTTCGAATGTCCTTGAGCTTGAAGTAATCCAGCAAGGAAACAAGAGTCAAGAGTAATCCAGCAAGGAAAACAAAAGTCAAGGTAATCCAGCAAGGAAAACAAAGTCAAGGTAATTCCACAATGTTCTTGGTAATTCCATTGTGTTGATTATAATTCCATAACGTCGTCGGTAATTCCATTGTAGCAATGCTTTAACCCCTTGGAAACAGAGTCTGTAATCCATTGGAAAAAGTCATATAATCCACAACGGTAAATCCACAACGATTGGAAGTGTTGATTGATTAGCATACAGAGGGGTTCCCTTGGATTGAACCGAAGATGCAGCCACTGGATGAAGATTGGAGACCAACGTCAGGATTGCAGGTCTCCTCCAGCGAAGGTCGTCGCTGGGTGGATGTCCAGTCTGTGCCGTTCTGGTTCAAATGTGACATGCAATTATGCGGTTTAAGGTGGGCTTATGAAGGGGATTTTACATAAGGCCTTAAACTATATGCACCTGGTGTGTAAGCTATTATGATTGGGAACAGCTACAACTACCAGTTAAGGGGTGGAACATGCTGAAAAGGGTAACTATAGGGGTTTATACCTATAGAAAAGGGTTCCAAACTATTTTTCCATTTCTAACTTGGTTTAAGTTAGCTTTACATGGCGAAATATAGTTTGGTTCAATTGTCTGTTGTCTATTAGACGAACGACTTGAGATTGGGTGTTTGGTTTCCCATAAATGTTTTGGAAGTCTATGGCGAGACTCATCAAAAAGAATTAGCTATCCCCCCGAATAGAGTTGTTCGAGTAGGTTCGGCTTTAAGCGTTGTGAGATCAATGTAAATTATGGTACTTAAGGTAGCAATAATATACATTGACTCCGCAAAGATTGCAATTTAATGAATGAACTGCATGTTGGCATGGTTAAAGGCCTCTTAGTCTCTAACTTAACTACACAACAAAATTCATTCTTGCCTGGGGTGTTCAGAAACAATACCAAAAACCAATTAAACGATGTCTCAACATCGACAAAAACAGTGACTAAGCAACCAGTAAAACAACGTTTCAACATTGACAAAAGCAGTGATTAAGCAACTAGAAAACGACGTTTCGGTGCGCCACTCACTCTGGATGTCAGATTTGCTCACGTTATCGCGTCTGGTAGCATTATCCTAACTGGCGTCACCCCCCTTCG
>NC_056511.1:22550368-22557877 GCF_014905685.2 Nematolebias whitei | reverse complement strand
GCGCAGCTGAAAGAGGACTTTTAGGTCTGGATTGGAATCCAGTTTGCTTTTCGATGGGGTGTATTTGTCTGGGTCAGTCAGATACAGTATCATCGATTTAATTGCAGGATCATCCAACTTTTGAAGTTGGATGATGTCTGCGTCAGTTGAAAATGACTTTTCATATTTTAAAAGAACTTGGCGAAGTTTGTCTCTTTCTTCATCAGATGTCAGAGTGTCGGCTTGGGCGACCACCTGTTCAATCTGTGATGAGACTGATGAGGGTTCTTGCTCCTTGGGGAGCTCCAACGAATCCTTTTCTGAGTCGTCGGACCTGTCTATGGGTAAGACACCATAGGTTTGAGGCCCTTGGTCGACGTCATTGTTTGAGGAAAGAGCTATGGCCTGTGATGGTTTCGTGAAACATACTGGCCCAGCTTCTTGACTCGGTACCAGGTTATCTGGGAGTCCTCCCAGAACTGGAATGCCTAGTTCAAAATCATGAAAATCAGGTTCTGAGTTTTCAGTTTGCGATGACTCATCATCGTTTGTGTGTGAGTTTACCCCCCCTACGTCCGATGAGGGGTTGTTGGAGGCAGCAACAGCAATGTCTTGGTGTGTTTCACCGACATCTGTAATGTTGTCATTTGCGCCTTCAGATTTAGTAGCGATAACATCACTACATCGTGCTCCTGGTTGGATTCCCATTTCAGCGTTTTTCAAAGTTTCTACAAACCTTTGTAGTTTCTCTGTCTCCTCCGAGCTCAGAGGTGTAGGGCCTTGTTCCTGGGACCTTTGTGATTTTATCGCCTCGGTTCGTTTCGTCCGAGGTGGGGGAGGGTTAGGTACGTCTTTTGGGGGTTCCTCTTCGGATTTCCCCTGATAATATGGGTCCTCTTGGATCCCATATCTTTGCATCCTACGCATGTCCCATATACGATAACCACGTCCATCCTCTGAAAGAGGAGCCTTTTTGTCCCAGCGTGCACCTTCATTACGTGGTTTGTTAGTTTGAAAATACTGCCTTTTCTCGCCTGCTTTAGGAGGAGGTGGCGACGCACGCCTTCCTTCCATTTCTAGGGAGTGGGGTTTAACCTTTACACCAGGAAACACCTCTATGGGCGTCGTAGCATGAGAACATGCCTCGAATACATTCACAGCACACTGTCGCACGTTTGGTGGAGGAGACCTGTCCAGGTCTGTTCCTACCACTTTAGGTGAGGGTGGTTGGATGGGCTTAAAAGCAAGAGGTGCGTAATAGACTTTTGGAGGTTTTTCTCTCCACACATGTGGAGGTGCAACAACATCTTTCTGAGGTGTTTGTGGGTGACCTGGACTCTGTCCACGGTCTTCTCTGAGTTCCAGACAAACTCGCCCCACGTCAGAACTTTTATTTGTTGCTGCGGCCAGTTTCTCCTCACAAGCTGTCAGGCGCTCCTGTGATGTCTGACATTCACCTTGTAAATGCAGACATCGTTGGAGAAATACCGCCTTTTCCAGTTTGCATCCGTCAAGTTCTGCTTTAAGCACATCTGTAGCATCCCTGGCTTCAGATAGTGATGCCTCAAGTAATTGTATTTTGCTGTTCATTGAATCAACTTCTGCACGTGCATATTGCTGTAATTGAAACATCTGTTCATAATGTTTTCTTGTGAGGACCTCGTGTTCGCTTTTAAATTGAAGGTAGTGACCTTCAATTTCCTGAGCAAACACTTTTTCACTGTATAACCTTAGTGCAAGGTCATCAGCTTTCTTAACAACTGCATAGAATGATTCTTTCAGCAAAATTACAATTCTAGCCAGCTTTTCATAACTTGACATTGTAATTTCTGTAGAGGTCACAACTTCTGCAACCTCCATCAGATTGTCCAATAACTCTTTTGGGTTCATGCTGTCCGCCTGTTTGCCATATGGATGTAAGGATGCTGTCAGCAGCGCTAACGCATCTTCTAAACAGTCCTTCATCTCATAAGGATCAAAATCTTTTTCCCTGACACCTGTCATGGTTATTCACTGTTCAGCACTCATCTGTGTAAAACAATTGCCAGCTTCAGATATTTTTACAGGTAAATAATTGTATTCAAATGTCAATGAGTTTCACACTATTCTAGCTTTGGATTTACACAAAAGTACTGTTATAAGTCAACTTATTCAAATGTGGGTACCTATTTGTAGGTTTTACCCCAATTCATGAATATTCTTAAGTAAATGCTTCTCTGGCAGTGTTACTTTTTATGTGCTTATTTCTTAACAGATACTAGATTACCAAGCTCTTTTTTAGTGTATTTTACTCTAAAGCACTGAATTTTTAATAAACCTGCAATTTTCTAAAAAGTCTCACAGCACATCAGTTTAAAAACACTTTTTAAACCGTTCTGTTCCAGAAATTTGCTATTTTACAGTTACTCATAGAACCAGGTGAAAAAAGAAAAAGAAAAATTGATGATGTGTCAGGATTAATCAGTCTTTCTTCAGAAAAACTGTTATTACTCCTGTTCTCCTGCCAATATCTGCTATTTAAAAATTTTAAATAGGAGATGTAATTGTTTAGGTGGTAAATAAAATCAGAAAAGTCTCTTTTTCCCGATATATTTACTCTTACTTAATGATCTAGCAATTAAACGTGCATTATCTTTTCCAGCAAATGAGTAAACTTATCAACTCTGTGAATATCTGAACCGTATCTTTTAAAAAGTTTCTAATTTTTCATTTTGTCCCTCCTGTTTGAGGAATTCAGTGAATGAAAAATGTCCTGGTAAGTGCCTTTCTGCATAAATACCTTAATTACTTTTTAAATGCAAGATAACAGTGATTATTCAGCTTTGAGGAACGTTTATTAACTCAAAAATGCCTTACAGAAAGAAAATACGTTTAATTTCACTCAAAAATAACCTAAAACCTAGTGAAACTGTGATCTCAAGTTCCTACAGGAGGGGGCAGTGTTTAGCTTTCTACCAGCAGGAGTCTATGACGACTTCCTGTGACGTTCTGTTGACATCCTGTTGTTAGCCGCTTAGCTTAAAGTTAGCTTCGGCTAAACTCGGTAAAATCAACATTTCTGAACTGTTTTAAAGCTTAAACGTGGCGTTGTATCAACAAGCACGACTTCTTTGCACGAACATGAGTTTTATGGGACATGTGGCAGCTTTATTTAGTGATTTTAAGCACAGGGAAGGCTTCGGTTGCAACCGAGCTCATTTCCGACATGGAGGAAGTGACGTGATACGTCACTCATCCGGTCGTTAGCTGTTAGCTTAAAATTAGCATCGCTAGCGTTGTTCAAAAACATCATTGAATGACGGATTTTAAACTCAAAAGTGGCAAAATTTCAGCGATTATGCTTCGAAGACACGGAGCAGCGTATCAGAGTCAACTTTAAAGCGCTTTTTGAACTTTAAAAAGCAGATTTTATTCCCTATGAAAAACGAGTTTCATTTCCGGGTCACGTGACTGAATCTACCAATGACAGAGCAGCACGGGGTGGGCTTTACGACCTGACACGTCAGAGTTAGTCACGACCGACACGTCTCTCAGCCAATGAAAGCGTTACACAGCAGCTAACTCAGCTGAATTCAACCAATCACGCAGCGTTTTCCCAACTAGCATGTTACTTTATCTGAACAAGTCCGTCAACTTTTCGTCTGTTAAACTGTCAAAATGCACCAATTTCTGTTAAAAAATGTAACGAATCAACTCTGAGCTTAGTGGAGACTTCGTCCAGTCCTTAAAACGTTTCTCCATCTATTTAAAACAACTCGTTCAAATTTTCTCAGAACCGAGCCGGAACCAACAGAACCTCTGTTCGTTTGGACCACAGTTTAAACAGAATAACGTATTCCACAGCTCATCAGCTTATGTTACACAACAGATGGACAATTTCAGCTTTCATAAAGACATATTGACTCACAAATGTCAGCTTTCAAAACACCAGTATCTGCTAACATCTCTGTTTCAGCTCAACACGCTGCGTTTACTCCAAGCGCCGCAGCTTCAGCACGCTGCGTTTCAACACCGCTACAATCTGCTATTTCTTCATGCCAACATGAAATATTCAATCTTTACACGAATACAACAGTCCATTTATGAACCATTACGGGCCACCAGTATGTGGTGGAAACGTACGGACGGGCCACCAGTATGTAGATGAACAGATGCTGAGATATATTCATCAATTAAAACGGATTCTTTCATTTTTCTGGACTGAATATAAACGTGCATTGAATTTAATAAAATGTAACGTGAGACGTTATTTATCTTTGACCCATCAAAATGAATGTGGTCATTTATTTGTAGAATCAAAGTTTAACATCAAACATTTACATTAATTTGGCAAAATATGAAAATAACAACATAATTAATCAGCTTTACAGGTAGTGAGAAACAATACGGCGATTGTTTTCACTTTTCAGCAGAACAGCAGACATCAAATCACACGGCGGTGATTGAGAACCAATGATTTCTACTTGATAGAAGAATTTTTAAAGATGGAAAGATGAAGTTTAGTGGGAGTGAAAGATGGATGAGGGAGAATGTGGTGTGTATGAGTGAAAAGTGTTGACAGGACGACACCCTCCATCCGACCCAGCTTTCCTCGGTACGCTCGGTAGTGGACTAGACTCATTTACCTCTCTGACGATGAATCAGCGGAAGAGGAGCTCCAGGTAACGCTACCTTTCAGCGTCTCCGTAGGATGGCAGAGATATATCCGGAGTGGTGACGGGACTTCGTCAACAACAGTTCACCTCAACGGGTGGACTTCACATGAGTGGGGTTCTTCAGAAGTCCCCTCAGAGGTGGAAGATGTTATAATCCCAATCTCGGAAGAGCCTTATCATGGCTGGACTTCTGTTCTCCCAAACGACTGGAGCTGCAAACTCTCCAGCCCGACTCCAACGGCAACTCACAGAACAACGACTTCACAGAACTGCCGCTTCACAGAACTGGGAGAACTAGGAAGTACCGACATTTTAAAGGGCTCTATTTCCGGTTCATTTGAGAGTTTCTGATTGGTCAATATCAACCAGACAGGGGTGTGTTTTGTGATGTAAGGTGTTATGGAAAGTCAGAAACCAGCAAGAATGTTATGGAACAGATTGAAAATGTTTTCAGACAGGCGAGAGAAATGTTTGGGCGAGTTTGGAGAAACAGGTGCCAACTTCTCTGTTTACGTCTGAGAGGATTTAAAAACAAGACAGTTGTTCCAACACTTGTCTGCTTCGACTTCGACCTTGGATCAAACTTACACTGCTCATTCAAAGACAGAAAATCAGAAAATGCATAATTACTCTGTAACAGACCTTAACATGAATTCTAACTTTGCATGAGGATTAAAAAATCATTACACTGTTTCACAGTTAATAAAAATTGATTAGTTCACTGCAACATCTAAAATGGTTTGAACTAAAACACTTTGATTATCAACATTTGTAAAATAGTAATGATAATAAAAAAGAGAGTGTTCTTTCACTTGAATTTTCAAGAAAGAAAGTCTCAGGATGGGTGAACCTGTATTTCTGGATTCAAATCAATGAAATGACAGTTTCTGTCCCACAAGGTTCTTAAGGTCAAGGGTTTTGACCTTAGGCTTAGTTTTGACATCAGGTCAAGTTCACTACATGGTTATTGGTTAATGCCATGAAGATTATGATATGGGGATCCAAACATGACAAATGCTCAATTATTAGATGGTTTACGTCAGCAAAGACAAAATATGGCTCCACAGTCTGAACTGGCCCTACGTGTTCCAGCTGCACATCTGGAAACCTTTAATGTTGAAGACATTTAAAACAAATATACAAGTACAACTGTATATAAAGTCAACACAGCAGCAGATGTTAAGGACCAAAGCTACACTTGATTGCCAGTCTAGTGCCAGAAGTAGCTATGAATGTATTTGGGGCGTGGTGCCTGAGTTCACCCATGCACCTTGGTATCTGTATAGTTATGAGTTTTACATACGGAGCGCTGAGAGGACAAATACATTGAGGAAAGATGTACTTACACAAGTCATTACCATAAAAATATAACTGGTTTATTGACTTGTATAACACAAATGAATACCGGTGTAGCCAACAATGTTCAGTCAAGTCATCTGCCTGTCAACCTGGATAAATGAGCATGAACCTTGAAATACTGGTGTATATTTTTATATGTTTACTCATTCATAGTTCACTTTTAGAATTCTTTATTTTTGACATTTGTCATACTCAAGGGGGTGCTGTAGCACCTATAGCACCCTCTGATGGCCTTGTCCCAGAACACAAAAAAATGACCCAGCTGGAAAAAAAACCGAATTTCAGTCAGCTGATCAATTTCACTCACTTTACCAAACAACTGTTTAAATATTAGCAGTAAAATCAGTAAAAAAAAAAAAAAAGCATTTGTGTGTGTGCAGATATAATATTAACAGAAGATGATTCAGACGTTTTTTTTTCTTTTTCAGAATTCTGATTTTAATATCAGCATCTCTGAAATTTGAAATAAAGAAAGAAAGAACGTCAGAATTCTGACTTTTTTCTCAAAATAATTTTCACTGTGTCCCTAATCCTCTTCCGTAGACAACATCTTAAAACACCTGATGTTAGAGTAAAGAGGAGGAACTGTCTGTGGTTTACCTCTTGCTGACATGTGGGGCATGCGTATGTGTCTGGAGGAAATGAAGTGCAGGACTTCCTCCACATTCTTTCTGCTTTCCTCTTTGTTCTGTGGAGGTGTGAACACTCCCTCCAGAACCTCACCAGCTGCCAAACACAACCAAAGAGGGCCAAAAGAAGGAACATTACAAACATTGTATCGTACATTTCATTTAAACGCGTTGAGACTAAAAGGAACGATCTCTTGAAGAGAAGCAGCAGAAACATCAACTATGACATGTCCTTCTTCTTCTCCCCCTCCCTCGAAATACAGCGAGCAATCAGGTGTGTGAACTGTGTGTGTGTGTGTGTGTGTATTTACCTACTACCTCTATGAGCTGGACCAGCACCACTCCATCCTGCAGGTCCTGCCTGAGGTCTGTGATGGGCTTCAGGCCTGGCTTCCTCCTCAGCTGAGAGTTTACCCAGGAGACATAGGCTGCCAGCTGCTGCTGCAGGTCATCAACCACACACACACACACACACCAGCACACACACACACACACACACACAGCCCACAGGTGAGACAGATAAGAGTCTTTGTTGGGGGGGGGGGGTGGAGGGGGGGGGGGGGGGGGGGGGGGGTGTCAGCCTGTCCTGATTCTACTTCCAGTCGAGGCTCCCGTCTCATTTCAGAGGAACAGTTTTTTATGTCCTCAGTTTAAACCGTTAACTCCACGGTTACCGGAGTGTCACGTGACGTGACCACCCGTAGTCATGGAGACGACACAAAGATCGCATCATTCTGCACAACGCACACTACACAAAACACACTGTCCACAACACACACTCTGAACACTACACACAACACACTCAGCACATAACATACACTATGCACAGCACACACTCTGCACACATTACACACTGCACACAACACACACTACACAAATCATACTGT
>NC_056511.1:22544463-22550358 GCF_014905685.2 Nematolebias whitei | reverse complement strand
ACACAAACATTACACAAACACAACACACACATTACACACTGCACACAGGACGTCGTGTGGCTCCGTTACTCTGACAGAATAAATGTGGTCAACAAACGAACATGGCGACATCTTTGTTAAACTCATTGTTTTAACTCATCTCAACATTAACGACCTGAACCGTCAGAAACGGCATTAATTCAGTTTTTACATGAAGCTGTGACTCTTTCTGGTCCAGCAGGCAGACGGTTAGTTAGTTAGTTTAGCCTCCCACTTGTTAAAGCCAGTCTGAACGAACTTGACCAACATTTAATGAGGGAACTGAACGGTACCTCACTGTAGCCTCCATGATGAAGAACCTCATCCAGAGAACTTCCTCTCGAGAGTGAAGCGATCATCTTTTAACTCGAAGCCCCATTTAGCTCACCAGTTACCGGCCCTGCAGCGCCCTGAACAACGAGTGGACCTCCGGTACCGAACTACCAGACGCTGTTGAACCAAACTTGAATTAATGGGACGAGTCAGCTACCGTTAACTCTTTACTGTTGTGACGGAGATGCACAACTTCCGGTTTCAAAATAAAACTGAACGTGACACTTCCGTATCCATTCTAAAGCTAACTTTTATCTACTTATTTAATCAAACACAACTAATTACTGTACTGCAATATTTATTTGTGTTTGTGTTGTGTATTTGTCAGTTGTTTTCATTATGGTTTGCTTTACAAAATGAAGTTTAATGTTCACAGACGATGTTTTAACAGATTTAGAAAAATGCATTCAAAAGCTGCTCCAATCTTGTACCACAGGCCTAAACTCAACCACAAACTTGTTGAATAATCAAATTTATGAATTCATTCATAGTATTTCTTAGTACATATTGTGTAGCTTAGTGCTCATTTTTGCAGCTTTGTGATCATCTTACACTGCATTTGTCCTTGTGACCAATTTATGTTGTTTCCATGTCTTTGTTGCAATTTTTGTCTCCCTTTGAAACGTTCACATTTCATAGATCAAAAAAGTGATCATTTATTTTTTTCAGTATTGTTTGACTCAAACTAAAATCAGTCCTGGTTAATATCTTATTTAACATGGTTTCATATCTTTTTATAAGTTGATAGTGCATATTTTGAAGTTGGGTATGTTACATTGTAAATTGTTATATTTGACCCAGGATTATTAACAGAATTACAACCCATCACTTTGCACTTCATTTGATATCCAACAAACCCTTTATTCACAGCTCTTATCGTCTTGTGCTTTTATTGCAGTTTGAAGATACGAAAATGAGAAGGAATAATGTGAAAAAAAAAAAAAAAAAAAAAAACTATGCACTTTACAAAGAACACAGAATAAAAAGACCATTAACAATTTGGAGTGACTAGAAATATCCAGAGCACCAATTCTTCAAATGAAGAATATTCAGGTTTACTGGAAGTGTTTTCAATTATATCTTTGCTGTTTATTTCTGCATATCTGAACAGTTTTACAATAAAAAGCCAGTAAATTAATGCTAAATGTTAATAATAACCAAGTTAACAATGTATCAATATCACTAGATAAGTTTGTTTACAATATTGCTCAACTTAAAAACACAAACAAACAAAAATAACATCAGCTCCTCAAAATGACTTGTCCAAAATGAGTGACGTCACTCAGGAATGGAAGAGCTTGGACTCTTCAAACAGGTGATCTGATGGTCCGTCTCGATGTGATTCTTCCTGGAGGTGGTCTGAGATGATCCATCAGAACCAGGTCCTTCCATGTCCCCAGGTTTCAGGGTGGCCTCTGCAAAGACAGAAGGCTTCAAGAAAAACCGATGAAGGAACACAGCAACTGATCAACGTGTTTGTGTGGATCAGCAGCAAATTATTACTCTAGCTGCAATTTGTCAGAGGACAATAATTCAAGCTTTACTTAGATTTTGTAACATTGTTCTTTACAAGATATGTTTGGGACACGTCAAGATAAGGCTTAAAGCCATTTGTTAATTTAATTTGGAAGATTGCTCTGAGCTTCAGTAACAGAGAGACAACATGTTAGTTTATTTTTTATTTTTTATGAAAGTTTATACTTTACCAATCTGCAAACTGATCTTGTTCAGCATGTCAAAGTAGGGCAGGTAGATATTTCTGGATACAGGAGGAGACATCTTTTCATCAACAGAAGTCAGAGTTTGATCAAAAACACCCAGCTGGAAGAGAGAAAACAAGTTGAAACTGAAAGCTAAATAATGTCTTTTCTTCGCCTCCTTTCAGACCGCAGACACGAGAAGTGGATGTACAGTAGCTGTTTTATAATTAAAGCAATGATGTAGTTGGATGGTGCACCTGCTTTCTGAGGAGTTTCTGTGTGAGTCTGAGCAGTGTGACACTCTGTGCTCCTCTCAGGTCACTGAGCATCAAAGCTGCCCGGGCCAAAGCCATAACAGACCCAGGAGGCATCGTCCGTCCTGACAGGAGCCCCACTGCTCCCTGAAAACACGGAACAAAGTATACTACGTTACAATTTGTTACATTATAATGTTTAGATATATAGTAATTGGGTCATATTAAAAACACAGTAAATATTTGTCCAGTTATTTCAAATCAGTCTAGTTTATGGTCATACAAACAACTGTGGAAACTCACATGATTATAATTAAAATAAAAATAAAAACATTCCTCCAAAGTCAACAGAATCCAGAAAACACGCACACCCACCTACACAAACGGACACAAAAATAATACTGACTAAATAAAACAGATATTTTAGATTTACTCATACTTTTGGATCTTTTCTAATCCTGGGTTCAATTCCACACCAGGAATTGAACCCAGGATCTTCCTGCTGTGAGGCAACAGTGCTAACAACTGAGCCATCGTGCTGCCCTGATGGTTTGGTTTAGTTTTGTTTTGTTTGTTTGAACATACTATGAATTTTAAACTACAGTTTAAAAAAAAAATCTCCATCATAGTGAAGATAATAAAAGATCCTTCAAAGCAAAATGAAGCAAGACTGAAAAATGTGTCAACAAATAAAGAGAATAGACAAAATTAAAATAATGACATCATCAAATGCACAAAGGATGCGCTATTAAAAACAATGCAAAACCAAATGTAAAATCTTTGATACAGGAGCTTTTCACTGACTTGTTGTGTTTTTGTTTTAATACAAATCAAAAATAAAGGATTGTCTGTGTGTTTGATACCTGCAGCATCTTCACACTATCTTCTGTCCGGCCTCTCTGAGCTTCCAGGTCTGCCCCCTCCAACATCAGCAGGGCTTGAATATCACAGTCTCCCCAATGCACACATTCATCCAGACCTTCCTGTACCACCCGGGCTGTCTCCTCATTTATGTTCTTACCTTAAAAAGACACAAACACACACAAGAGGTCTATAAATAACCATTCTTTTACACCTGTACTGCACATCACTTTCAGGAAAGGACTGAATCAACACTTTCTGCATTTTCTGATGATCATCAACATAGAGTTTATTTTCTGGGGTGTGGGGGGTGTTAACAGCCAGAGATAGTTAGTTAAGATAATTGCATGTCTTGTCATTTTAGTTTAAAAGAATTACCCGCAACCCAAAATAACAAGCAAAGAAAAAGAAAATGTCCAAACCTGGACAAAGAGCTGCAGCTTCAGGGATGTTGGCCACGAGGCTCTGAACCAGGGTGAGGCGGCAGCACAGCCACAGGAAGACTCCGATTCTCTCACCCACCTCAGCAGCTCTGGGACAGTCTCCCTGCAGGGTGCCTGACTCCCTGCAGGCCTTAGAGCCCTTTAGGGAACATGTAACACATGCATGAAACATTAAAATAATACCCCCACTGCTGCAGCAGGTAACTTGGTTTTAATGGTGATAAAGTGTGTACAAAAACAGAGTTTATGTTCTATTACTAACCACAGAATCATAATTTCCTGTGAAAATACAGTCTGAATGCTTTTTGCTGAAAGATTTGAGCTGAAAGCTGCTGAAAAGGTTTCATCTCTAAACAGTTAATGCGAGCTGAATTTGAGCAGCTGGCATTTGCTGAAGACAGGAAAATAAAAGTAGAAAGCAGCAGAAAAGCTGAAATAGGCTAAAAGAGGCTGAAAAGATTATAATTTTTTTTGAAAGTGTCAAAAAAGTACAGAAGTTGAAAAGAGCAGGGGAAAAAGGCTAATATTAGAAAAAAAAGTAGCTGTAAAGTGTTAAAAGAAAAGCTGAAATTAGCAGAAAGAGGCCGAAAGGAGCATAAAATTTTGAAATTATTAAAAAGAATTTCAAAAGGCAAACATTAGAAAAATATAGCAAAAAATAAGGGTAAAATTAGCAGAAGAAGACATAAAGAAGAGCTGAAAAAGCAGGGGAAAAAAGCAGAATTTAGCAGAAATAAGCTGAAATTAGCAGAAAAAACTGACAGGAGCTGAAGGCACCTGAAAAGAGCAGAAAGGAGCAGAAAAATAGCCGAAGAAGCTGAAATTAGCACACAGAAGCTTCAAAGAGCTGAATCATAACCAAAGCTGAAATGAGCAGTCAAAGGTTGCAAACAGCTCAAAGGGTTTGACGGATGTGAAGAGAGCTACATTAATTTTTAAAAAGAAAAACATGGCCGACAAAGATAAATAGAAAAAAATAGCCCAAATATCAAAAGTCAGAGCAGGAATGTCCTGAATGAGCTGAACGTTTTGAGACATGACTTGTTGAAATAGAATAAAAATTGATGAACAAGTTAAGAGCTGAAAAAAAAAAAAAAAATGGATCTGAATAATTCAGAGACGGATTCAGAAACATCCAGACTATTAAATATATATTTTATGATTGTAATATTCATTGCTGAACAACAACACAAACACTCTGCTACCTGTTGACTTTCAGTAGGTTGTCTCTTAAGGACCGGTGACGACTGCAGAAGCATCAGCGAGGACGCTGCGACCTTGGAGCTAAAGCAGAACATTTCATGATACTTACCTAAACAAACACTGAATCTGAACACACACATCAGTCATGTCTGAAGTGTTGGTACCTCAGAGCAGCATTTCCTTGCTGCAGGTGGAGTTTGGCTCTGAGAAGACGGGATTCTACCGTCAGTTCCAGGTTCTCAACTCCGCTGCAGGAACCAGATGTGAGCGGCTGCAAAGCAGAGGACAGCAAGCAGGACGCTCCTTCCAGTAAAAGAAACTAAAACAGAAAAGATGAAAAATATATGCACAAAAACAGGTCATAATTTCAGGTAAAATGATGAGACTGCCAAGGACAGCTCAGTGCCGGCACACAGCCAAGTGAAGAACTACCTCTGAACTTTTTTAAAAACTGCTGAACGTTAACCCTGACGATACCTCAGTAATGTGATTCAATGTTTGAATTGATTTAAATGAAATAGGACTTAAATTCAACCTGTTCTACTTTCATCAATAAGTTTTCATCATTAAATGAAATGAGATTTACTCTTAAGTTAAAAACAACTTGCATGACAATAATATAACATACAAAAAGAAAAGAAAAGCAAACAAGTAGGTTTAACTGGAACAAAACATTCTCCAGTGTTTCCCCTAGTTAGCTTGCCATGGCGGGGTGCTCATCTCATCTATGATTTTTGCTGATGGGGGGACGGAGACATGTCTGAGCGCAGCTTGTACTAACAGTTTTTGAGCTGGGGTGGGGGGCATACAACATGAGGGAAGAGGCAACGTGAGTGCTGCCTTTGGCTTTTTAGCTAGAGAGCCTGTATTTTGCACAGCTAGCTTAGTGATATGTCAGTGCCGGGTGGGGGTGGGAAGGGCAAGTTCAGTTTGGTATGCGGGATGCTCAATTCTGTTGACGGGGTGGGGCACTCCACCTGTATAATGGTAGGGGAAACACTGATTCTCATTTAAATCTAATTCTGTTGAATTATCACTGTTGATTAATAATTCGTTCATACTGTATACATACAGTACTGTATT
>NC_056511.1:22538696-22544363 GCF_014905685.2 Nematolebias whitei | reverse complement strand
ATATATACATACACATATATAAAACATAAAATCTAAGTGAAATATTCAAATTATAAAATACTGTTTTTATTGTTGTTTTCACTGATTCAGTTTGTGACAGATTTTTTTTTCCTTCTCTTAGCTCCATTCTTCCCCACTGAGCGAACTCACATGAAGACTTGGCAATTATTTTTACACTGGATGCCCTTCCTGACACAACCACAGACCACCGACCTACCACAGCCCTCTGTGTCGAGCAGGGAGCTGCCATCTTGAGTGCTTGGGGCAGCAAATGGTGGTGATTAAGGGTCTTGCACAAGTGCCCAGAGTACGGCAAACAATGGTGGAGGCAGGTGTGGGGGTTTCACCTTTCTCACCAAAATTTTGTTGCAACTGTCCAGGGATTTGAACCTGTGATCTCTCTGTTTCCCTAACCTTTGCACCATCACTTCCGCCTACAAGTGACAGATAGTGTGACTAATATTGATTTACTGATCGTATTATTCAGGAGAACTGGACTCAGGTCTTTGTGTTACGTGACGCTGATGAATCACTCTGGACTTCATATTGACTTTTAACTTGATAACTGGTCAAATGAAGGGACAAATAAGCTGCAGGGGGCTTTTATCACATAAAATGAACATCATTAAGTTAAAACAAACAGGATCTCTTCTTAGTCTCACCTTGATCTTTTCAGGAGACAGCTCCTCGTCTTTAAAAAAGGTGGGGACGTTTGGTTTTCCTGAGTCTTCAGCGTCCAGTTTGTCCTGCTTGTGGTGTTCTGAACTATCTGCACAGTCTGTCATGTTGGCATGAGCTTCTTCAGAAACTGAAAGACATTTTCACTACCTGTTAGCTTCATGTACAGCGAGTGTAATGATTTAGTACTTTATATACAAAGAGTTGCTTGGAGACCTGGAACAGGACGACCATGGACCGAGTTAGCAAGCGCCAGGAGTAGTTGAACACGAGCAAGGTTGAATTTGGTGAGCAGAGTGGAACCATACAATGTATAAACTTGTGGAGCAAAGTCACAGTTCATAAGGTCCTCCAGAGCCTTATCACAAGAACAACAAACACAAAAAGACATCTATTTGTTAACGTTCACAAAAAAACAATTTTATCTATCTGAATCAATTTATCAACAGCTCAAACATTAAAGCTGAAAGAAAAGCAGAGAGATTATTTAATCTCTCTGCTACATTAATGTGAGGGGAGATAATATGGCTGACTAAATGTGACATGCTGAAAATCTAGAAAATAAAATACCTCCAAATTATCCAGAAGAGACAGGTTGTTGTAGAATGTCTTCACAGGCTGTTCAATAACAACAACATCAATTATTAAAATAAAATAAAAACAAATGTTCTGAGCAGTCTAAACAGCGAGTGCCGGGACAAAGATTTTCATAAATCCAACATGATTAATTTGGTTAAATATACCAGAAATCAAAAACAAAAATGTCAATCTGAGAATGTGACATACACAAAACCACTGACCGTGATTCACAAACTTCAGCAACATAAACAGACATTCAGGAAAGCAGAGGCCGACAGCTGAACAGGTAAAACCATGGGTGGAAGTAATGAATTACATTAATTATTGTAATTAAGTAGACTTTTTGGGTACTTGTACTTTCATGAGTATTTCTTTCAAGTGTGTAATTTTACTCATACTTAAGTACAATTTAGACCATGTAATCTATTTCAGTACTTTTAAAATCAGAAGTCGCTACTGAGTACGGCCACAATTTGAATTAATATTCAAACCGTTCATCTGCATCTTTGAAGCCAATAAGGCTCTCAGATCGTGATCGCACCAATTACCTATGACGTAAGCAAAGGACAACCCTGACTCTACTCTAGTAGAGTCATTTAGAGTCTATTCATCACAGCCAAACGAAGCCGTATAGACTCTGTTAACTTCGAAAACTAGCTCCTGCTGACACTGAACAGAAGGTTCAGAAAGTGAAGTGTGACAGACACTTACCTGGCTGTTGTTCAGTGTATTTGGAAAAGTTTAAACTGTTCTATGCTGGTTAAAAACACTTTTGTCTTTCTTTTAACAAGCAAAATTCCTGCTTTATCTACATTTGTTTACAAAAGAAATGGCCTTAGTGTAATTTTTCTATACTTTATTGTTCGTCAAAGAATGTAGCTATTATATACAGTAAATAGAAGCGAATGCCTTCTATTGACAACACAATAAAACATCAATTGGTTAAAAAGTAATTAATACTCTGAGTAGTTCTTGACAAGAGTACTTTGTACTTTTATTTAAGTATTTTTTAACACCAGTACTTTTTTGTAATTGAGTACAATTTAAGCAGCGTAACAGTACTTGTACTTGAGTACAAATTTTCAGTACTCTTTCCACCTCTGGGTAAAACTACCTGTGGATTTGTATTAACCATGTGGAGTCCATAAGGCAGAATGACACGTGTTCCCTGAGTGAGCTGAACTGCTTCAGTCACAGCTTCAGTGAACAAACACAGTTCAGTCAGAGTTCGGACCTGCAGGAAACAACCACATCATTAAAACTCTTTACTATAAAGAAAAAAAAAGTCCCGACTTGTTCGTACATCAGTGAACTGACCTTAAGAATTCTGCCTTCAATGGTGCGCTGCACATCTCTGCCCACATTCCCAACTAAATGTAAGTAAAGAGCTAGAGAGGGCAGAAGCTGAAAATCAAACACAAACACTGACTCTGTTATCCACCTTATGAATTAAAATATATTTAGTGCAGACAGACAGATGGTTAGTGCGAACCGTGGTGTAGTAACCAGTAGTGAAGAGCCAGTGGCAAATGAAGCTGAGACTCGTTACGGTGGTACCGAAATGAAGCCTGCAAGGCTCAGAGAAAAGGTCGACTCCAGGGAGAAGTTCATGCTCGATGCTGTAGGAGATGTACTGCAGGTCGGACCACGGCAAAGCCACGGAGCAACACAGCACACACTGAAGAGAGTCAGACCAGCATATCAGAACAGAGACAAACAGTCAGGTGTAAAATAAAAACTGCATCACACACTCACGGGACCTGAAACACAAACAGGGAACAAAAGTAAAGCTAGGGGTGGAAAAAATATCAGCATCTTTCTGATGATTTACCTTGAACAAGTGAGCAGACAGCAGACAATTCTTGGTCCTCTGGTTAATATCAGAAGTAAAAATGAACCTGGAAATCCGAGCACATGCCTCAGCAGCAGATCCATTTACAACACACAAAGATAATTTAGTCAAATTAAAACCCACTGTGCTATTTTTGCTGAGAGCACGGCAGCCTGTAAGCATCCCCAAACACCGGCCTGTTTTACAGTTTTCTGTGAAGAGTCGGACACACCGTCCCATTTCTCTGACACCCCTGTGCTCTGGAGGGCACAATCCACAGCTTCACTCCAGCACGAGTGAGCAGCGCTACAGATAAAACACAAAGAGAACGATTATTCTCACAATAACAAGGAAATAATGACTAGCTCAATTTATACCTTTTTTATTACCACTAACTGCAGCACACACATTTATGTGAAAACATGAAACTTGTTTCTAACCGCATGTTTCCTGTGTAGAAGTGAAAGTTTCCCATTTCATGCAGAGTCAGAACTCTGAGGTAGACATGCTTGTTCTCCTGTAGACATTCTGATGAAAGAAGATCTTTAAATACCTAACAGTCTAAAGTTTAAAACTCAAGTCACATAATAATAGTAATATTTATAAAGTGTTGATTCTTACGGATGGACTCGGAGAATGCAGCAGCAACAGTCGGGATGTATTCAGGGCTGATAGGGAGGCCATAGATCGCATCTGGAGCACTAAAGTCCTCCTCATACAGATCATAAGGGAAGCTGTTTGGAGTTCTCATAACAAGAGGACTGAAGGCCACCTGGCTCGCTGCACGAGTGAGACCTCTGCTCTGAGAACGCAGCAGCTGGACTGCAAACCCTAAATATGGGTGTGAGCAGAGTTATCGCTTGTCGTCCATAACTGTGTGTGTGTGTGCATCTCTCGGTCAATCAGCAGAAAACTCACAGGGTTGTGTGTGGGCTAGAAGCTGCACCAATAATTTTTGACTGTGTTGGAATACTTGAAGACATTGTGGAGTTTTCTCCAGGGCTTGATGGTAACATCTCAGCGTGTCGTCCACATCGAGAGGAACACACACAAGCAACATGGAGAGCTGCCTCTCTGAGTATTAGACACACAACATTTATATTTAAAAAAAACAATCCTCTCACATTTGTTCATTCCTTTTGTCTACTGTAACTTTTTGTCTAAATCAAACTCGTTTTTTTAGTTTTTTTTTTTTTTTTGTTCCAAGTTTGCTAAGGTCTGTTTTATTTGAGGAAGAGAGATAAACAGACAGCTTTAAGAGTCAATCTAATATTTATTTTAATCTTTTACTGTTTAAAAATGTAAATGAATAAATAAACAAATATTTAGCTTCACTGTTTTGAAACGGTTCTTGTGTTCTAACCTTTGAGAGAAGCTTCGTCTCCACGAGTGGCGTTTGTTCGTGTTAACTTTTTATGAAGGGACCGTTTCTGTGCCGAGTGAGTGGTCCACCCACTGAGCAGTTGGCAGCTTGCATAACTTCTGTAATTTACCTGGAATATGTCAACGACAACAGTACACACACTTACAGCACAGAGCATAGATACATACTTTGTACATACTGTTATTGTGCTTTTTCTTAAGAGCAGAGTCTGCACAACTCAGTGAAATCAATGCAAGCTTTTAAGATATGAAACAGTTTAGTCACACTGAGTTCTTTTATTTTCTCACTGATCATAATATTTGGAAATGCAAAGACAAAGGAAAAATAGATACATTGATATTTTTTATTTTGCAATCTAAACATCTTTGTGCTTCTATAAAAGTGACTGGCTAATTTTGTGCAGATTAAAAGAATGCATAATCACATTTCTGGACGGAATAAGATCTACCTCTTTGCCAGTGTCTCTCTGAGTCTTGACATGGTGTGGCTGAGGGACTGCAGGTCCTCCTAAAGAACTGATTCTTTCAAGCAACTTCCTCTGTGCATGGACCAGCAGAGGAGTTATGACCAAAGAATAACGTTCCCTGAAATAGACACACAGAAAACCAGGTCATAAAAAGACAAATGTTTTGTATGAATGTCCACCATATTGAGTTACTGATTAAATTATTTTTACATGTGAAATGGTTTCACTGACTTTGTGTTTAACTAATGAAACATCATTTAAACACTGATGAAAATTGACCACCTCTAATCCTCTCTGTGCATTTGAATGTTTGTGTTGAAAATGTGTTTAATTCACCGTGTATATGAGTTGAAGAGTAATGCAAAGTGGGCCAGGTGTTCCCATTGGCCACGGTCGTGAAGCAGCTCCAGAGTGTGCATCACCAGCATGCGAACCCAGCGCAGGTCGACCAGCGTGCCGTCATCCAACGGGGCCGAGAAGTGAAGGCTGGACTCCAGGTCCTCCTCAGTCTGGTCACAGTCATATAAACTCCAAAGCTTCAAAGATCAACAGATGAGGTCAGACACAGGAGTGTGGTTCACTCAGATGATGAGATGCAAAATAGCCAGAGTATCACTGACAGTAAATCAATATGGCACATCATACGCCTGTCAACAAACTATTATACAGCAATGGACCAAACTGTCAGGATTTTGTGGACAGGAACGAACCCAGTAGTGCAGACAGGAC
>NC_056511.1:22533370-22538596 GCF_014905685.2 Nematolebias whitei | reverse complement strand
TGGGAGGAAGAGTGGCGTGAAGAAGAACAGAGAGCTGCATGAAGGATGTAAGGAAGGACAGGTGATGTCTGCAGCTTCCTACCTGAGGAAGAAGTTTCTGAGCAGCTCTCTGTTCTTCTTCACGCCACTCTTCCTCCCACAGTGGGGGAAGTTGAACACCACCCGGTCGAACACACAGCCCTGCAAGAGGGGACACTCCCCCAGCTTCGTGCAGTCCACCTCAAACAGCACAGCTCCTCCTTTCAAACGAGCAAGAACATGAAACAATCATGATTGAATAAGACAGAGTGTCCAGCTGCAGCCTAGGGACATGTCCTCACCTGAGTCCTTGATGTTGCGGATGTTGGCGGCTGCTCCCTCGTGCCGCAGAGCCTCCTCCTGCCGCTGCGGACAGGTGGCCGTGACGCTGCTCCCACTCTCCGACCCACACACCGCGGACGAAAACGAGAAGTTCCCCTCTCCCACCAGCAGTATGGACCGTGAAGGAGACATGTCCAGCTCGAATGGGAACCTGGGAACGTTAATCCAAAGAAGTCGCGCTCCTCTGATGCGCCGCCTACAGCCCAAAGTGTTCACAACATGTTATTTTACTTTATAACGCAGCGTTTGTGGATCTAAAAGTACTTAAATACAATAATAAATGGTTTTTAATTAAACAAATATAAACATGCAACCTTCTTCTCTCCCGGCGCCGCGTTACATTAAAGCGAAGCTACTGGTCACCGGCGGCAGCATTGGTGTCGCACATTCACCCGTCCGGCTAGAAACAAAATTAATAAGGAACGTTAGGCGTTTCCTCACGAACCGTCGCGTCCTGTAAACTGCAAAATAATGTATTTTAAATTCATTCTCGACTTTAGGCATTTTCATTTGTTAGCTTCCTGATGTAAAAGGCAAATATTTGGATTTTCAGACTTTATCTTTGATGTTTTCAGAGGGACGCATTTTGAAGGCGACGCGCTGCATCCTGGAGAATCAGTCCACAGCATCAGTTCATCTCAGCATCACTTCGTTTACTGAGTTTATTAAAAATAAAACATAACCCTGAAAGGGATTCTAATGCGCGGGTTCCGCTTTGGATTTTAAGGTATCTTCAGTTCATTATAAAACGATATATATAATATTTGTTTATTTTTTGGTTGATGCTAAGGTCAAACTAGCTAACGTAAGTGCTGCACCTGCACATGAAAATGCACCATTTCCCATCCTTCATAAAATAGCATTAATTGTTTTAAATAATGTGATATTTTGTTTTACAATCCAACCTAAAAACAATAGGTTCTGGCATCTGTGACTGCCTGCATTTAAATCTGTACAAGAAAGAAAAGTATATTAAGTCCATATCCTGATGCATGCTCAATAATCCTGGTAGAAAAATCTAAAAAAGTTAAGTCAGGCCCTCTGGACGTTCAAAAAACAAACAAACAATTTTGTTTGTTTTTTGAACGTCCAGAGGGCCTGACTTAACGTTTAAGTTCAGTTTCTGCAGATCATGTATTCTGTCTCTGAAGGGGTGCAGGTACAGGCAGCAGGTGTGCTAATCATTAAATCTGTGTCCTGCAGGCAGGGAGCATTGATGGGCAGTGTTCTGGCCTTGTCTTCTCGTCCGGGCCATCACAAGTGGCCTTTCTCAACAGAACCCCCTTCGACTCGGTGGGACGCTCATCCTGCTCACTGGGACAGTCCACCTCGCTGGGACAGGAGAGATGGGCGTCTGCCAAACCCAGGCAGTTTTCACTCCCTCCACAGGAGCTGCAAAGGTACCTCAGGTTTAAAAACACAGAGGTTAGAGGCTTAGAGGAAACGATCCACTCATTTCACTCAGTCTGGTGCTCGGGTTGCAGACATCAACGTTTTTCTGTTGCTATAGATGCTTCACATAAAGACATGTAGAATAATTCGTGGATATCAGCATTAAAAACAGTCATGAGGAAATTTTAACTTAACTCTTTGAGGTCAGTTTTAAATTGACATCTCTCCAGAAAAAAAAAACACCCTCAAAATTGGTTTTAATTTTAAATACTTTAAGTATTTTGTTAGCTTTAGTTTTTCTCAACACAATTATTCATAAAACATCATAAAATCATAAAACTGCAAGTACAACACGAGACATTGTTTTTTCTCCTCGCCCCTCAGATGTGTTTCCTCATCAGATCGAGGGCGTCAAGTTGATTGTCAATAAAACTTTGAGCAGCTTTTTCAAGGTGAGTCATCCAGTCAAATTATTTACACAGGTAGATTTGTTTTAAATTTCAGTTATTGTTGATTTAACAAACAAATCTTCTTCCAGGTCAGTCACGCGCTTCACCTCAGTGCTGTCAGTCCTTCGTACTACCGGTTCCACGTGGAGCACCTGCAGTCTGACGACTACAGCAAGGACAAGGTGTTGACTAAAGATGATTATCACCAACTTCATTAATACACTTAAGTCTTTTTCTTCAGTGTGGAAGGATAAACAAGTCTGTGTTATTGCTTCAAACGTTTCAGGATGCCCCGGCGTTGATCGGTGAAATGGACTCTTCAGGTAGTCTGAACGCTCACGCTCTGCTGCACCTCTCTGAGCATGTCCGAGCCAGGACTGTGTTCCAGGTGAGGCCTCAGTGTGTGCTGCTTTATCTCATTTCAGTCTGCTCAAACTAACACAGTTCTGCTGGTTCCAGACCCAGCAGTCTCAGTTTGTAACGTGGCAGTTTGAAACCGAGTACAGAGGCAGCGACTTCACTGCTGCCGTGACGGTGGCCAACCCTGACGTCCTCAGAGAGTCAGGTGAGCTGCTCCCAAGATCCTGAGTAGGTGCATTAATGTGTTGGAGCAATACAAAAACCAAATAACTGATGAGCATTTAGACCTACAAATACTACTATGATTTATAATTGTTTTTTTTTTTAAATTACAATATTTTATATGTGGTAGCTCGGTGGTCAGTGCTGCAGTCTCATGATCCTGAAGTCACAGGTTTGAGCTCAGATTGTAAAACAATTTCTAAATCTTTCATGTGAGTTCACTCGCTGTAGCGACCCCTGCAGAAGGAGCAGCTGAAAGAAAAACATTATGAAACTTTAAATATTTCTTGACTTACTGAAAGCTCCTCTAAATTATTGTATAACTATTTAATTTAATTTGAAAACACATAAAATGTCACCATTGTGATATGAATCCGTCATTCTTTTTAATTTGTTTTTAATTTCATTTAAAAAAATAATTTTTTTTTATCTGAATTGAGGGATAAGTAGCAAAAGTTGTCTTGTTTTTAACCAGAGAGCTTTAATCATAAGCTTGTTCTAAACTAAAATAGTTATTAACCCAGTAGGTATAGATGCTTAAACATTACAGTCAAAATGGACACTTAATAGATGCAATGTAGTAAATTACGATATCTTTTCTGGTAAAAGTCATAATATGTTGAGTATACTCGATATATCGTGCACACCTGGTTTAAATCTGTTAATTTCATATCCAATGTTGTTGTTTTTTTTACTTTTCAGTATTTTATCTCAGACACTTTTTGTTCTGTATTTGTGTTATTTTCCTCTGCAGTCATCCTCGTGGCTCACTTCCTGCAGAGTGTGTCTTCAGGACTGGTTCTGGGCGGGGAACTGGTCTATCATCGGGGACGAGCAGAGGAAGGGGGGATTCTGACTTTAGCTGGGCAGTACTCTCGTGAGAAATAATTTTATTTTTGAATATCTTTGAAACTTTGCTTCAGTCAGCAGCTCTGATCCTGTTTGTGTCACCCTGCAGGACCGAACTGGGTTGTGACCCTGAACGCCGGCAGAGGAGGCGCCCACGCCAGCTACTACCACAGAGCAAACAAACAGGTGTGGCTAGTGTGGTTAAATGGGCTAAATTAATTATTTTTATGCATAATCTGGATGTGAGTTTGTGTGCATGTTTGTTGGATAGATCCAGGTGGGAGTGGAGTTTGAAGCCAGTACCAGAACACAGGAGACCACCACCTCCTTTGGGTACCAGATGGAGCTCCCCGAGGCCAACATGGTGTTTCGAGGTGATACATTTATTTTTATTTTTACATATTTTATTCTTCTGTCATGGTCAAAGAGATCTGAAAAAACATCCATTGTTATTTTGTTTGTTTGTTTCTCCTGCATCCAGGGATGATAAACAGCCGGTGCATCATAGGAGGCGTGTTGGAGAAGCGTCTAACGCCGCTGCCAGCCACCCTGATCATGGGGGCTTTTGTGAATCACAGAGGGGACAAGCTGCAGGTTGGCCTTGGCGTCAATGTGGGATGACCCTCCACCTGCTGGGATGAACTGTCAGGACGTCCGTACAGAGACCTGCCACAGATAATGTTCTGAACTTTCAGGGTTCCTCTTCTGTACCAAAACACTTCTGGTTTGTCTGACGATGCAGCTCAGCCTGCAGCCTACCTCTCACAGGTGATGTCTTCCACAGGGGGAGGAGAGAACTGCACTGAAGACATGGACATGCGTTTGTAGTCCCCTGAAACCAGTCTGAAACCGGTCTGAAACTGGTCTGAAAGGAGTCTAAAACCAGTCTGAACCCAGTCTGAAATTGATCTGAAAGAAGCCTAAAATCAGACTGAAACCAGACTAAAACCAGTCTGAAACCGGTCAGAAACCAATCTGAAACTGGTCTCAAAGAAGTCTAAAACCAATCTGAACCCAGTCTGAAGCTGATCTGAAAGAAGCCTAAAACCAGTCTGAAACTGGTCAGAAACCAATCTGAAACTGGTCTGAAAGAAGTCTAAAACCAGTCTGAAGCCAATCTGAAAAAAGCCTCAAATCAGACTGAAACCAGACTAATACCAGTCTGAAACCAGAGTAAAACCTGTTTGAAACCATACTTAAATCTGTTTGAAACCAGAATGAAAACAGTTTGAAATCAGACTAAAACCAATTTAAAACTGGACTGAATTTACTCTGAAACCAGTCTGAAGCCAGACTGAAACCTGATTGAAACCAGTTTGAAACCAGTTTGAAACTAGACTGAAACAAGTCTGGAACCAGACTGAAACCTGTTTGAAACTTGACTGAATCCAGTCTGAAACATGATTGAAACCAGACTAAAAAGATCAATCTGAAACCAGTTTGAAACCAGACAAACACCAGCCTGAAACCAGTTTGAAACTAGTCTCAAACCAGACTATAACCAGCCTGAAACCAGTTTGAAACCAGAGTGCACCCTCTTCAGATCAAAGACAAGATGTACTGTAAAGCTAGAATAACATTTTATCCTGTAGTT
>NC_056511.1:22526475-22533270 GCF_014905685.2 Nematolebias whitei | reverse complement strand
TATATATTGTATATATATATTATATATTGTATTGATTAATATAAGTTTATTTCATGCTTTAACCTGTTAGATTTTCTGTTCTCCTGTTTTTGCTAATGGTTTTTAAAATGCGGTCATTATAAAATGTTCTTTATCTTTCAGAGGTTTTGGTTGAAAATCAACCTGAAAATTTTGCCCTTATTGTATTTTTTTGGCACCTGTCTTCTTAATTAAATAAACTTGAGGTCCAGAAGGATTATCTGAACATTAATATAATACAAGAAGTTACATTTAACTCCATGTGAAGCCAGCCCAAATGGATTAATCTGAAGGTGATGTGAGCTACAGTAAAATCTAAATCTCATGAGCTTTATTAAATGAGTCGGATGATAAATAACATGTTTGATTCTTATCAGAGTCAGAGTTTCTTTATTGTCATTCGCACCTCATGTGGTACATGTGGTGGAGCGAAATTATGTACACAAGGTCCCAGTTACATCCAACAATAAAATTTATAAGAAAAACAGTAACAACATCTAAGATATGAACTAAGAAAAACATCAACTAAATATACACTAAGCACTCAAAACATAAAAACATTGAACATCAGCACAAACATGAAGAGGTTCACATTATGAAGAGGTTTAGGAGTATGTGTGTGTTTGACTGCTGGGATTTCCCATTCTGATGATAAAATCTGTCAGTTTAATTTGATTTAAAATTAAAAGTTGCTGCTCTGAGGAGGCCGTAAACCACCGACCTGTATCAACTTTATCTGATATTTACAACCTCATTTAATGTCACCAATGTTTATTTATACATGGTTAATTTAAGCATGGATACAAGGGCAGAACAAATTGTCTGTTTTGGACTTCATTTTATTAAAAATAGTTATTTCTGAGATTATTCTGTGTTTTTTTTTTTTTTAAGCATCTAAAACAAACCAGCAGGGATTTCAACCAACGACTGCATGAGCGCAGGCCAAAACCTTCAAGTTTTCTGTTTTTATTCATTTATAGCTGCACTTTACTTTTAAAATACACGGTACTTGTTTTTTTATTTACAACTCTATAATTCTGTAAAGTAAAAAGTAAATATTATTAAAAAGTAAACACATTTTATACATTTAAATACATTTTACAAAGGATGGAAATCAAAGCGTCATCCTGTTTGATTCAACGCCCCTGCTGCTCTCTTTAAAGGGATAGTCTGGATATTTTGAAGCTTGTTCTGCAGGAAGGTTAGAACATTATTTTACCTGCTTTAAACACCTCACTTTAGAGAAATAACACTTTAACTGACTGGATCAAAGTGGTAAGAACCACTCCGAGCAGGCCCAAGACCAAAGCTGCCATTTTAAAACAACTTCAAACTCCAAGCATTCAGGAGTTCATGCGAACAATTAACAGATGTTTAACTGTCGTCAATTTTGCATCACAACTAACATCTGTGGTTATCTATGAGCACAAATTCTGGTCAAAAATATTTTGTGCTTGTAGTTTTGTAACCTTGTAAAATAAATGTGTGGATGCGTGGATAGAAATGTGTGTGTGTGTGTGTGTGTGTTAGGCCCATTTTTCCAACTTGGATCAACTGCTCCTTATGGGACCCAAAGCCCGGGCCCCATAAGAAGAAGTGCCGTTGGTGGGTTAGGGGTTAGGTTTAGGAATAAAGTGTGAATTGAGGATGTGTTAGGTTTAGGGTAAAGGTCAGGGTTAGGCTATAGAAATGAATGAAAAATAAATGGAAGTCAATGCAAAGTCCCCATAAAAATAGCAAAACAAACCTGTGTGTGTGTGTGTGTGTGTGTGTATGAAGGTCTGTTTACAGATGCAAATCAAGAAACTATGTGCAAAACTCTGCCGGTGTTTTGACCAGATTTTTTTTCCCCTCTCTGCTGATTGGTCAATGTCACAAATTTAACCATCCAATCAGAGAACAGATAAGCTTGGCTGTTGGGTGGCGCTTTGCTGAGCCATAAGTTCATAGCATCATAGCATTCATTTAGTGCAGACCTGGGCATTGTACGGCCCCAGGGCCACATGTGACCCTTTGGTTAACTCTGACCGGCCCCCGTAAGGGGAATTACAAAATACATATGTAAACAAATGAAGTTAACCAAATCCAGATATAGATCCTCTCTCAATGATGATGTCAGCTTTGCTTCACATCTCCACCTCAGACCTTCAACCTGACTTTAACATTTCTGTTAAAGCCCAACAGAGACTAGACTTCTCTCACTAAACAAGAAAAAAGAACTGGTAAACACCAAATGAGATGTTTAGACTACTAATGTAGGCACGTAAAGAACCGGGACTGGAAATCACAGTTCAGTGACGATCACTATTATATGATGTTTCATAATATTTGGAGTACAAAGACAATATTGTGATATATTTAGAAAGCTAAGAACTTTTTCCAGCAGTATATAAAACTCAAAATGAGTTTTGGGGTGAATGTGACTGAAAATGATCACTAATATAACGTCACAAATGGTAAAAATGTTAACAGTTTACCATTGTATTGGGAAATTTAATTGAATAAATTACATTTTTGTAAGGAAACCTCGCTTTTTCGTTGCTTAATCATAACAAATACTCTTACCAGCTTGTTAAAACAGTGCTATGTACTGCTTTTAATAATGAAATACTATTATTATGCAGTATTGAGTTAAGTTGAAATCAGGTCTCATCAGGTTGAATGAAAAAGTCATTTGTGCCAGTCCTCCACAATATTTGTTGTTTCTCATGTGGCCCCATGGAAAAAATAATTGCCCACCCCTGATTTAGTGGAACATAAACAAAATCATTGTCCAGATATATTTATGAAAATCACATTTGGTTACTGCGGATAGTT
Organism: Nematolebias whitei; assembly: GCF_014905685.2. Lineage (NCBI taxonomy): Eukaryota > Metazoa > Chordata > Actinopteri > Cyprinodontiformes > Rivulidae > Nematolebias > Nematolebias whitei. The sequence continues at coordinate 22,530,435 of NC_056511.1, read as the reverse complement.
TTTAGTCACGTGACCCGTTCACTACCCTGCTGAGTAAAACACACAATGTAGTGATAAATATGTGGAGGTGAAGAAACAGGTAATGTTGACATCCACAGGAGTACACTCATCTTTGTAGCAAACATTTGAGCAAAGGTAAGATTACAATTACTTTGTGGTTTTTGATTCAGGTGTTTAGTTCTGTGTTTTTGTTGCTACAGTTTTATGTAACAAAGATTAGTGGATGAGCTCTAATAACACAGTGTTGAAATCATGCTAATGCTAAGACAAGCTAAATGCTGTCAACATGAACTCAGGAAGCTTTCTAACTGAAGCTAACTAGTTTTACATGACGTCATCTCTCTGTTCATAATGTTGTGTAAACCATTTAATGACTCATGTATAAGTACCAGCACCAATTAGATAGAAAAGTCTGTCATAGTTTTACATTCAGCACGGATTAAACAAAAAAACCACATCGAACTGTACTCATAGTGTGCCTTTCTAATCAACCAGGACACTCTAGTATCATTATTTCTTTTTAAATAAACATTTAAAAAATATTCACATGAAACTGATGAAAATGTGAGACTGGATTAAAGGATGGTGGCTTCAGTGTGGGCTTGCTAGTTTGATCAGGATTGGACTTTATTTATTCAAAGTGAGGCAGTTCAAAGAGCTTTTTACAACAGTTCAAATGTGAATTGTTCATAACATTTTTACAGAAAGCTCACTTCAACCCATTTCAACCAGTGCTCCAACTGATTTCCATAGCAGTCAACTCTCCTGTGATTGTGTTTTGTGTCTGCTGCAGACGATCAATATGAAAAATAAACGAATGTTAGCTGAACACAAAGTATGACGGACAGTTTGTTTCACACAAGGATCTCAAAAGAAAAGTCACTGTAAAAACAAATATGTGTGATATAAAATCTGAGGTAATATTTTGCACAAATCGGTGCCTTTCCATTATAACAAGTATCTGATGTGATTTTCTGGACTGGTACTGAACAAGGAATGGAAGTAAACCTTATTGTTTTTGATTCAAGATTAGGCCTGTCGCGATAAACAATAAATCAATTAATCGCATGATAAATGAAAATTACCTCATTTTCATTTATCAGCTTTATTGTTTCTTCATCTCTTTCTACTGAAGACACTGGATGACAAAAGGCTCAACTCCGGGGCTCTTCACTGACCCCTCCCTTTCTCTTTAAAATCTGTTTTAACTGTTCAAAATTGCGTTTTTGGAACGTTAAAAGCAACTAAGATGACAAGATAAGCCACGAGCTAAGCTAACAGGCTGACCTCGGGGAAAAAAAAAACTCCATCTTGTCGAAGCTCCAAAATTCATGGTTGAAACTCGTGCCTTCATATAAAAAGTTTTTTGTTTCTCTGCAAAAAGAATCTGAGAACTTGTTTACAGTTTTTTTTTTTTTTTATTATTAAAAGCGTTGTGTGAAAAATGCTATGCTAAAGAGCTCAAACCACACCAAGTGTCCAGCATTTTGAGAACCAAAAAATTGAAAAAAGAGAGACGGCCCATGTCACGTCAAGGGGCCTCCCTCCCATTTTTCTTAAAGAGACACGCTGCTTGCTCTCTCACTATCCATCCTTCAGTTCAGACTGTCTTATACCGCCATCTGGTGGTCAAAAAAGGCACTACACACAAATTAATCAATATTTCTTCTTAACTTTGACAATAATTACTATTGCCACATTTCAAACAATATTATTGTTTATTATTGTTCATATTATTGCAAAATTATTGCAATAATTTCTGAGACGATTAGGTAGGGAGGAGTTACACTGTGGAGAAGAACAGAGGCAGAGCACACATCCTAGAGGGAGCCATTTTATCCACCACCAGGTGCAATGGAGGAGCCAGAGGGTGGCCAATGGTGACCTTGGCCCATAGATTAAACTTCAGCCACCCCCAATCATTTGAGGAAACTATATTTTTAGCCATATAAAAACTAGAAAGAATAGTTTTGTCAAATGATCAGGGTGGTCAGTTTACATATACATATGGTGGTGGCCATCTTGGATTTTGACATGACGACCCAATTTTCAATGGTGACCTTTCTTACACCTAGAAGCAGCCCCACACCAAATGGAAGTCAGCATGTTGCCTGTTGTTCAAGTTATCATGTTGACAACACGTACAGATGGATACACTGAGGATATTTCCAATTCCTGCTCTTTGTTTTGTGGCAGGGGACAAAAAAAAGTGACTTTTTCAGCTGAAAAATCACACAAACCATTGTTACTTTCATCAGTGAAGCTGTGATTTATAATATAAAATTAATGTTTCACTGGTTTTACAGTTTAAAATTAATAATTATCTCTTGTACATTTATATACATACCAGCATACTCAAATAAAAACTCTGTAAACATTTTCTGTGCTCATGGTGAAATCACATCGAAGTGTTCATTTTCTCACCGGACGGTAAAGATAAAAAACGAATACTGTCAGCTTCAAACTTTCTACTTGTCTTTGAAGAAGGAGAAGAAACTTTTCGTTCTCTCTCCTTTCAGTTTCAAAGATTTGCTCCTTTGGAGTCCGACAGCGTTTCCCTTCTGCTCCTGGTCTTCTTTCTTCTTCTCCTCCTCCTTCTGTTGCACCTGCTGGCAGATCAAATGGCGCATGTCCTCCTGCAGCAGCACAAACAGCACAGGTTACACATTTCAAACCTCGCCTCATGTGTCTCCACCTGCAGGCAGACTCACCTGCCAGGCGTCCAGCTCCTGCGACAGCACCACTTTGTGTTTGATGGTGTTGAGCAGCTGCTGAGTCAGGGATTCCTTCTCCTGACGGACTGTGGCCAGCTCACTCTCCAGAGAGCTGCATTTTCAGGGTGACATTGACCAAACACACTCAGCTTTAGGTTCAAATAATAAAATATACCAAAATATATATTTTTACCTGTAGCTCGGCTTTTCGGGGCTGCTTCTGAAGGGCTTCATTTCCTCCCTCAGAGACTCCACTTCTTTTCTCTGACACTGAAGCTGCACAATGAGACAACAACACATGTAGTCAAAAAAGTTGGGATTTTTAGTGCATTTGTGCCAAAAACAATTATTTACAGAAATTATATTTTTTACCAACACTTTGAATACTTTTAAAGCATCACCATCCAAATCCGTCACAAAGTCAGAGCAGCTCTCCTCGACAGTTTTCAGTCGCCTGCTGCCTCACAGGACAAATCCATCAGAGCTCAGAGTAGGTGTTGGGGAGAAGTCTCAGCTGCTATGCCATATCTTAGCTATCTGTAAAACTGACTGAGTTATAACCATTGATTTCATTTGCTATGATCCTTAGCTGTTAGTCTTTGCAGATGTACGTTCATTAATTACTCTCAGAGTTTAGCTTGTTATTCCGATCATACAAAGATTTGCAATAATAGAAGAGGTGATTGATCGTGTTGAACAAAACTGTTGATTTTTTCTGTATCTGTAAAGCAGACATGGGCAACTAATAGTGCTTGGGCCAAAAGTGGCACTTGGACACTCCATACGGCCCCCAATTGCCTTAATTGAAAAAAATAAATAAGTTGACAAAAACATGGATTTTATCCATGAAACTTAGGGAAGTCTAAATTAAACATCTTGGACAAATGCATTGATCTCATTTAGAGAGCAAAACTTGTTTTAAGCTGTTTCCAGAACTGGTTTTACACTTCAAAAATCAGATGCAAGTTTTCTGTTTGTTTATTTGTTTTTGTTTAGTTTTTTGCATATTATAGCAAATATTGTCTCAAGAGTCCGTTTACAGAAAGTACGTCTGAAGATTATTGGGTTATCAAGCATGCTAACTGCTACAGCAAGAAAAAACTGAGAAAAGGCTTCCAGATTATTTGTCTCAAATAAAATTTAATTTCTAATTCTTAGGGATGCACGATATTATCGGCATAGTATCGTATCGGCCGATATTAGCGATAAAGTTAAATATTGGACATCAGCCATTCCATCAAAATAA
>NC_056511.1:22522060-22526375 GCF_014905685.2 Nematolebias whitei | reverse complement strand
CTGCAGGTGTTCAAATTGATGCAGATTTTACAAAAAGGATGTCAGTACCGTTAGTGCACACATACTGAGATATTGTGTGTGTGGGGTGCTTGTGTGTGTGTGTGTGTGTGTGTGTGTGCATCTCTGTAAGTACCTGTGATTGCTGAATTTCACTCAGCAGAGACAAAGGCTGTGTGTGTGTGCTGTCCAGGAGGCTCTCCTCCCCCAGGTTCAGAGCTTTTTGTTTTAAAGAGTGATTCAAGGTGCGCAACTCAAAAACAACCCCCTGCTCCTGCTCTATCTGCACACACACATACACCAGGTTAGTCACTTGTGTTAATGCTGATTGTCTCAGTCTGAGCGGCTGGTTGGTCTGCTCCTCACCTCGGCTTCTTTCTCGCTCAGCTTCAGCTGCAGGTCCGTCAGTCGGTCCCTCAGTCTGTCTCGCTCAGAGCGCAGTCTCTGGCAGTCCTCCTCTGAAGCTTGAAGCTGGGTTTCCATATGAGAGAGACGCTCCTGCAGAACTCGGTTCTGAAGGAGAGGAATGGAAAGAGACTTGACCTCTCCAAGCCTTTATATTTAACTGCATGTTTAGATCCAAAAACATAAATAAAAACAGCCAAAATGTCCTAAAAACTGAAATGAGTCCAATAGAAACCTCATTAAAAGTTTTAGTCTAATGTTCTTATGAGTCAGATAATTACGTTTTATATTGTGACATGCAACGGTTTTCAATAAAATAATAATAATGGTGTCAAAGATGGTTCTGATTGTTAAACATGTGAAACACTTTTTAAGCGCGTTTAAATCAGAAAGGTGTTCAAATTCAAACACAAATATCCAGAACTTTAGATTTTACATCAGATGAGGAGCTATAAAAGCCTCACTTCTTAAAGTTCCCTGTACAGTTTTATGTTGGCTGTGAGTGGAAAATAAATAAAAAAAATCATCTGCAGAATTTGTTTTTATGAGCAAACATCACAGCTTTAAAATGAGCCGTTTTCTGCAGTTAGTGGATGTTTCTGGGAGTTTGATGTGAATTTTCAGCTGCTACGATCAGTCTTAATGCCGTTTGGACGCGTGTTCTGTTCTGCACCACTCAAACCAGAGATGAGAGTAAATCAGGTGTTTCTGAACAGATTACCTCTGCTTGCATGCTTTCTAGCTGTGTCAAGCTGATATTTCTGTTAAAAGAGGAGTCCTCCATTTCCTCTCTGAGGGAGCGCAGCTCAGTCCTCAGGGTGTGCTCCAGAGTCACGGCCTGCGATGTGGAAATGGAAAGCTGTGAAACCTGTCTGTCTGCATTGTGGCAGTCGTGTTTGTGTTGGTGTGTCTGTCTGACCTCAGCCAGCTGCTCCACCAGCCGCTGGTTGTGGTTGGCTAACTGAGTCATCTGCTCGCCCTCATCCTTCCGCCGGCCTCGGCCCTCGTCGTGGTGTTTCTCCAGCTCGACCCTCAGAGCAGAAAGATCCGCCGTCAGCTCGGCCTCCTTCTGCCCCGACTCCAGCTCCTTCATTTCCAGCTTCCTCTGCAGATTCAGCCTCTCCTGCTGTAAATCCTGACACGAGAAACTCCACATTAACCATCTCGCAGACGGGGCCACATTCAGTGGAAAAGAATCAGGTGAAGAAATGTAGTAGACAGAAACATTTTTAGTTTTTACAGAAATCACAGGACGTGTTCTCTGAGCACGAATGTCTTTAAAACCTTTTATCATTGTTAAAATCCACTCCCGCTCCCTGAATCAAATTTGCCCACAGTCATAAAAAACAGTTAAAACTTGAAATAAACATAACACAACTCAAAGTGCTTTTCAAGTTCTACATATAAAATATTTATGGTTAAAGATTTTTTAAGATCAAAAGTCTACAAAGAACTGATGACTGGATTATTAGTGTTTAAGTACAAAACCGCCATTTCATTGGATATTATGACAAATTTACTTACAAAAAGGCAGAAACCTTCATTTAGTTTTTTATAAACGGTGAGCTGCTTACTTCTTGGTGCTATCAGAATGAGCATGTGTCCAGTTGTTATTATAAATTTAAATGTTAATTATTTTTATGTCAGTTTTGATGAAAGCTCCAGAGAGGCCCTGAGAGGAACCAAAGTGCCACACGTGGCCCCAGAGCCGCAGTTTGCAGCCCCTTCACTCAGCAGGGAACCAGCTATTAAAAACCTAAATTCCTTTAATTCACTCTTTTTACCAAAACACAATAAATGTCTGTTATTTAGACACAAATATAGAAATGTGATCCATTGATCCACAGCACTGTCAGAGCTTTAATTAAAAACATCAGCAGATTAAAACTTTAATGTTCATCAGTTTTTCATCTGTAGTCATGGTTTAATGACATTATTTAGACTTGACTATGTGTTTTGTTTAGTTTTTAGCCTCACTGTTTGTAGATATTTGATCAGGTTTATTCATTGTAAAAGACGACACCATAGTTATATTGATAATAAAATAAGTACCGTCCATATTCAGAGTTTTGTTACAAGCCAAATAGAGTCACACAGACATGAAAATATAGAAGTTAATGAATAATTTTCATAAGTCTGTGTAACGTCTGTTAAATCTCAGTCTAGGTCAGAATATGTCACAATGTTTGTTTTCATGGTTGCATAATTTTAAGATGGATCTCTTTTAACAGAGGAGATATATGGAGGTTTAATACTCATACTGACAGATACTTGTATCAGTAATCACATAAAATGTTACAATAAAATTACCACAATTTAATTTTGTACATGTTGTTACAACATGTCAACAACTTTAAGCATGTTTTCTTGTGCACCTTTAACACTGGGCGCTCTCTCTCTTTGGACAACATGGACAGAAACTCAGCCAACAGATTTATTTACAGCAACGTGTCCAGGAGACAACGTTTCAGACGTGTAAATTCAATTTGTTTCACCAAATCCCTCAATCCCTCCTTTCTCATTCCATTTGTTCCTCTGGCAGTCAAACACGGAGGCTTTGGAGTTTTAGATAAATTCATTTCTTGGTGGGAAACAAGTTCATGAGTTTTTTGCTCCTAGTTTGTTAATTTTATCAGTCTGAGATTTCATGTTCTGCATGACAACTGAGAGAAAAACATGACGTTTTCTCCTTTGCTCCTGCTGCCATCTGTGACGTCTCCTTTTTGACTTTAAAAATCTGATTCTGGGCATTACTGAACTTTTTAAAGTTTAATCATTTGTGTACACAGTGTTCCCGTTGGCATGGTTACACCTCGTTAAATATATAAAATGTGTTTAAATTACCAGAAGAATTATCTGAAGCAACTCACTATGCAAACCAGTGATAGAAAATATGCTTTTATTCAGTGGGTTTGTTTAAAAATGGTTAGTAAAACAGGAAAAGAAAGGCCCGATGTGATCAGAGCTCCTGCAGCACCATCACAGGCCTTTTTGATCACAGTTAATAGATCATGATCATATCACTCTATTTTTAGTTTATTGAGTAGGCAATAGAACTTGAACACTGATTTTTATTTATCAAAAGGATCACTGTTTAGTTGGAACAATGGACCTAATTTGTTAATTACTATAAAATCTGACTGTAAAAATACTGTAGGCTGTTTAATTTTTGTAATTTTTAAGTAATTAATGACACAAGCACGTTGTCATTTTTTATGCTGCGGCGCATTCTGTGTAAATGATGTAGACAGGTTGCTCAGGTGCGAGCTCCATTCATCTTGAACGTTAATTTTGGACATTATCAGACGTCAGCTCTTTCATTTCAACCGGAGCGTGTTGATAGAGAGGAAAATGAGCAATGACTCAGCTTTCACATTATCTGCAGAGCTAATATTGATGACATGACGTTAGCTCCAGAGCTAAAAGTAATAGCTTTAAAGCTAATATGTTGTTAGCAGCAGAATTAATATATATGGCGTTAACTCCAAAGCTAAATATATACAGTACTGAACAAAAATATAAAAACAGCACTTTTGTTATTGCTCCCATTTTTCATGAACTGAACTCATCGCTCTAAGATTCTGTTTGTACACAAAAGCCCTTTGCTCTCTCAAATTCTGTTAAAGAATGTGTGTAAATATTTTAGTGAGCACTTCTCCTTTGCCAAAATAATCCATCCAATGTCAATTGTATGTTTTCTCAAAACTTGTTGCATCTGTGGCACTGTGCTGTGTGATAAAACTGCACATTTTAGCGTGGCCTTTTATTGTGGTCAGCCTACGGCACATCTAATATATAAGGACACTAGCTCCTGAGCCAATATATATTACATAAGCTTCAAAGCTAATGACGCTCCAAAGCTGAAGGTCTTCAATCCAGAGTTTATATCAATGACACTAGCTCCATATATATA
>NC_056511.1:22516218-22521960 GCF_014905685.2 Nematolebias whitei | reverse complement strand
ACACTCTGAGTGCCACAATGCCAGACAGGACAAGGGGGGAAAAAAAGTAATGAGTATTGGTCCAAGCACTGAGAGCTGAGGAACTCCATGACTAACTTTGTTGTATGATGTAGATGCATTATTTATATTTACATTAACATTAACATTTTCCAAATGCAAAAAAAAATTAAAAAAATAAATATATATATATAAATAAATAAATTGTGAAACACTCACCTTCTTGTGTCCTCCTACAGCGAAAAAGGTTAAAGATTTCAAGTTACACCCGGACTACAATATCTACCTTAAAAGAGCACAAGGGGTGAACGAGTCTTATGACTATGACTTGGCTCTCATCCAACTGGAAGATCCGATTAAAATCTCTGTTAATGCAAGGTAGAACCTGAAACCAACATATGATGCAGTTTCTACATAAAAACACATTTCATATTCACATTCTGGCTTGAAGATTTGTTACTGAAACACTTGCTAGCTGTTTCCTGTTTTTTCAGACCAATCTGCATACCGTGCACTCAGGAGACCAGCGATGCTCTGCAATTGGTCGGGGAGTCAACGTGCAAACAACAAGGTGAGCTACCTTTAGACGGTGGGGTCTGAAAAAATACAGACCAGGCTTGTCAATAGAGACCAGTAAGAGGGCATTAAATACACTGACAGTTCTTCTGCTCCATGAGAGAGGTTGCTTTACCTCATAGCCAGTCCGTGGAATAAGCTCACCTAATGGCTGCTAAGTGGCCTCCAGCCAGCAAGGGCTTCCCAGGAGTGCTTGAATATTTGCATGAGACAAGTTGATACACTGTCTAGTTTGCAATAGTAGAAATGTAAAATTTTTGTAAACAAAAGCTGTAGAAAAATGTTAGTCATCAGTTATTGTATTAGTATTATTATTATTATTTAAGCTCTTTGTCTTCTGTACTGATGTGAAATTTAAAATGCATCATTTAGGTGATTAATGTGTCCTGGGTGATTCTTGTTCTTTCATCATGTTTTATATCTTATTTTTGTTTAAATTATGTTGAAACATTACGCCATCACCCGCTTCTTCCTTTTTGGGTCATGAGGGTCACTGGTGCCCATATCCAGCTATCACTGTGCGCGAGGCGGGAGACACCGTGGGCAGGTCACAAGTTTATCGCAAGTTTATCACAGGGTCACATAGAGACAAACAAGACAACCATGCACTCTCTCACTCACACCTATGGACAATTTAGAGTTACCAATCAGGCTAACATGCATGTTTTTGGTCTGTGGGAGGAAACCAGAGTACCTGGGGAAAACCCACGCATGCACAGAGAGAAAATGCAAACTCCACAGAGAAACATGCATCATGAAGGACCCCACCCACCCAGCACACACACTTTTTGCCCCGCTCCCCTCAGGCAGAAGGTTGTGGAGCATTAAGTGTAGAACAACTAGACTGAGAAACAGCTTCTACCCTGAAACTGTTAGACTCATATCTTTGTCTCAGGGTTTAACACCCCTCCAGCCCACGTCTAACCGGTAATTGGACCCCCCTAGACTTATGAGTATTACCCAAACAATACTACGGTCAGGCCCCCTTAGGTTGGGTTCGAGAAAGATTCGACCAGGCACTATCAACCTTCATCTGCAGGACACACCCCTATTTCACCTCACAGCTCTTAGAGTAAAGTAGCAGTGACCCCAAAGCTTACTGTAAGGTATCCTGCGTTATGGCTGCTCTTCCTCTATTTGACATTTCGCAATTGGTACAAGACCTGTTAATTTTCCTAGGCCAGGACAAGTTGGCCATATGGGGATGCTGTTCAAAAATCTAACTAAGTAACAGTTAAAAACCTCCCAAAATTTCAGAACCAAGCACATTTCCTGAGTAAGTTCAGCAATGAGCATGTATCATTCAGATGCCATCAGAAAAATGAGTCTAACACTCTATGATTTTCATGCTTGGTGTATTTAATCATAAATTTGTATAAAGTTACATTTGTAGCTTTCAAAAATCCAGCAGCAGTGCAAGCAAATGCATTTAAAAAAATGCAGTATAATGAATGAAATAAAAATAAAAAAACTGATGAAAATCCAAATTCCTCTAGGTGTGGATGCACCAAATCTCTTATAATAATCCCTTGTAATTGGCCTACGCCCTAACTGTGCTGTCACTAAGAAAAACCACAAAATGCAACCTGTAATTTTTAAATCAGGTAAAATGGTTCAAAAAGGCTGGTTCCTGCCATGATTGGATTGGTTTTCCAGGAAAAAGAATAATTCCTACAACCTTTGTTGAAAACGGTCATCAAATGTAATTAATTCCAATCAGAGACTTATTCAGAGTTATCTAGGGTCAGTCCTCTTGAAGGGTGATCATGTGCTGCTGAGCAGTTCTTCAATGCTTTAAGTTTCCATCTTTTGTTGTTTTTTCAGCTCTTATGCAGCCAAAATCTTCCCTCTTGAATCTTCAGATCTGATCCAAGTCTTCAGCGCTTGACAACTGTGTTCCATCTCTACCTGAAATGACTGACCGACTTTCGTCTGCTATCTTGTCTTTTTAAACTCACCGCTTGTCTCTGATTCGCTTGTTTCCGATCTAACATCAATTTTGGAAACTTGTCAACCATTTTGAAGACTTTTCAACAGTTCAAAAGTTTGTCTCTTTTTTTTTTTTTCAGCGTGTGGTTTTTATGCAACCACTCAGCTGTCTAAACTAAATACTTCCACTTGTGTTGTAAGCTCGTGACAGGTGCTTTGCCTAACATCCTCCTATCCGGCTACCACGTCTATTATTTCTAAACTCTCAACCTTTAACATTAAACGTAAAAAAGTACTTACTAATAGAGATATAAACCCACTTTTAATCCTAAACATAAAAAAATATACTTACTAAAAGAGAGGTATCAACTCACAGTTTGTGCCTTTGCAGAACAAGACAACACATCTTGGGACAGGATGTACCTGTATGTGTGAAGCCTAACCACACTGCCGAGGTTCCTGTCAATTGCTTCAAGTGACACTGTTTTTCAACTTTGAACTTTGCTCTTCTAATCCTAAACGAGAAAAAAAACTTACTAATAGAGAGGTATAAAAACTCTTCTTCTAAAATCACTTGACTTAACAATTAAAAGTGAAATCCAGATCTAACTATTACAATTACTAAATGAATACTTCTTTGTCCACAAAATATATTATATAGGATCCTTTTGATGGGGAGCACGGTGGCGCAACTGGTAGAGCTGCTGCCTCTCAGCCACCTGTCTGTCCTTCCATCCATCCATATAATAGCTTCATCCAAACCATCCACATGTCTGCTAGATCCCATCCCAACCAGACTCTTTAAAGAGGTGTTCCCCTAATTCATGTAGACATTTTGGATCTGCTTAATTTGTCTTTAATGAATGGTTACGTACCACGGCACTTTAAGGTTACTGTAATTAAACCTTTACTTAAGAAGTCTGACCTTGATTCAGAAATCCTAGCCAATTATAGACCTATATCTAATCTAACTTTCATCTCAAAAATTCTAGAGAAAATAGGTGCAGGTCAGTTGAGTGAACATCTACAAAGAAATTATCTGTTTGAAGAGTTTCAGTCAGGGTTTAGAGCTCATCATAGCACAGAAACAGCACTAGAAAATGTCACTAATGATATTCACTAGTCACTAATGACACTTCCGGTTCTGGCAAGCTGATGGACGGCAGCTCCCCCGGCTTCTCTGCAGTCTTTTATCATAAAACTGACCCGTTTTTTCTAATCGGATCAAAGTTGGTCCCCATTCTAACCGAATTTGGTGTTCAGTGACTCAGAGAGCTGGACGGGACCGTCCAAAAAAATTATTTTGGTCCAGGACCGACCACTCCCACCCCACCAGTCATTCTGAGCACACCCTGCCGGCCAGGTGACCCCTCGAGCTGGGGAGTCGTTGCACGAAGGTCCGGTGTTTTTTGGCTCTCTCTCCAAAACCCAACAAACTTCTCATCTGGACCTTTGTGGTTCTACCTGGTCCCGATAAGAATCACTGGAGGGTATTTCGCTCGTTTTCTGCTGGACTGGCCCTCGTGGCGTCTTCATTGGTGTGGGGGAAGTGTACCTGTGTCCCCCGAACTGGACCAGAACAGAACCGAGTTGGCTGTGGGGGACTTCATCTTCAACAGAGCTGGTCTCAGCTTCAGTGAGCAGCCCGTTACCTTTTAATGAAGGACTTTCCACCTCCGTGTGAATTGCTGTGTTCGCCTGGAGGAGACGCTCTGATGCTTTAAAGCAACGCCGGAACTGGACCGGAGCAGAATCGGGCCAGGGACAACTTCAGCCCCTTCGCCTCTTGTGCTGTGGAGCGCCGGAGCTGGACTGGAGCAGAACTGGACCAGAACCGGACCAGACCAGTGACAACTTCAGCCTCAGCCTCTTCGGTCAGTCTTGTTGTTTTTCACCGGGGGTGCCTCTCGTTTTGTGGGGTGCAGAGTTGATGTGCAGAGAAGTGGAGAAGCAGCATGGAGGAGTAGCGCTGCGTGGTGCTTGAGAGAAGTTTTGGAGTTTGCATCGGAGTTGCTGCAGTCCTCCATCCAAACTCACCTGGATAATAATTATTTTTATTCCGGATCACGCTGTTGTCCCCTGTTGACCTGAAACGAGCTAGGACCATGCCTTTCATTTCAGGAGGATTTTCTGGCAGCTCACTCTGCTATTTGCTGCAAATTATCTGTTTCTGCTTGTTGATTCTGGACCCAGCTTCTGTTTCTGATGGGAGCATCCATCCATTTTTGCAGGGGGGATGGAGCCCCCCTCAGCCCAACTCAAACTGCAGTTGGGCCACCTCGTCGGGTTTGATTGGCCATTTGATTTGTGATGCTTTATGGTCTGAGACTTTTCTGCACCATTCATACGATTGCCATTATTTTCTGATCTCAGACTATCTGGAGTCACTGAATCTTACCTGGATCTGCCCATCATTGCAACTTTCACTGTTTTTGGGTTCTGAATGATTGCGTCTTCATTAATGTTTCTCATGGTTTGATTATGGAGGCTAATTGTCACACTGTAAACTCCTGTAATTACACATCAGTCACAAAAAAACTCAAAAAAATGTCTGATAATAATGTTGTTACTACTCTCAGGGATTCAGCCCAACCCTGGACCCCCCACTAATTACAGCACACCAAATGACTTTAAAAACATGTCAGGACTTCATTTTCTGCATGTAAACGCAAGTAGCCTTCTGAGAAAACTTGATGCCTTGAAAATTCTGGTCAGTTCTTCTGGGGCAGATGTAATCTTCATCTCTGAAATCTGGCTCAACAAATCTGTACTGAATAACGACCTGGTAATCAATGGATTTAACATCTATTGCTGTGATCGTCAAAAAAAAGGGGGCGGGGGGTGGAGTCACTATTTACATCAGAGATTCTCTGATTTCTAGTCGTGTGTCTGCTAAAACAATTCCAAACCAATTTGATGCCTTAGCTGTAAACATCACTTTGAATGGAGGCCAGATCTTATGGTAGTGGGTTGTTATCATCCCCCATCAGCAACACCTGAGGCTCTGTCCTCCCTAATGGAATTCCTTGGAAATTTAAAATTCAAAGAGATTTTTTTTGGCAGGAGATTTCAACATTGACTGGGATAAGTCGACACCCCTCTGTGATAAATTCAAGGAATGTTGCCTGTCACTCAATCTACCCCAATTGATCGACTCTCTCACTAGACTAAACCAAAATCGTCCTGAAAAATCTTCCATCTTAGACCTGTTTCTAACTAATATGCCTCACAAATTCCCTG
>NC_056511.1:22515077-22516118 GCF_014905685.2 Nematolebias whitei | reverse complement strand
GGGGGGAAAAAAAGAGACAAAACCGAGAAACTACAACAACAAACAACATATACAATGATACTTATAACTTCATTAGAAAGTATTTTATATGGTACATGGTAATACAAGACGTATTTAGTGGCCACCACAACCCAACTGAGTGTGTATCTGATAAACCCCTGAATCTAAACACCTGTGTGAGCATGCCTGTCACTATACAGTAAGGTTTCTCAATAAAAATTTTCAATAATGGATGTGGGGACCCACAGATCTGTCCCCACAGGACACAATGGTAACACAGGGAAAACAGGAGCCACAGGAGCCACAGAAACACAGCGGTGCCCAAGCCCGGAGCTCCGGGAGTCCCCCAACAGGTACAACCGCACCTGCCCAGAGAGAAGCACAGGGAAGCCCTGGACGATCCCCAGCAAACTCAATGAAGAAACCCCAGGAGGCTGCAGCAACGAGCACACAGGCCCTGCCAGCAACCCTCCCCTCCAGAGTAGATCTGGCCATGGACACCGAGCCTCGAGTTCCGAGGCCATACCACCCCCCAACAGAGGCTCGACAGAGCCAGGGCACCCAGGCCCTGGCAGGCAGCCACCAGGGCAGGCCAGCACACACCCAACCACCCAGCCCCAGATGCCGAGAGCCACCAATGCACTGGTGATAGGGGGGCCTGTCACCGGAAGGGAGCGCGACAGGGGGACGTAGACCCCACATTAAATGGGGGGGCCCAAATTGATCCAAGAGAGGGGACCACAAAAAACCCAACACAAGACATAAACAGGCACACACAGACAGCCTGACAGAGCCTCTGTTGGGCTGTTCATGTGCCCCACCCAGCCGACAGTGACCGCAAGCCGGCCCCTGGCCGGGGGCCAGGCCAGCAGGAAGCAGCAGCTGAGGAAGTCCAGCCCAGCACATGAAGGACCAGGCATCCCAAGAGTGCAACACCACTGGCCTGTAGAAGCCCCGGCACGCCACCTATGCACCCCCCCCCCATACACATAGCACCCCCACCGCGAATGTCACAACAGGCCGACGAGCCTGTGTATATAT
>NC_056511.1:22495785-22514977 GCF_014905685.2 Nematolebias whitei | reverse complement strand
TCCAGAGGACCAGATTGAACTTTTTTGGATTTTTCTACCTGGATTATTGAGCATGCATCAGGAGACGTATGAAGTTTTGTTAAATTATCTTAAGGAGATCAGAAGTTTTGGTCCGAACAAGAGAAAGTTTACAGATGGACAGAGGCTGTACTGTAACATGCCCACCTTCAACAGGTGTATAACAATGTCAACTTTTACATTTAGTTATGAGGATGTGGCTGCTTTTAATCAACTGATGTGTAGACTCCAACCTCTAGTTGGTTCAGCATGTCCATGATGAAATCAGCAGCCGCCATCAGAAGAGAAGTGAAGATGGTGCTCAGTTGGTCCGTTGTAACAGGAGGAGGAACTTCAAACTGAGCAGCTCGATGTACCACGGTGGTGATTCTGTGGCTCTGGTCCCACGCAGTCTGACACACATGCCGCAGCAATGACCAATATTTTCCACGATGGGCCAGCACCTAGAAAAATCCCAACAAGAAATACAGAAATACAACAGGGTACACATGTAATATGTAATTTTAAATATCGAGTATCTTCTCCACCATGGCTCTGCGGAGACATAAAGCAGCCTTTTTAATGGAGTCCAGAAGAAAGGCTGAGTCTGGTCTCTGTGTCTCTGCCTGCTCCTCCACAGATTGAGAAGTGCTTCTGTCCTCATAATTCTCCTCAGTCACAGAGTCATCACTTCTGACTGCTAGGATAAAAAGCATAAGACAGGAAGAAAAAAAAACTGGTTAGAACATTTATGCACGGACTGATTTCCTTACCGCTTTCCTGATCTTCTCTTTGTCTGGAGTCATCATAGGAGGCCCCGTCTAAGGCTGCTTTATGTTCACGAGAGGGCTGTGGCTGAGGGCTCCTCCTCATCAGAACACCAGAGTGGGCCAGAGAAAACCAGAAGGGGTCAAACTGGTTGTATCTGGTTAAGATTAAACAGCAAAGTAAAACCAGGGACTACAAATTTCAAATGGCATTTTGTTTGTTTCTTATTGATGAACCTTTGATGCACAGGTCCTCCAGGTATCTGGTGCAGGTCCTGATAGAGAAAGACCAGGTGTGCATGAGCCACACAGTAGTTGATGTGAGATCTCCACACTCTCTCCTCAGAGCACATGCTCCTCAGCTGAATCCTCCTCTTGTTGTGGTGCACCACATAGGACATCAAGGTCAGCAGGTTCTCCACCATATAGATCTCTCTACAAACACAAAACCACACAAGTCATTGACCAGCGTGTGAGTCTGATCTCAGCAAACACACACACAGGATACCTGTTGGTCCTCACACACTGCATCAGGCTGCGGGGCAGTTTACGCTTTAGCTTTCGTCTCGTTTCATCAAGTGAAGGAACGTTCTCGATCTGTTATTTAAATTAAAGCAGGATGTTTGTATTTCAAATGAAAATCAGTGTTACATTTTTAATTCTGAGTGCGGTGAATTCCTGAACTATACTGACTTCATTTATCATCTGTGCTACCTTAGGACAGATATTTAAACATGGGAACAACATATGCTGTGTATGAGTGCAGATTCATACTTTTACCTGTGTTTCTTTTGTCTTTGGAGTTGGAGGACATTCTTCTTGTTTATTTTTGTTGTTTCCCTCAAAATATTTTGTAGATAATCCCAACTTTTCATCCCGCCTGGCAAAGATAAAATAATTTATTCACAGTCAAATGCAGTTTTTAATTAGACTTTCTGTGGTAAAGAACAGTAAGAATGATTAAGAACACAAATATATTAAAATGAATTGATTATAATAATGACTTGGAGGGGGAACAACATATCCATGATTATAACAGAAATACACTTAAAACAAACAAACAAAAAAAGTCAATTTACAATTTGTTTTACAAACATTAGTGAAACATGATTGATAAAAACAGACCTGGACAGAAACTGAAATATGGTCTCCCCCCAGTTTAGGATGAGGTCTGGGCGACCTTCTTCCATGGTCCTCTGCATAAGCAGTGCTGCAAACTCCAAAAAATTTGTCTTGTGTCTAAGCTTCCACACTATCCAGAACACACAAACACATCAGTGAATAAATGAGACAAACTGTTCATCAAACTGAGTGATGCAGGGAGGAATGCTCACCAAGTTGATAGGCTTCCTGTAACGGGCTGCTGGAGATCAGATCATAAAGTTCAGTCACATCATCAGTGATCATGGGAGACTGTAGCATCTCTGCAGAAATGAAGACAGATGACTTCAGTATGGAGCTTAGATAAAACTGTTTGATTTGGACTATTTTCAACATGAACTTAATGGTAGATACTTCTGCTTTGATGTGAAGCTCAGTTTTAACATTTTTATTAATGGCGTTTATGGGATTTTACCATTGTCTGTGTTAGCAGTTTGTTCAGATGTGGTCCTCCACTCGTCCTTCCTGTGGAGCTCTTTAATTAGTTGAAGGTTTATTTTCATTTGAGCGCTGACTACGAGATGAGACTCTGATTTAGACTAAACACACAAAAAAAGCAAGAGAAATGTCCACTTCAGCATTCCTGAGGATATATTTCATACAAATTTAGAATTATTTACTTTATTGTCATGTGTATATTATGAAGGCAGATTTGCAAATGGTATCATTTAAATTGCATTACCTTTGATTAATCTGTCAGTCAAGATAAACTGTGATATAAATCTACATTTTTATTGTTTCTTACAGCCACATCTTGGTTGGGAATTCTGTATATTTCCAGATGAGCATCATGGAGCTCCTGAAGCAGCCTGCGACCACAATCCATCACTGCAGCAGCCATCTTGTGTTTCTTCAACACACGTAGAGCCTGTGGAGGAAGAGAATAACTGCATGTTAGTCCTCTGTTTGGATAGGATCTTGAACTGGTCAGATATTTTAAATGAATAAGTTTACTGATGTTGGTAAAAATGAATCAAAGTCACAATTTTTTTAACCTTATACATAAATATGTTCATGAACAGAAGTGATAAATGTTAAATTTATTATTATGAGGGTCAACATTTCTCCAACAGTGCATCGAAATGACCCTTAACAGGTCCAACCAGTAAACACTCAGGCTGCTTCCCCACCATTTATTTTTATAACAGCATGTTCAGCTACATGATGGCACAGTTGGTGGAGCTGTTGCCTCTCCGCAAGAAGGTTGCTGGATCGAATCATGGCTGGGGACCTTTCTAGGTGGAGTTTGCATGTTCTCTTTTTCATGCATGCGTGGGTTTCCTCCGGGTACCATACCATACCATACCACTTTATTTATAAAGCACTTAAAACAGCAACAAGGCCAACCAAAGTGCTGTACAGACAAAACAACAGGTAACACACAAAGCAAAATACAAAATGAGGTAAATCAGAATATAGACCAAAAACGATGCAGATAATGACGACAAACCAGTGTGGAGCATACAGGATCAAAACACAGATCATCTTGTGTTGAAAGCTATTGAATAGTAGTGAGTTTTTAAACGGGACTTGAAAACCGAGAGGGAGGGGGCCTGTCTGACAAGCAGAGGTAACTCGTTCCAGAGTCTTGGTCCTGCTACAGAGAAGGCCCTGTCACCTCTGGGTACTCCGGTTTCCTCCCACAGACCAAAAACATGCATGTTAGGGTAGCTGATTAACTGTAAACGGTCTCTATATGTGTGAGTGAGAGTGTAAATGGTTTTCTCGTTTGTCTCTCTGTGTCCTTCTGTTGGACGAGACCTGTCCAAGGTGTCTCCCGCATTTCCCACAGTGGCTGCTGGATATAGGCACCAGCGACTCTCTCAACTCAGTAAAGAAGAAGCTGGTAAACTTGATGCATGGATGTGCAGTACATCAACATACATAACAAGTATCTCCAAAGAGGAAATTATTTCCCTTCCATGTAAAACCAAACTTGATTTTTATGTGAACTTTTTCAAAATATGTTAACAAGTACATAAATACCATAAATTTAGGGAGAAATGCACAAGAAAATCTCCAAGACATGAATACAATTATTCAAACTATTAACATAAACTTTGTAAATCACTTATATTGTTTAAAAATGTTTTGACGCTGACAAATTGTTTTCTTTTCCAGTTATTTTTCTCCAAAAAGAGCCCGTATAGAGTAAATGATGTACTCAACACACACTAACAAGTTCAGAAGAGATACACACAGATAAACAGAACACAGACCTTTGACAGGTAGTAAGTGATGCAAGCCACCATGTGCATGATTAACTCTGACATGTTCTCTGTCCATTTTAGTTTCAGAACAAATGAATTCTCCTCCAACACTTCCAAACATTTTTTCAGCACCTGGACATACAAACACACAGTTGAAAAGTTGTGTAAACTGTGCAGTTTTAGGACTTAATTTATTATTTTTATTTTCCATACTTGCACCACAGGATCACAGGTGACCTGGTCGAAGATGAAAGGAGCCAGCAGCCTATAGCAGGTGACTACAGCCTGCACAGCCGTCCTACCATTGTTTAAACGCATCGTCAAATCTATGGCCACCAACATTCGCTCACACTCTGCCAGTCTGGCTTCCTGTGGAAACACATGAGCATCAATCAATCAATCATACATTCAAACACAAAGCACACTCATGTATAAATATTGAAAAGTTGTTTAATATGGTAAATTAATATTTAACGTACCCCCCCCCCCCCCCCACACACACACACACTCCTCTACTCCGAACTTTTTACCTGCTTCCATGTAAATTTCCCGCTGTCGATTGAGTGGAGTGATTCCTGTTGAACATTAATCGCTGTCTCAATAAAAATGGAGGTCACGAACACCTGACACAGATGAGGAGAGGCGTGTTGTACGGTTGGTACGTGCAGCCTTGAGACAGATGAAATAAAAAAAAGGAAAGTACTGTATTTTCCGGAGTATAAGTTGCACCTTTTTGCATACATTTGCAAGTCCTGTGACTTATACACCGAAGTGACTAATATAAGTTTTTTCCCCATATTTATAACCATATTTTTGACTGACACCTGACGCTTTCAATCATTCTGACATGGAAAATATTGAACACTACCATTTGCAGCCGCTAGAGGCGAGAGAGGGCCCTCTAGGCTTTCGACAACTATCAATAGGCATATTTGTTGATTCCAGCTAGAGCTGGAGCTGGAGCTGACGCAGAGGGGTCTGATGACAGCCCCAAGGAAGAAGAGGAGGAGGAGGCAGCCCTTCATCTCCCTCAGGAGTTGGCCGAACTCTTTACTAGAGACACCAAGGAGGAAGAATTCAATGGATTCAGCGATGTCGAATGAAAAAATAAATAAATAATAAATACATAGGTGTTTATGTCATTATTATGGCTTGGGGGCAGGTGGGTGTGTTATGTTAAAGCCGCTTCATTTCGGCATGTTTTGACCATTAAAGTGCATTTATTAAGGAAAAGTTAAACTGAGACACACCTTTGCTATAATGTTGAGCAAACAAATAATTGATTTTAAGTGTTAATCTTGATAAATTCTTGTTAAAGTCCTCCCGTGTACACTTCCGCGGCCGCCATTTGGCAGCCAATCGATTTTTGGCACAACACCGGCCCACGTTTCTGGGTGGTCAGCGGTGACGCAAAACAAATGCGACGCGTCAGCGGTGACGTATAATAGATGCGACTTATATGGCGAAGTGACTTATTTGTGTTTATTTCCTCATTATTAGACATTTTTGGACTGATGCGACTTATACACCGGTGCGACTTGTACGGCGGAAAGTACGGTAATTAAAAAAGGTTTGATCACACTTTGAAAAAAGGATCACAATTTGAAAAAAGGGTCACACTTTGATATGTGTGGATTGTATGTGTATCCATACTCACCCTGTTGCAGCAAATCTCTCCTGTGAGCTGTTGGATGTTGAGTTTGAGTCAGTAAAATGGCTCCACAGTTTCCTGCAGGCATTTTTAGCAATAGTATTCTGCTCTGTTTGAAATGCCACCTAGGAAAGAATTTAACAAAGCACATGCACAGTCCTGCTCTTCCTCTGTTTGATGCTAACTTTGACTTGGTGTGCAGCAAACCTGAGCCAAGTGACCCCACGTTGAAAGCAGTGGGACGGGCATGGACGCCAGCACTGGTAAGGTTGTCCCTCCTATAGCGTTGCCCAGAAGCTTGGCCTGGTGGTTGTAGGCTGCCACAGCAAACACATACTTCTGGTTGGGCTGTAGACCCTCCACCTTCAGGACACACTCACCTGAAACAACTGGTACCTGAAAACAAATCAAACTTTACATCACATGCACAAAGACAAATGACGAGGGGCACATGCCTCCCAAAAGTTGATATTCTTTTATGAATTAAGTAAATGGCACCATGGTCCCAGTTCCTGGAATGCTGCAGTCGCCAAGGCGAACCTTCAAGTTAACGCCATCAGCTGCTCGCGCACAAAGCTGATACCAGCTCACCTGGACAAAAACAACAGAGGAAAAAGAACAAAGCCGTCTGGGTAGATTTACTTTTTTTAGATTATAAAGTTTTGACAGATTTTCAAAGCAAATCTCACCTGCCCCTCTAAGTTATATGGAGCTGGAGCAAAGGTTAGGGAGTGGTCAGTCCGAGAGATCAGAATGGGAGGTGGAGGAGGGTTTTCATATTTCTCTGACTCTGCTCCATCTTTTTTATGAGCCTTAAGAGTGGTCATAAACAATTTCCTCTCCTCCATTGCTGCTTTTTCTATGAGGATGGAAGCTTCCTAAAAGGACACATTAGCACACCTGTTGAACAGTCACTGTACCTTCTTAAAACTTCAATCCACAAAGAAATTTAGACTGTGGAAACAGAAAATGTAAGACTGTGAGATTTGGAAAATATTTATCACCCAAAACGGGTGATTTCTGTTTAATTTCAGTTCAGACCAACAAATTAATTCAGAAAATAATTGTTAGTTGCAGCACTTCAGATATCATCACACTATTACACAAAATAAAATATTTCTAAGAAATCAGGTTTATTATTTATTCAAAAGAATATACACTTTCTGCAATTTCAAATTAAAACAGGCATTGTTATTTTCTCATATATAAACCCATAATATTTATATTATAGGTGATATATGAAATATGCGAGAGTGTGTAAAACATGACTTTTTGTGTAACCTCCAAAAATCCACTGGTTTTGCTCCTTCCATGTGGCTCTTCACTGCTATGCGTCAGCCAGGCTTTCTGGATCAGGAAATGAGCTTTGGACACCTTGTTCTTCTTGATCCGATCCAGCAGTTCAGATTCTGCAACTGACGGACAAAATGAGCCGAACAAATAGGATAAATCAACATGTTCTATTTTGTATAGGCTTCGCCCTTTAAGGCTGTTGCTTAGTGGGTTTCAACCCATCATGCGAAGCATCACACTGAAGAATTTAGTCCACTCCCACCTGCTGTGTGGGCCCCACCCGGTCCGTATAAATTACGTTAAGAGCGGGTAATCGGCTCCCATTTTTCTTCACCAAGCTAATAGCACTGTCAGAAGAACGAAGAAGGAAAGTTGTGTAGATGACCAACCTTTGTTAAGAATGCTTGGCCCGTCACGTCGACCTCCGGTCATCTCGGTGAGCTCTCCTCCCCGAGGAGAAGCTGACGAGCAGTCTTGTTTCAAGGTAAGCGCCGAGGAGTATTTCTCAGTGACAGGTCGCTACACGCTGGACAACGCCATCTTGTAATTTTCCTCTTATTGCCGGCCCTCGGAGCGAATCGGATGGTTCCTCCGGGACATGCGGCGTCAGCTGCAGCCCCGCTGCTCATTCCCTCCTGGAGAGCTTAGTGTCGGTGGAGGGGGGCTGAACGAATGCTCACCTCATCCCACTTCGTTTCGCATCAGCGATCACACCGCTCCCGGCCGACAGCGCCCTCTGGGGTTGCCCAGCGTAACCCAGGAGCGGCTGACATGAAGGGACCCTTTTTTACGTCCCGCGCCTTTCCCGCTAGTTCGGATGATCCGGCGGGAAGGTTTTTTCTAGGCTCCATCCCGGCTCGCCATCCTGATCCCATATGGCCTCGGTTTCCCAAAAGGATGTCCTACGGGACGAGGCCACAGCCGGTTTTCCTGGTAGATTGGGGGGTCGGTCTCCACAGTCCACGCCCATCTCCAGAGCAGAGGGGTTTCACCGAGCGGAAATTCCCTCAGTGCCCCCTGGAGCCAAGCCTGACAGAGGCCTTTCTTGGAGCAAGATGTCCAGGTGGACCAGCGTCCCGCGCCTCCGGTTAGCGTAACCCAGACGGTGACACTGATCTCCAACTGAGCTCACCAGCATGCGTTCCAGATGGCCGCAGCGAACAACATGTTACGCTGTTGGCGTACACGTTCAGAGGCGGGAGGAGATGTACGCTCCCTCTGCAGGGCAGCTGACGTCATCCCCAACCGGTGCGCCTTTTTTGCTGTCTGCCGGCCCGCATCGCAGCCGGAGGACGAGGTCCCAGAGGTTCTCCTGGCTTGTCACTCCACCTTCCCCTCAGGGGAGCTGCAGAAGCTTTTTGTTGGAGGGCCTTCATCAACGAGAGATCACTTTCAAGATACTCCACGGCTGCACAACGCCTCCCCAGCTCTGCTACGCCAGTCCCTCCCGTCAGACGTCCCCGGCATCCGGAAGTTCAACTTTTCCCTGACTCCGCCAACAGGGGACCTTCTAGAACAAGAAACTGGAGCTCAGGGGAAGATAACCAGGTGTTGGTTTGCTGGATGTGTATAAGATGACACGATGTGGAAATAACATCATTTTATGATGAAGTATCTTTTAGCCAGGCTGTCAGCTTGGATGATCTGACAGCGGCTCCATCACACACACTCCTCACGAATGAGCCTTTTAAGGTTGTTTCATTCATTGCCAGCGGTGCCAACACGCGCTCCTGCGGCGCGAGCAACCTTCACCTATAAGGCGCTGCGTTATGAGAGCGCGCACGCAGTTCTCAGCGCCCGCCGTTCACGTCAACTTAAACGTGAGACCGCGGTACGAGCCCAGTAACGTATCTCGCTCTCGGCAGGAGCGACACGCATTTTCACCGCAGTGGTGTCAAACGCACGCTCCCGCAGCGTCAACAGTTTCACAAGCCTCACAGCGGCTCCGCTCCTTCATCCTCGAAGAAGGTTTTCTGAATTAATACTGCAGCTCGTGGAATCACTCAAAAGCTCACGTGATTCTCAGCCAAGAAAGAATGTGTTCTGCAGAACGAGCCCAGTGGTAACCTTGCCCCACTGATGCCGCGCGCTGCTTCCTGACCGCACCAGCGTCAAACGCGCGCTCCCGCGGCAATCCTCGCTTAAGACGTCGCATCAACGAGGGCGCACACACACGACTCTTCAGTGCACGTCGGCTCATACACGCACCCGCCCCCCGAGCGTTTACACAGAGCAGCAGCACGCAACGTGAGCACAGTACAGATGAGCCGTGTCCCACAGCATCAGCAGACGCACATGATTTGCATTTTCGGGGGCGCGCGTTTTTTCTTTCTCCTTCAGCGCGCACTAGCTCACATCAGCATGCATGTGTGCCCACAGCATAAACATGTGCCCGCTTTATAGCTTTATAAACGAGTGGCAATGAGCGCGCGCTCCAGACGGATTGGCGAACCGTTTTCATCAGGGGATTCACTCTGCAGTACAGCTCAACCCCAGTGCGGAGGAATTCTAGTGATGTTTTCCGTCATTTCTAGAAAAGATCTCGTCCCCCTCTCGCAGAAGCTCAGGAAATTTTTATTAATGTAATTTCCAGAGTCTCAGAAGGAGAGGAAAACACAGGGTTCCTCTCACGTCACTCCCTGGTCCCAACGAACCGGAAAGATTAGATTTATTCTAGGTTTGTCAATTTTGAACTGTGAGAACAACATTCCATTAATGCGCCGAGCCACTCTGCAGCCGCCGCACAGAGCAGGGAAGATAATTCTGCTTTATCTGGACATCTGCTGCTGCTGACCAGCTTTTACAGACAGGTGGCAGCAGTGCAACTCACGTGAAACCGGCAGAGTGACATCAGCTGTTTCCGTCAGCAGACCTACGTCACACATGTCAGACTTCTCAGAGGCACATACATTTAATGAGTTGTGGGGGCGCTGTGGTTCTTCACACAGCAGCTCATTTAAATGTTTTTGGAGTGTCACACGGGGTTTTTGAATGTGAATCAACACTTTGCCTCTGTGCTGCAGAATCATCAGGGTTTTTTGATTCACACAGACAGCAAGTGACTGTTGCATACATAACTGGCAGGAGATATATGCACTCATTCCATGTGCCACATTGTGAGACAGATGCTGTGTGGGGCACACCCAATCTGCTCTCCATTGGAGGAGGG
The DNA here is from genome assembly GCF_014905685.2 of Nematolebias whitei. Taxonomy (NCBI): domain Eukaryota; kingdom Metazoa; phylum Chordata; class Actinopteri; order Cyprinodontiformes; family Rivulidae; genus Nematolebias; species Nematolebias whitei. The sequence continues at coordinate 22,504,729 of NC_056511.1, read as the reverse complement.
ACTGACAGCTCCTCTGTCCCAAGTGCGTGAACGCATCATGGTCCCCAGTCCTACGACACTTGTTATTGGGGTGCTCGTGGAACCTGCCGTGGAGGGAGGACGCTCTCCTCCAGGCGGGAGGAGCGATCAGGAGTTAATCAGAATGGGCCAGCAGCAACTTTGGTCTGGCTGCTGTGCGGATCCTTTTTGAGAGGATGGATCTCTCTCAAGATGTAGTGCGTACGATTCAGGATTCACATGCTGCAACCACCACAGCGCTGTTCACATCAAGTGGTCAGTTTTTCAGCGCTGCTGTACAGAGAAAGGTGTAGAGGCCATTTCATGTCCACTAGGTGGTGTGCCGACCTTTCTGCAGCAGCTGATGGACAGAAATATGGCGTTCAGCTCGAGTAAAACGTTCACTGCGGCCATCTCTTCTTGTCACGAAATTTTCGGGGACAGAACAGTTTTTAATCATCTGATGATGAAGTATTTCTTAAAAGGTGCACAGAGAAGGCGTAGAGGCCACTTCATGTCCTCTAGGCGGTGTGCTGTCCTTCTGCAGCAGCTGATGGACAGAAATCTGGTGTTCAGCACGATTAACGTATGCTTCAACCATCTCTTCCTGTCACAAGGTTTTCAGGGTCAGAACAGCCTTTGCTGATGAATCTGCTGATGAAGCATTTTTTTAAAGGTGTTCAAGATGCAGGCCTGTTTCCATGCCCACTTGCTTCACAGTGGGATTTAACGCTGGTCCTGTGAGCCCTGATCTAGGCTCCATCTGAGCTACTGAATCAGGTTCCAATTAAATTCTTGTCTCTTGAAACAGCCCTGCTGCTGGCTTTAACATCCGCTAAGAGGGTGAGAGATTATCTGCCCTCTCTGTCACTCCGTCGTGTCTTGGAACTCAGACTGATGGCAGCTCAGCTGATCTAAGACCGAATCCAGTTTTTATGCCTAAAACATCACGAGCTTTTTAAATTAAGAGTGATATCGTTGGAGGGGGTTTTCCGCTTCCCCCACAACAATCAGAAGAAGAAGCATCTTTCCATCTTCTCTGTCCTGGGTGGGCGTTGACGTGTTGCATAGCGCGCACAGCTGCAATCCGTCAAATTTAACATCTGTTTGTGCATTATAGAGATGCATCTGCAGGTTGCTCGTTATCCACCCAGCACCTGTCACACTGGTTGTGTGAGGCTATTTCTGAAGCCTACGGAGCATCAGATTTTAGAGCCTCCTGTCAACCTCAGGGCGCACTCGACCAGAGGTATCGCATCTTCGACTGCTTTGCATAATGGTATGACAAGGCAGGATATTTGCACTGTGGCCGCGTGGTCAACACCCTGCTTATTTATTCACTTTTATCTACGTGATGTGACGGCCCGTTCCATGACACATTCTGTCCTTAGTGTTTTAACAGAATGATCATTGTTGTTTCATGGAACTCCGTTTAACTCACATCTGTCTGCATGCATTACAGTGTGAGATGTTGCTATCAGTCACAAGTTGTAACTGTTATTTGGTTCTATGGTCATTAATCAGTTCATGACTATAATTACCAATCAGTTCATTTGTTATTATTAATCTGTTCATACTGTTCAGCCATGAATCAGTTGTTTCATGCCCCCCCCCCCCCAACATCTTTCTTCCCTGTCGAAAGTTTCCAGGGCGTTCATGCATTCAGAATGCATAGTTACACAACATGCGTCTGTGCATGGTACACATAATTACACAATGCGTAATTACGTACATGGGGAGTTGAGTGACAAGACGTTTTTTGGGCAAGCTTCCGCTTCATACGGTGTTCGAATGGACCCAGTGAGGTGAGGACTACATCTGCTTCGCCCTTAACCCATTAAGCGACAGCCTTAAAGGGCGAAGCCTATACGAAATAGAACGTTGGTTAGGTACTGTAACCCCAGATTCTATGAATATAGGCGTCAATGTCAATGTCAATTTATTTATATAGCACATAAAAACAACAAAAGCTGACCAAAGTGCTTTACAGTTAAGACAGATTAAAAAATTTAATCTAGTGCCACTCAAAAACATAAGTTGACAATAAAAACAACACATAACAACAATAAAATAGGCGTAGCCCTTTAAGCGTCGGGCATCACTGGCTCCTAAGTGGCTGAAGAAAAAGCTATTTGGGAGCCGACTACCCGCTCTTAACGTAATTTATACGGACCGGGTGGGGCCCACACAGCAGGTGGGCGTGGACTGAATTTTTCAGTGTGATGCTTCACATGATGGGATGAAACCCACTAAGCGACAGCCTTAAAGGGCTACGCCTATACTCATAGAATCTGGGGTTACAGTACGTAACCAACGTTTTGGCCCATACAGCCTTTAACTGGGCAATATTTACAGAGACACTTTATGTTTAAAAATCCACACATTTACAGAGCCTTTAAACTGACATGATTCTACTATAACTGATTTCAAATCAGCAAATCGGTTCACAGTCTCTGTCTTTGTACAGCTGAGCCAAGAGTAGACAATGGGACGTAATTTGTTAAAAACTCAACAGTCAGTGAATGCACACATGATAACAGTGAGTCCAACCTTCATTCCACTGCAGTAACTTGAGGGAAACCTTGTGATGGATGATGTCAAGTTTCAGATGAAGGTCTCCGGTCAACAGAAACACATTCAAGGACTGTGTGCGCTCGTAGTCTTTAAAATATGATTCTCCCTCGGCTTTCGTTGATTCATTCTTCTCACTGATTTCACCTGCTCCAGTTTCCTCTTTTGGCAACGATGAGGATGTAGTCAATGGATTGACAGATGTAAACTTCTATAAAAGTCAGATAATTTCTGCTGATTCTTTAAACTATTCTCTCAACCAGCAATATTTATAAATATCTTAAATTAAAACTGTAATTTTTCCAGGCATGGAGAAAGAGTCAACCCACTTGCATGAAGGCAGAATCCGTCACTGCTGAGCTGTCCACTGGAAATAATGTTGATGCAGCCCGTGCCAAAGCTTCAAGACCCTTCATCACCACCTCACTCACTTTCTTCAGCAGCTCTGTATTAGACTTCTGCAAACACATAAAACAAGCCACATACTGTATATCAAACAAATACTGCAGCGTCATACAGAAAGATCAAATAATGTTTAACACAAAGAGCTGGTCTGGTACCTTAAAAGTAGATGAGGAGCTCAGTTGCTCATATTCAGCTCCTTCATAAGCTGCATGATATAAGACATGAATAGCAAAACAACACTGTCTCTGTTTGTGTGATGGCTACAGATTAGGAGGATGAAGTGTTATTCGTTTCAGCTTTCTGCAAGAGTCCAACACATTTCTCACCTGACTCTTGGTCTTGATTGATCTCCAGTTGTTCTTCCAATGTCCAGATCATCTCAGCCATCAACATGCAGTCAACAGTTGGCAGCTCACAGGCGAAGGCGACCTCACACAGCACAGACAGATACCAAACCCACTGCAAGCATGTTCCCAAACAACAGGAAATACTTTAGAGTAAAGTAATAAACCTTCACTTTTGACTCTGTACAGAAAGTAAAATGGAAATTAACAGCTTTGTATTTGATAGCAAGTGTAAACTCAGTTGGTATTTGCAGCAATATTCTTTTAAAAGATACCTGTTGGGGATTATCTATCTGTGTAAACTCTGAAGCATCCATTTGTTCATTCTGCATGAACACCTTCAGCTTTTCCCACACAAATAACAGAGCATCCAAAACCAGGTCTCCATCTGGCTGCAGCTCCTACATAAACATGCATATGTTGCACATAAACACACAAACACTGAGAAGGTCTTTCTTCAAACTCTGAACGTGAATAAGTCACTTACAGGATCAGAGCCACAAACTGATGTGTGCAAGGAGTCCATCAACTCAGTGAGTTCACAGCTCAGCAAAAAAGATTTGTGTTTGTCTGTGAAGACATTAAAATCACAAATAATCAAGACTGTAAAATAATATAGGTGTTGCTGTAATAAAAAAAAAAATATTGTGAGAAACAGTAACATTAGTGCATTTTATAATTAGAATAAAATATTCATACATTTGTCACAAGCTTGTTAAAAAAACTAAACAGCGATCAAAAGGTTTTTATTTTTGAATATGACGTAAGCTAAACTGGTGGTTAAATGTCATTAAAGTTTTCACATCCACAACATATGCATATTATGTATCATTTTATAACATAACACGTTATCAGTTCAATTATTAATCAAGATTACACCAAATAAAACCCAGTATTGTTACCATCTTTTTTGCTGCTCTTTTTGGGAATACTTCCCTGAGAAAACAGCAGATTGTTGAAACTGAGCAGTAAGATGAGCTCCCGTTCTGCCTTTCTGAAAAGCTGACCTTCCACACCCTGACAGAGAGAACAAGAGTACCGCATAGGGCACATTATACGCCTGTCGACAAATTATTATACAGCAATCTATAGCAAATGGCCCGGACAAGTAAAGATCTTTTATAACATTTGACCTCTATTTGTGACCTTGACCCTGAAGCTGGGGGGATAAATGTGTGCAGAGCACTCCGTCTGGTGACGATGCATGCGTATATGAAGTTTTATTAAATTATCTCAAGTGGATCAGAAGTTATGGGTTGGACAAAAGAAAATGTATGAATGGACGGATGGAGACTACATCATAACACGTCCCACCTTCGATGGGAATATAAAAATGCATTAAGTTGTTTGAAATAATTCAGAAACACAACAAATAATCAGCATGGAGAGTGGAAACAAGAATACTCACAGACAGAAAGTTCAGCATCTCTTTGGAAAGTTCTGTGAATGCCTCGGACTGTTTGTACTGAAGCAACAATTTGATGAACCTCACTGCAGACATGACGGGTATTTTATCATCTCCTGGTAATACAACACACCGGATTGCTGTACAAAACCTGACAATGTGTGACAAAGAGCCTGCATGCTGACTGAGGCTTACCTGTAGTCATTAAATCCACTGGAGTCCATACTGGTGTCAGTATGTCGGCAGACAGACTTGGACAGTCATCACATCTTTGCTCACCGGTACTTGTGACCCCTGAACATACAGGGGAATTTATACCTGTTCACTTCTACTATGTTAAGTTACATCACTGTAGAGGTTTCTGTGTTTTACTGACCAGATAGTATACTCATGCCAGCAGACAGGAGCTCCAGAACTACTTCATGTCGTTCTGCATCATCTGGCGTTTTCATCTGCAGGGGCCGTGTGTGACTGTCCCAAAGCGCCTCCAAAATGCCCCAAAACTGGCCTGCTCTGCAGTCAAACTGGTCCATTAGCATGCTCTCTGTTGGCGTACAAGGCCATGAACCCTACATAACAGACAGTACAGGCATGAAAATTTAGGGTAACCTTTCAAAGCAACATTAACTCATAAAATTATCTAACCTTTGTAGAAAGACACTAACCATAAAGAGGAATGGTAAAAAGAAACATGTAAAAGTAAAAGATGAGAAGAATCATCACTATAAACAATTTACAATAAACCCTTCCATTCCCACATTTCACAGCAGTGAAAAGCAGCAGATGCAACACTTTGAATGTTGAGAGTTAACACTGAATACACAACATGGCTGCAAAGTACAAGTTATTACTGTACTCTGGGGATGTCTTTGAGTGTGGTTTTATATTTGTGTCTTAGCGTGATTTTGGGTCTCCTTTTGTTGTCAAACACTGCTCGCTTGAACATCAAGGCACCAAGCTGAAACAAAAAAAGGCTCAGAATTAGAATTTTAACTGTAAGCTGCAAGATTTCTTGTTAATTTTATACACAGTAAACACTCCTTGCATTCTTCTGATGGTTGTTTTGATGTTTAAATTTAATTATATTACTGCATTTCAGTGTACATTAAAAAACAAAGTGTTCTTGCCTTTATAGATGCTTCTCTGTAAACTCTCTGAGTTTCTCTGTTGGCAGCAGCTTCACTTGTCTCCTCCAGCATCTCTAGTTCATTTATTTTACAGAGGGCACTCTTAGCAAATTCCTGAAACCATTTAAAGACATAAAAACAGAGAAAGAATTTGATCTTACAGTCAAAATAATTCCCACCCACAATAACAACCATAATATTTTTTAACATAGCACAGTATAAAGAAGACTTTCATCTATTGTTGGAACAGTGAAACCTTTATGCTGTAGATAAAAAACTAGCAGTGCAGAAATGTAAACAAAACTCCAGCTAATCTTCCTTTAAAGCATATTGGTGACAGAACGGAAGTCTGAAAATTGAAGCATGAGCACAAACAGATAACTGTGAATAAAAGCTGTGAATACTCTTTTATGACTGGCTGTTTGTCTGGATGCTAATGCCTCTCACCTCCGCCTGCACTTCAGCCTGGATGTCATGGTAACAGTAACAGACTGCACAGTAAAGTGTGACCATCAGCGTCAGATATTTGGCCGTCATCAAAGGAATGGACAAATTTAAACTGTTGCTCGCCCATAGAAGGTACTCCAGCGCCTGAACAGAAGCATCAACAGTGACATAAGAAGCACAAAGAAGTCACAGATACATATGCAGGTATATGTACCTCAGCCTATACTGAGTACTTCATTCAGTAGGTAAGAGTACTACACTGTATGTTGTGCTGCAGAAAGAAGAGAATGAATGAATCAAACTTTTATTGAGCTTGTCTTATTTTATAAATGTTACATTGGATCGTCAGTTTCAACGCTCTGTGTGAGATGTTTCTGACTTCACTTAACAATGTGTTTTTAAAGACTGTATCTATTTAAAATCGTTTAAACAATAACTAACAACAGCCATATAAAGTTTAGTAAATACCTGCTCACTGCACTTCACAGTCATCAAGTACTGGCAGATATTGTAAATGTGTATTGAACCTGGAAGAAATAAACAAAACAGTCATTATTACAAAATAAAAAATATTCTGAAACATAAGATGGTTACATATATTTTATCAGTGTGTCATATTCACTTGGAAAAGATCAGATACACTGTGAGGGGATTTGTTGGGAAATTTTGGGACACTTGGCAGCCATTGCTCGTTTATAATGAAAGTGTGTCAGTGCCTGTATAAATATATCTGTGCATATTTAGCCAATCTGGTATAGGAGGGGTAGGGTGGGAGGGGTTCTTTTTTTGTTGTATGTTTCCTGTGTTGTGTGTTATTAATGTAAAAAAACAATAAAAAAGACTTTGATTAAAAATATATATTTTATCAGCATTGTTCCTCCAACAAATGTAAGAATTAAGTAAATAATTGTTAGTGGTTTTATTCAAAAGTACAGTTATTTAATGAAATTATTAGCATTGTTTTGTATATTTTTTAAATAATTTTTTGTGGTTGCAGATCAAAATTCCATCCAAAGAACATTATTATTATTATTATTATTATTATTACTATAACTACTAGTATTATATTTATATAATTTCTCTGTGCACTTTAAGCTTCACCACATACTTTAAAGTTTAGTGTAATAAAAAAATAAAGTGCGAGCTGCACTAAAACAAAAGACAATTAAAAATAAGTTGTCACAATAAAAGGTAATTTTTCTAAGTTTTTATGGAGTGTATTTTTTAATTAACGTAACATTTTCAATATTGATGAGCTAGCTGACAGAATATTAAAGACAGTTTGTGTTCATCTCATTGATCTATCAGAGGACAAAATAAAAAAGGTAAAATTATTTATCAGTTTTCTGTTTCAGTTTTGCAACACATTTTTCTTAGTTTTTTTTTTTTTTTCTTAATCAGCATTGAAATACTGTGAAGTTTACAAAGTATAGCAGCGTACCATTATATGTCATCCAGGAGAGGCGTTCATGTTGTTGACATGTCTGCACCATGATCCTGATGAAGTTAAGCACACGCAGCAGAACACGGAGGCCTGTTGCACTAAGGGAGCTGCACTTTTTTCCCTCCTCAAAGATACACAGAGAACAGCCGAGCATCGCACGCATCTGAACATAAACAAAACACATTTTAATACACTGCATAAAAGCATTTAACAGCAGTTTAATAGAAATCTTTAAAAATATTCAAATAATTCCTCCATAAGGCACTCCTGTTGGCTAGTTTACCTTCATCACACAGGTGTCCTGTTCTGGGTCCAGACCTTCAGGGAAAAAGCAACAGATGAAGTGGTCCACATCTGTGATCTCAGTCACTTTCACTGAGCTGAATTGGAGCAAACAGAGACCGTAGCCATACCACCAGGCCATATTGTAGAGCTGCAAATGCACAGGAAGGGTGGAAAATTGAAATAGAATCTCTAAAGCTGTGATATGATATAAGCATATGTGGGAACTGCTGAAAAAACTTGAACACAGTCTGATGCAACAAATCTCCATATATGAATTTTGTTTTAAGCTCTGAAATAAAGAGGGTTGAAACAAAGTCAAAATACAAATGAAGAACTGACTGACCTTTGACCTTTCACCCTCTGATATGACTGCCAATATTATTAGGCAGCAATGATTATGATAACACAGATTCAAGACAGAAACTGAATATTAACAGGTACTTAAATTGCACTACCTTCATTTCATACAAAAAATCTGCAGTCTGCAGCATGTGCTCCTGGTACAACTTGTCCGGCAGGCGATGTTTGTACTTTTTCCATATCTCCACGAGAATGTTAATCCTAAAATAATAAGATTTTAACCCAAAATTAATTAGACTAACATATAAAAAAGACAATAAGTGGTTAAATGTCCCTGTTTAAAAGAATGAGGTAATGTCTTTGCTGTCAAATACAAAACCAAATGTAATGTTAAATGTTACTTAAAATCATAATGAACAGAAATGACATGAACCAGGGAAAGTGCTTACCTGCTATGAATCTATGCTAACTTTATGATAACCTTCACCTGCTATGAATCTATGCTAACTGATACTAATTACCTGCTATAAAGCTATGCTAACTGTAGTTTTTTTTTTTTTTTGGTTTTTATTTATACAAAACAAATACAAAAAAAACTTCAATGGCACACATAGCTGGA
>NC_056511.1:22491730-22495385 GCF_014905685.2 Nematolebias whitei | reverse complement strand
TATATATATATATATATATATATATATATATATATATATATAGGCAAATAATAACATGAGATTATGTTTTGGGCAGTTTACAACAGAAATTTGTTACAGAGTGTTTTAGTTTTTATGGCTTTTGCATTGGTACAATACTTTAAAGTTGACACATACGAAGAAAGATAAGTAGAAAAAACTATAAATCTAGGTTTTACCTCTCCCACTACCTTAGCTAAATTGGACCCTATTTACCATGCTGCTCTGAGGTATATAACAGGTTCATCCTTTAGGACTCATCATTGTACTCTATACACCCTTGCTGGACTTAGTTCTCTCAATGTTCGAAGAATGAAGCATTGGTATATTTTCATATACAAAGCCATTTTAGGAAAATTACCATCATATATCTGCTCCAATTTCATTACACTACAGAACACACACAGTCTCAGGGCCAGTAGCTGGCTGAGGTTTAAGGTACCCTTTGTACGCACAGAGTCAGCAAAGATGAGTTTGTCCTATTTCGGCCCGTGGTCTTGGAACGATCTGCAGCTTAAGTTGAGGTTAGAGTCTTTTATTCCATTAGCTAGTTTTAAACAAAAATTGTCTGAGGTTTTAGTCAAATCTTGTACCTGTAATGTTTAACTGTTTTGCGATTTTCTTAACTTACATTGTATTTTATGTTTTATTGATGTATGTTTCTTTTACTTATATTTTATTTTTAATGCATTGATACTGTTTTTAAGACTGTTGCTATATGTGTATATAGCCCAGGACATCCTTGTAAAAGAGATTGATGATCTCAATGGATTTCTTCCTGGTAAAATAAAGGTTTAGATTAGGTTTTAGCATGGCAAATTTACAGCTATGGATGTGGAATTTAGCTAATATTAGTGTTAAATTTACAACAAAAACTTTCTTACTTGGAATATTCAAGCAAAAAAACCTAAACAGTATAGTTTTAGCATCAAATGGTAGGTCAATTTCTAACTTTCTATTCACAAACAAGAAAATGTCTTTCCAGAACCGCTGAGTATAAGAACAGTCCCAGAAAAGATGGTGACGGTCTCCTCAGAGCTGTGGCAGAGTGAACACACTGGCTCTACATTCGGACGGTGCTTGGAGATTATACGATTGACAGGATAGCATTTATGCAGAATTTTTAGGGACAATTCTCGAATCTTATTAGTTATGAAATATTTTCTAGGCAACAGCCAAACATTTTTCCAACAAATATCATTAAATGAATTATCCCAGAAGAATACAGAAGCAGGTTTACTGATACAGTCTCTAATTATTAATTCTCTAATACATTTGTTATTTGTTTTTTCGCTTAAAAATGGGTCAGAGTTGCCAAAGAATAATTCTTCATTTAAATAGTCCGTGTTATTTTGTACAGAGTTTGACATCAGTATTTTCACACCAGATGGAATGGCGTCAAACACAGTTGCAAATTCTCTCGGCAGTAAATTACATGTATTCAAAAATTCACTATAAGAGTAAGTGTTGCCCTCTTTGTTGAATAGTTGATGTACATGAACAATGCCTCTGTCAAACCATTTTTTTAAGAAAAATGGATTTGTGTTTAAAACATGTCTGTGTTACTCCAGATATAGTATTTGTGTGGGGAGGAATTGTGTTTGTGAACCAAAGTCCAATGATAAAAGCAGCTGTTTGTGGAAATTGGAGAGTTTGACCAGGATTTTCTCAATGCTATAGTTACATCTTAAAATAAAAGATAAACCACCCAGTGCTTCAAATACGTGTGTCGAAATAAAGTTCCATAAAGAATGCTAACTGTAGTGTATGATGCTAACATCTTACCCTTTAGCTTGGGAGCTGTTGTCTGCCGCTTGTATTTGTTTTAAAAATGACTTCATGTCTCGTTTGAAAGCTATAATAACTGGATTTCTGTTATCGAGCTGACCGTAATATGTAGCCGGTGGGTCCATACTTGAGATTAAAGTTATTTCAACCGGTTTAAACAGTCGCTTAAAGCAACTGCGCAACGTTGTCAAATCACCATGACAACCACATCACCATGGCAACGACACGGCGTAGACCGGAAGTAGGAAAACAGCTTCGCTTCAACGATGCTTCTCTATTTCCTTTGTAAAAGAAAAATAAACAGTTTTAAGCTGAGTAAGTGAGTAGCTTCAAATTAAATTTAAATTATGTGTTGATTTGTTTATTTTGTTTTGCAGCAGCACAAAAATGCTGCTAAAGTTAAAAAATATATATATATTTTTTTAGGGAAAACCAAACACAAGTAAGTTACTTAAACAAATAAAAGGGAAGTTTCTTTTAGAGCTAAACTCTAAAAATCCAAGGAAAATAAATATGTCTTTTGTGCTTTTATTTCTTTGCATTCCATTTCTAAATCAAGCCTGTCCGACATTTTTTCAAAATATAGAAAGCATTTTATTATTAATGTAACTCAAACTAGTTAGCAAAAGAAAGCAAATGTGTGGAGTGCCCCCTCCAGGTTGGGGAGGAGACTTTGCCTCAGGTGGAGAAGTTCAAGTATTTGGGCGTCTTGTTCACGAGTGATGGATGGAGAAGGAGATGGATTCGGGCCTCTTCCTCAGAAATGAGGGCGTTGCTTCAGTCAATCATGGTGAAGAAAGAGCTGAGTCGAATGGCAAGCTCTTGATTTACTAGTCTGTCTTTGTTCCCACCCTGACCTATATGGTCATGAGGTTTGGTTTATGATTGAAAGAACAAGATCCTACAAACAGAAATGAGCATCGTTCACAGAGTGGCTGAGCACAGACTTGGAGAAAGGGTGAGGAGCTCCGTAATCCTGAGGGAACTCGAAATAGAGCTGCATCTCCTCCCCATCAAAAGGAGACAACTGAGGTGATCCAAGCATCTGATTAGGTAGACTCCCTTTAGAGGTTTTCCAGGCATGTCCCACTTGTAGGAGGTCCCATGAAGGACCCAGAAAAACACTGGAGGGATGGTGTATCTTCTCTGGCCTTAGAATGCCTTTCCCTGGAACTGTTAGGATTTGTGTCAGGAGCGAACCCAGAGTGCAGAACAGGGACTCAACTCGGCAGATATACAAAAATAGGCTTTTAATGAAAAAACAAAAGTACAAAATAAACAAGCTGACGGGGCAGCAAAACTTACATGAACTAGGAAGGAGGCACGGGGAACTCAGGAGACACGAGAGACACGGGGAACTCGAGGAACCAGGAAGACTCAGGGAAAGACTCAGGAGACCCAAGGAAGAGTACCCAACGAAGACGACCCGACGAAGAACAAGACAGAATAGGACGGCTTAAATACAGGGACAAGACGAGACGTGATAACAAACAGCTGGGACGAGACACAGGTGGCACTAATGAGGGAGCACGAGGGAAACAGACACAAACCGGGCCACAGAAAAGTACCATCCTTACAGGAACAAGATGGAAAGTGTCTCTGGGGGGAGGGATGTCTGGGTTTCTCTTCTGGACCTGTTGCCTCTGCGACCTGACTGTCGATAAGCAGTCGAAGACGGAGATGGAGGAGAAGAGAAAGTATTAAACATTAATGATTTGTTCATAGCATTTCTTTTCATTGGTAAGAGACAAATTATGTTTTAAACACAGACAATTAGAAAGGCATGATCATATATAAAAAAATGAACAATTAATATATAAATAAATAAATAAATATATATATATATATA
>NC_056511.1:22478746-22491630 GCF_014905685.2 Nematolebias whitei | reverse complement strand
AGCTTATCAATCATAAGGATTCCTCTTTAATTTTCAGGACAGCCTGACTGGTTGAATGAATCATAAACTAAAATAAATTTGGATGGTATGCCTAATGGAAAAACCTCCATGTTTTAAATCTGAGCTCATGGTGAAATGATTTGCAGAGGGAGTCTGATTTAAATCTGTTTCAGACAAACTCATCAGTTCCCATTCAGGCCCACATCCACTCCACACACAGGCCCAAAGCTTCTGGCACACAGAGCTACAGCAGGCTAAAGCTTGGTAATCTACTCCTTAAACAAACTCTCACATACACCAGACAGGGGAATTTCCTAGAGAATAAGCTCAGAGGGCATCAGCAGCATTCCTGTCCAAAGTTGCATCATGATGGAGGGGATGCAGGAGGAAGAAGGAGAGACAGGGAACGGTTTTCAGTTAGACAAACAAAACAATGAGGGTGATCAACAGCTCATCATTGTTCCAGAAAGATCCACCAGTTGGCACAGTCCGTGCTGCAAATGGGCGTGTGAGGTTGGATGGATGGGTTTACATATAAATGCGGTGCAGGAGAACACAACACCATCTCTGAGTCAGAGGCTTTCCTCACTCCTATAAGTCTTTCAGCTCTCACCATGGATATTCCCATTCAACATCCCTGGTACCGCAAGGCCTTCCCAAACCGCCTCACTGACCTCTACTTGGCAGAACCATTGACTGACTGGCCCTTCTTTTGGTCCTTGCCACGGATCCGCCCGTCCTTCCTGCACTGGTTTAACTGGCTCGATGATGGACACAGTGAGGTACAGTACAGTCCTCCTGCTGTTACAGCTGTATCAAAATAATAAGTGATTACTAAAAGCATTCGTAACACAGACCACATCAAAGTAAACTAGCAGTATGCCGATGTCCCTCGTCTCTGACGGGTTTGAATAGTGAATGTTTGTACACTTTGTGTTGAGTGTTTTTCTGGATTAGAGTTGAATGAGGAATGGAAGTAAACCTTAATATTTTAGGGGCAAGCTATTTAGGGAGGAGAACTGTGGGAGGTTTGTGTTTTTGTTTGTTTGTTTGAGGCAGCACCGAGTGTTGGATCCTGGAGAGTGGCGGGAGGCAATTTATCCACCACAAAGTGCAATGGTGCAGCCAGGGTGGGTGGGACGCAATGGTGGCCTTGGCCCCCATAGATTAATCTTGGGCTACTCCAATGGCCCTCCCAAACGTTTGATGAAATTACTTTTAGACAATATAAAAACTAGAAAACACGTGTGGCTCAGTTGGTAGAGCTGTCACCTCTCAGTGAGGTTGGTGGATTGAATCCTGGCCGGGGGGCTTTCTGGTTGGATTTGTGGACTTTGCATGTTCTCTCCGTGCACGCATGGGTTTTCTCCAGTTACTCCGGTTTCCTCCCACAAACCAAAAACATACATGTTAGGCTAACTGACAACTCTCAATTGCCCCTAAGTGTAAGTGAGTGTGAATGGTTCTTTGTCTCGTTTGTCCCTATGTGTCCTTGTGATGGACAGACGTGTCCAGAGTGTAACTAGCCTCTCGCACAGTGATTGCAGGAAAAGGTCACCAGTGACCCCCATGACCCAAAAAAGCAAAAGTGGGTAAAGTTAATGGATGGATGGATGGCAGTCTGGCTGGCTGAATGGAAAGCATAGTTTCCTCAAATGATTGGGGTGCCATGTTTACAAATATGTATGAGGGCAGCCATCTTGGATTTTGACCTGGCAACCCAATTTTCCATAATGACCTTTCTTATGCTTTGATGCAGCCACACACCAAAATGGAAGTTGACTGGTTGCTTATTTTTTAAATTATCATGCTCCCAGCATGCATGGAGTGTCAGACAGAAGCTATTTCCAATTCTCCCTCTTCACTCTGCACTGAGGGACAAAAATTTAATTTAATAATACATTTTCTGAACAGGCAGCACGGTGGCACAACTGGTAGAGCTGCTGCCTCTCAGCGAGCAGGTCCTTGGTTCAAACCCCGGTCCAGGGGCCTTTCTGGGTGGAGTTTGCATGTTCTCTCCGTGCATGCGTGGGTTTTCTCTGGGTACTCTGGTTTCCTCCCACAGAGCAAAAACATGCATGTTAGGCTGATTGGTAACTCTAAATTGTCCCTAGGTGTGAGTGAAAGAGTGGATGGTTGTTTGTCTCGTTTGTCTCTATGTGGCCCTGTGATGGACTTGCGACCCGTCCAGGGTGTACCCCGCCCCTCGCACAGTGATTGCTGGACATGGGCACTGGCGACCCCCATGACCCAAAATGGAACAAACGGGTAAAGAAAATGGATGGATGGATGGATTTTCTGAACAGATGCAGTTAGTTTGTGTCTATTTTTAGAGGTGAAAACATGAGCTCTTTTTCCCTTCTGCACGTCTGTGCTCTCTCTACAGATGCACATGGAGAAAGATCGCTACGTCATTCATCTTGACGTGAAGCATTTCTCCCCTGATGAGCTGTCGGTCAGCGTCAGTGACGACTTCATCACAGTGCATGCCAAACATGAGGAGAGACTGGTCAGAGTGACTCATACTGTCACCAGAATCGATCCGGTTAAACTCTCCTAATACGCTGACTGATTCTGTTTTCAGGACAATCATGACTTCGTGTCCAGAGAGTTCCTTCGAAAGTACAGGCTTCCATCTGGTGTGTTGGCAGCTGACGTCACCTCCACCCTGTCATCTGACGGCATGTTGACGATCATGGCACCACGGTCATCTCCTAGACTGGAACGCAGTATTCCCATCACTTTTGATGATGGAACACAGAAACAAAAACAGTAGAGCAGAAGCTGAAACTGTTTTACTACTAACTCCAAATGCTACTTGTTTATGATGACATTTTCACAAACATATTGTCTCAAAGAACATGTTTCATCTAATAAACATTCTAACTTTAAAGGCTCAATAAGTTTATAACACATTGAGACTACAAACCAGAGATTATAGTGATTGATTTCTACAGACACACAGAGACTACAAAAAGAAAGTTTTAAAATATATTTTCACATTTACTTATTTAATCTAAAATAATCTCGTTTCAATGAGGTGTTTGGATTTGACATACTTGACCAGTTCTGCACTTTTAGAGATGAACAGAAGATGTCCACGCTTCCTAAACCTGCTGGATTTGATGATTCAGGCTATGACTAGACATTGTCCCTGTGAAAGAAAGTGAAAGACTAAAACAGTCCAACACAACAGCATCTACAGAGAAATGGATGAGCGAGGATGAGCAAGATACCAACTGTGTTTCTGTTAAAACAACATTGGTTTCTGTAAGTGTGAAGAAGAGGTTCTGAGGAGGCATATATTAAAGAAAGTCACAACTAGGGACCAGACATCTGTGCCAACGTGAGGGAGAAAGCAGAAGAATGAGTGAGGGGTATGATGGATAAATACATGAACTAAAATTTTAAAGGTTTTATCCCTGGAATCCTTTTTTAAGGGAACACAACCTGAGCTGCTCATGTTTAAGAACTTTATGAGAGCGGGGGCATTTTTACTTTTAGATGTAACAACTGTTTAATTTTCACAAAAAGCATTAAATATTGTATAATAAATGTTGACTCAAAATTTAATTTTTGTTGTGTGAATTTTCTGTTTTTAAAATAACTTCACATTATTTACATATGGAAAGAATCCAGATAATTAAATACTGCTTAAATACTTAAACTGATTTCTTATTTGGATTAAATTATTAATTTTAGACTGGTCCATAATTTACTTTTCCAACCAGGATTTTTGTGTTTATATAAACCAAATCATGCCTGATGCTGTTAGCCATGTCATGTGGGGTACCTTAGGGTCGTGTTTTTGGCCAAGTTATATTTTTGCTTTGTGTTTTGCAGCTGAGCCAGATTGTTAATCTATTTACTATCTTTTAACCATAATAAATGCTAATGACACCCAGATGTACAACTCCAATAAGTGTTGAGAGTTTTGTTATTTGTTAAATTTAATGGCAATTTATTAAACAAAATAATTTATAGTCTTTAGGTAAACTTTGATGAGACAAAATGGCTCAAATGTTGAACAGACATGGATTGGTCTCATTGACTTTTCATTGACTGTAGAATGAACTTAAATTATTTAAAAAAAATACTTTACAGTGTTTTTTTTTTTAATCTGAAGATGTTTTCTTTTTTATTATTCAGCTGTAATTATACATTATTTTGATTTATTATCAAGCTCTTTGTGGTGTTGTTAAAAGTGAAGCATGCCATTTTACTTCACTTTACTTAGCCTTCTTTTATTTACTAACATATTTAAAATATAATAAAGAATAATATCAATAATACAGTAAAAAAAAAATTGTACTGTTTCAAAATGTGCTGTAGTAAAGAATACCCAGCATGTTGGAATAAAATTTACTGCAGAAGTCACCTGAAACTGAAATGGTGTTAGATTATTTTCAGATTTTTATCACCATCATCACATTTTGACCTCACAGTTTTCATTAAACACAACCAACAAGAAAAAGCTCACAAAACAAAGGCACAGTTCAGATTGTGATTTTTATTTATTTTAAAGAACAGAACAATAAAGCGTTGTAATAATGAACTGTTGACTAAACAATTTTAAAATGTAACTATAAGTTAGAAATAAGCAGTGATCCCTGTTTCTACTAAAGCATGTCTATTGCTTAATTACTTTTTTATTTCATTGTCACTAAACATTACATTGTACAACTGATTTTTGTGTAAATGGGGCATGGATGTATAAACAATATATTGTTTCTGCACATTAAAGTGGAGCACACTGCTTTAAAATGCAAAGAAAAGAGAATATTAATAGTGGGGTATGTTCACTTGTAGGACTTAAAACCTGTTAGATGAATTCACCAGAATATAACTATAATCTAACAGTCATGCATGATGTTCTGCTTTATTTCAGGTCTTTAAATAAAAACATCTTGTAGTTATTACACGACATATAGATCGCAGTTAGTTACGATGCCGCATGTCTTCTTTTTGTCAGTAAATGCTGCATCAGTTGCAGTAAAAGTCCCATTTCTGGAGAATAAAGAGTGCAATTATGAAAAGGCCTCACATGATGAAAGTATTTTGTTTAATTGTTTATACACACGTGTTTCACTTACAGTAGTTTTTACTTCAGTGTTGGCCGGCATCAGAACGTGCGTCTCCTCCACGACGCTGCTGGGGAAGTGGCCGATGCGAGCCTCCTGTTCTCCGTAATACGAGTCCTGTACCTGCAAACACACAATGCTGTAAAAACACCTGAGGGCACACCTTTACCTTATTAGTCCTAAAAACATGTTTCCAGTAATTAAAATGATGTATTCAGATGTATGAATGGCAAATAGAAATTTGGCTCATTCAATGTGTGGATTTATTTGTACAGTATGAGTGCAGTTTCATCTCTTTGGTGTTTACAGACACCGAGGGTAGAGACAGAACCAGGCAGTCAGGCTGAACTTTGTTTTTTGTCAGAAATGAAAAGAAAAGTTAGAGTTTAACAGGAAAGGTCACATCTAGCAGTGAGTAATTCTCTCACCGCTAGCAGAGAAACAATCACGGCTGTAAATAAATGAGAAGCTGAGCTGAGGCTGGTTTTTGTTCTGTTCTTCACATAGAGGTCCAACATGGATGACGGCACAGAGTCCACTGCACTTCAGTTCAAACCTGATCATTTGTTTTACTGCACATTGAAACACTGGATAAACCTTTATCCATGACGGTCATCCTCCAAGGTGAAGAAATGGGTCCGTTCCGATTTAAAATATGTGTAATGGGTTGTTTGAGTATGTAATGGTCACTGGTGCACTTTTTTTTCATTCATTCAACCTTTATTTAAACAGATAATCACATTGAGCCTCGCAGACTCATTTACAAGTGAGACCTGTTTGGACAGACAATAAAAAGTGGTGAAAAATGACACATAGGGTTTGGAGACAAAAAAAATTCCTAACAGCATGATAATGAAAAAAAATCTTGCACACTAAAACATAATGATGCCGACATTCCACGGGAGGGTGGGGGGACGCAAGGAGCAGTGAGCATGTCCAGAGACAACACACAGAGGCTCTTTTAAGGTGAAAAAGCTCAAATATTGTGCTGTTTGTTTAATTTATGCTACAGTCTCTCTTTTAACATACCAAAAACAGTTCAATTGGGTTGATTTGCAGGTGACCTTTAAAGTGATAGTTCAGTGGGGTCCTATGGAAAGTTTAAAAACAATTAATATCTTATCTGTTGTGCATAGCTTGTTAAATGATGTAAATTTAGAGGAACACGGTTTATTTCTGACTAAATCAAAATAAACTACTGTCTTAAAGGAATTCCTAACTGATTTTACAAAATAAGAAAATACAGGAAGGATCTCAGGCTAAAATAATAAAAGACCTGAAGGATCTGGAAAGACTAAAATGAGCTCAGGAGAGGAAAGATGATAAATCATTGACCTAACTTCATAAACAAAATATAAAAATGAACAAATACATTAAAACATGGCAACATACGAAGACTCAGAGTTTAAAATATACAATGTTGAAGATGTGATTGATACAATTTTTTTCCCTGTAATAAAAGACTGTGAATATTACAATGAAGAACAGTTTAATGACATCAATATAACAAATGGAGGTCTCTCTATTATTCACTTTAACAGTAGAAGTATAAATGAAAATATATCCAAAATAACAGATTATTTAAAACAGTTAAACAGAACTTTTACAATAATAGCACTGTCAGAGACATGGCTCAAGGATGAAAACACAAATAATGTTCACATGGAAGGGTATGAATTATATCAAGTGAACAGAAGCAACAAAAGAGGTGGTGGAGTGGCTCTATTTGTTAAAAATGAAATAAAATGTAAATTAATTAATGAAATGTCAATAATTATTGATAATATCATGGAAATAATAACATAAACAAGAATGATTAAAACATATTAATAAGTTGTGTATATCGATCTCCAGGATCAAATATAGAGATATTCACTGATAAAATCGTACAACTATTGGACAAGAGTTTTAATAAAAGCATTTTTTTGTGTGGAGACTTTAATATTGACCTGGGAAATAAAACAGATTCAAATAACATCAGTACATTTACAAATTCATTGTATAGTTTAAATCTTTATCCGTTAATATCAAAACCAACAAGAATTACAACTCATAGTGCTACAATAATCGATAATATTTTCACAAATGTAACAAATGGGGATGTGATGGGAGGTATTTTAACGAGTGATTTAAGTGATCACTTACCAGTTTTCACGATTTATAAAAATGATCAAAGTATTATAAAAGAAATTACAATTAAGAAAAAAACAATAAACACATCAAAAAAGCAATGGACAAATTAAAAGATGATTTACATAAACAAAGCTGGAAAGACGTGCATGTTGATGATGTAAACAGATCATATGATGAGTTTTTGAATATTTTAGGAGCTCTGTATGAAAAGAATTGTGTGCAAAATAATTGTACAAAGAGAAATGTTGTTGACCAACCATGGATGACGAAAGGGTTGAGAAATGCTTGTAAAAAAAAAAAAAGAATTATTTGTATACATGTTTCTTGAAATTGAGAACACAAGAGGTTGAAGAGAAATATAAGAAGTATAAAAATAAATTAGTAGCGATTATAAGGAAACACAAGAAGGAATATTATAGTGATTTATTAAATAAAAGCAATGGTGATATGAAAACTACATGGCGAGTAATAAATAGTGTTCTGAAAAGTCATAAAGCAAAAACAGTATTTCACAATATTTTTTGAAAGATGACAATGAAATCCATGATGAAAATGAAATTGTAAATGGATTTAATCATTATTTTGTGAACGTTGGATCAAGCCTTGCAGCTAAAATACCAAAAGTAGACAATAATGTGAATCATTCAGTTATAGGTTGTGACAACAGTATTTTTCTTAATGGAACTGACAAAGAAGAAATAATGAATGTAGTAAAAAATCTTACAGATAAGAGATCAAAAGACTGGGTGGGCATGGATATGATGTTTGTAAAGGACATAATGAGTTATGTTATCGAGCCGTTTACATATATTTGTAATTTATCATTTTCAAAAGGAATATTTCCAGACAATATGAAAGTAGCTAAGGTAGTTCCTCTCTTTAAAAATGGTGATAAATGTGTGTTCAATAATTATAGACCAATATCCTTATTACCACAGATCTCAAAAATTCTAGAAAAACTATTTGTGACCAGATTAGATAAATTTATTACTAAACAAAACATTCTAAGTAGCAGTCAGTGTGGGTTTAGAGCAAAAAACTCTACATCAATGGCTCTCATGGAATTAATAGAACAAATAACTACTGCTGTTGATCAAAAACAATATTGTGTTAGTATTTTTGTTGATTTTAAAAAAGCATTCGATACTATTGACCACACTATTCTCCTTGAAAAATTGAATAAATATGGTATAAGAGGACTAGCATTACACTGGGTATCTAGCTATTTGAAAGATAGGAATCAATTTGTACAAATAAATGGTGTAAGATCTGACCTCTGCAATATTACGTGTGGAGTTCCTCAAGGCTCTGTACTTGGACCAAAGGTATTTATTTTCTATGTGAATGACTTAGTAAATGTATCAGGACTCCTCAAATGTGTCCTTTTTGCAGATGACACCACATTTTTTTGTTTGGGTAAAGATGTAAAACGGATGTTGGAATTGATGAAGACAGAATTGGATAAAATACAAACTTGGTTTAAAATTAATAAATTATCGTTAAATTTAGATAAAACTAAATACATGCTATTTAGTAACAAACTAATTGTTTGAAAAAAGGGGCAGATATAATAAGATTTTTTCTTCTTTCTGCTGCCTTTCATTTTAAATCTCTTGTATTTTTTTTACATTGTTATGGAATTGTATTGTATTTTTTAAAATGAATAAACTTTATACCATACCATACCATTTTTCTACTGAAAAAACAGGGTGATGTAAAACTGAGAGTGATGCAAATATTTTTAAGAAAGGTTTAAACAGCTAGGACATGTTTGAGATGATTAAACATGACAGTAATCCACTTTTGTCTTGGCCCGTGTTGGGAATAAAATAACCTTTGATAATAAATGGTGGAAAACAACATAATATTGATTGGTGAATATAAGGCTTAATTATGAATTATGGAAAATAAATCATATAAAGATGGCTAGAATTTCTTAGATGTGGCCATAAGCTGATAAATAATATATTTTCAAGGACTGCTAACTTTAAAATCAAACCATGACACTTTCTGCTGTCAGTAGGAAAATAGTTACTTATTTCTAATAAGGCATTTAATGAGAAATATAACATCAAAAATATTCTTGCTCAGGTAATTGAAGTTAAATTATAGTTCACATGAGTGTTTGTGTGGATCATAAAATAATTAATAATGAGTAAAAGAGTAGCTTAATAGGTCAGAGCGACCCTGGCTCTTAGTGGAGCAATCTAAAACTTGATAATGTGTTAAATTACCAAGGGAATAATCAAGATTTTCACAGCCTTTGTGTGATTATGTGTGGCTTGGTGCTGATTATGTGTCATGTACTCAGTGGAAAGAGATGACAGCAAATGATAGATGGGACTGGGACTTCAGAGTCTGTAAGGTGTTTATTGGACATGAACTGAAAATAGGAAATGTCAATGGGTGGAGAAAACAGTCTATAAATGTGGGAACAGGCTTGAGACATGTCAGAATTGTACAGAGGGCCCCTGAGTTCAGGTAATATAAAGCAATTCTCTCTTGTTCACATTTTCACATTTTGAAGTCTGAAAGAATAAAGATGCTTATTTCTGATATAAACGTATGTTCCTTCTGAGCAAACAACCCGGGCAGGGGAGAGGAGAAGAAAAGAGACATTCCCATAACACCCGGACTAGCCATTAGTGCATCTGTTGGTCAGAAACAAACTTTATTTCTCCAAAATGACTCAATTCAAACATCTATCTTACATAGATCAAATTTAATGACTTTTCCATATACCTCCACTTCAAAAATATACAAACCTATTCCAATAAAACAGAATATTGTAGACTAAGAGTTGTTTCTGTGCAGCTTTAGTTGTCTCATGAGTAAGTTTACGTACAGTGCCAGCCCAGAAGAGGTTCCCTCTGTCTTTCAGCATGGCGTAAACGTAGACGAGCTGCCCCTGTCGGATGGGGATGAACCTGCAGTCTCCAGGGTAGAAGTCCTGCAGAGCACGAGCTATCAAGATGGGATCTGTGCAGGAATAAAAAAAAATCAAATATAAAGAATGAAAGCCAAAACGTTTCAGCAAAAAGAAAACATTCAGAGGACCTGACTTAACTTTGTTGGATTTTTTCCACCTGGATTATTCAGCATGAATCATGAGATTATGAACCACTTTGGCCTTGATTGTCTCAAACGAGTTGGCAGGGGAAAGGTCCAGTAACCATCAGAGCACCATCAAACTGGTTGACCCACTATGTGAAGGTGCTATTTATAAGACTGAGTTTGTTGTGGCTCCTCGGACTGATTAAGTCTTTTGGATGAAAGACGGAACGTTTCAACAAAAATAAACCATCCAGTGGACCTGACTTAATGTTTTTTCTACCTGGATTATTGATCATAAATTAGGATAGAAATATAAAGAGGTTTTTGCATCAAACATGTCTGAAATATTGGGGGGGGGGGGTGTATGTGCAGTTTCTAAAGCTCAAAATGAACTCCAGTTAAATGCTAATAATCAGTGTCCAGATAAAACTCCCAAGTAACAAGAAGCTGCGGTTACTCACGGCTGCAGTCAGAGTCGGCACAGAGTTTCTTGTCGGAGAGTTTTGGCATCTGCCTCCCAGCTTCACAGGTCGACAGTAAAATCCCCACAGAAAGACACAACCAGGTACAGAAAGCCATCTCTGCACACTAACCTGAAGTCGTGCTCAGCTCTTCTCCGTTTGCTGACTTTTAGGTCCAGGAAAGACAACACCCCCATAAGTGAACACAGGCTCCTTTGAAAGCCTCCAGGCAGGTAAACAGGAGGATGGGGGGTGAGAAGGAGGAGGAGGGAGGTTAATGTACACAGACTCCTGTTTGTGTCCTCAACTCTTTCCATTACAGCCAGAACAGAATGTTAGAACCTCAGGGCAGTTAAGTCCTCCAATACCCTGTTTTACTTTATTCAGCCGCTGGATGTCTGAGCTGCTTCTGATTCGTCCTCTGTCTCCATCTTCCTGAATCTTCGCCACTTCCTCCCTCTGTCAGGAGGAGGAGGTGTGGTTGTATTTACATGCTGTATGTTCTCACTGCCACAGAAACCAGCTGAGCCTCTATTGCGCAAACACACACACACACACACACACACACACACACACACACACACACACAAACACACCAAACAGGAAGCCTGTCTACCTGTAAATCTGAGCAGGTCACAGTTGGAACCGGCAGGTAAGTCAGACTGGATTTGTCTTACTTCTTAAACTGTTTTCATCTTTTTTTTTATATATATCAAACAATTTTTTTTACAGACACATGAAGTCTCATTGAACCTTTTTAATACAGAAGAGGGATGAGTTTTATGACAGGGAGATATGTTCACGTGGGAAACTACAAATCATTTGGTCAAAGAAAAGA
The DNA here is from genome assembly GCF_014905685.2 of Nematolebias whitei. Taxonomy (NCBI): domain Eukaryota; kingdom Metazoa; phylum Chordata; class Actinopteri; order Cyprinodontiformes; family Rivulidae; genus Nematolebias; species Nematolebias whitei. The sequence continues at coordinate 22,480,063 of NC_056511.1, read as the reverse complement.
CCTGAGAGGACGACTGAACCACGACTGGCATTCAGATTGTGTTTTTATCTTATCAAGTCTTCTTTTGTTCTACTGTCTTCTTAATTTTTACTTCCTGGCTGGTTTTTGTTGTGTCTTAAAGATGTAGTTCAGACTAATGATTTAAACTTTTCCAAACCCATAAATTAATTATCTCAGCAGGACTCACATGGTTAAATAAAGGTTAAAATAAATAAAAAAAATAACATTGGGTTCAGAGGAATGCAGGGAGGGGAGCAGAACAATGAAAACAGTGAAGCTGGTATTTCAGTCACAGAAACCAAAGCACCTGCTGGACAAAAGCCCTCCTTTTAGGTCATTTTAGATTATATTACAGGTGGGGGGTTAACAGTGACGCATGTTCAGTGTCATTCACAGATTGTTCTCGTTTACAGGTTTGTCTGTGAAAAAGAGAAGAAACACGACTTCAAGCACCTCTGTGAGGTTTTTTTTTTTTGGAAACAGACATGGACTGATCGAGGCCAGAGCATCAATAAAAATATTAACATCAAAGATCTGGACCTGTCTGACTGTGGATTACATGCCCAGCCTCCTGAGGGGAATGTTTTCTAACTGATTCCTACAAACCAACAAGTGTCTGAGATGTTCTCCACCAGGAAAAACAGCTTACCTTCACCCAGCCTGGAGGACTCCTTCTTTCCCCTCTCTTCCGCCTCCTCAATGGCTCTCTCCTTTGGTCTACCCTCATCTTCATCTTCCTCTGGCAGTGGGGACAGTGGAGCTATCGACACTGACCTTATCCTCGCTGCAGAGCTCGGCCAGGCGTTACTGGAGAAGAACGAGGAGCTGGCAGCGTCTCTTGAGCAGACGGAGAAGGAGGTGGAGGTAAGGAGAACGCTACAGTGCAGCTGATACTGGAAGAAAAAGATCACCAGACTTTTTTTTTTCTTAAACACAAACTACTTGTGAAATGCTGTGGTCTGCTTATGTTTTAATATTATAACTAAAACTTATTGGTCCTTGAAGGATCTTTGACTAACTGAACATATTAGCCTTAGTTTGAAGTTATTTATCTATTCTACTGATAATTGTTGTTTGTGACACGTGAAAACTCCTAAATGTTAAAAAAAAAAAAAAAGATTTTATTTTTTTCATTTTTCACCTAAGGACGTTGCCATTATTTTACTGGTGCAGTGCATTCTGGGAAGATGATGTATTGTACATTGGTTGTAGTGGAGACTAAAACACAAGGAGTCAAGGCTAAAAAGTTATAATGCGGCAATAAAGTTATATATTGTATTAGTCTAATATATATATATATATATATATATATATAAT
>NC_056511.1:22438556-22458746 GCF_014905685.2 Nematolebias whitei | reverse complement strand
GGGGGGGGGGCTGAATAAATAGACCTTCTCTGCACGTTGTTTTCCCCTTTTTTTTTTTTTCTTCTTCCCCCCCCCAAGAAGTTTGTGTATTTCAGATAGCTTCAAGGTGGAGGTGGGAGTGCATCAAGGATCAGCTCTGAGCCCCTTCTTGTTTGCTCTGGTGATGGACTGACTAACAGATGAGGCCAGGCAGGAATCCTCATGCACTATGATGTTTGCAGATGACATTGGAGACAGACTGGAAGTGGCAGAAATAAAAATGTTGAGGTTATCCTTAGGAGTGACAAGGATGAATAAGATTAGGAATGAGATCATCAGAGGTACAGCACAGGTTGAACAACTGGGAGATAATGTTAAGAGAGGCCAGACTGAGATGGTTTGGACATGTCCAGAGGAGGGACAGTTGGTATATTGGTAGAATGATGTTAGAAATGCAGCTGCCAGGAAAAAAACAAAGAGGAGATGTCGTTAGAGAGGACATGGAGGTAGTTGGAGTGAGGACAGAGTGAGATGGAGGAGGATGACTCACTGTGGAGAGCCCTGAAGAGGGAAAAGCTGAAAGAAGACGACACGTAAAAACCTTTTTGATTTTATTCCTAAATAAAAAATCTGTTATTTGAATGTTTTTCTTTTATCCTTTCCTGTTCAAAAGTCAGAACCAGTTAAATTTATTTAACTGTAGAAAGCTCCAAACTTTTCTTCTGTCATTTTTCTGTTTGAAGATTTATTTATTATTTGCTTTAAATCAGAGGTCTAAATGACATTTTTAAATTTACACTATCAACATTAGATTTGCAATACTATAATAAAAATAAATAGTGTCATTTTCTGTTCAAGAACCAACATATTTCACTAAAAGACATAAATTGTCTTTGTTTATTCTTTGAATGTAGTTTTTGATGAAAACATTTAATATCTTTATGTAAGGCTATTAATGTATTTCTGTTTGACTGAAAATAAATTAATTTATTGTGACTTCAGTGGAGATTATCAGTGGTCCAGATCTTAAATTTTCTGAACTTCCTTCATAGTTTTTTTTATTTATTATTTTCTCTTGATTCAAAAGCTTCAGTTTTTTTAAAGCATGAACAGAACAAGAGATGATTACACATTGAGTCACTGAACCATCCTGATTTATTTGATGAGCGTCCTGAAAACTCCTGCGTCTCCCCACCAATTGGTTCAAAATGAAGAAACCTTTTGAACAAAATGAAAAACATTTTATGAACCAAAAAAAGTAATTTTTAAAAACATTTACTAGTATTAGGCCGGACGTCACCGCTGCTTCCTCATGCTCAGTTTCTGTGACATCTTTTTTGTTTGACTCCAGCTGCGTTCAGGTGCTGGCTGAAGACGGAGAGGTTCACGTCTCCCTCTGTAATGGACAGGGTGGGACACCGGTGGACCAGCCCAGGCGTGAGCGGCACAACAGCTGGCAGGTGGTCGCCATGGCGGCCGAGGCGCATCTGATCCTCAGCGCTGTGTGTCCGTTTGAAAGTGAGAACCATCAAAGCTACAAGTGCACCGGATACAGGTAAGGAGTCAAGGTGAGTGTTCCCTGTGTGAGTCCGAGCACCTCTCTGTGTTCCTCTGGGCGTTTCTGATTTAATGCTGGTGTTTGTGCTGCAGGAGCCAAGATAAGGGCTTCCATGTGGAGAAAGCTTTGCTCCATGTGTTTGCTCGCAGCGCCCCCTACACGCCTGTTCCAGTAGTTCATATGGAGGAGGTCGTTGACGGGGAGAAGGTCCACTACAACGTACCATCCGAGCTCAGCGATCACCTGTTCAGGTGCTGGAACACAAAAACTCTTCTGTTGGACTTAAACTTCAAAGTCCATCAATGTTTATGTCTCTTCTTTCTCTTCAGGAAGTTCCTCTGCTCAGATTCTATCCATCCTGTGAAGTTGGTGCAGGACTTTGTTCTCGCGGGACTGGCAGAAGACTGGTCGGTCTCAATGACAGCAGAATCTGAGTCGTACCTCGTCGCAGCCAAACGGCTGCAGACGTGCTGCCACGGCGTTGATGCCTCACAGTGCTACTGGATCCACCAGCTCCAGAAAGACCTCACCTCTCCTGCTGCAGACGAAGACCCGGGCTCCTCAAACACAGCGGACGCTTCAGGTAAAGAGAGCAGAACGAGGAGAGGAGCTGAGAGCTTACGGCCTGCGTTTTCCCTCGATGTAAACCCTGAAGTGGGAGGTGAACTTTATTTACTGCGTCCATCGCTGCTCCTTCAGTTGGAAGAGCTTCTGACTAAAAGAGAAGAGATCATGAATAATAAAAGGCTTCAGGGGATAAATGAAGGGGATAAACAAATATGTGAGGCTGAAATAAATAAAGATGAGGCCCATGAGAGTTGTAATGGGATTAGTGGCTCGTTGTTTGGTTTTAGCGGTGTGGTGTTCAGGAACGTGCCCGTCAGCCTCTGGGCTCTGCCTGCCTTTCACCAACTGCTCCTCAGACCTTCTGTCCCTTCTCACACCGAGACAATCAAGAAGCTCGGACATAAGCTTGAAAAACTCCTCGCTCCCTACGGCATCTCCATGGTAACAGAGGGAGGAGGCCTGCGTCTAACAGCTCAGCCGATGGGTTTGATCGGTCAAGTGTTTGTAAGCGACGCAGCCAACAACCACGTCACCATCGTCGTGTCTCTTAATCTGGACCTCCTCGCCGCCCTCCTGTTTTCACTCCCCGACTGGCGGTTGCTCTGGTGTCACAACTCGCGTTTCATAAAGCAGTTTTCACTCCCGCCACCACCCGGGACGCCTTTCCGCCCTTTTTCTCTTTTCCCCGAGTCCTTCAGCTTTGACATGAGTTTCTGGTCAGGCCCTGCGTGGGACGAGAAGCTGTTTCACGCAGCGGTCCGAGAGGCCAGCCATGGCACCGTGGAGCAAGTGAAACTCGTCGACACGTTCTCGCACCCGGACCTGAGCCAGACCAGTTTCTGCTACAGACTCACCTACTGCTCACACACACACGCCGTGTCTCACACACAGGCGCTGACGTTTCACAAACAGCTGCAGCTCTTACTCACCTCCCGGCTGCAGCTCACCATCAGGTAGCTCAGAAACGTCTTACTCTGAGTGTTCGTAGCTGAAAGAAAGAAAATATTTAAAAAGTTGTTGTTGGCAGTATTTGATGCAGGACTTGTAACGCCGTTTTAATCATATAATAAAGCTGTTATTTCACCCTTCAATTGTCCTTTAACTTTATGACTATTCATTAGGCCTGTCGCAATAAACAAATCAATTAATTGCATGATAAATTAAAAGTGTCAACCTCATTTTCATTTATCAGCTTTATCGTTTCTTCATCTCTTTCTATTGAAGACACTGGATGACAAAAGGCTCAACTCCAATGCTCTTCACTGACCCCTCCCTTTCTCTTTAAAATCTGTTTTAACTGCCCAAAATCACGTTTTTGGATCATTAAAAGAAGCTAAGCTAACAGGCCGAACTCGGGGATAAAACCTCTGTCTTGCCGAAGCTCCAAAATTCACGGTTGTAACCTGTGCCTTCGTGTAAAAAGTTGTTTTTCTCTGCAAAAAGAAGCTGAGAACTTGTTTACTTTTTTTTTTTTATATATATATTAAAAGCTTTGTGTGGAAATGCTATGCTAAAGAGCTCAAACCACACAGAGCGCCCACTATTTTGAGAACCAAAAACTGAACGGAGAGATAGCCCATGTCACGTCAAGGGGCCTCCCTCCCATTTTTCTTAAAGCGACACGCTGCTCCCTCCCTCACTATCCATCCTTTGGTTCAAACAGTCTTATACTGCCACCCAGTGGTCAAAAAAGATACTACATGCAAAACAAATTAACCAACATTTCTTCTTAAATTTGACAATAATTACTAATTATCAAATTTCAAACAATTTTATCGTTTATCACAATAATTTCTGAGACAATTAATCGTCCATCAAAATTTGTTATTGTGACAGGCCCTCTATTCACATTCCTTATTTAGCTGCTTTAAAATACAATTTTTGAGTTTATAAACATTTCAGTTTATTTAAAATGCCTAAACCTGAGCTTATATCAGTTATTAATTTGTAATTTCAGTGTTTATTTGTTTATGTTGAATTTGGCTTATATAGATATAATTAAGTGTTTGAAGGGTCGGCCATCACACATGGCAAATTGAATCTAACAACTATAAGTTCATTTAGATTTATGTCATGTAGTCTGCATCAAGCCATTCCCAGGGTTTATTCTCTCCAAACTCCTTGAGGAAAAGTAACATTAAAAACATCCACTTCTGTGTATGAACTCAGATATTTTTAAATAATAAACTGAAAGGAACCATAGATGTGTTAATGACGTGTTGTTTGTGTAAACATAATTTGAACGTGTAAATTCTGAACATTGAAATAAAGTATACAGGCTTCCTGTGCAGCTTTAAATAATTTCCAGGTCCAAATATGAGAACAAGTGTATCTGCCGCCTTTGTTCTCTATTAAAGTTTCAAAACTTGAGTTTCTAAAAACAGTTCAAACAAGCAGTGTGATAATATATGAACATAAAAAATTGGCATGATTTATCCCACATTATACAACACTGTGAACTAAGCTAAGTTTTAATATAACATATATTAAATATTTACGTTGCACAAAATGTACACATCAAAAAGAAAATGTGTGGAAAATATAGGAAGCTGCGAAATTTCAAACTAAAGTGAGTAAACTTCGTAGAAAATTATTTAAACAAAAACAAATTGTTAAAAAGTGGGATTCTAGAAATTCTGAATCTTGAATTTTAATAAATTACTGAGTTCTTATGACGTTGAGGCCTAAATTGTAATGTGCATGGCCTAGTAAGTACGGTTAAACTTTTTTTAAATTAGGTATTCTAGCATTTGTGGCATTTTTAATTACCTTTTAATATTTTCAGACCATTACTTTTATTTTTTATCTTTATTATAAAACATTCATTCAACCTTTAATTGTACAGATTAGTCCCACTGAGCCTCTCTGGACTCATTTACAAGAGAGACCTGATTTTCAGAGTGATGACAACAAAGACAGCAGACAACTTGAGACGAACAAATTAAAGAAAACTGTATTAAAAAACGAAACAAAAACAGCTAGGTTGTAAAGCGATGTAAAATACACACACACACACACGCACACACACGCACACACACACACACACACACACACACACACAAAAAACACGATTGGCTTCTCAAGGTAGTTTTCCTGATCAACAACCGGAAAGAGCCGAAAATGACCGAGGAAGAACGAAGCGCGACTCGGCGTCAGCAGCGTCGGGAAACATGGCGGCCAAGGCGCTTCGGCAGCGAACCAGACGAGGCAGCAGACAAGATGCGAGTAACGTGACCGCCCCAGCCGAAGCCCGTCCAGCTAAAGAGGAGAATGTCAGCGAAGATGGTAAAACCACAGAGACACGGCAAGAGTGAGTAAAGACCCGGAGGAGCCGACATTTGAGCCCCGCGGTGCAGGAAGCTCCGGCGGAACTGACTGACAGCTAACTCGCTAACTGGCGCTATCGTAGTAATTTTAACAACAACGACTAATAACGAATAATAATAACAGCTCAGAGGTCTGAGCGCTCTTAATGCCAACTGCACTGACAGGACGTGTGCTTCCGCCTCGGTAACTAGTTCCACTCCCACCGTGTCTTTAGCAGCTGATACGTTTCATGATCAGATTCATTCATTTCTCCAGTTTATCAATCAGTTAATCAGTTATCGATTATCACAGCTGACGGCATGTTTCCTCGATCAACTGTTGCACTGAATGGAGACACAGGCACGTGACTTTTACAAGAAAGGTTTCCTATTTTTATAAGGTGACGTGTCTTACTAAAAAGATGAGGATCATACCGAGTTCTAGTCTGTCTAATCCCATGACAGACATGACAGGTATGAAACAACCGGATTAATGTCTCTGCTCCTCTAGTCACAGGCTGTGGACATGGACAGGTCAAGATCTGTCCACATGTGGACTGAACTGATTTAATAGAAGAAAGAAAAGCAGCTTTAATAAATTAAAAGTCCTCCCACTCATGTAGGGTTCAGGGATTTTAGGGCCACTTGAACTCAACATCCACAATATGGGTCAGTAAATCCAGTGGATGTTCTGACTGGTTAAATTGAATTGAAACATTTTAAGTAGGTAATAAAATGCAAACTATAAAATATAAAGAAATGTTATCCTGAAGTATCCAGCAGTTTGAAAGAGTTTAATCTAGGAATATAATTTAGAAATGCAGGTATGCACTCCGTGTAAACAAACCACTGTTTTATTTTCTGACGTCACAGAAGACTATCCTACAATGACAATGACCATAGTCCTTGTAGGTAAACTAATCTAAAATATATTTTCTAGAGAATGGGTGAAATGCATACTGTTTTCAAATCTAATTTATTTTTGATGGTTTAGAAACATATCTGTGTGCTTTACGTAATAAATGTTAACGTAAATGCGTATTAAATTGTCAGTCTTCTTGATCCTAAATGAATCATCTTTGGGCATCACCATTGTTCACCTGTTTTCAATCACTTCGGCTGATTCTGTAGGGAAACAGACATACATGGTAGTTGGGAGTCTTTTACATATTTTTGTCTTCAAACAACTAATTTAAGAATACATTAACCACTGACACAAAATAAAATGGGAAAAAAAAAAACTGAGGTACCAACTTTTATTTTGATGCGTGGCTGCATCAAAACTTTAAAATAAGTCCCTATCAAAAATTGGGTTGCCCTGTAAAAATCAAAGATGGCCACCACCACACCCACTGTGTGTAATTCAATCACCACTAACATTAGAGGAAACAATGCTTTCTAGTTTTTATTTTGCTTAAAGGCATAAAAAAACAACAAATCCTTATTTAAACTGTAAACATTTTTGACCATTTGAGACTGAAAAATAAAATATAATCAATAATAATCAATTCAAATCGATCAGCAACATTTTAACTCAGTGTTATATAAAACACTTTGGCCTAAAAAACAATAATGAATAAAACAATTTGTGCTGATTTATTTATTTAATCAAAATGAGGAAGTCGGGATCAATGAGCAAACTCATCGATAAAACTAAAACATTTTGTCAACAAGAAAAGAGGAAAGAGTGGGCAGGTGTCGCTCTCGCTTGAGTTTACTCTTTGTTGCGTGCGCGCTGTGAGTGATGTCCAGGGTGCGTGGACATAAAAACAGCAGAGGAGGTGTCGGGAGTTATTTATTTATTGTCTCAGCTGCAGAGAGGAGCGACACGGTTCGCGCATGGCTCCCAAAACGACAAGACAGACATATTTGTTCATAACTTTATTATTAGTAATTCTGAGAGACACGAGCAAACAGCTGCCGGAACGCACGCAACAAAATGAGAATGGTGAGAAAAGAAAAAAAAAACCTGCGGCAAAAAAAGCATGTTCCCCGGGGGTCACATGCCCCCAGGGGGGTGCGCCCCACTATTTGAGAAGGACTGATCCTTGGAGGCCAAGGCCACCATTGGCCACCCCCTGGCTCCACCATTGCACCTGGTGGTGGATAAAATTGCTTCCTCCACTCTCCAGGATTCGACTCTCTGCACTGCCTCGGATAAAAAAAGAAAGAACATAACCTCCCTCCGTTCTTCGCCACAATTTAACTCCTACCCACAGTCCAGCAAAAAAAAAACCTCACTAATCTCAAAAACTCAAAACAGTCACTGTTCAAATCCCTCAGTGACGGGGACATTAACTTGTTCCACTTGGATACTCATCAAGGAGCCGAACTTTGCTGTAACCTTCTAAAGTGTTCTGTGGCATCAGGATGTCAGAGACAAACTAAAGTGTGAAGTAAATCTGGATAAAGCAGGGAACAGATGTGAACACATTTGGTGTGTATTTTATATTATAATGGCCTTTCTTTAATTAGTACTTGTCTTTACTACGTGCCTGTTTAAGTCTTGTTGCCAGTTTAATTTAGCTCATGCTAATTAAATTAATTAATTATGTTTGTAAATTCTGTCCAGAGCTGAGTGCAATAAAAACCTATGCTTCAAGTTTGTCTCTTAACTCTTGATATGCATTAGCAGTTTAAGATTTATCGACTTGATTCTTCTTCATTTACTCGCCGTGTCTTGTCTTCATCAGGTCGATAAGTCGAGGGGGGCAGGTGTGGGCTCCAGAAGGGTCGACAGCTTTTAAATGCCTTCTCTCTGCACGCTTCTGCGCAGCTTTGCTCAGCAACATCTCCGACTGCGATGAGACATTTAACTACTGGGAGCCCGTGAGTGCAGAACCGTGAACGCCAGCGCTCTGTCACTGATGGCACTAATAAAACGTTACCTTGAGTGTGCGACGGAGTGAAGTTTCACGTCATGCTGTGTTTCTACAGATGCACTTCCTCTTGTACGGCACAGGAATGCAGACATGGGAGTACTCTCCGTTGTACGCCATCAGGTCCTACGCTTACTTATGGTTGCACGCTCTGCCTGCGTGTTTGCACGCTCATGTTCTGCAGACTAACAAGGTAACTGCTCTCTGCTGTTACTTCAGCTGACCGTGTAGGGATTTAATCCTTAAACCTCCGATTCAGTTGGACAGTTTGTCTTTCTGTCCTGTCACCTGCACAGCAGCGTTCTGCTGTTTAAGAACGTTTCAATAAAGTTTTAGTTTGCTCTGTGTTGCAGGTGTTGGTGTTCTACTTCGTGCGATGCGTCTTGGCGTTCTGCTGCTGCATCTGTGAGCTCTATTTCTACAAGTGAGTTTATTTTATTTTATTTTTTCCTAAATGCATGTTAAAGTTGGAGCACTTTCAGTTTTTGGCCTAATTGTGAACAATTTTACGCTGCCTGGCCACAAGACTACGACGGAGCATTGGGGCCACGCTAAGAAAAAAAACAATTAAAAGCCATAAAATTACGAGAATAAAGTCATACAAGACTTTTTTTTTTCAGCTCTTGATTTATTTCTTTATTTATTTTCTTAATTTCTACGGGTCAGATCCACAACGTGACCTGCCAAATCAATCCAGTAGTCATGTCAGCAAATGACCAAGCCCAAGATAAATGCTCCTACCTGTACCACCTTACTGTACGCAGGTTCAAAGCCCTGGTACTGATAATAATCTGATGTGCTAACAGATTAACTATCTCATTTGTAAATCCAGTACCAAAGTATAATTTAACAAGATGCTCAACATTCTTCATTTTACCACAGTTAAAATGCAGTAAACTCTGCTTTTTCCTGTCGGAGTTCGGATAATATTACGACTCATTCATCTTCAGATTGGTCATTTGCTGACACACCTACTGGATTGATTGACAGGTTGCGTCATGGCTCCGACTCATGAGGGGAAAAAAAAGAGCTGCAAAAAGTCTCGTACGACTTTATTCTCTTAATATTAAGACTTTATTCAACTTTATTCTCATAATTTTATAGCTTTTAATTTATTTTTTTTAGCGTGGCCCTAAAGCTCCGTCATACAAAACCCCCAGTTTTAGCTTAAAGCTGGTTTGAAAAGGTTCTGCAGTGATTAACGTGGTTCTCCTCACGTTTATTTCTCTCTAGATGAGTTCCTTTTTATCCTCGACTTCAAAATAGAAAATTATAAGTTTGCATCAAGCAAAGCCAATTCAACTAAAGAGACTAATGAAGTACTAATGAGTGACTAATGAGGTCTGAGTCGATTCCCTCTCAGTCAAGTGATCTGGAGCTGCTTCAGGTCTACAAGACATCAGATGAGTCCTGTAGGCTCCTGGACTCCAACTGTAAATAAATTGATCTTTTTAAATCATTTCTACACATGCTGTGTCCTCTACACGCCTTAGAGTCTGTGGGTGTTCTACTTTCCTGTGTTTAAAACAAGATTTTAATAAAAACTAAATGCATCCAGGCTGAAAATAACGAACTACATGAGCTCATTGAAACACTGCCATGACAAATATATAAGAAGGTCATTTTGTGTGTGGCTGAGTGATGTTTTGTATCATAATGCCTAATAAATGGGATTAAAGTGTTTGTTTGTGATGCAGGGCAGTTTGTAAGAAGTTTGGTTTGCACGTGGGCCGTCTGATGTTGGCGTTCCTCGTCCTGAGCACGGGAATGTTCTGCTCATCTGCAGGTTCGTCAAATTTACCAAACTTTATTTTTTATCTTTTGAGGTTTGTTACTTTTTTTAAGGAACTTATTGCACAGTGAATTGTCATGTTTAGTGAAATAAATAAACTATAATTAGTATTCCTCCTGGAGGAGTGGTGGCGCAGAGGTTAGAGAAGACGAGCTTGTGAACGGTAGTTCGCCGGTTCAACTCCCTGAACTGACAACATCAAGTGGGTGGGAAAGGTGAAGCACTCACACCTGCATCCACCATCATTTGACCCACTCTGGGCCCTTGAGCAAGGCCCTTAACCCCCACCATCTGCTCCCCTGGGTGCCCCATGCAGCTCTCTGCTCCACACAGAGGGCTGTGGCAGCTCTGTGTCTGGTTGCATCAGGAAGGACATCCAGTGTAAAAACAATCACCAAATCTTCGTGCGAGTTAGTTCGCTGAAGAATGGAGCAGCTGAAAGAAGAAAAACAAAGTTTCTCCTCATTTTGAACCACCTGGTTTGTCATTTTTCAGCTTTCCTGCCTTCGTCTTTCTGCATGTATATGACTCTGGTGGCCATGACCGGGTGGTTCCAGGACTCCACGCCGTTGGCCGTGATGGGTGTAGCTGCAGGTGCGATTGTTGGGTGGCCGTTTTCTGTTCTCACCGGGTATGACAGCTAATTTCACTCGCTGACAGTTTTCCCGGGCAGGCTTGTAGCAACATGTAACTTTAAACACTTTTTTTTTTTTTCTCCTCAGGATTCCCATTGCGTTCGATCTGCTGGTGATGAAGAGGGAGTGGAGAAGTTTCCTGATGTGGTCCGCTGCTGCTCTCCTGCTGCTGCTGGTCAGAATCATCACAGGAATTCACACACACACAAAAAAATTAAAATTAATAAAATCAGTAAATATTAACAGACTGTTTATTTCTGTGTTTGTTTAAAGCTTTTTGTACTACAATCAAATTTAGATGAAAAAAGGAAATTGGGTTTTAAATGTATCAAAGAATAAAAATAAATCGTCTTCTACACATGGGTCCATTATTCTTATTTGAACCTGTCTGTTCCTCTCAGGTTCCCCTGGTGGCTGTGGACTCCTTCTTTTATGGAAAACCAGTGATAGCTCCACTCAATATTCTTCTGTATAACGTCTTTACTCCACATGGACCTGATCTGTACGGTAATTTACACGTTACTGGCTTTTTTAATTATATTTGCATAAAAATCATTCATAAAGGTGAACAGTTGCATCAAACTCTTCAATATTTAGTTTTTAAGCTGCTTCAGAGTTAGTTTCTTGTAATATTGAGGACAGAAGTCTGCAACCTTCAGGTTTAAAAGAGTCATTTCAACCATTTTCTACTGAATAAAGTTTGTTTGGAGCCACAAAACCTACATCTTGACAAAACATACTTAATGTTTTTTTTAAAAATATATCTATACTACAGTAGTCCCTCGCTACTTCGCGGTTCATTTATAACAAATTTGCTCTATTGCAGTTTTTCAAAATAAGATTGGACATGACACACAAGTGGCTGATTGATGGATGAGCTGTACGAGCAGCATGGAATTATTATTTAAAATAAATTATTTTAAATTATTTAGCACTTGCTGCTCCTTTGTGCAGTCCACAACTGCAGAAAAAGCTTCCTCCTGCGCCTCCTTCCTTACTGCTGCAGGATAAACTTCCTCCTGCAGCTGAACAGCTGATCTGCGTGCAAAGCGGAGAAGTGGGCGTGGCCAAGAGCGCTTGCAGGTGGCTGAGAGCAGCCCCCACGATAAACGAGGGACTACTGTATATACTGTATTAAAAAATGCAGTTTAACTGTGGCTTTCTTCTATTTTAGGTGTTCAGAAAAAAGAATAAAAATTAATTTGTGTGTTTGTTTCTACAGGAACAGACTGAGTCCTTCAGGTTTTGTAAAAAACAAAATAAAAATAAAAACGTTACACTTAGAGATAAATTAAGTTGAAATCTGAAGTCTTCAGAATATAAACTTTTACATTTTCAATCACAAATCTTTTACTCAAGGCAGGCCTTGACTTTTATGTTTTACATTTTTAAAATAAACTAGCTGTATGTTTTTGTCAAACCCAACAGACGTGCACAACTTTTATTTCTGTGTTTTCAGCAGTTTTGTCTTAAATTAGTTGAAAACGGTGAATTTTCCAGTCAATTCGAAGAACGACAACAGTGATTCAGAAGGTTTTATAAAAGTTTAATGACTCAACAGATTAGAATGAAAACATTCGGCTGATTCTGGTGCTAAAATCGGAATAATTTCTGTTCCAGCCTGAGCTCACAGCTTTATTATTCTGCAGAAGGTTCATGCTCACATTGTAAAATGATTGGACAGGTAAATGGCAGTGTTGCTTTTTGAAAAATTTTTTTAAAAGACTCAGGCTCATGATGTTTTTAGTCAAAGTTAAGAAGCTTCAGCGGTTCTGAAATTTCATGACGTTTGTGAAAACTTTGATTACTGCCTCTATAGGTGGTGTTTATACCAGTTTAGCTTCTGGAGGAAATGCAGGGATGTAAATGGAGCTGATTAGTTATTTGTTAAGACAAAGTTTGACCACTACGGGACACAATGTTCTGCTTATACTTAGGAGATTAAATCTTTTGACTTTTTAAGACCTTTAGAGCCAAACGAGTTCAGAGAAAACTCATTTCTTCTGTCAGACACAGGTTGACGTGTAAATTTGGAGCTGATCGCTGTTTTTGCCGTTCATATGATTTTTTGTTTAAATTTTACTCCAGCTGCTCAGTGATGTTTGTTTTTTCTGTTTTCTGTGATTTATACACGTGTACTCGTGCGCCTCCACTCTCAGGGACGGAGCCATGGCATTTTTATTTTGTTAACGGAGTCCTGAACTTCAACCTGGTGTTTGTTCTGGCGCTCTTCTCCCTGCCGCTCACGGCCCTCATGGAGACGCTGCTGCACAGGTTCAATGGTGAGGACTGGCTGTTGTTGTTTGTTGTTGTAATGAGGAAATGTGGTGCTGATCAGACTTAATGTTAGGCGTTAAAATGATAAACCATCAGCTTCAGTGCAGCCATAATCCAAATCTGAATGTAAAACGTGGGTTATCTCTGCTGTCTGGTTCCTGTCAGCTCCTCTTGGGATGTGATTTATTTGTAGTTATTATTTTCAGTGCAGAACCTGGGCCGTCCGTACTGGCTGACTCTGTCTCCCATGTATCTGTGGATGCTGGTTTTCTTCACTCGACCTCACAAAGAAGAACGTTTCCTCTTTCCCATCTACCCTCTCATCTGCCTCAGCGGCGCCGTGGCGCTCTCCTCTCTGCAGGTCTGAGGCGTTTTATCCTCTGTAAGTCCCACATTCAACGTTTAAAATCAGCTCAAATGAACTGGGTTTTATTTTTCCCAGAAATGCTACCACTTCCTGTTCCAACGTTACCGACTGGAGCACTACACCGTCTCGTCCAACTGGTTGGCTTTGAGCGCCGTTGTCGTCTTTGCCGCCCTGTCTCTGTCTCGCTCAGTCGCCCTCTTCAGAGGTGTGGGTCCAAAAGACGCAACACCAACAGCTCAGTACAAAACAATTTATTTACGTTTGCTCTGCGTTTACAGGTTACCATGCTCCTCTGGACCTGTACCCAGAATTTCACCGCATCGCCAAGGACCCGACTCTTCACGCCGTCCCCGACGGCAGACCTGTCAGCGTGTGCGTCGGCAAAGAGTGGTACCGTTTTCCGAGCAGCTTCCTGCTGCCACACAAGTCAGTGTCCATGAGTACCATGCAGGTCCTAATGCTACTATAGAATCATTTTTCTAGAAGTTTTAAAGGAATCTGTTGTTTGTTGTTAATTAGATGATGTGAAATTTGGTCTAGAAAGAATCGAGTGCAGTACTGGTCCTTAAGGCTGCAACCAGAACTCTCCCAACATCAGTATTGTTCAAAAGTCTTAGGCTACGTTCGCAGATCTTAATGCTCAGATCCAATTTTTTGCGTGCCTGTTCAGATTCTAATTTAAATGCGGCCTCCATCAGGCTCCAGTGTGACCCATTTACAGTTCTGAGGCGACCTGCAGACGAAAATGTGACGTTAGACGCAGCACGCTGTACTTACAAAAAGAAATATGGATGCTACGCATGTTAGCGTGTGTGATTCTGATGTTACTGTGCAAACAGAACAGATTTTTTTTTTTATTAGACCTTTATTTATACAGGTTAGTTCCCACTGAGCCTCGGAGACTCATTTACAAGAGAGACCTGTTTCATACAACATACAGAGTAGATGAGGAAAAGAGAACACAAAGGTGGAGGAAGCCCAAAAAATCATGTCTCACACTATTTTCTAACTTGGAAACGGTATAAAAGATGCAATTTTTAATTCAACCTTTATTTAGACAGGTAAATCCCATTGAGTCTCGAGGACTCATTTACAAGAGACCTGATTTCAACAAAGAATGATGACAATAATGGACAACAGCAACAACAATAAACAATTATAAAAAGTCATACTGCAGGGTTTTTTTTAAATAAAAGATATAAAAGACCTAGAAGACTAAAATAAAAGACCTCGCAACATAAAGCTGCAACATACAATGACATCATAATACATTTATGTACAGAGGTCAGCAAAGGTGGTGAGTTATTCATAGACACTCCAGAAAAATTACAATTTGGCAGGTTTGTTTGGTCCAGTGTTTACATTTGATCTGACTTCTCCTCCGGTGCAACGTTGTATTTTTGGAACCTGAGCAACGTACTGAAGATAAAAACAAACTCAAATAGGCCTGTCACGATAACAAATTCTGCTGGGCGATTAATTGTCTCAGAAATTATTGCAGTAAACGATAATATTGTTTGAAATTTGACAATAATTAGTAATTATTGTCAAATTTAAGAAGAAATGTTGGTTAATTTGTTTTGTTGTAGTACCATTTTTGACATGGGAGGGAGGCCCCTTGACGTGACATGGGCTGTCTCCTTCCTTTTTTTTGGTTCTCAATATGGCGGACCCTCGGTGTGCTTTGAGCTCTTTAGCACAGCATTTTTCACATAATAAAAAAATCAGTAAACAAGTTCTCAGCTTCTTTTTGCAGAGAAAAACAACTTTTTACACGAAGACAAGTTTCAACCATGAATTTTGGAGCTTCAGCAAGACGGAGGTTTTTTCCTAGAGGTCACCCTGTTAGCTTAGCTCGTAGCTTAGCTTCTCAGCTTAGCTGCTTTTAACGATCAAAAACTTGACTTTGGATGGTTAAAATGGATTTTAAAGAGAAAAGAGAAAGGGAGGGGTCAGTGAAGAGCACCGGAGTTGAGCTTTTTGTCATCCAGTGTCTTCAGTAGAAAGAGAGAAACAATAAAGCCGATAAATGAAAATGAGGTAAATAATTTTCATTTATCATGCGATTAATTGATTTATTGTTTATCGCGACAAGCCTAAACTCAAGTTTTGATTCCATCACGTTAACATCAATATGGACCAACACCAACGATGGTATCAGATGTTGCTGTAGACTCTCAGTCATCCAGGACATGGGAGTAAAAAAAAAGACAGAAGCAGCTGGACTTTAGTTTTGTATCTGAAGACGTGTGGAGTTCAAGGTTTAAGCTGCATGTTGGTATCATTATTTGGATCGGTCCACCCCCACCTCACTGATGTAAGAGATGGATTAAATGAGACGTGACCGCTCAGACTGATGTCGCTTTGAAGAACATCAGTTATGGATCTGATTCAGTACCACAGATGGAAAAGACCAGGGTCGGATTAGAAAAAAAATCTGATTTGTCACGTTCAGATGGTCATAAAAAATTAGATGAGTTATATTTGCCTGCAGTGTGGACATAGCTTTAGACATTATTGCTCTCTTTGCTTTCTGTCACTAAGTTTAACCGTGATTAGTTTTAGATTAATTTTTAATCCTCTGATCTTGTTTCACTCCATTTGACACTTTGGCTGCAGAAGAAGCATTTTCAATAAGCTTGTATAAATGGCACAGATTTTCTGAAAAGTGGATTCACGTTAGTTCTATGTTTTAAATGTAAACCCGTCTTGTGCCTCTGTCGAACAGCTGGCAGCTGCAGTTCATCCAGTCTGAGTTCAAGGGGCAGCTTCCTCAGATGTTCGCCTCCGGCCCTCTGGCCACGCAGATCATCCCCTCTCATATGAACGACCAGAACCTGGAGGAGCCGTCCAGATATGTGAGTGACACAAAGGCGTCTGTCTTGTTGCTGCTTCGGGTTGCTGAAGGTTGGTTCTGTGCAGGTAGATGTAAAACAGTGCCACTACCTGGTGGACCTGGAGACGGACGAAGAGACGCCGCTCGAGCCTCGTTACTCAGCCAACAAAGAGGAGTGGAGCGTCATTTCTTATAAACCTTTCCTTCAAGCGTCAAGGTGTTTTATTTATTTTTATACTCGCATATTCTTAAAGTCACATTTTTAAGGAGGTGCATTTTTTTTAAAATCCCATCTTTTTTTTTTTTTTTTCAGTTCCTCTCCTTTCTTTAGAGCTTTCTACATCCCGTTTTTATCCGACCGTCACACCGCCTACAGGCGCTACGTCATCCTGAAACCACGAAGGCAGAAGCTGCCTCGGAAACGGACCCACGGCTGACCTTTGAACTTCAGCCTTCAACCAAACCCTGAACAAAAGCAGTGGATCAGATCTGCTCTGAGCTGCTGGTTGTCTGTTTGTGTGTCCGTCTGCATGTGGTTTGTCTCATCAAACGTGAAGATATCTGAGGACTAAATGTCTGTGTGGAGGTATGACTGGTAGTCTTCAACTGTTTTTTTAATTCCTTTGGTTTCTTTTTTTTTTACTTATTTTGTGTAAAGATGTCTTAAAAGGGGCCTGCCACCACAGGAGTTTACACTAAATTAACCTTTAAAAGGCCAACACACACAAACCCAAGTGTTTTTTTTATTTTTTTTATTTTGTTTTATGTTGTACTTGAAAATGTGACTTGGATGGAAGAATTCCTGAACACTTGATCCAAGATGTCATGTAATGAGAGGAGACCGCTGGAGACGAACGAGGGTACGTCATTAATTTAACTTGAAATGTGAATAAAAACACGATTGACTGCCATTATAACACCGCCGTGTACTTTATTTGAACAAACATACAAACCACTTGTAGATTACACATTCTGAATAAATAACACTAATGCTGTTTTATCATGCCTTCAAACTCATGCTGAGGTTGCAGGCGCTGAAGACCAGTTTACTGAACAAAAACCACTGGTTTTAAGACAAAACCTGGAATAAAAATCTAATAACAGAAGTTCAGTTCAGTTTATTTATAAAGCGCCATATCACAACAGAAGTCGTCTCAGGGCACTGAACGGAAACATTCACTTACATATAAAAATCTGTTAACGTTATTTAAGATGAGTTTTCACTTCATCGCAGTCTCCCATCCTAAGCAAGTGCAGAGGCAACAGTGGAAAGGAAAAAGTCCCTCATGAGGAAGAAACCTCCAGCAGAACCAGGGTCAGGGCAAGCGGCCATCTGCTTCAACTGGTCCATCAAGTTCCTCACAGGTTTCAATTTAAGGCGAGTTTAAAACTTTTTTCATTAATGACTGCAAACAAAAATATCCAGGACTTACAAACTGATCTGAGCAGGTAAAATCAGCACAACAGGACCGTGCTAACAAGCTACAGCACATACAGCTCTGTTTTTGATTTGTGAAGCTGCCGATGATCCACCTGCCTGCAGCTGTTTTCTTAGTTTTATGCTCATCAGTGATGCAGTTCTGTTAATGGGAATAAAAACGTCCTGAGATGATTGGTTCTGGAGGACCTGCTCATGAAGAAAACTCCATCAGTTTAGATTTGCTGTCAAACTAAAACAGGATAAGAGTCATGCTACTGAATCAGACGCCACTTTTTTCTTCTTCATGCATTAAAAGGACACCAACTCAACAGCCGTGTGTGCGTGAGACGTCTGTGTGAAGTTGTGCATCCAGCCTCCAGATCAGATGTTTACTTCAGTCTGACTTCACCTTGTTGGATTTTATTCATCCATCCATTATCTTTACCCACTTCTTCCTTTTCGGGTCACGGGGGTCACAGACTGTTGAATCAGTGGAAATGTTTTCTGCGGTCAGCTCTCGCTCTGTCTGGACGCACGAAAACATTGCAGTGATTTGATCTGGCTGGTTTTAAACGTATCAATATTTAATATCTCTGCCTCTGTAGCAGTGTAATAAAAAGTCTGAGCTCAGTAAAACTCTAATGGAAGCATCAGACGGACTGACCTGGGTTTAAATTAATTTTTGTTTGTGAGCCCTACCAACTAAATTATGGTCCACTGACGGCGTACAAGGCTGAAGCTTTTACCGACGGATACACCAAACCTTAAAGAGAGAGTTCAGATCTTTGGAGTGAGGTTCTGTGAAATAATAAACAGTAGTTTACCTGCTACAGGTAGCTGTACGAGCAACCTCAATTTGGAGAAAACTTTTTTTTTTTACAGGAATGAGCTGGGCTGTTGTTACGCTGTAGTGTTTTGCATTATTAGTGTTTAGCGTACATCTTTGCTCTTGTAGCGCACCGTTTGGCTTTCGTTTATATCTTTAGTGTATATCTATACTGTTTCTTTTTATGCTTTATATTTTTGCTATTGTTGGATGCAACTGGGACTCTGAGTACATAATTTAGTTCCACCTCATGTACCACATGTGGTAAAATGACAATAAACCCACTTGAACTTGATTAACGAGATAATGGCTAGTCTGAACAAATCGGCTCCAACGTCAAAAATATCACGTTCAAATATTTTATAAACCTCGACGTCACAGCAAAATTTACATTACATGGTTGTTTACATATAATGAAACAGCTAAAATAGCAGCAGCTAGCATCTCTGGTGCAGGAATATCAAAATGATATTTCTGCTGGAATAATAAAGTTTAAAGGTTTATAAGATAACATCTGCATGAACCGCCAGGATTTTTTTCATCTTTGATTTGTTTTAAGACATATGTGTCAAACTCGAGGCCCGGGGGCCAAATGTGGCCCTGTTATCTGGTCCCCTAGACGTTATTTGTAATGCAAAACACTTTTATCACTTTAATTTTTACAGTAATCTTTGGTTATGATGTCAAAAGTGCAACAGAGAACATCAAATGAGACCAATCAAACTCTTGTGGAGGAACCTGCAACCAAGAACAGATGCTGAGTATCTGACTTGAGTTAATGTAGATTCTAAAACTGGCCCTTTAATTTGAAAAGGGTTTTAATTTTGGCCCCCTTTTGTAAGTGGGTTTGACACCCCTGTTTTAGGATGTCAGGAATCTATTTTGGTCTGGTTCCACTCAGACTAACAGTTAGCTCATCCATCTGAACTAAACTATTTCTCCAAACTGAGATCGTTCAAAGAGCTATCTACAACAGGTAAGATATTAACTGTTCAAAAGCTTTCCACAAATCAAACTATGATATTTAAACAGAAGCATTCCTGGTAACAAGGTCAAACGTCCTTCTGTTTAAAATGTTGGGTCCTTCTGTTGAGGTTTGTATTCCTAATGAAAGATGGTCCGACTTTACGTCACATCAGCTCCAACTAGCAGCAGGTTACAGCTGCCTCAGCAGTCAGTGAGGTTTCACTTCATCTCTTGATCTGCTTTAATGCGCACATGCACAGTGATTGATGAAAGCTCAGTAGTTTTCTCTGTTGATCCAGTCCTGTTCGGTGAAGTACCTCCGTCCATCCAGGTTCAGCCCGTTTCTGTAGCAGTCCAGGTTCGTGTGGAAGGATTTCCGGTTGCCGTAAGTTCCCAGGGTGGTTTGAAATGTGTCGTGCTTACCGTTGGTGCTGTACGTCTGATAGAGGTCCACTTTTCCCGTTTGTGCTCCAAGTTTCAGGTTGGGGTCAGAGAGGTCAGCCGCGACCCGGAGGCCGCTGCCATACAGGCCGTGGTCTCCGTGCATGCTGCTGCTGTAGAGCTCGCTCTTGGTGGTGCGGCGACCCAGACTCCGATCGTAAAACTCTCGGTTTCTGCTGCAGCCCAGGCTGCCGTCATTCAGCTCCCTCTTTGCTGGGCGGCCCAGGCTGCCGTCATTCAGCTCCCTCTTTCCCGGGCGGCCCAGGCTGCCGTCGTTCAGCTCCCTCTTTGCTGGGCGGCCCAGGCTGCCGTCATTCAGCTCCCTCTTTCCCGGGCGGCCCA
>NC_056511.1:22435190-22438546 GCF_014905685.2 Nematolebias whitei | reverse complement strand
GCGGCCCAGGCTGCCGTCATTCAGCTCCCTCTTTCCCGGGCGGCCCAAGCTGCCATCGTAGAATTCCCGGACGCCACGGCGCCCGAGGCTGAGCTCATTGAGGTCAAAGTTCAGGTAACCGCTCTCTGTGCTCGCCAGAGTCACGAAGCCACTCTCGGTGTCCCGGGCGCCCAGGTTGTCGTAGTCTCCTGTCGGGGTGTCGGTGTCCGGGGAGGAGCACAGGAAGGAGGTGTTTCTGGTCTCAGGCCGAGCTGAGACCAGGTCGGCGTCCTTCTGGGAGTGGATGATGTTGTAGACGTCAGCGGACGGACTGGGATGAAGGCCTGGTTCTGTCTGACACACTTCTGACTTCTGCTCCTTCCTCCTCCTGTTTCAAAAACAAACACATAAACAAACAAACAAACAAACAAATAAGCGTCAACAGCAGAACACCTCGAGCTGAACCATAAAATGGAAACTGAACTGTAGACCAGCGCTAAACCAACTATCTGTGTTACCGTTCGAGGTGGTAGTAACTGACAGTCATCCCCAACACATAGGGAAAGCTACAGATCTTTATTTAAAACTTTGGCCTCTGAGTATTATTACTTTCGTTAAAACTGTGGTATCCAGCTGTTGTAGAAAAGTTTTTAAGAATTAATTTAAACAAACGGCAACAGCTGCTTTGTCAGCCAGAAGAATGGAAGCCCACGTCTGCCACTTTGAAAGAAAAAAACACAAAGCACAGATTATAATTCAGAGTTATTGTCTCAGTGTCTCGGCCTTCATTTGAGCACCATTCACTCTGACTAACAAGAATTTTACAGTTATTAATGTACTTGCATAAAATCAGGCACCACGCCCCCAAATCTTTTCGTAGCTATGTCTTTCACTTTGGCTTTATATTGACTCGTATATAGACGTATTTATAAATTAATTTTCTCATTACTTTACGTGGGCAGCACGGTGGCGCAACTGGTAGAGCTGCTGCCTCTCAGTGAGCAGGTCCCTGGTTCAAACCCCAGTCCAGGGGCCTTTCTGGGTGGAGTTTGCATGTTCTCTCCGTGCATGCGTGGGTTTTCTCCAGGTGCTCCGGTTTCCTCCCACAGACCAAAAACATGCATGTTAGGCTGATTGGTAACTCTTAATTGTCCCTAGGTGTGAGAGAGTGAATGGTTGTTTGTCTCGTTTGTCTCTATGTGGCCCTGTGATGGACTTGCAACCCATCCAGGGTGTATCCCGCCCCTCACACAGTGATTGCTGGACATGGGCACCAGCGACCCCCGTGACCCAAAATGAAATAAACGGGTAAAGATAATGGATGGATGGATGGATTATTTTACGTCGTGGTAGTGATGATGTCTAGATGACTGCAGAGCAGCTGGAACAGCTGCATATTCATCCATTATCTTTACCCACTTCTTCCTTTTTGGGCCACGGGGGTCACTGGTGCCCATATCCAGCAGTCACTGCGAGAGGCGGGGGACACCCTGGACAGGTCTCCAGTCCATCACAGGGACACATAGAGACAAATGAGACAAACAACCATTCACTTTCTCATTCACACCTAGGAACAATTTAGAGTTACCAATCAGCCTAACATGCATGTTTTTGGTCTGTGGGAGGAAACCAGAGCACCCGGAGAAACCCCACGCATGCACACAAGAACATGCAAACTCCACCCACAATGGCCCCCTGGGCCGGGGTTTGATCCAATGACCTTCTCCCTGAGGTAGCAGCTTTACCAACAGCACCACCATGCCCAGTTACATATCAGTTATCTACCGTAATTTCCGCACTATAAGCTGTTACTTTTTTTTCACTGGCTTTGAACACCGCGGCTTATACAATGCTGCGGCTAATTTATGGATTATTTTTGTTGGACAGGTTAACGAGCTTCATGCCGCCAAAATATTTAGCCTCGTCACACCCGGACATGCATAGCTGCCCAATATACGTCTCTCGGGTGGTGGGTCCTCATGACTCAATGAGAATACTTGTATAAATAAAGGTTAAAAAAAAAATCTGACCAATGAAATCATTGGTCCACTGAGGAGAGGGAAACTTCATTTCCCCCCACTCCCATTCTCTCCTCCCCTCCTCGTTGTGCCCCCAAGGAGGGGGGGCAACATGATGAAGATGTGCGGGAGGAAGGTGAAGATGGTGATCGGTGACTTCCTGGTAAGCTACTGTATTTTTTTTTTTTACCAGCCGTGTTACAGGCACTGTTCAGAAAAAAAAATACTGTACATGTTTGTGTATGTTACCGGTACGTATTTAATTAAAAGTATTAAAAAAAAAAAAATTTCTGTGTAAATATCTTGTGTTACAATGTGAACACCTGTGGCTTAAAGACGAGTGCGGCCTATATATGTACAAAAATTGTATTTTTATTTATTTTTTCATTTAGTGGGTGCAGCTTGCACTCAACAGTCCAGAAATGACAGTATATGCATGTTCAATGAACCATGAAACTAGACCACAAAGTAGTGACTGTAAAGCGCTCGGTGACACTGTGAGGTGTGGCCTCCTTGAAGGAACACAGCTAAGACCTGTTGTCAGTCGTTGATAATTACTGCAGGTTTGAAATCAATTCATTCTGGAGAATCCCCCTGATGTCTCTTCATCAACAAAGACTTACCAGCACACGTGAGTAATGCAGATTTCTTTCTTCCTGGAGGATTTAGACTAAAATCAGGTTTAAAAATGTTTGCAGGCTTTTGTTTTTCTCACCGTCGGCCCGGCAGCTTGAAGCAGCAGACTCCCAGCACCGTTAGCAGCAGGAGCAGGAGGGGGATGCTGGGAATGATGACGTAAACTAAATTCACAGCTGAAAATCACAGAAACGTTACAGACCCACAGTTAGAAATGAGCTCAGAGGTTCGGGGTAAATCGTGACGGTTGAAGGACCTGCTCCCTTGTTCTGGTTTTGGTCCCTCGGATCCCACGGAAGCGCAGATGGAAAGACGACATCTGGACAGAAAGACGTCTGGTTTGTTAAATGTGCCGAGCTGCTGCGGCGCTGTTACCAGTGACTCACCTGTCTGAGTGGAGTTGGCAGGCGGGGTGGGCTCCGGTGGTTTCTCTGGAGAAAACAAATGATTGATTTAACATTTATTGAGTTTCGTTTTCAAGGGAGAGCGCAGCAGACGGACCTGCAGTGTATTTACAGATGAAGTTGTTCTTGGTTTCACAGTTGTCGTCGTTCCACTGGAACATGTAGAGCTCCCCCTGACCCGCCGGGGCGGACGGCTGGTGGTACATGACGACACACACTTCGTACCCGCAGGACGGCTCATCCACGTGCCAGTTCCTACAACACACAAGTACACAAAGTTAACACAACACACAAGTACACAAAGTTAACACAAAACACA
>NC_056511.1:22433661-22435180 GCF_014905685.2 Nematolebias whitei | reverse complement strand
CACAACACACAAGTACACAAAGTTAACACAAAACACAAGTACACAAAGTTAGCAAAGCACATACTGTAGGTACACAATGTTAACACAAAACACAAGTACACAACATGTTAACACAACACACATGTACACAACACATTTAGACAGCACACAGGTACACAACACGTTAAAACAACACACAGGTACACAACACATAAAAACACAACATGTTAACACAACACACATGTACACAACATGCCAACAGACAAATACACAATACATAGGTACACAACACATTAACACAACACACAGGTACACAACATGTTACCACAACACACAAGAACATAACACATAAAAACATCACATGTTAACACAACACAAATGTACACAACATATTAACACAACACACAAGCACGCAACATGTTAACACAGCACACATGTACACATGTTAACACAACACACAAGTACACAACATGCTAACAGACAAACACACAAGACAAATACACAACACACAGGTACACAACACCTTAACACAACAAACAACAAGGACTGTACACAACACGTGAACACAACTTATAAATACTGTGCACAACACATTAATGCAACACATAGTTACACAACACGTTAACACAACACACAGGTACAAAACACACATATACCCAAGAACACAATGCTAACATAACACACAAGTACACAACACCTTAACACAACATGTTAACACAACACACCTTAACACAACACGCACATACACAGCACGTTAACACACAGTTACGTAAAACATTAACACAACACATAGGTACACAACATGTTAACACCACACAGGTGCACATGTTTATACAACACACAGGTACACAATATCTTTCACAAAAACACAAGTACACAACCTGTCAATACAACACACAAGTACAGCGCACAAGTACACAACATGTTAACACAACATACAAGTACACAGCATGCTAACAGACAAATACACAACACACATGTACACTCATACCTTAACACAACATGTTACCACAACACACAGGATCACAACGCATTAACACAACACACAAGTACACAACATGTTAAAAGCACACATGTACAGAACATGCTAACACAACACACAGGTACACATGGTTATACAATATACAGGTACACAACATCTTACACAAAAACACAAGTACACAACCTGTCAATACAACACACAGGTACATAACACACAACAGACAAATACACAACACACAGGTACACAACACCTTACCACAACACCTTAACACACAGGTACATGTTAACAAAATACATACGTACACAACACATTAACTTAAAACACAGGTGCACCACGTTAACACAACACACAAGTATGAAACATGTTAAGCCATTACACAATGCACATACACAACATGTTAACGCAACACACATTTACACAACACATTAACACAACACTCACATGTACACATGTTAACACAAGCCACATGTACACAACATATTAACACAACACATTAACACAACACTCACAGGTACACAACACGTTAACACACACATGCATACAACGTGTTAACACAAC
>NC_056511.1:22433423-22433651 GCF_014905685.2 Nematolebias whitei | reverse complement strand
AACACAACACACGTACACAACACACATGTACACAACACGTTAACACAACACATTAACACAACACACATGTACACAACATGTTAACACAACACACAGGTACACAGCACGTTAACACAACACACAGGTACACAACACGTTAACAACACACATGTACACAACATGTTAACACACCACATGTACCCAACATGTTAACACAAGACACATGTACACAACATGTTAACACAACAC
>NC_056511.1:22429125-22433413 GCF_014905685.2 Nematolebias whitei | reverse complement strand
AACACACAGCTACACAACACGTTAACACAACACACAGCTACACAACATGTTAACACAAGACACATGTACACAACATGTTAACACAACACACAGCTACACAATACGTTAACACAACACACAGCTACACAACATGTTAACACAAGACACATGTACACAACATGTTAACACAAGACACATGTACACAACATGTTAACACAACACACAGCTACACAACACGTTAACACAACACACAGCTACACAACACACTAACACTCTTCCTGTTCAGAGCTGCAGGTGAACACAGAACAGATGGTTCTCAAAGGTTTAACGGAGTTGAGATCTGAGTCTTTAGTGTTTGTCGGTTCGTTTTGAGTTGATTATTTATTTGATCTTATTCATGTTTTAGTTTCTGTGTTTCTGGATCTTTGTGTTTGAGTTATGTTACTAGTGTTTTACTTGTCATCTGTCAGTTTCCTGTTTTGGCCCCGCCCACTCTCACCTGATCCTCATTGTCTCTCACAGGTGTTTGTCATTCCCCCTCGTTAGTTAAAATAATCAAAACCTTTATTTTTCCAGGAAAGAAATCCATTGAGATTATTAACCTCTTTTACAAGGATGTTTTGGGTTATTATCATTAGTTGCAAAATATTATTTATACTATTTTTGTATTTTGGTCAATGTTTAAATTCCTGTATAATTATAACTGATTAGTTTTTTTATGGAAGTATAAAAAAAATAAAAGTGACATTAAGTCCAGAAAGCCAAAGTAAATATATGTATAAACAAAATATTTTTTTACGTTACAATCCATGTCATGTTTGACCATCAGTTAGGCTGTCTGATTGACCTTTGATCTTTCACCCCTTGATCCCCCGCTCCCACCTGAACTTAGACCTGCTGCCGTCCAGCCAGTAGTACTGAGAGGAGCAGTCTGAGTTGCTGTCCTCCTCCCTGTGGTTCCTCCGGAGCCCGATCCAGAAGTCCCCGTCTGTGGGGCGGAGCTCGGTGATGAGCTGCTCAATGAGCTTCTGCTCAGCTGCAGACCTGATGCTCAGCAGCTGACCCCCGTCCCGCCTGCAGGCCAGCTCGGCCTCCGCGAAGTTCAGCTTCCGACGCAGCTCCGAGAAATAAGCCAGCTTGTAGCACGGCTTCCCTTTTCCTGCCTTGCATACACGCTGGCCTGGACACACACACACACACACACACACACTTCCTTATCTAAAGCGCCACTTCAGCATTTTAAGAAGAACGCTGGTTTTCCAGCCAAACTCAGTTAGGAGACGTGTGTCTCGTACCTCTAGCTTCAAATAAGTCTGCTGCAGGAGCCAAAGTCCAGCGTGGAGTCAAGATGTCAGGTGATGAGGACACACAGACCCACAGTTACATGACGAGTTCCCATCTTTGTGCTGTTGCTGTGTTTTTGTGTGGAGCTTACCTGTGATGAGGCTCGTGGCTGCAGAGGGATGAAAACTTACGAGCAGAAGGAGACAGGGAATCATCAGCATGTCCATCTTCTGTAGCAGTTTACCACTAATCCTTGATTTTAAGTTTGGTCTTTTTCATTTTGTCATATCATCCTTCCAGATGTGGTCCAACTGAGAGCTAAAGATGAGGAAGAGAAAAGGGTAAAATACAAAAAACAAAGGATGGAGGAGCACGCCTCCTGTTGCGGCTGCAGAAAGAGTGGTTTTGTGATCTGGAAGGAGGAGCGGTGAGGATGAGGAGTAAAAGTGGAGCATGTTTGGGAGGAGGGGGGCTGTAATCTGTTAAGAGCAGTCTTAATGTTAAGAGAAGAGGCGGCATCGATTGCAGGACATCTAATCACCCGAGTGCTTCTCATCGTAAACGCTGACAAGAGGCAGATTTCACTCGTTCCTTTATTACTTAAGCTTTTGTTCTTATCATTACAGAAGTGTTACATGAAAATGATCCGGTCTAACTCGATCAGGCATGGTTGAAAACATTTAACTCCCAGGTCCTCGCTGCAGCCTTCTCACCTTAAGCTGAACAGTGAACAAGAGCAGCAGAGCATCCTGTCCGTCAGATCAAAGGTGAATTAGTTTAAAGGATGACATGTCTGCCGTATAAAGCGTTCATACAAAAATAAAATTATAGTTGAACATCCTGACCTGAACTGAATCTAACCTAACCCCACGTACCAGTTCTTACCATGATGTGGTGACACATAATGACCTCACCTCGTTCTAATTAAGTTCACTTCAAATCAATGACGACAGATTGACTGAAAATGTGCAAAAATGTAAAATTACTTTAAAAAAGGACAATTGATGAATGGTGATTTAATCAGAAAGAATGGGCAGGACTAAAAGAAGGACTACATCATTCAGAAATGAGTAATAACATGACAATGTCTTAAAAACACAAATAAACAAGCTGTACTCCGATTTCCCCCAATTCTGAGAGGTTTGAATAGTGAATGTAATTTTTCAGACGAGTGTTTTTCTGGACTGGAATTGAACAGGGAATGAATGTAAACCTTAATGTTTTTGGTGCAAGATATTCAAGTGGGGGGGGGGGGGGGGGGGAAGAGTAACTGAGAAGTCACACTGTGGAGAAGAACAGAAGGAGGTTTTTCTTTTTTTTGTCTGAGGCAGAGCAGAGTGATGGATCCTGGAAAGTGTAGGGAGACATTTTATCAACCAGGTACAATGAAGGAGCCAGGGGGCCTTGGCCTTCATAGATTAATCTTTGGCCACCCCAAATCATTTGAGGAAACTACACTTTTAAGCAACATCAAAAGGTTAAATTGTGTCATTTGGACCAGTTTCTTTAAGTGAGGAATGTTTTATCCTCAATCCAGACGACTTCCTCTGTCTATGGCCTGCCAACTAGATGGGACAGCTCTGGTAGGCAGGTCGTAGACTGAGGAAGTCCTCTGGATGGAGGACGAAACATTTCTCACTTAAAGAAACTGGTTCAGATGACAGGATTTAATCTTTTTTGTTGTTATCTACCTGGATGATTGAGCTTACAACCCTTTTTAAAAATACTTTTAAGCAATATAAAAACTAGAAAGTATTCTTCAAACTATAGTGGTGGTCAGTTTACGTTCAAATCTGGTGGCATTTTTATGTCAGGATACAGCCACACACCAAAATGGAAGTTGTTACCTCATTTAATTTTCAAGTTATCATGCTCACAACATGCGTGGATGAATGGATGGTAGTTCCAGTTCCCCTCCTCCACGACAGGGGACAACAAACATATATAACCTTCTTTGAAGACATGAATATCGCACGCTGCTGATCTAGTTTTTCAGCATCTTATTCTAAAAAGTGATGAAGTTTTGGTGTTTTTGGTTGACTCAACAAAAATTACACTATACTGTAAGATCTTGTGTGATCTGTGATCGCTTGGCTTCTGTGACGAGAATGACTTTTGGCTACAAACTTTTTTAACTGAGTTAAATCCAAACTCTAATCATTCAGTTGTGTTCAAAACTCAGAGTATGTGTGTTGTGTTGTGTTGTGATGACTCTCAGTTATTACCAACCAAAAGTTTATCTCGATATTTGTAAAACCGAATGAGTTGTAGCCAGTATGTGTTAGCTAAGGTCTGTAATTGTTCTCCCAAATTTCAGATTTTTTTTTTACTTGACATGGTTGAGGTCTAATAACTTATCAGGGACTGAGATTTACTGCAGCTGGTTTCTCTCTGCCAGAGAAAAATGATTTGACTCATTAAAAGTATCAAACATCAGAATACTGGGACACTTCTAGGAAATTTGTGAAGATCTAAAAATGAGAACTGTAGATTTACACGAGATGGAAACTTGCTTTGGAGCATTTCTAAATGACTTGAATCTAAGGTCATCAGAAAAATCAACTGGCTGTAAGATGATGCTATTTGGTTGTTTCCTCACTTTGTCAAGGTTTGGAAGAAGACCCAAACTATGCCCGTCATATGCAAGGATATTCAGGAACAACCCATGAAACATGAAGACACAAGGCCGCCCTGAACTCCAAACCGCTGGGACATTAATGCCCCTGTCCAAAACAGAAACCAGTTTTACATCAGGAGGACTGAGAGGAGGCTGACCAAGGACTTTGTCATTGACTGAGAAGGGGCTGACCAAGGACTTTGCCGGGGACTGAGAAGGAGCCGACCAAGGACTTTGCTATGAACTGAGAGGGGGCCGACCAAGGACTTCATCATTGACTGAGAGGGGGCTGACCAAGGACTTTACTGAGGACTGAGAGGGAGCCAACTAAGGACTTTGCCATGGACTGAGAGGGGACTGACCAAAGACGTTGCCATTGACTGAGAGGGGGACTGACCAAGGACTTTG
>NC_056511.1:22419085-22429115 GCF_014905685.2 Nematolebias whitei | reverse complement strand
AAGGACTCTGCGGGTGACTGAGAGGGGGACGACCAAAGACTTTGCCGGGGACTGAGAGGGGGCCGACCAAGGACTTTTTCAAGAACTGAGATGGGGCAGACCAAGGACTTTTCCAGGGACTGAGAGAGAGTTGACCATGGACTTTGCCATGGACTGAGTGGGGGCTGACCAAGGACGTTGCCATTGACCACCAATATTTTCTGTTACTGCCTTGTTGTTGTTGTTTACAGACTTTACAAGACCAGGAGATGAAAATTAAGCCTGGTAAGTGACCAGTTGAATGACAGGTTGGACATGGAGACAAGGCTGTGTCGATTATGTCTGGGTTTGGGTTCTTAAAGCATTTATAGATTTGGACTCCAATGCAGGGGTTCTCAGTTAGAACAGGTTCCAGGTTGGTGGCGAGGAAATGCAATGAGACCAGGTATTCGAATGAAGGAAACCCAAAAGGCTTGAAGCAAAAGACAGCAATGTGGACCACAGAGAAGACACAAAGGGCTGTAGACTGGGTCATCATTTGGTAATTAACGTTCCAGCTCTGAGTTCTGGTCAAGCTCAGCCTTACAGGTGGAGCCCCATCAGCTATGTGGGGAACCAATGCTATCAAATATCTCCACCTACCACTCTAGAGCTGCAGGAAGTGGTTAATGATGACAAACTGTAATCCCCACAGTATGTATAATTCTGACCCTCTGTAAATTAAGTTAAAAAAAAATCACAACACATTCAAATTTGTGCACCCAACTTTTGTTTTAAACACTAAAATGTTTTATAATCGTTCCACCCTGGAATATGGTTAAAATAACTAATGAACAAACCCAAATTAAGTTTACACTTTTATACAGCAATAAAAGCATTTTATTACAGATTAGTTTATTGCAAAAGTCATTTACGATTATTATTGGGCTTTTTAAAGAAAAGCTGATGATGGAGTTTCTGACTAAATGCAGAATGCCTCCTTTCGTATTCAAGCAGCAGGATCAGCAGAAGCCACGACTCGATGTGATCTTCTGTTTTTAGAGCTCAAAAGACGAGGAAAAGTGCATGTATGCAGTTCCTAATGGTAGCAATTTCTAAAATGGCCCATAAGGTTGATTTAAGACTTGCAGTGAGACAGATCAGCCGGACTTTAAACAGCAGGATGCTTCGAGGGGAATCTGCTGCGTATGCTGTCACTGAATAGGGAGCGAGGGATGAAGGAGCCAATTTACCCTGAAAATACCATCCTTAAGCATGCTGATCCATCCAAGCACCACTAATCAGTTTAGGTGTAGATTGATTCCAGTGAAAGCTAGAGTTCAGCTTTGTTTAGATCGAAGGAGGACGAGCCAACGGCATTACGATGATGCTGCGAGGTCCAGAAGAGAAGACAGAGAGGTTCAGACAGTCCTCAGGAGGCCTCGGAAAGCTGCAGGCCTCGGTTTGAGTTTCCTCCATGTTTACGGTATCTGAGCTCAGGAGAAGCTTTCATTCAATTAAACTTCTCCAGTTCGTCCCTCCTCTCACTCAGTCTGCATCCCTCCCCCCAATTAGCTGAAGGAAAACCAGATGAATGTACCCATGGGGAACCAGACCACTCACACATTTACACACGAGCAGTGGTTCATCATTACTATTGGAAATTCCCCACCGTTCTGCGATGCTGCAGCCAATATGCATTAGCACGGAGCTTTTCTGAGTGTGATTTTTTATTGAAAGCTGAAAGCTGGGTAGTTATATGATAAACTAAAATCATTTGGAGCCATAAAAAGCCTCTGACCACAATGATTCTTTAGTGTAATGGCCTCGGTTGTGTCAGGGCTGCAGAAAAACAACAAGTGACAAATTCAGTCCCTTGTCATCCTCAAGGCAGAGAGAGAAGAAGAAAACTTAATTACACCAAAGAATAACTCTCTGCTAAATTCAATTCGAATGATCTGAGTTTGGCTCGCAGCCAGAGAGAGGGTCCGCATTGCGTAGGTGGAGCTGGAAACGGGCCTCGAGTCTCTGACCCGCTTCATCAGCAGAGCTGAGAGGCCATAAAAGAGTTTGGGTGAAACCTTTTAGGGCTGAAATAATTCTTTGTTTGTTTTTATGTGCAGGTTTCAAAAAGGCTTGAGAGAAACGCTGAACAACGCAACAACTGTCAATTACCATAGTTTTTTTTTTAACAGAGAAAAAGTTTTATCTCTAATCTATAAAACAACATCATCGAGTTGTTAATATTTTCTTAATAAGCCGTAAGTTTTGGTTGAACCGATCAGATCAGATGGGATGAAATGTCAGAAAAAAGTAACATCACACAGATCATTAATTCTTTTTATTTTGTTAAATGTAGTTTATTTAGAAAGGACAGTGTGCATTAATAAATATTAAAATGACTGAGGTTAGCAAAAACACCTTTTTTTTGTCCCCTGTCACAGAGCAAAGAGAAGTATTAGAAATACCCTCCATCCATTTGTGCACGTTGTGAGCTCAATAACTTGAAAAATAAGTAATCTACCGACTTCTATTTTGGTGTGTGGCTGCATCTAGACATAAAAAAGTTCCCAGTCAAAAATTGGTTTGCCATGTCAAAATCCAAAATGGCCACTGCTGTATTTATATGTAAACCGCCCATCTCTATTGTTAAGGAAACTGTGCTTTCTAGATTTTATATTTCTTAAGAGTTTAGTTTCCTCGAACGATTGGGGTGACCAAAAATTAATCTATGTGGGTCAAGGCCACCATTGGCCACCCCCTGGCTCCACCATTGCACCTGGTGGTGGATAAAATAGCTCGCTCCACTCTCCAGGACCTGGCGATGAGTATTTTTTCTAGAATGGAATTGAACAGACAATGCAAATAAACCTTAATATTTTTGCTGCAAGATATTCACGATGTTAGGAGTTCCACTGTGTGAACAATAATGGTTTATTTTTTTCCTGACTGGTTTATACTGGTTGTGGCCATCTTGGATTTTGACGTGGCAACCCGATTTTTGAAAGTAACCATTTTTACACATAGATTTAGTCACACACCAACATGAAAGTTGGTATCACACTTATTTTTCAAGTTATGATGCTCACAACATGCACAGCTGGACAGAGGGTATTTCCATTTCCCCCTTTTTTCTCCGTGACTGGGGACAAAACATATTAAAAACCTCCGTCTGTTCTTCTACACAATGTAATTCTTAACATCTTGAATGTCTTCCACCAAAAGCATGAAGATTTATTTCATTCTCTGTTCAGTCCAGAAAAACACTCATCTCCAAAACTACAAACATTCACTTTTCAAACCCCTCAGATGGAGGACATCAGAGTACAGCTTGTTATATCTGATGTCTTTGGACAGGAGTTAAAAACTTACTTCCATCCACTATCTTTACCCACTTCTTCCTTTTCAGACAACGGGGGTCACTGGTGCCCATGTCCAGCAGTCACTGTGCGAGAGGCGGGGGACACCCTGGACAGGTCTCCAGTCCAATCACAGGGACACATAGAGACAAACAACCATTCACTCTCTCACTCACACCTAGAGACAATTTAGAGTTACCAATCAGCCTAACATGCATGTTTTTGGTCTGTGGGAAGAAACTGGAGTACCTGGAGAGACAGAGAGAACATGCAAACTCCACCCAGAAATGTCCCCGGGTCAGGATTTGATCCAGCAACTTTCTTGCTGAGGGGTGACAGCTCTACCTGCACCTTACTTTAAAACAGAATACAAAAATAAAAACCAGATACTTCTTGAAAGAATGCACATCATCCACCGCCTTTCAAGCCAGAGTTATAAAGATCATCTAATGTAGAGTAATGATGACTATATGTGTTTTGGTCAAGCTCTTAAACAATTAAAATTGTAATTTATGATGTCAAACTCAGAGGTTGTGGTGGGAACGACTCTCAGCTACTACAACACTAATATTTTTCATTCAACCTTTATTTATACAGGTTAGTCTCACTGAGTCACGAGGCCTCATTTACAAGAGAGACCTGTTTAAATATTTATGTTATGTTATTATGGCAGTAAGCCTGATATGAGTTGGTCCAGAAGCTAATCAGTTGTCTACTGGAGCCTTATCACATGATCTGAGCAAACATTGTAACTGGCATCTGTTAAGAGCTGTCTCTCTGCTCACCCAGGTTCGTTGGTCGAAGGGAAATTAGGGACGACTTCACACTTTTTATAACACTTATTTAAAACAGGAAAGATATGTTAATAGGATACAAACAGATCTGGAGAATTGATTGAAGATGGCAGCGACCCCAAAATGCAGATCAGTTCTGAACATAACGTGCAGATGCTGTGGTTTTGAGCTGCCGGTCAGCTCCACCTCCTAGGACACTCTTCCGATCTTTCGCACCGTCCACACAAGTTATTTTCCCAGGAGCTAAACAGAAGAACTTTGTAAATCTCAGGGACGTTTTATGGTGTTATCACACAGGATGAGGTGTTATCAGGGAGCTGCACATCTGCTACTTCCTCCTTCTGCACTCGTTCAGCTTTAACAAACAGCACGGCCTCTGCATTTAAGCAGGCCCTCATTTTTTATACTGCAACCATTTGTCACTACTCCTCTATGTAAAATACACATTAACTGATCAGAATTGCTAATAGCAGTTGATTAATACAATTTAAACCTCCAACACATCACTATCAGTAATCTACCCTGGTCTGAGACTACAAGTAATCTGGTTTATGTGCAAATTGTAGACATTTTTTTTATATTTTAATTCTCTTTGGACTGGGTGAAATGAGCTGGTGGGCCAGGTATGACCCAGTGTCCAGCAGTTGATGGTCATGGTTTTAAAACATTTATTAAAATAAAAATGTGTAACTCAAATAATAATAAAATAGATTTTTTTTTTCACATTTAAAGGAAATTAGATGGTTTAAATTAACTGAGAATTTATTTTTAGCAGTGCAAGTTTCTGTGTAAAATCTCATCAGTTACTTATTCTATTATTTTCCTGTATGTTGCATCCTCAGAGTGACCTTTGGTTCAGTCGTGTCCTGCTTCATGCCAATTGTGCACCGGTTCTGGGGAGGGCTCGACCCGTTGTGGTCATTTACAGGAATGGTTGTTTGTTTACTTGTTTGTTTTATAAAGTTTACACTTATGCAAGAAGATTGGATCAGCAGAAATTTTAAACGTGCACAGTGGAAATATAAACACAAAATGGATCATTTCATGAATTGTACTATAAAAGGTCTCTTTTGTAAACGAGTCCCTGAGGCTAAATGGGATTAACTTGTCTAAATAAAGGTTGAATGAATGAAAAAAAAAATGAAGTCAAATTCATGGAAAATTTTAAAATGTTTATTTCCATTCAGGTTTTTTTCCCCCCGTCTGACAAATAAAGAATCTAATATCAACAACAAAGTCAGGTAACTGACATGTAAAACAGCTGAAAAACAGCTAAATTAAACAGAAAGCTTCCACTTTATTAAAAGAACCACACCCATTTGAATAATAATTTGTATCATTACAGATCAGCTTTGTTTAAAATCCTTTAAACACTAATTAAATGGTTATAACAGTGCATTTTGAGCATGAAGGATGTAAAAATGTTTATTTGACTTGAGAGAGAACATCTGCTTGCTCATCAGGTCAAAGTCTGGGGGGGAAAAGTAAATGAGTGATAGAAGAAGGTTAATCAAATAAAGACAATTTAGTAAAGTTTTGTTCTTTTAAAAAGGAATGTCACATTTGAGCAACAAAACATCATTTTAAAGTTTTACGTTTAACTGTTCAGAAACTTGAGCGGTGCGTAGTCTTTAGTATCATCTCCAAGGATTCCCTTGAGGAACGGGATCATTTTGAACAGATTTATATGGAAATCTCTGGATTCAGCAATGGACTCAATCAGACCGTCATTGGTTTCACATAGCAGGTGCGTTCCCCAGCTCACCACCCCAATCTGTGCAAAAAGGACACATTTAGGAATATTTGTCACGTTCTTCACCGATTATTGTTGTTCTTTCAGGCAAAGTACAAATTGCACCACATGGATGCCAGAAAACAGTAGCAAACAAATAGCAGAAAGATGCCAAAAATAACCAAAAAAGCTGAATTTAGCAGAAAGAAGCTGAATTAAAAAAATAAAAAACTGAAAGGAATTATAATTCAAGATATCTCGAACGTAATTATAACTAGTCAGAATTACATTTTTAGATATCTTGAATTAAGAAATTATGCGTAGGCCCCTCGGCTACCACTTAGCTGTTGGGTGAAAAAGTAACAAAAAAGCTTAAGCTGGACTATAGCTGAAATGAGCAGTAAAAGGTTAAACAGCTCAAAGAATATGAAGGATGTGAGGGGAGCTCCATTAATTTTCAATGAGAAGAACATGGCCGACAAAGCTAAATATTACTAAAAGTTAAAATTCCGCAAATACCAAAAGCACAAGCTGTCCTGAATGAGCTGAACGTTTTGATTCATGAATTGTTGTAATAGAACAAAAACTGAGGAACGAGTTACGTTCTGAAAACGTACAAAAAAACAGATCTGAGGACTGAGAATGATTCAGAAACATTCAGATTTTTACATTTGGAGCTTTTTCATTGTTTTCAAAGCTGCACTCTTAAATTTATTTTTACATTTAATAACTTTGAACATGAAAACAAATATGACTGTGAGGTGATTGACACAATTTAAAAGTAAGAATGTGTAAAAGTCTAAACTTGTTAATTAATGCTTCCAGACATTTACCTGAATTGTGCGAAGCTTGTAGTTCTTGAACACGGCGCCTCCAGAATCACCTGTTGACATAAATTCACACACTTCATCACTAAATTTATCTGTTAGTGTTTAAAATATGTTTTTAATTAAACATATAAAAGTTTTGATTTCAAAATAACCTGAGCACACCTGTACAAGAGATGTGATCTCTGTGCTCGCCACCATTGTAACCTCCGGTGCACAGGAAGTTATCCGTCACAGCAATCTTTGGATCCGTCACGCTTATGCCCGGAGCCAGCAGTGCTTTTTGAATGCATATATTTCTCTGAATTCGAGAAACAAAAAACATAAATGAAAGAAATAAATAATTTTTGGTTATTAAAAAAATTAATAAAAAGGCAAGAAAACATCAACTCTGCGATGTGAAACTCACACTTTCTCCAAGCTTGGCATAAACAACTTTTTCAGCCACCAAGGGGGTTTTCCTCGTCAGGAAGCTGAGTCGTTCCCGTTGATTCTTTAGAAGAAGCTGCTCTGTTCATCGAGAACACCAAACAAACATAAAGACTATGGAATTAACAGAAAAATGACAAACTTCTACTCTCCCCCCATTAGGCCTTAAAAAAAAAAAAAAAGCTTCAAGCAATGAATTGGTAATTTATAATTCATTTTGATTTATTCAGAAATCCCTTTAAAACTCCTCAGTGGAACAAAGTTATGAACAGTGCAATACAACAAAAAAATTCAGCAACACTAGAAAAAACTAGAATAAAACAAAGTCAACATCTAACAGAAAAAATCACTGTAATGCCACTTGGTGATATTTGATTTAACTGTGCTGCTGATCTCATACTGCTGATTATCTCATACTGCTGTATTCATTCATGCCCATCTGCTGACCACAGACATGTTCAGGCTGCTGTTGATACGCTGTATTGTTTATTATTAGTGTTTAATGTATATCTTAAATCTTCTAGCGTACCGTTTGGCATTAGTTTCGCATATATCTTAGTGTATATTTTAGATACTTGAATACTATTTCTTTTTACACTATTTTTTTTTTGTATATATATTTTTGGGTGTAACTGGGACCTTGAGTACATAATTTCATTCCACTTCATGTATGTGATGCAAATGAGAATAAATTGACTAAATTGATAAATGAGAATAATTGACTTAAACTTGAACGTGAACTTGAAACAAAAGCCAAATAATAAAAATGAGTTTTAAGTGAGGATTTAAAAGCCTGGTTAATGTTCAAAGATAATTAGTTCCACAGGTTTGGCCCGGCCACCCCAAAAGCCCGGTCCCCTCTGAGCTCACGCCTGTTTCCAGATCCAATCAGGTGCAGCAGACCTGAGAGCATGGGCAGGCAGGTAAGGGTAGAGCATGCAGCTCAGACAGGTAAGATCATTTAAAGATTTTAAAACAAATAAAGATTATAAAATGGATTGGCAGCCAACAAATATATTTTAAAACAGATGTAATGTGATTAAACATTCTTGTGTAATTTAAAAGACGTACCACTGCATTCTACACCATCTGTAAATGGGCAATGCAGATGCTCTGCCCTCAACAAACAGAGCATTACATGAGTCCTGCTGAGTCGTACCAAAGGCATGGGTCACTGTCTCAAACAGCTGTTGCAAAAAGAATGGGCTTTAATAAACTAGATTTAACAACTGGCTGTCAAGTTTAAGACCCCTACATTTGCGGCGGTTGGTTTGACGTACTAGGCGAGGGAATCAAAATGCAAAAAGGCAGAATTTGTATTATTACCAAAAACAATAATTTCAGGTTTCTTTTTGTTAAAATTCATGAAAGTTAGCGACTTCCAAGCCTGTATGTAATCGAGGCATTCAAAAGTACCAAGTATTCAAATATTTTTATTATTCTTTTGATGCTTTTCATACATTTTTGGTATTGTTTTTTAATTAAATTACTGCCATTGGTTTTTATTGATAAGCACTTTGGTAACAGCTGCTGTTTTTAAATGTGCTTTATAAATAAAATTGACTTGACTTGATTATCTGACAGACAGGGAGTCCAAGAGGCTATAAACATACAAAGGCATCTTAATTTACATTAGCGTTTGTAAAACTGTGTTGGAGTTTTCCCCGGGAGATGAGAGGGTAGCTTCCTTGCACCTTTGGGTGGGAGGACAGGCTCTGCTGGTTGTTTGTGCCTATGTGCCAAACAGTAGTTCTGAGTATCTGGCCTTCTTGGAATCCTTACGGGGGGATGCTGGAATGGGCTCCAGCTGGGGAATCCTTTTATTCTGCTGGGGGACTTTAATACCTGTGTGGGTAATGACAGTGTCACCTGGAGGAGCATGATTGGGAGGAACGGCCTCTCTGATATGAACCCGAGCAGTGTTCTGTTGTTGGACTTATGTGCTAGTCATAGTCTGCCATCACAGACCTCAAAATGTTCAAAGCACAGAGGGCATCATGAAGACCAAGGAACACACCAGGCAGGTCCGAGATACTGT
Organism: Nematolebias whitei; assembly: GCF_014905685.2. NCBI lineage: Eukaryota > Metazoa > Chordata > Actinopteri > Cyprinodontiformes > Rivulidae > Nematolebias > Nematolebias whitei. The sequence goes on along the minus strand of NC_056511.1, from coordinate 22,419,978 downwards.
TGTGGAGAAGTTTAGAGCCGGATTTGGATACAAAAAGATTTCCCAAGCTTTAAATATCTCAAGGAGCACTGTGCAAACAATCATATTGAAATGGAAGGAGTATCAGACCACTGCAAATCTACCAAGACCTGGCCGTCCCTCTAAACTTTCATCTCGAACAAGGAGAAGACTGATCAGAGATGCAGCCAAGAGGCCCATGATCACTCTGGATGAACTGCAGAGATCTACAGCTGAGGTGGGAGAGTCTGTCCATAGGACAACAATCAGTCGTACACTGCACAAATCTGGCCTTTATGGAAGAGTGGCAAGAAGAAAGCCATTTCTCAAAGATATCCATAAAAGGTGTAGTTTAAAGTTTGCCACAAGCCACCTGGGAGACACACCAAACATGTGGAAGAAGGTGCTCTGGACAGATGAAACCAAAATAGAACTGTTTGGCCACAATGCAAAATGATATGTTTGGCGTAAAAGCAACACAGCTCATCACCCTGAACACACCATCCCCACTGTCAAACATGGTGGTGGCAGCATCATGGTTTGGGCCTGCTCCTCGTCAGCAGGGACAGGGAAGATGGTCAGAATTTATGGGAAGATGGATGGGGCCAAATAAAGGACCATTCTGGAAGAAAACCTGTTTGAGTCTGCAAGAGACCTGAGACTGGGACGGAGATTTATCTTCCAACAAGACAATGATCCAAAACATAAAGCCAAATCTACAATGGAATGGTTCACAAATAAACGTATCCAGGTGTTGGAATGGACAAGTCAAAGTCCAGACCTGAATCCAATCGAGAATCTGTGGATACAACTGGGGGTGCTTGGCATCGCGCCCCTATCGCGCGGCCCCCTGGTGGGGTGTGCCCTTGCCTGCCGGCGCGCTTGGGGCCCTTGGT
>NC_056511.1:22387497-22409085 GCF_014905685.2 Nematolebias whitei | reverse complement strand
ATATACATATGTAAATATAGATAATGAATCTTCATCATGCAACAAAGTTAGTCATGGAGTTCCTCAGGGCTCAGTGCTTGGACAAATACTCTTTACTTTATATGTACAGGTCCTTCTCAAAACATTAGCATATTGTGATAAAGGTAATTTTTTTCCATAATGTAATGATAAAAATGTAACTTTCATGTTTTTCAGATTCATTGCACACCAACTGAAATATTTCAGATCTTTAATTGTTTTAATACTGATGATTATGGCATACAGCTCATGAAAACCCAAAATGCCTGTCCCAATAAATTAGCATACAGTATCATGAAAAGGTTCTCTAAACAAGCTATTAACCTAAACATCTGAATCAACGACATAACTCTAAACACCTGCAAAAGATTCCTGAGGCTTTTAAAAACTCCCAGCCTTGTTCACTACTCAAAACCGCAATCATGGGTAAGACTGCCGACCTGACTGCTGTCCAGAAGGCCATCATTGACACCCTCAAGCAAGAGGGTAAGACACAGAAAGAAACTGCTGAACGAATAGTCTTTTCCCAGAGTGCTGTATCAAGGCACCTCAGTGGGAAGTCTGTGGGAAGGGGAAAGTGTGGCAGAAAACGCTGCACAACGAGAAGAGGTGACCGGACCCTGAGGAGGATTGTGGAGAAGGGCCGATTCCAGACCTTGGGGGACCTGCAGAAGCAGTGGACTGAGTCTGGAGTAGAAACATCCAGAGCCACCGTGCACAGGCGTGTGCAGGAAATGGGCTACAGGTGCCGCATTCCCCAGGTCAAGCCACTTTTGAACCAGAAACAGCGGCAGAAGCGCTTGACCTGGGCTACAGAGAAGCAGCACTGGACTGTTGCTCAGTGGTCCAAAGTACTTTTTTCGGATGAAAGCAAATTTTGCATGTCATTCGGAAATCAAGGTGCCAGAGGCTGGAGGAAGACTGGGGAGAAGGAAATGCCAAAATGCCAGAAGTCCAGTGTGAAGCACCCACAGTCAGTGATGGTCTGGGGTGCCATGTCAGCTGCTGGTGTTGGTCCACTGTGTTACATCAAGGGCAGGGTCAATGCAGCTAGCTATCAGGAGATTTTGGAGTACTTCATGCTTCCATCTGCTGAAAAGCTTTATGGAAATGAAGATTTCATTTTTCAGCAAGACCTGGCACCTGCTCACAGTGCCAAAACCACTGGTAAATGGTTTACTGACCATGGTATTACTGTGCTCAATTGGCCTGCCAACTCTCCTGACCTGAACCCCATAGAGAACCGGTGGGATATTGTGAAGAGAAAGTTGAGAGACGCAAGACCCAACACTCTGGATGAGCTTAAGGCCGCTATCGAAGCATCCCAGGCCTCCATAACACCTCAGCAGTGCCACAGGCTGATTGCCTCCATGCCACGCCGCATTGAAGCAGTCATTCATGCAAAAGGATTCCCGACCAAGTATTGAGTGCATAACTGAACATGATTATTTGAAGGTTGGCGTTTTTTGTATTAAAAACACTTGTCTTTCATTGGTGGGATGAATTATGCTAATTTTTTGGGACAGGCATTTTGGGTTTTCATGAGCTGTATGCCATAATCATCAGTATTAAAACAATTAAAGACCTGAAATATTTCAGTTGGTGTGCAATGAATCTGAATTATATAAAAGTTAAATTTTTATCATTACATTATGGAAAATAATGACCTTTATCATAATATGCTAATTTTTTTAGATGGACCTATACAATGCAGCGCTCTTTCAGACTAGTTCTACATGGAGGATTTACAAACATTTCCATTCCCTTAAGGTTATAATGACTCTCTTTTTTTATTGAATATTTGGGAGTAATATTTTTTATGAGCTTTATATATTACTTGTAAAGCATTATATTCAAACAAATCATAATTTTTTTGTCACGTTTTCTGCTCTGCCTGCCATAGTTCCTGTTCATGTTTGTTTCATCTCAGCTCCTGTCAACCTGCACCTCAGTCTGCTCATGTAACCACACCCAGTCTGCTGAGTCACCGCAATCAGCCCTCATGCAGCTCACCTGTTGTCACCTGTATTTAAACCCCACAGCCACACTGCTCATTGCCAGATTATTGAAAGCCTCACAGTGAGTAAATGTCCAGCATCCATGCCACAGTTTTGTTTGTCTTCCTGGTTCTGACTGCATTCCTGTCTTACGGATTACCCATTTTGACCATCCCCTGCTTGCTTTGGATTATCTACTCTGCTCATGTTAACGATCTCTGCCTTCTCTACAACGACCAAGTCTACCGGATCATGATTCAAGTCTGGTTTCGGATTTCTGATCATCTGTGCATGACCCTTGCCTGTCTCCCTGGACCTGTCTTTTGGATCTTCCTCCTAACTGCTTCAAGCTCAGCTCTGCCTCCAAAACCAGCTCACCTTCTCCAACAGTGACATCACACAATCCAACTCTAAGGAAATTCTCCCTCACCTGTTTACGAAGGTTGGTGTTTATAAACTGGTGTTTTTATAAACTGAACAATCAAACCAAAGCTATTGAACTCCAATTCACTAACTTTCCTGTCTCTTCAGATTGTGCTGGCCCAAGGACTCAGACCTCCACCAGAAACTGTTTATCAAATCTTTTATACCTTCCTGTTGTCTGATCAGATTTGAATCCCTAAATCTGGTTCTTGTCTATTTTTTAATAATTTGAACTGATGAAATATTTTTTTGACCATAGCACTTCCTACTAATACTTGCAGCTCTTTTTAATATAAAATGGGATTTGTAATTGTTTTCTCCAAACTTCAATACAATAGATTAAATATGGAGCAATGATTATACAAAGCTTTGTCATTCGAAAACTTACTTTATACAGTAATGCAATTGATTTAGCTATTTTTATTCTTAATTTACATGAGATTACCATGTCACCTTATCAATAACACCCCAAAATTTTATTGCATTAACTCTATGAATTTCAATACTATCAATTTTAAATGGGACTTCGATTAATTGTCTATTACTAAATATGCAGTATTTTCCAAATTTAATAACTTAAGTTGGAACCAAGTTATTTTTACAAATTCTGGCAGTATCATCTAACTGTTCAATATCTTTACCCAAACACAAAATGTATCTGCACAAAATGCATTTAAAGACCCGACACATCGACCAAATCATTCGCATACAGTATAAAATAACTTTGGTCCCAACACAGAGCCCTGAGGAACTCCACATCCATTAACACAAAATTTTGATCTTACATTTACTTGTACAAACTGTCTCCTACTATTCAAATAACTGGGGTGGCTGTAGCTAAGTGGTTAGAGCAGTCGTCCTCAATACAAAAGTTGGGGGGGTTCGATTCCACCAGCAGTCACATGCCAAAGTGTCCCTGGGCAAGACACTGAACCCCTAAATGCCTCTGTGTGTCACATCAGTGTATGTATGTGATAAAGCACTGATTGTTCTTTGTATAGATATAGAGTGCTGTATGAACGGGTTGAGGGCACAGATTGTGACGTAATGTGCTTTGAGAATCTTGATCAGATAGAAAAGCAATACACAAGTGCAGCCCATTTATAACTAGATTTGGACACTTTAACACTACAGTAGATGTACCCACTGCAGTGCTAATCCTTTGCCATATTTATTCAGTTTTTCAAAGAGAATGGTGTGGTCAAAGGCCTTTTTTTTTTTTTTTTTTTTAATCAACAAAAACAAACACAATACTGCGTTTGATCAACAGCATTTATCTCTTCTATTAGTTCCATGAGAGCCATTGATGCCGAATTATTTGCTCTAAACCCATCTTGACTATTACTAAAATATTTACTTTTGTTAAATCAGTTCTCTCTTGTAAATGAGTCCCTGAGGCTCAATTGGATTAACCTGTCTAAATAAAGGGTGAATGAATAAATTTCAGTTTATTAATTGATCTAATCTGGTTACAAATTTCTCTAATATATTTGAAAATGGTGACAAGGATATTAGTCTGTAATTAGTGAACACACATTTCTCACCATTCTTATAAAGAGGAACTATCTTTGCTATATTCACATTTTCTGGAGTACAAGTAATTTTTTTTTTTTTTTTTTTACAAGCATTTCTTAACCCTTTCGTCATCCATGGTTTGTCAACATTTCTCTAAACAGTTTTTTTGCGTACAATTCTTTTTGTACAGAGTTACCAAGATATTCATAAACACATCATAGGCTCTGTTTACATCATCAACATACACATCCTTCCAATTTTGTTTTTCAAATTATCTTTCAATTTATCCAAAGCTTTTTTTTTTTTTTTTTTTTTTTTTTTTTTTTTATATGCATTTATCATTTTCCTCTTCACTGTAGCTACTTTTTTTTTTAATTTTTTTTTTTTATAAATACTGCACTGGTAATTTTTACAAATTGCAAAAACTGGCAAATGATCACTTATATCAATCATAAATATCTCACTCATCACCTCAGCATCTCTTACATTAGTAAAAATATTATCAATCGCTGTAGCACTGTGTTGTAATTGACAAAAATACTTATTTTCCTTAAATGATCTGTTAAAATTAGTTTTTCATTTAATACTATTTCTGTCTTAACATGACCTGCCATTGTGTATCTGTTCCTCTCAAACCTAGCTGGTCAAAGCAGATGGCTGCTTGTCCTGAGCCTGGTTTTGCTAAAGGTTTCTTCCTCATGAGGAAGTTTTTCCTTTCCACTGTCGCCTTCATGCTTGCTCAATATAAGAATTCTGCGACGGAGTTTAACTCAAAGCAGTCTGCTCCTCCAGATAGTGTTAATTATTATTGTTTTGTTTTTTTTTCCCTCTATCCTCCGGTGAAACCAGACGTGTCTTCCCACCCCACCCACTTCCCTGCTGCATTCTTTTATCCGGTAAACCCTTAAAAATACTTTTTTTTTTCTGCATACCTCTTAATTCGAAGCATCAGCTGGTCTCTCAACAAAATTGATCAACTTCTCCCGACAGGAGTCAGGGCATAAGGAGGACCCTCTTACCTCGATGGAAACAAATTGGATTCATGATGACAACTGGTTATTTTGCGGTTTGGTTGGTGAATTCTGGGTTGTCTATAAATTCGTGTGGATGTGTCGAATCTCGACAGTGCTCAGACTGAATTTGTGGAGCTGCAGCAGGGAGCTGGAGCAGCTGTTATCAGGACTGCAGACTCTATAGCAGAACACATGAAGGGGAAACAATCTTGGAGAAGCTGTGAGCTTGACTTTTGGTGTAAAGGATCAATTCAGCTGTTTTGGAGTTCCATCAGAGGAATACATACCAGCGAGACTTTAAAAGGCAGAAACAACAATTTACGAGTTCTGCCTGACCCAAACTGTGGGCTTGACGGCGGACTTATCTCGACTCCTGACATGTTTTGAAAACGACAAAGATGCTTTGACTGTTTCCTCACCCCTCCCTTCCCCAAGGCTGTGGACATGTAACAGAGCCTCAACTGAGCTGATGATGAATGACGCCTCTTATCTGGACAATGGCTGAGAGTGGGGCTCTGGACTATGCTACGACTTTTTCCCTTAAAAATTCAATGTTTTCACCGGCCTATATATACATTTATAACGTCTATTTATGTTGCTTTGCTGTGGTGTGTTTTTTTTTTTTTCCCATTTCTCATCTAAGCAAAATACTCTGAATAAGAGGGCCGCGCTTTCTATAGTTGCAGCTTTGTGCACTCCGCCCATCTTTCGGACGACTGTACGTACATGTTCGCGTTGTATCTCTGTGCAATGCCAATAAAGTTTATTCTGGTTTTTATATAATGTTTCTGTTCAGTGCCCTGAGATGACTTCTGTTGTGATTTGGCATTATATAAATAAACTAAATTGAATTGAATCAGTTCTGTGTTTTATTTGAGATTAATCCTCTAGAGAAATACATTTCTGGAGTTTTTTTCAAACTTTCGGTTCAACCTGTTTACAGTTCAGATTGGATAGCGTAGAGGTAAAGCACTTGACTTGGGCTAGATAGTCGCAGGTTCAACTCCCCGCCATGCCCGCATGTTGTGGTATTCTTGAGCAAGACACCTAATTTCTACTTGCTCCCTGGGCACTTGCATAGCTGTCCACTGCTCCACCTGGGAGTATCTCACGTGGGATGGGTTAAATGCAGATAACTAATTTCATCATTGTATGTTCCCATACAATGATGACAACACATAGTACTATGTGTTACTATAGTTACTTAGAATATTAGAAACTACATTGTCTATTTTATTTTACAGTAAAGTTAGATTGCTCCAGTTCTAATCTCAGCCGGAGCCCTTTCTGGGTGGAGTTTGCATGTTCTCTCCATGCATGCATGCATGCATGCATGGGTTTTCCTCGGGTACTCCGGTTTCCTCCCACAGACTAAAACCATGCATGTTAGGCTGATTGGTAACTAAATTGTCCCTAGGTGTGAGTGAGAAAGTGAATGGTTGTTTGTCTAATTTGTCTCTGTGATGAACTGGAAACCTGTGTCCCCTACCTCTCTCCCAGTGATGGATGGACATGGGCACCAGTGACCCCCGTGACCTGATGAGGAAATCGAGGGGGGGGGGGGGGAGGAATGGATGGAGGGATGGATGGATAGCGAAGTTGATCATGCTTTTATTTTCCAGTCTTCCAGCTGAGTTATTTATTTATTTATTTTTTTAAAAGAAACTGGGTTTTGTTTCTCTTCTTTTACAGAACTCGTACCCAACTGTGACCAACACACCTGAGCTGAGTACCCAAACAACCTTCAATCTGATCAAAACTGATCTAATTCTCCAAACACTTCACTGAGCTACCGGTTAGATATTTACTGTTCAGAACCTTAAACCTTTGCTTTTGAATGTTTTTTCTTTACCTAAATTAAAGAGTGGATGTCTGTGTGGTAACAAACAGCAGTGTGTCACGTTCAGGTGAATGAAGAGAAGTCAGACATTCATCCTTACCTCTTTTAGCATTATTTTCTTCTTCAATCTCAACAATGATATCCTTAGGTTCATCTTTAGGTGAGAAACAGTGAGCAGCAGTCAGGACAAAGTCAGGTGACACCAGAGAGCCGATGCACGTCTTTGGATGTTGTCCCTAAAGTAAAAAAAAAGAATACTGCCAGTATGAGTCTTTACCTCAGTATCTGTACAGTTTAGCTCGATGAAACATAAAACATTTCTGTCCAAAAATACTCACTAAAGATTAAAGTATGCTGAAGGATAAAAATGTTCATGTTCAAATATTCAATCATATTTTTCTTATAACAATGTGTACTTCAATAAAAAAAATTGTACCATGTTTGTTTGACCTACAAAAACAGCGGACATGACTGAAAGTGTGTCAACCTTGGTGACGTCTGAGGAAGATTCGGGTGGGCTCAAGATGTCCGACAATTTATATATATTGGTACATATTTACACCTAATTTTTTGAGTAAAGAATGCAGATAAAATGATCAGTCGGGTTGAAACAGGAAACTGTAGCAGGTCTAGATGAAGTTTTGCAGAAGCTGTTTGTGTTTAAATGTTGTGTTCCACCTCCCTTGTTGATTTCTAATATTTTGACTTTATCATTGATCGTTGTCTGACTCGATCTATCTCTTTTCTCTCATGTTTAGCAGCAGATTCACATTTCTATTCCCACCTGAATGTCTTCTCCAGGAATCTATGCTTGTCTGACTCAACCATATTTGTTCACCTGCAGACTGCAGCCAGCCTGTTGTAGGTCAGTCATGTGACTCGAGCTTCCAGGTAATGCTTTGTTTACACAGTGTGGACTCACTTTTCAGAATGTTGCATATGTGGAAAACTACTGGAGTAAACCCCTTTAAAATGCAGAATTTAATTTAGTTCAGGAGAACTTTTTCATGTCAGATTTTGTAATAAGTAGTACCACAAAATCTGACAATGTAATAAAATTTTTGATTTAATGACTACAGTGTACATCAAATCCACATGCATACAGATTAAACAAAAATGTAAGATGCATTCAAGGCTCATGAGCTCATGTAAAAATATGAGTTGAATTGAATGTATTTATATATTTTACCACGTTAATAATTGAGGCAAACCAAGGATATTTCTTCCTCTTGCTCTCTTTGTCTTCAGTTATTTCATAATCCAGGTGAAGACCACACAGACCCACAACTTCAGTTTGATCTGCAACAAAACAAACAAGAAAACAAATTCAGAACAGTCAGAAACAACAAGTTGGCTGTTACATCTGCCCACAAATGCAAATATTTATCTCTGCTGAGAGAATTTAGCTTCCAGTTTGGTCTTCTGTCTCAAACCCATTAGATTAAATTAAATTATGCTGCCCTGGTCTAATGAGGTACTTCATCATATTCCTTCTAAATCATGCACTGTAAGACGCAATACGTGGACGTTATTTGAAAAATTTATGCAAACTCGTTGTCTCAAAATTTTCAATTATTTGAAATTTCAAAATGTTAAGTTTGTGCAAGTTGTACATCTTAAGTTTGTACAACTCAACTAACATGACAATTTTGAGTATGTTGTAATAACATAAAATAGTGCACATAACTTAGCTTTGAGTTCCTGTAATTTAAGGAGAATGAGTTTGGTTTACTTAAAAATCTATGCTAAAACAATGTTTCCAACATAAAAAAAAATAAGTGAAGTAAAATTGTTTGATTTAAGTATTGCACACCTAAAATAACTTTGTAAATTTAATTTAGTTGTACTAAAACAACTTGTACAAACACAACTTTACATCCTGATGCATGCTCAATAATCCAGGTAGAAAAATCCCAAAAAGTTCAATCTGGTCCTCTGGACATTTAAAAAATAAAAATAAAAAAATGTAGAAACGTTTCATCTCTCATCCGAAAGACTTCCTTAGTCTGAGGTGCTGTATTCAGCTCAGTCTCTTAAATAGCACCTTCTCAGAGTGGATCAACCAGTTTGCTGCTGACAACCAAAACCAGCTGCTCACATGGTCAAGAAGGACCATCAGCATAACAATGGATCATTAGCACACTGATGGCTGTTTACTATTCACAGGGGGTTGAGTTATACTAGCAATCACAGCATTGTAAGAGGGGGACAGTTGAACCCGGAGGCCTCCACCCCTGTTTAATGATGGACAATTTCTTTTCACAAAGATGGCTTCCTTTACTCCTCTCAAACCATCGTTTCTCTCTGTCCAGGATGTGAACATCTTCATCCCTGAAAGAGTGACCGCTGGCATGGAGATGAGTGTAGACCGCAGAGTCCTGGCCTGATGATGTTGATCTTCTGTGCTGGGCCATCCTTTTGGCCAGTGGCTGTTTAGTTTCCCCAATGTAAGACTGATCACAGCCCTCCTGACACTGAACAGCATACACAATATTAATCTGTTTGTGTCGGGGGACTGGATCATTGGGATGAACCAGTCTTTGCCGTAATGTATTTTATAGTATTATTATACATCTTAGAGTGATGTATAATACTTATCAATAACTTGTGAAATTTGGTGCATGAAGAAAAACTGTAAGTGTTGCTGATAAAATGCTAAATGATAGTGATGACTTATTTCAGGAAAACTTGACAGGAATAGGATGATGGGTAGAAGGTTGGACTCTGTCTGGCTGGTTGCCAGCAGGGTGTTTGTGCTGTTCTATGTCGTATAGGCTTCGCCCTTTAAGGCTGTCGCTGATGGGTTTATCCCGTTATGCGCAAGCATCATACTGAAAAAATTAGTCCACGCCCACCTGCTGTGTGGGCCCCACCCGATCCGTATAAGTTACATTAAGAGCGGGTAATCGGCTCCCATTTTTCTTCAGCAAGCTAATAAAAAACAACTGACCTTCAAAGAGATGTCCAGCTCCAACACCATCCGCTTGTGTCCTTCCTGCAAGACCGGTTACTTGCTCAGCTTCGACCGGCACAACACCTGCGAGGGATGCCTGGGTCCCCGCCACGTCGCCCGCGCTTCCTCCTGCCGCCTCTGTGACGAGCTTCCACCAGAGGAAAGGCAGAGGAGAGCAGCCTTGTTTAAGGCTACCATCGAGGACTGCCTGTCCGTGGCGGGAGACTGTTCGCTGGACGACGCCATGGATTTCTTTGACGCCGGCTCTCGGAGTGAATCGGATGATTCCTCTGGGACCGGTGACGTTAGCAGCAGCCCCGACGCTCGTTCCCTCCTGGGGAGCGCAGTGTTTGAAAGAGGGAGGCCGAGTGGATGCTCGACTCCTCCGGGGTTTCCCGTCTCAACGGCCACACCGCTCCCTGCCGTCGGCGCACTCCTCTCGGAGCTGCCCGCCATTATCCGGGAAGCTGCTAACGTAAAGGGGCTCTCAGGTCCCCCCCCCCCCCCCCCCGCTCAGATCGGATGATCTTGCGGGAAGGTTTGGCTCCACACCGGCTCGCCGTCTTGATCCCATCTGGCCTCGTTTTCCAGCGGTGATATCGTACTGGAACGAGGCCGCAGCCGGTCCTGGTAGGTTGAGGGCGCCCGTCTCCACTTACGCTCCCATCACCGGAGTGGAGGGGTTCACCGAGCGGGGCTATCCCTCGGTACCCCCCCTTGAGCCAAGCCTCGCGGAAGCCTTCGGAGCGAAGCTGTCCAGGTTGGAGCAGCGTCCCGTCCCTCCGTGGAAACACGACCAGGTGGTGACCGCGCTCTCCAATCGAGCCCACCAGTGTGCTTTTCAGGCGGCCGCAGCTAGCAACAACGTGGCGCTGCTAGCATTTAGCATGTCGAAGAGGCTGGAGGCCGCGAACCTGCCCGAGGAGACAAAGAGCTCCCTCTGTAAGACGGCAGACGCCATCCTCAACATGTGCGCCGCTTCTACGGTTTGCCTGTCGAGGATTGCAGCGTGGATGACGTTGATCCAACGATCCACCTGGCTTCGTCACTCTCCCTCGCTGCCGGAAAAGCTGCACAAGGACCTGATGGAGGGCCCCATCACGTCGGACGCGCTGTTCGGAAGCAGCTTAAAAACCATGCTGGCGAATTCGAAGCAGTCGGAGGAGGTGTCGGAAGCTGTGCGCCATCTCATCAAGCCGCGCGGCTCATCCCGTCCCCCGGCCCGCTGGAGAGATCGTCGCGAGCAGAGGCAGAAACATCGGCGCTCCACGGCCGCAGCAGCTTCGTCTCGCTCAGCTCCACCACCAGCCCCGCCCGTCAGAGACTACCCCTCCTCATTCCGGCAACCTGCACTTCAGCGTTTCCCCAGAGATCGCCTGCAGACGGCGCTCAGGGCAAACAAATCGCAGAGCTCACAGGGGAGAAGATTTAAAAAATGACGGTCTGCGGAGGATGTGTGTATAAATGACACAGAAGTCGAAATAAATGATTTTTCAATGATCAAAGTGTCTGTTTTTAGCCAGTCTGTAAGCTCGGATGAGCTCACAGCCGCTGCGCACACATCCTCCACACTTAAAGAGCCGGTGTCCTTAAATAAAGTTTTTTAAACTCACTGCCGCTCTAACATATGACGAGACGCTCACTCGACACTACGGTAAGCGAAATAACTCGTTATCAATCAGACCCGCACGATCATCACCCAAGCGGTGTTAAACGCGCACCCGAGCGAGGCAAGCAGCCTCCATCCAAACGGCGCTGTGTTGATGATGCACGCACAGCTGCCCGGCGCTCACCGGCTCACATCGGTATAAATGTGGGACCGCAGGCCGGGTCCGGTGGAGGTCCCAGCTCTCAGCGAAAACAACACACGCCTCACCTGAGCAAACGCGAGCGGCCGTCATCCACCGCGTCTCAGCGATCGGCAGCTCACGGCGGCATAAGCGTGAGACAGCTGAACGAACCCGGTGACGAGCCCCGCCCCCAGCGAGAGGGTCGCGCGTCCCTCCAGAGAAAAGGTGTGCTCCCGCGGGGCTCGCAACCTTCACTCCGACAGCACGGCGTTGATGAAGTCACGCCCTCCGCCTCTCGACGTTCGCACAGCGACGTTAAACGTGCAGCCCCACGGCGTCATCAGCTGGCACACGCTTTGCCTCAGCACACACCGGCCCACCCAGACATGAAGGTTGGTCCGCGATCCAGACGCAGCGCACGGGCGCATTCAGAACAGCCCTTTCGAGGAAGCCTCGTCTTGGGTCACGCGGAAAACATTTCCGCGACGCATGACGGCGGTCGAGGTGGCGGATTGGATGACATCCGTTCAAAACACGGCGCATCACTTTAACGCACGTCCACTCCACGAACGTTACGCAGAGTGGCTAAAAACATGCTCGCCGGACAGATGGATGGACAGAGTGTTATGCAAGGGTTACACGCTACAATTTGCAACCCGACCCCCTCCGTTCGGAGGAGTTATAGAGACGGTCCTGTCATCACCAGACCAAATCTCATAATAAATGCAGAAGTTCAAGAGCTTCTGATAAAAGGCGTAATCTCCAGAGTCCCCAACGGAGAGGAAAACACAGGTTTTTACTCACGCTACTTCCTGGTTCCCAAACGGACCGGAGGGATGAGACCGATTCTGGATCTGTCAGCTTTCAACAAAGCGATCATGGACAGACCCATTTCACATGCTGACAACCAGACAGCTGTTAGACAACATCCAGAGAAATGACTGGTTTGTTTCCATGGATCTAAAAGATGCTTATTTTCACATACCGATCATCCCAAAACACAGGAAATTTCTGCGTTTCGCCTTTCAGGGGATGAAGTATCAGTACAACAGGCTGCCTTTCGGGTATTCCCTCGCGCCTCGTACGTTCTCAAAGTGTGTGGAGACAGCCCTGCATCCACTGCACAGAGCAGGGATGAGAATTTTGTTTTACCTGGACGACCTGCTGCTCCTGTCACACTCCAGACAGGAGGCGCTGATGCAGGCTCAGGTGCTGACATCACACCTGTTAAATCTGGGCTTCGCCATAAATTGGAAGAAAAGCTCGATTTTCCCGGCCCAGACAATTGTTTATCTGGGAGTGGAATTAAATTCAACCACCATGAAGGCTCGTTTATCACAAACGAGAATTGACACTTTAAAAAGTCAACTCCGCCACGTAAGACCTGGCAAAGTGGTAACAGCTGTCTGTCATGAAGCTGTTGGGAATGATGTCATCAGCTCACACAGTGGTTCCGCTGGGTTTGTTACACATGAGATGCCTCCAGAGGTGGTTTGCGCGTCTGCGTGTGGATCCAGTAAAACAAAAGAGACGGATGATCACTGTCCCTCCCTCCGTGAGAGCAGACCTCCGACACTGGGGAAACACCCTGGTTCTGTCGGAGGGAGTTCCCGTCAGCAGACCCACGTCACACGTGTCAGTCTTCACGGACGCGTCGCTGTCAGGTTGGGGGGGGACATGCCTATCTCAAGCAGTAGGGGCGCTGTGGCCCCACCGCACATCAGCCCACATTAATGTTTTGGAGTGTCGCACAGTGCTGAATGTGATTCAACACTTTGCTCCCGTGCTACAGAATCAACACGTGTTGATTCACACAGACAACATGGTGACTGCTGCGTACATAAACCGGCAGGGGGGTGTGCGTTCAGCCCAGATGTTACACATTGCGCGAAAGCTACTGTGTTGGGCTCACCAAAACCTGCTCTCCATCAGAGCAGTTTACATACCCGGTGTTCTGAACAGAGGGGCAGATGTGATGTCCAGGGGCGGCCCACGTCACGCGGACTGGACCCTCCATCCAGACCTGATGGTTCAGACGTGGCAGAAGTTTGGCAAAGCAGCTGTGGACCTGTTTGCGACACGAGAGAACGCTCAGTGTCAACTATGGTTTTCCCTGAGCCCGCGAGATGATCCACCGCTGGGGGTGGATGCATTTGCTCACAGCCCATGGCCCAAAACGCTTCTGTACGCGTTTCCCCCATCTCCTCTGATTTTACGGTTCCTGAACAGAGTTCAGGAGGAGGGATTGACAGCTCTCCTGGTGGCTCCCGAGCGCGTGAACGCACCATGGTTCCCAGTCCTGCAACGTCTGTTGTCGGGTCGCCCGTGGAAACTGCCGTGGAGGGAGGATGCTCTCCTTCAAGTAGGAGGAGCGATCAGGAGTTACCCAGAAATAGGCCAGCACCTGTGGGTCTGGCCACTGAGCGGTCCCGCTTAGAGAGGATGGGTCTCCCACAGGAGGTAGTGCGCACAATCCAGGATTCACGTGCTGCATCTACCACAGCTCTGTACACATCAAAGTGGACGGCTTTTCAGCGCTGGTGTACAGAGAAAGGTTTAGAGGCCACCTCATGCCCATTAGGCGACGTGTTGTCTTTTCTACAACAGCTGATGGATAGGAAATTGGCATTCAGCACGATTAAAACGTACGCTGCAGCCATCTCTTCCTGTCACGAAGCGTTCGGAGAGAGAACAGCTTTCAATCACCTGCTGATGAAGCGGTTTCTAAAAGGTGTACAGAGACGTAGGCCTGTTTCACGCCCACTTGTTCCACAGTGGGATTTAACGCTGGTCCTGCGAGCCCTGATCAAAGCTCCATTTGAGCCTCTGGATCAGGTTTCACTTAAATTCTTGTCTCTTAAAACAGCCCTGCTGCTGGCTTTAACATCCGCTAAGAGGGTGAGTGATTTATCTGCCCTCTCTGTCGCTCCGTCATGTCTCAGAATTCAGGCTGACAGTAGTTCAGCTGATTTAAGACCAAATCCAGCTTTTATGCCTAAAAACATCACAAGCTCTTTTAAATCAAGAGTGATATCGTTGGAGGGATTTTTCCCTCCCCTCCACAGATCAGAAGAAGAAGCATCTTTCCATCTTCTCTGTCCGGTGCGGGCGTTGACGTGTTACATAGCGCGCACAGCTGTAATGCGTCAAACTCAACACTTGTTTGTGCATTATAGAGATGCATCTGCAGGTCGCCCGTTATCCACCCAGCGCTTGTCACACTGGCTGTGTGAGGCCATTTCTGAAGCCTACAGAGCATCAGATCTAGAGCCTCCTGTCAACCTCAAAGCACACTCGACCAGGGGTATCGCATCTTCGACTGCCTTGCATAATGGTATGTCAATGCAGGACATTTGCACTGCGGCTGCATGGTCAACACCCTGCTCATTTATTCGCTTTTATCTACGTGATGTGATGGCTCGTTCCATGACACATTCTGTCCTTAGTGTTCTAACAGAATGAATATTGTTGTTTTTTCATGGAACTCTGTTTAAGCTCACAACTGTCCGCATGCTTCACAGTGTGAGATGTTGTTATCAGTCACAAGTTGTGTCTGTGATTTTGGTTCTATTGTCACTAATCAGTTCATGACTGTTGTTACCAATCAGTTCATTTGACCAATAATCAGTTCATTGATATTAATCTGTTTATACTGTTCAGCCATGAATCAGTTGGTTCATGCCCCCCCCTCTTCCTTCAACATCTTCTCCCCGTTGAAAATTTCCGGGGCGTTCATGTTTTGTCAGAACGCATGGTTACATAACATGCGTCTGTGCATGGCACATAATTACGCAATGCGTAGTTATGCACATGGGGAGCTGAGTGATAAGACATTTTTTGGGGCAAGCTTCCGCTTCTTACTGTGTTCGAATGGACCCAGTGAGGCAAGGACCACATCCGCTTCGCCCTTAACCCATCAGCGACAGCCTTAAAGGGCGAAGCCTATACGACAGAACGTTGGTTACGTACTGTAACCCCAGATTCTATGAGTATAGGCGTAGCCCTTTAAGCGTCGGGCCTCACTGGCTCCTGAATAGCTGAAGAAAAAATAAGCTATTTGGGAGCCGATTACCCGCTCTTAATGTAACTTATACGGATCGGGTGGGGCCCACACTGCAAGTGGGCGTGGACTAATTTTTTCAGTATGATGCTTGCGCATAACGGGATAAACCCATCAGCGACAGCCTTAAAGGGCTACGCCTATACTCATAGAATCTGGGGTTACAGTACGTAACCAACGTTTGTGTTTGTGTCCCTTATCACCTGTTCAGGTTATCTAAGCTGAAGAAGATCCAGGAAAGGTGAATGCAGGGATCGCCTGTGTGAGTTTGTGATCAACGTTCCCAGAGAGGTGTCAGATGAGTATGAACCTGCAATATGAACCATTGACTTACCAATAATGAATGATAATTGATAATTATATATTGATAATGAAAATTATAGAAATTTAGATAGATGACTGGAGTTTTGTGATATTGGGAGAGAAGGATGTTTGTTCTTTTTTCCCTGATAATGCAGCTTCAAACGAGTCGCTGACAGAGAGGTTGCGAGTCCAATGACAGGGGTTTGAAGGATGGATGTTGGATGGATGTCCGAGGAAATGCCCCTGATGAGGGGTAATGGAGTGGAGTGCCAGGGGGGGAAGTCACCGGTTCTACTCCCTGAGCTGAGAACATCACGCATCAAATGAGGGTGTTATCATTTATCATGACTGAGGGTTCTTTAAGTAACATCAAATTGACATCACTTATTATTAACATCTAATTAACGTTACCAGCACAGATAAGGGTTTTCTATTTTCTGATTTTACTTTTAAACATATAGATGAGGAGCGTTTTTAAAATACTGTATATCTTTAGCCAATCAAACACTTTGAAACTGTGAACTTACTGATTTTATTAAGCTATGAGTTAATACATGATTAATGCTAGACTAGAGTTTTTGGATTTTTACATGTTCTGAAATGATTATAGAACACTGTTTTGACATTACAAATATTTATAGGTTGTGTTTACAATGCTAATCAATTAATGATGTGATTATATCTAAAGCTAAGTCTTGGGGATTTTTGAACGATAAATTAGAACAACTGCTATTATGGAGGAAAGCACTATTTTGAAAGTAGTTACAAATTTCCTATCTGTTAATTAATTCCAAGACTGATTAGTTGAATGTGGGAGAAGAAAATTAAAATTTTTATTTGAAACTAAAGGGTTTTCTAGAGTGAACTTCTTGGTGTTATAATTAGGGATGGGGCCGATCTGATCCAATCCAGTATCGGCCTCCGATACCAGCATAATTTACGTATCGGATTTTTCCGATCCACCTGCCAATATTTCCGATCCATGATGCATGTTTGTGGTTGCGCTGCATGTTGGCTTCAAACTATGGAATGGATTTCCTGAACAGCGGTGTGTCTCATGAACCCAGAGTAATAAGACCCGCCTCACATTCAGGAAATCCAGTTCATAGTTTGCAGCCAGCTACGACGTGAGGACTGAGTTAGCAGCACTGTGGCTAACAGTTAACAAACTTTTCATCTAAACATGTCCACTGTGTGGAAGTATTTTACACTAAAAACGCCACAAAACAAGACAGCATCGTGCAATGTCTGCAGAGCCATAGCGCCACATTAAACCACGTTAAAGTTAGTTTTACGATGGACATTCGAGCTCCGTGGCTTCAGCGGGGCACTACTCTTTGGTCAACCCCAAACAGGCGACTCGACCCCGGCCAGTCACGTCCAATATGCCCCGCTCAATCTGCCCATCTCCGAGGAGGGACAGACTGAGCGCGGCTGCCCCAAATCAGGCTGCTTGCTTTGGATTGAACAAGAAGACATCGCTGAAACCACGGAGCTCAAATGTTTACAGAGAAGTTGTTAAACTTCATCATAATTAATGACCAACCACTATCAGTTGTAGAAAACTAAGGATTTCACAGCTTGATACTTGCAGTCAAGATATAGTTTACCCTCCAGGAGATATTTATCAGTACAACAGTAGGCAATCATAAAAAAACATATGATTTGAAAATTATATATATTAAAAACATAAACAGCTACATTATAAAGTGATGTAAAATACTAAAAACAGGAACATGTCTGTTGGTTTATGCCATGAACGTAGCAGATGTTTGAAGCCATTTAACATTTAATTTAATTTAATTAATTTATTCATTCATTTAAATGAAACAAAATATAAAAAAAAAAGTCATAAAAAAGAAAACATTGAATGAAAAGAGTGCAGAAAGAAGAAAAAAATTATATCTGCCCCTTATTTAAAAAAAAAATAAAATAACTAAACAATCACTTAAATTAATCATTTTAATATCCACTTTAAAGCTAGAAATGAAAAGAAACATGTTTTGTGTTAGCATAATTTAATTCTAACTTTAAAACTTATCCAGAATTAATAAAACTTATCTCATGTTGCCTTTTTGGACATGCATGCATATATTTGTACAAATTGTACTTGAGAGGAAATTATTACAGCCTCATATAAAATCAATGATGATCATGATATCGGAACTGGATCGGTATCGGCTGATATTCAGACTTGGGTATCGGGATCGGAAGTAAAAAAAAAAAAAGTGGATTGTGCATCCCTAGTTATAACTAAGTGGCCCCTCCTAGGAGTGTGTTACAATCCAACGGGGAGGAAGTCAAACACGGGTGAATATAACAGGAAATTTAACAGATAATATGAAGCTAAGTTCTGGGTAAATTTTAACAATTAAGTACAGATGTGTACTTTAGAATTGTGGTTAATTTGAATGTTGAACTCGGCATTAATTGGGTGACAGGTCTTCTCAAACTACTTTGAGAGATGAGATGATTGACGGACTGACTAATTATGGGGTGGGTTAGATATTAATGTTTACAGTTTATTTACAGTATTATGGAACGTTATGATGATTTTTTCCTTAAAATTAACATGGTTGAACAAGATACTTTTGCATGGTACTTAGTTAAGAACTACCTTTTGATTATTACTTGATGACTTGTTTATTTAATGACTATTTTATGTGTGAAGACATGGGTAAAAATGAGTTTTTAATGTGTTTTTGCAAATAGTTTTAGGGGCTGATCATGATGGACTAACGCCACTAGATGGTGCAATTGCAATGTTAGAGTTAATTATTAATATTGTTATCTATGAAATAACATTTTTTTACAGCTGGGCCATTGACGAAAGACCAGAGGATTTTGATAAATACAGATAAGGTTTTATAATATAGATTTTTCAGGGGGAGTTGGGAGGTTCTATTATTTACATACATATGCATGTTAAAACATGTTAAATGTTTAAATTAGATTTTATTCACACAACCACATTTTTTCTGCTGTGACATGCTAAACATACTGGCAGCGCTCTGTGCAAATTAATTGGGTATTGACTGAAGGGGGCACAGAGTTTTTTTTTTTCTTTTCCAGATGGACACAATGGACCAGGCCTGCCCTTGGAGTCAAAAAGAGAAGATTCAGGTTCTACAAACTGATTAACATATTTCAGATAGGAACACTTTCTTGCATTAGGATGCCTCCTACAATCATTAAATCATATATTTAGAGCCCAGACTTAAAAAATGTTAGAAATTTCCATTATGTCATTGCACCACACCAGGGGGATGCTGAATTCCTGGGCAGATGTCCAGGGCTGGGTCAGGCGACCTGAGGCTGGCAGGTCACACGCTAGCCGTCAGCTCTGGCATCTTATTTGACCTGAGGCTGCCAGGTCACACGCTGTAGCCTGTAGGCATCTCCCGCCAACATATAAGGAGTAGTTTACATTCAACCAGAGGAAAGTGATTAATTGCTTGCTTATCTGGCGGTATTGAACTGGGAGGTTTTATGCGAGGGAACCCCTTTGGGGACCCCCACCCAGGGGGAGTTGTTACGATATTTTTGGACTGGGCCTATGGTTTTGATCTGCTCAGAGCCGGGATTATAATGAAATTATGACCCGGTTCTGACTGGGTTAAACTGGGCCAGCAACTCTTAAGAGTCTCCCTGGGATTCAATATCTGTCACGGAATAGTTTGATCTGCTTGCTACATCACGTAGAAAGGCCTTGGAAGCACCGTCTCATATTTCCTAACACTTCAGTCCACATAAGATCTACTGAGATCACATTTAGTCACGCCCCCTCATACACTGATAGGTTGAGCTCCCCTTCTGTGAAGGTGGAGCCTTAGGACCCTATAAATGAGTAAAGACACGAGACATCGAGGCTCTTCCGGGTGTAGGGTCCTAAGGGCTAGCTTAGCTGCCCTTGACTACAATGTATTTAAATAACGGGTTCTCTCTTTTTCAAGCTAAATTACAGCCATGTGACCGAGGTAACTGTGCTTGGATGTTAAATCAGTGACACTGAGACATTAATTTTCTTTGACCCATCAGAATAAATGTGGTCATTTATATAACAGAATCAAAATTTAACATCAAAATGTACAAGTGATTAGCTGATCTGGTTCTGATTAATAAAACTTGGCACGTTTTACTTAATAAAAACAACAGACATTTCTGAAGGCATCTAGATTAATTACTGGCAAAATAGAAGAGTTTAAAGATGGGAAATTAAGGAGTTTAAATGGAGAGAAAAGATGGATGAAAAGGAAAGTGTGTTGATGTAGTGAACTTAATCTGAGGTCAAGACTAAGCCTAAGGTCAAAACTCTTGACCTTAAGAACCTTGTGGGACAGGAACTGTCATTTCATTGATTTGAATCCAGAAATACAGGTTCACCCATCCTGAGACTTTCTTTCTTGAAAATTCAAGTGGAAGAACACTCTCTGTTCTATTATCATTACTATTTTACAAATGTTGATAATCAAAGTGCCTTAGTTCAAACCATTTTAGATGTTGCAGTGAACTAATCAATTTTATTAACTGTGTAATGATTTTTAATTCTCATGCAAAGTTAGAACTCATGTTAAAGCTGTTACAGAGTAATTATGCATTTTCTGATTTCTGTCTGTGAATGAGCAAAGTGTGCGTTCCAGGGTCAGGAGTCGAAGCAGACATGCGTTGGAACAACTGTCCTGTTTATATCCTCTCAGACGTCAACAGGGGGGTTTTGGCACCTGTTTCTTAAACTCGCCAAAACAAAACTCTCTCTGTCTGTGAGAACATTTCTGATCTGTTCCATAACAATTCTTGCTGCCTTCTAACCTTTTACGTCACAAAACACACCCCGTCTGGTCGGTTCTGGCCAATGGGGAGACTCCCGAATGAACCGGGAAAAGAGCTCTTTAAAATGTCGGTACTTCCTGGTCTCTGTTCAGTTCTGTCAGTTCTGTGAGGGCTGTGAGAGTTCAGTTCTGTGGGAGTTGGGTCTCTGTTCAGTTCTGTGAGCCGGGAAGATCCTGACATGACAACAGAGCTCTTCCGAGTTTCATGGGATTATAACATCTTCACTGAGGTGAGCTGTGGCGGACAGAATCTCGCCGCTACTCCGGACGAGTAACAGCATCCTACGGAGACGCTGAAAGGGTGCGTTAAACGGAATCTCACCTGAGACATCTCCAGGTAAAAGAGTCGATTTCACCACCTAAGTGTACTGTAAGGAAGAAGCTGAAGAAAGCCCGGAGAGTGCCGTTCTGTTCAACACTCCCTCAAACCCCATCTTTTACTCTTCTTTAAACTTCTTTCCCATCTTTAAACTCCTCTCTCAAGTAGAAATTCTTCCAGATATTTAGAAATGTCTGTGTAAAGTGCTCATCCACCGCCGTGTGGGTAAAAGATCATAATTGTACAGTTTTCATAAATGTCTGTGGTGAAGCAACGGAAAAATCATGGCCGTATGATTTTTCCTGATTGATTGCTTATGTTGTTATTTTCATAATTTGCCAAATTAATGTAAATGTTGGATGTTAAACTTTGATTCTGTAAATAAATGACCGCATTCATTTTGATGGGTCAAAGATAAATGACGTCTCACGTTTGCATTTCATTAAATTCAATGCACGTTTTATTCAGTCCAGAAAAATGAGGAATCCGTGTTAATTGATGAATATATCTGAGCATCTGTTCATCTAC
>NC_056511.1:22370047-22382497 GCF_014905685.2 Nematolebias whitei | reverse complement strand
GGAATCCGTGTTAATTGATGAATATATCTGAGCATCTGTTCATCTACTAGGAATGGCACCCTTCATCCGACCCCAGCTCAGCCCCGGTACACTCAGTGCGTGGTGACTCGTTACCTTAGACGGGGATACCTTCGCTCAGGAACAGGAGTCCATTTCAACGCTACCTTTCAGCGTCTCCGGTAAGGATGGCTGAGAATCGTCCGAAGTAGTGACGGTACTCCGTTCAACAAACACGCTCATCTCCCGGGTGGATACACAGCAAGCTGTGAGTCCGTAAGAGGTTCCACTCAGATGTGGAAAAATCCACCACAGGCTCCGCAGACTAAGTTCAAGACTAGACTTCATCAGAGACCCACTTGAGGAGCTCAGGAGACTTGACCGACTGACTGACAGACCCAGTTGACCTCAGAAATTCCAGGAAGTGTGGACTCTTAAAGAGTTCTCACTTCTGGTCACCTCAGGACTTACTGATTGGTTGAAGCAACCAACAGGGGGTGGTTCTAGTGATGTCAGAGGGTCATTACAAGTCAAGAAAACAGCAGGAATGTTTTAGAAACGTCCCGTACAGACAGAAGACGTTATGGTGAAGTGGGAGGAAGAGAGGCCAGTAGCTTCTTGTTTACCGTCTGCTAGGTTTAAAAACACGACACTTCGTTCTAATAACTTCTTTCTGACTTTAGACCGACGTCACAACTTCTCATTTAGACAGAAGATCAAAAATGCATAATTACTTTGTAAAATAGACATTTAACTTGATTTCTAATTTAAATGAGGATTAAAAAATCATTAATACTGTTTCACAGTTGATTTAAAATGAGTGGTTCACTTCAACATTTAGAAATGGTATGAACTAAACACACTTTTGATTTATCAAGATATTGTAAAAATAGTAATGATAATATAAAAGAAGAGTGTTCTTTCAATTGATTACTTCAGGATACAATTAGACAGTCTCTGGATGAGCTAATTTGTATTTCTGGATTCAAATCAATGAAATAACAGTTCCTGTCCCATGAAGGTCTTCAGAGGCAGGTTTTGGTCGGAGGCCGAGTTCACTAAACGGGTTTGTGAACGTGTCACAGTCCGGAGAGTCTAGCGTTGTAAAACTGTAACCTTTCCTGCTTTTTTAATATAATTGATGAAACTTAATTGACGTCTCATTGATTTATTGATAGTATGAGTTGCCACTTCTGAGAGAGATAGAACCAGAGGAAGTGGTGGGGGCTGGCTGAGGGTCCAGGGTCAGAGAGGAAGTCTGAGCCCCACTACTAGCCGTAGCTAGCTGCAGTGACTGACGACCCGCAGTCAGCTCTCAAAACGCAACAGCACCTACATTATTTTTGTTCGAAACGCATTAATCCAAAAATTCCAATTTGTATGTTCTAGATTATAAGTCTAATTTACAAAGCATGTTTTGTAGAATTCTCTTGAGTCGTCGCCAAGTAGCAGAGGAAGGCCTTTAAGGACTTTAAGTGTGTGCCGTCTAGTCACATTGGTTGTCTGACAAAGACAAATAAAAACAATTGAATAACAATTTAAAAAAAAGAGATCTACAACAAAGAAACTGGAAATTGACAGTTTAATATTCTCTTAAACTTCCTTTGTTTCAGGTTCAATTTTTCTCTTCTTTGTTTTTGGAAATTAAAAAAAATGTAAAAAAAATTATTGGAGACATAGATTGTCTTTTTTATATAAATAAGAAAATCATTTGCATTTTAAAGATTTGAGTGTCACATAAAAAGGGCGGCTGTGGCTGAGTGGTTAGAGCAGTCGTCCTCCAATGCAAGAGTTTGAGGTTCGACTCCACCAGCAGTCGCATGCCAAATTGTCCCTGGGCAAGACACTGAACCCCTCATAGCCTCTGATGTGTGTCCCATCGGTGTATGAATGTTATCTAAAAGCACTGATTAGTCTCTTTAGAATGATTTATTAAATTAGCTTTGTAGAGATCTAGTAGAATGCTGTATGAATGGGTAAATGAGGCACAGATTGTAGTGTAAAGCGCTTTGAGTATCTTGATAAGATAGAAAGGCGCTATACAGTCCATTTACCATTTAAAAATATGTGCCAGGCCAGATGTGTTCTACAGGGTAGACTTTGACACATTTGATCTAAGACTGCCAACTTTGTATAAACTGCTGATTAATACACAGAAATCATTTACACTCTGGTATAAAAAAAAATGAGAAAAGAAAAATCGTTTGGAAACCATTTCCTCACATTTCTGTTCTTTTAAAAATAGGTATTTTGTGAGTCTGATACAATTCATAAAAGTGTGCATCAAAACATTTGTAATAACTGTACCTTTCATGTTAATGTAAAAAAAAATGGAGAGGATGGTTTGCGTTCACATTTTTGGTTTGCCTTAAGAAAAGAAAATACTAACTATCCAGTCCATGTGGTGCATTAGTTCACTCAGTTTCTCTCCAACAGTTCCTTGTTTTAAAGTGAAGAGTTGGATGAATTGTGGCGTTTACTGGTCCAGAGCCTCAAAGAAATTTTGTTCCAGATTCTTACTCACAATCCTATTAAACTCAGCTAATACCTGAAAAAGAGCAATGTAGAGAACAGAACCAGAAGATAGAATTAGTAACATTAAAAACACCGTATACCGACTAGCAAATGTTATTACTTTCAAACTGGAGACATTAAAGTTCTGAACAAAAGGTTAAGCAAAAAAAAAAAAAAAAAAAAAATACAATTCACTATGCATATGTTAGTTTTTATTCTTTTAAAATGCTTGTCACAAATTGAGCATGTTAGTCAGTTTTCAGTTGCTTACCAGTCCTTCAGTGAACAGTGCTGGCCATCTGACAATCATTTCTTGAACAGTGGGCTCGTTTTTCACTATTTCTTGTCTGCGCATTGGGAGTGTTTCATTCATTACTTGTGCGATGAGAGATGCATTGGGATGTTTCTTTTTCATTTCCTCAACAAGACTGTTTCTACGCTTGTCGACAGTTTGTTCATCCTGGTCTTGTGGCACATTTGGAAAGTAATTTGCTTCACCCCTTTTTGGCCGTTTAATATTCTTGTTCGAGGCCTCTCCTCCAGGATTCATTTGGCTCCTTTTGCCGCCATTGACTGTCACCTCTTCACATCCAGCTTTACGAAGCTAAAATAGGAAAGTCATGTAAATGAAGTTTCAATTGAAATTAAAGAAGTGGTAAAGATATCAGCAAAACTGGCCTGTGTTCTGACCACAGTAGTGAAGTTCTTCGTGACTTACAACATGATGCCCGCCATATTACTTGCATGAAATTTAAGATAAACATTTCATGCTATGCATACAAACACAAATTTTATGCCAAATAACTTTTTTTTTATATTGTTAAAAATTTAGTAACCTTTGGTCTCTGAAAGTGAAGAGTTTGCAGACCAACAGTGGCGTGAACTCCGGTAAAAAAAAAAAAAATTACCACAGCACACCAGCAACAACTAACAATAACACAGAAAATAGTGTACAAAAAGAACAAATATGTACTCACCAAATTAATGTACCACGGTAAATAAAAGTTGATGGTGATGAAAATAACTACAAGTTACAAGACTTGTCCAGGCATGTCCAGACCTGGTCAATTAGCAGGTGCACCTGAGCGGGAAATGGAGGACCGTTGATCTGTGCATGTGCAGAAGCTTCAGGGTTAACCGTTTACAATCCGAAATCCCCACCACTTTCAAATACTTAAGTTTTTTGTGTGGCCTCAACTTAAATATTTTAACTAATGAAGCATTTTTTTTATCCAACAGTTCACACAACTTATTTAATATGAGTATAAACAACAAATTGATGAGAATTAAGTTATGTTCTCTTGAAATCTTTGATTAAGCTGAATGTTGCGTTTTTCAGTGGTGATGTCAGGCAGGATGAAGACAGATGAGTCTTCCTCCAAACTATTATAGCAAACAAGAGAAGCTTCAGACTTCCAGCAGGGATAACGCATCTCTGAGCCCAGTGAGGGCTCACCAGAACCACCCAGAACTTTATCATATATACCGGTACACACAGCAACTGGAGGAATCAAACAGCTGGTTCTGTTTTCAAGATCACTCACCAATTATTTTATCAAAGGTTTCTCCTAACTCTTGGATGTCTTTCATCCTGAAGTAATGATCCCCGCCTTTTCCCACCGTCAGAGGGTGCAGGTCATCGTCGAAAATGTCAGCCCCAATGGCGAAAACATAAATATCTGCAAACGGAGGCAGGCAGAGAGGTTTTCTATGATGAGTTAAATACTTTAGTATGAAACATCTGCAGTGACGAGGACAGAGTGTCTGTGAGCTTCAGGAAGTGACAGAGACATGAAGCCTCATCACATCAGGACAAATCTGAAGCTCACCAAGAAATTCGTCTCTGGATACATTTTGTGGGTTCATGTAGACCATGTTCTTGATTCTCTCCACAGTGGGTTTAGGAGAACCACCCATGTTGTAAGCACCTGAAGAGAAGAATACAGATGTTCATCTTTTTAAATCTTTTTAATTTAGACTGCGCATACAACCCACTAAATGACATTACTAGGGAAACAAGACATTTATGAGAGGGACTTCTTTCAGCAAACTGCTGTGAAATTGACTGAAGTGATTGTTACATAAAGGAATCCAATAAAACAATAGTGTAGATCTTTTTAAGTCGGGTTCTGTGGAAAATAATATAATCATTTAATATGACACCTGTTGTAGACAGTTTTTTCAGCAAGCTCTGTTTGGAAAAACAAAGTTTAACTCTGGCTAAATTGATAAGTTCAGTTCCAATGGGACAAATAATAAAGTGGATTGTTAACATCTTAATGGGATAGTCTGATGATATTGAAGTGATTGTAGTGTGTCAAGGTCAGCTTTGCTGTACCTTCACTACTAATTATTTGAATATATAACGAGTTCTCTCTTTTTCGAGTTAAATTAATGCCATGTGACGAGGTAACTGTGAGGATTGTTTAATCAGTGACATGAGACGTTAATTTCCTTTGACCCATCAGAATAAATGTGGTCATTTATTTAACAGAATCAAAATTTAACATCAAAACATGTACACGTGATTAGCTGATCTGGTTCTGATTAATAAAACTTGGCACGCTTTACTAATAAGACAAGACATTTCTGAAGGCATCTAGATTACTGGCAAAATAGAAGAGTTTAAAGGAAGGATGGGTGAAGAGAAAGATGGGTGAAGGGAGGTGTCTGTTTGGACCAGGATGGCACGCTTCTTCCAACACCAGCTCAAACCTCCGGTACACTTAGCGCGTCACGACTCGTTACCTTCGCAGGAGATAAATCAGCTCCGGTGTCGGGTCCATTTCAACGCTACCTTCCAGCGTCTCCGGTAAGAGTGGCTGGCCATTGTCAGAAGTCGTGTCAATTTACTCCGTTCAACAACAGGCTCAGCTCCCTTCGAAGTTGGAGGCATTACACCCGGGTGGATTCACAGCAAGCATCTGTGAGTCCGTCAGAGATCCCACTCAGGAGTGGAAGACTCCACAAGGCGGAGTAGACTCCAGAAGACCCAGTAGACTGGAAGTCTCAGTAGACTCAGTAGTTCCAGGAAGTGTGGACTTTTAAAGAGTTCTCACTTCCGGTCACTCAGGACTTCCTGATTGGTTGAAACAACCAACAGGGGGTGTGTTTCAGTGATGTCAGAGGGTTATTAAAAGTCAAAAAGACAACAGGGATGTTTAGGAATGTTTAGTACAGACAGAGAAATGCTTTGAAGGAGTGAGAGGAAGCAGGTGCCAGTTGCTTCTTCTTTACCGTCTGCTAGGTTTAAAAACAATACACTTCGTTCTAATAACTTCTTTCTGACTGTCTCCGACTTTTTACCGACATCACTACTTCTCCTTTAGACAGAAAATCAAAATGCATAATTACTTTGTAAATAGATATTTAACTTGATTTCTAATTTAAATGATGATTAAAAATAAAATAATTAATACTGTTTCACAGTTGATTTAAAATGAGTGGTTCACTTTAACATTTAGAAATGGTATGAACTAAACACACTTTTGATTATCAAGATATTGTAAAATAGTAATGATAATAAAAAGAAGAGTGTTCTTTCAATTGATTACTTCAGGGTACAATTAGACAGTCTCTGGATGAGCTAATTTGTATTTCTGGATTCAAATCAATGAAATAACAGTTCCTGTCCCATGAAGGTCTTCAGAGGCAGGTTTTGGTCGGAGGCCTAGTTCACTACATGATGTTTTACCAAATACTTATCATTAGTTAGTACATACAGATGTAGTGAACTTAACCTGATGTCAAGACTAAGCCTAAGGTCAAAACCCTTGACCTTAAGAACCTTGTGGGACAGGAACTGTCATTTCATTGATTTGAATCCAGAAATACAGGTTCACCCATCCTGAGACTCTCTTTCTTGAAAATCAAGTGGAAGAACACTCTCTTTTTATTATCATTACTATTTTACAAATGTTGATAATCAAAGTGTCTTAGTTCAAACCATTTTAGATGTTGCAGTGAACTAATCGATTTTATTAACTGAAACAGTGTAATGATTTTTAATTCTCATGCAAAGTTAGAATTCATGTTAAAGCTGTTACAGAGTAATTATGCATTTTCTGATTTCTGTCTTTGAATGAGCAAGTGTGCGTTTTCCAGGGTCAGGAATCGAAGCAGACATGTGTTGGAACAACTGCCTTGTTTTTACATCCTCTCAGACGTCAACAGGGGGGTTTTGGCACCTGTTTCTAAAACTCGCCAAAACAAAACACTCTCTGTCTGTGAGAACAGTTTAATCTGTTCAATAACATTCTTGCTGTCTTCTGACTTTTAGTAACCCTCTTACATCACAAAACACACCCCTGTCTGGTTGTTTTGGACCAATCCGGGACGATCAAATGAACCGGGAAAAGAGCTCTTAAAAATGCCGGTACTTCCTAGTTCTCTCAGAGTTGAGTTGAGTTGAGTTCAGTTCTGTGGGTTTGGAGAAGTTCGGCGGTGCGGACAGTTCTGATATGTCCTAGTGCTGGCAGTTGCTGTGGGAGCCGGGAAGACCCTGACATGACCACAGAGCTCTTCCGAGTTTCATGGGATTATAACATTTTCCACTGAGGTGAGCTTGTGTCGGACAGAATCTCACCATTACTCCGGATGATTCACAGCCATCCTACGGAGACGCTGAAAGGGTGCGTTAAACGGAATCTCGCCTGAGACATCTCCAGGTAAAAGAGTCGATTTCACCACCTAAGTGTACTGTAAGGAAGAAGCTGAAGAAAGCCCGGAGAGTGCCGTTCTGTTCAACACTCTCCCTCAAACACCATCTTTCACCCCCTTTAAACTTCATCTTTTCATCTTTAAATTCTTCTCTAAAGTAGAAATCCTTCCAGATAATTTAGAAATGTCTGTGTAAAGTGCTCATCCACCGCCGTGTGGATGAAAATCATAATTGTACAGTTTCATAAATGTCTGTGGTGAAGCAACGGAAAATCATGGCCGTATGGTTTTCCTGATTGATTATGTGTTATTTTCATATTTTGCCAAATTAATGTAAATGTTTGATGTTAAACTTTGATTCTGTAAATAAATGACCGCATTCATTTTGATGGGTCAAAGATAAATGACGTCTCACGTTTGCATTTCATTAAATTCAATGCACGTTTTATTCAGTCCAGAAAAATGAGGAATCCGTGTTAATTGATGAATATATCTGAGCATCTGTTCATCTACACAGAACATTGCTTCAAAAATCACCAGACTATCTCTTTAAAACAACGTTGGTTATGTCAAAGAGCTTAGTGATAATTTCAAATAGTAGGAAGTGAAAATTACCATCTGTAAACATGATCAAGACGTGGCGGTATTCTTTAAAACCCTCAAGTCCGGCCCGCTCCTTTATAAACGCCATCTGTTCCTCGAACCTTACGAAGGCAAGGTTGAGATCTGTTCCTGTGTTTTTGTCTTAAAATCACAAACAGACACGTTCACCATAAAACACCATTAAACAATATAAAAAAAACAATAAACACCAAAAAAACCCACCAACAAACACTATTAAACACTAATAAACAATATTAAAGACCAATAAACACCAGTACAGGGTTAACAACAATTGCCACTGGTGATGCTGACATACAGGGTGCCAGCGGAAATTGTGCTATTGTCAGTCAAAGACCACGAGGAGGGAAACGTCAGGAGACAGAGGGAGAAGAGGAAAGTCAAGAATGTAGGACAGAGAGTTGCAACTCTAACTGTGGACAGAGAATGGATGATAAGGAAACCTGGTGATGGAATAGTGAAGTGCAGGACACCGTTCAAAGAAAGAGGTTAGTCAAGAAGAAATATGACAGTAAGAAGAGACGGGAATATAAGGAGATGGGATGTAGAGCAAAGCGGGAAGTAGCTAAGGCAAAACAGAAGGTGTATGATGAGCTGTATGGGAGGCTGGACACTAAAGAGGGCGAGAAGACCTTGTACCATTTGGCGAGACAGAGAGATCAGGCTGGAAAGGATGTGCAGCAGGTTAAGCTTGTTCATGATAGGAATTGCAATGTTCTAACAAGTGAAGAGGGTGTGATGGGAAGATGGAAGGAGTACTTTGAGGAGCTAATGAATGAAGAGAAGAAAGAGAAAGAAGAGTAGAGGTCATCAAAACTGCGGACCAGGAAGTGGGAAAGTAGTGAGGGTAAAGTACAAAAAGCTCTGAAAAGAATGAAGAAGGGGAAGACAGTAGGAACTGATGACATACCAGTGGAGGTTTGGAAATGACTTGGAGAGATGGCATTGAGGTTTTTGACTCAAATATTCAATGGCATATTTGAGGATGAGAAAATGCCTCAGGAATGGAGGAGAACTGTTCTGGTGCCCATTTTTAAGAACAAGGGTGATGTGCAGAGTTGTAGCAACTACAGGGGAATTAAGTTCTGTTGGACTCCTGGCGGACATGTGCAGACATGTTCCTGTTTTTAGTTTTCTACATTCACCTTATGGTCTAGCTGTTTTTGTTACTTTTTTGCCATCTTATTTGTAAAAAAAAAAAAAAAATGTATGCCTTTTTATAATTGTCTATTGTTATTGCTGTTGTCCATTATTGTCATCATTCTTTGTTGAAATCAGGTCTCTCTTGTAAATGAGTCCTCGAGGCTCAATTGGATTTACCTGTCTAAATAAAGGTTGAATGAAAAGTTGATGAGCCACACAATGAAGATCTGGGAGAGAGTTGTGGAAGCAAGACTTAGATGAAAGATGACAATTTGTGAGCAACAGTATGGTTTCATGTCAAGAAAGAGCACCACAGATGCCATCTTTGTTTTGAGGATGCTGATGGAGAAGTATACAGAGAGGGTCAAAAAGAACTCCATTGGGTCTTTGTGGACTTAGAAAAAGCATATGACAAGGTGCCGAGGGAGGAGGTGTGGTATTGCATGAGGAAATCTGGAGTGGCAGAGAAGTATGTTAGACTGGTACAGGACATGTATGAGGACAGCAGGACAGTGGTGAGATGTGCTGTAGGTGGGACAGATAGTTTCAAGGTGGAGGTGGGATTGCATCAAGGATCGGCTCTGAGCCCCTTCTTGTTTGCTCTGGTGATGGACCGACTAACAGATGAGGTCAGGCAAGAATCTCTGTGTACGATGATGTTTGCAGATGATATTGTGATCTGTGGTGAGAACAGGGAACAGGTGGAAGAGAACTTGGAGAGGTGGAGGTATGCTCTTGAAAGAAGAGGAATGAAAGTCAGCCGTAGTAAGACAGAGTACATGTGTGTGAATGAGAGGGTGGAACAGTGAGACTACAAGGAGCAGAGGTCACAAAGGTGCAGGACTTCAAGTACTTGGGGTCCACTGTACAGGCAAATTGGAAGTGTGGTAGATAGGTGAAAAAGAGAGTCCAGGCAGGATGGAGTGGATGAAGACATTTTTCTGGAGTATTTTGTGACAAAAGGGTGTCAGCAAAGGTCAAAGAAAAGTTTACAAGAAAGTTGTGAGATCATCTATGTTGTTTGGTCTGGAGACAGTGGCATTGACAAAAAGACAGGAGAAATAACTGGAAGTGGCAGAAATGAAGGTGTTGAGGTTCTCCTTAGGAGTGACAAGGATGGATAAGATTAGGAATGAGATCATCAGAAATACAGAACAGGTTGAACAATTGGGAGATAAAGTTAGAGAGACCACATTGAGATGGTTTGGACATATCCAGAGGAGGGACAGTTGGTATACTGGTAGAAGGATGTTAGAAATGCAGCTGCCAAGAAAAAGACAAAGAAAAAGGCCAAATAGGAGATATATGGATGCAATCAGAGAGGACATGGAGGTAGTTGATGTGAGGACACAGGATGCAGAGGACAGAGAGAGGTGGAGGAGGATGACTCGCTGTGGCGATCCCTAAAGAGGGAAAAGCCGAAAGAAGAAAAAGAAGAAACACAATAAACACCATTAAACACAACACTATAGGCTGCTTTGTATTTAAAACTAGCTACAAACTCACCGCCTACTTCAAACTTCTCCAGGTCCTCTATGACTTTTGTCAGCTCTACTTTGGAATCAAAAAAATCGAGAATGTTGACAACTTCATAAACTTCTGAGGAGAAGAAGATGATTTCGTAGTTTGGTGACACGCTGAAGGATGCAATCTGTGAGAACAGATGATGTGACATAAATACATGGAAACATGTGAAATGCTTTATTAATGCAACACTTCTTACATCTCATCTTACATCTCATCTTACATCTCAAACTGCTTATGGTTGTTTTTTGTTGAGTAATTGATCCATTTATTAGCAGAGAGCGGCTCCAGAAGTGAGGTTTGAGAGCGAGCCAAGGACTCGAGCCAGCAACCATCAGTCAGGATTATGACTTGTAATTCTTAATTTAATTTGCGTCTAATGGGCTGTTGTTCTGGCAGCAGAGAGAAAGTGTGTTCATACTATCTGTGCATTGTGTCAAATGTGCTTCTAAAAGTGTGACAGACAATAGAATAAATTCCATGCATTATTCAAGAACGTAAGTCGTTCCACATTCGAGGTTTTTTAGGAGGAATAAGTGTGTACTGGTAATTTTTTTTTATTATTATTTAGATTGGCTCCTATGTAAAACTGATTTGCCTTGTCATTTTTCCCACCATGTGATGGATTAAATGTTCTGCCTAACTGCTATATTTTAATGCATTTTAACATCTCAGCACATTTATTGCTGGCACCCATCAACAGCAGCCTGTAGTTTCACCCCATACGCATCCTCAGACCCCTAAACTCAGCCCCCCATCAGCAGAACCGTCCCGACCCAGCTCCAGTCCAAACAGCACACTGCTGACTCTGCCAATGGTAAAAGAGAGGGCTGATACAACAGCTGACCTGCTCGTTTAAAAGCCACATAAACCTTTTATTAAATGCTGTTGATGGAGCCTACAAGCCTCTGAATTAATTTTTAATAAAAAGTAACTCTGTTTAATTTGGTGAACCCTTCAGTAACAGCTGAGGTTTAAACTCCCCAAGCTGTGTTTGCCAAATCAGATTATTGTCTATTCCTCCCTATTCCAAATGGTGAATCTGTCCCAGTGGTTTTCTGTGTGTATTCTTTCTCATCCATCTTTGGTTGAATTCTCATGAAATTCTCATGCATTCTGATTGCCGCTGTGCTTCATAATTCTCTTCTGGGCTCAATCGTAAACGCTCTGATTGTTGCGTTTTCCTGTATGTTTTGGTTAAATTATCTAATTTGTTAAAAAAAAATTCCAATTCAGTAAAAGCAGATATAGTAACAATGTAGTTGGAGTTGTTTATAAAATGTGTCTATGTTGGAAACAGAACATTATCAGCTGTCGATAATTTACTTTTTGTGCTGCATGATTATCGCAGTGTGCCAGACTCACAACAACCTGAGGTGCTCCAAATTCAGGTTGGGATCCCATTTTCAACAATTTCCTGTGGGATCAATAAAGTTCTATCTTATCTTATCTTCAGTGTTTTTAAAGACCAGGTTTATGTATTTAAATTCCTGTTCATTCCCCAAAAAAGTTTATAACTTTGATAATATAATCCCTGAAATTCTGATAAATTATCATAAAATGACTAACAGAATTCATAGATGAATGAAAGTAGCTGAAGAGGTTCATGTTGTCGTTGTGTTCTTGTGTAAGTGGTTCATTACAAAGACAGATGACTCACTTCAGACGATTGTGGGTTGTGGCTCAGTGTCGTTTTATTTTGTGGGTTGAGGGTCTGTGTTGTTGTTTTGTGGTTTGTGGCTCTGTGTCATTTCATTTTGTGGGTTGAGGGTCTGTGTTGTGGTATTTTGTGGGTTGTGGGTCTGTGTTGTGTTATTTTGTGGGTTGAGGGTCTGTGTTGTGTTATTTTGTGGGTTGTGGCTCTGTGTTGTGTTATTTTGTGGTTTGTGGCTCAGTGTTATGTTATTTTGTGGTTTGTGGCTCAATGTCGTTTTATTTTGTGGGTTGTGGGCCTGTGTTGTGGTATTTTGTGGGTTGTGGGTCTGTGTTGTG
>NC_056511.1:22363178-22369947 GCF_014905685.2 Nematolebias whitei | reverse complement strand
TGGGTTGTGGGTCTGTGTTGTGTTATTTTGTGGGTTGAGGCTCTGTGTTGTGTTATTTTGTGGGTTGTGGCTCAGTGTCGTTTTATTTTGTGGTTTGTGACTCAGTGTCGTTTTATTTTGTGGGCTGTGGGCCTGTGTTGTGGTATTTTGTGGGTTGTGGGTCTGTGTTGTGTTATTTTGTGGGTTGTTGGTCTGTGTTGTGTTATTTTGTGGGTTGTAGATCTGTTGTTGGTCTGTGTTGTGTTATTTTGTGGGTTGTAGATCTGTGTTGTTATTTTGTGGGTTGTTGTTCTATGTTGTGGTATTTTGTTTGTGGTGGCTCTGTGTCGTGTTATTTTGTGGGTTGTTGGTCTGTGTCATGTTATTTTGTGGGTTGTTGGTCTGTGTTGTGGTATTTTGTTTGTGGTGGCTCTGTGTCATGTTATTTTGTGGGTTGTTGGTCTGTGTTGTTTTATTTTGTGGGTTGTGGCTCTGTGTCGTGTTTTTTTTTTTGGGTTGTGGGTCTGTGTTGTGTAATTTTCTGGGCTGTGTGGCTGTAACCCCCAGATGTGTGGCCTGTGATGTCACCAGCAGCACCAGATGTTGTTCAGGGGCCTAAACAACTGAATAGAAATTATCAGTAGTCAGTATCTTACCTGCTGTAGACAACAGTCACTTTGAAGGATCAGGGATTTTTTTTTTCTCTTTTTGTTAATTTTGGTCAAGTTTAAATTTTCACTGACAGGTTTTGAGCAACTAAAATGCCTTAAATGTTTAAACCTTTACAACAAATTGATTTAGTTTTTTTATTTCCTTTTTGTCATGTGTTAATTTAATAAAAATATATTATTATGTTTAGAAATGTTTACAACCACACATAATATAGCTTAGAAGTTGAAAAGACAAAGTCCATCACTTTTGTTTTTGCATTTAATATTAAGTATCTGTAATTTAAAATCCTGTAAACGAGAGCCTCATGTAAAGACTTCAGCTCCAGGAGGAGTCCCTGACCTAATGAACCAAACGCAGACCTGAAAACTCCAGAAAAGTCTGGATGTGCCCCCCATAACCCCCCCCCCCCCCCCCCATGGGCCCCGCCTGCCTTCTGTCGCACCTTTTGGATGAGCTTGATCATGGCATCTCTGGCTTGTTTAAACTGTTCCTCCTTGATGCTCTCAGAAATGTCCACAGCGATGTAGATGTTGAGGATCCCACTTTTAGAAATCCTGATAACTCTTCCTTCTTGTGTGTCGTCTGAGAAACAACAGAAGCTGTTACGGTTCTGATCCACATTCATAACTGTGAGCAGCGAAACGTCACACTGGACTGGGTTTACTGAAGGATAAACAACAGATTGTCATGTGTTGTCCTTTATTTCTGTTGTTTGGTGACGGATCACAGCAGTTCTCACACAACAGCAGTGATATTCTATAAAATACAGTTAGAGGGGGTCACTTACTCAGAGACTCCATGGTGGTGAGGCTTTCTTTGATTGCACTTCCAAATGCTTGGGACACCTCGTTTGGCGTGTCGTACGTGTGTTTGTCTGCAAGGAGGAACCCGAAAACAGAAGTTACACAGAATGTCCTGTCAGACTGACTCTTTCTGATCAGGAGGATTCCGTAGCTCAACTGTTTCTCTCCCATTTTTAAAAGAGGAAAACAATAAATCACACAACAGCACACACATGTGGGACAACTCAGACGTGGCTTCATCAGAACCATTTTGTGCAATGATAGGTGGCATTTGGGGTTTTGACTTGTCAGAGGTCTAAATCTATTGATTTTCTGTCAGCTTCAGAGAAGGTGGGCTGCAGTTTGTGGCATTAATTAACCAACTGAACGAAGCTAAAATAAAATTACTATTCTGAAACAAAGAAACAAATGGCACATTTCAATATAAATTAGGGTGTCGTTTATAAAGTTATACAGTCAAAAATTAACAGCAATATTTTAGTTTATTTAGCCTTTCATAAGAAAAAGTTGTTTTTTTTCCAAAGTCAGATTTTCACCAAGTTATTCATACATTTATAAATGTCATAGTTCCAAACTAAATATTTAATTTACAAGCTAAATATTTAGTTTACAAACTTAGTAAACTAAATATTTAGTTCCACACTAAATATTTAGGTTACAGACTAAATGTTAATGTCCAAGCTAAATGATTAATTTACAAAACTAAATACTTAACTTGCAAGTTAAATATTTACTGAACTAAATATTTAGGTGTAAATTAAATATTTAATTTCTAAGCTAGATGTTTATTTTCAAAACTAAACATTTAATTCCTAAACTAAATATTTAGTTTGCTAACTAAATATTTAGCTCGGACCTAAATATTTATTTTCCAAGCTAAACATCCATCCATACGTTATCTTTTACCTGCTTCTTCCATTTTGGGTCACGGGGGTCGCCGTGCCCATGTCCAGCAATCACTGGACAAGGGGCAGGTACACCTTGGACAAGTTGCAAGTCCATCACAAAGCCCAAGCTAAACATTTAATTTCTAAAATAAATATTTAATTTGCTAACTAAATATTAAGCTCAGACCTAAATATTTAACTTACCAACTGTCCGAGCTAAATATTTAGTTATCAAATTAAATATTTCTTTTGGAAATTAAATGTTTACCTTGGAAAATAAATATTTAGGTCAGAACTAATATTTAGTTAGAAAATTTAATATTTAGTGTAGTAATTAAATGTTTAGTTCAGGAATTAAATATTTAGTTAGGAAATTAACTGTTTAGTTTTGAAAATAAACATTTATATTAGAAATTAAATATTTAATTTACACCTAAATATTTAGTTCACTGACTAAATATTTAACTTGCAAGTTAAATATTTAGTTTGTAAATTAAAAATTTAGCTTGGACATATATGGACATAAATATTTAGTGTGGAGCTAAATAATTAGCTTGCTAACTAAATATTTAACTTGCAAGTTAAATATTTAGTTTGTAAACTAAATATTTAGCTTGTAACCTAAATATTTAGTTTGGAACTATGCCATTTATTTATAAATGTATGAATAACACATTGAAAATATGACTTTGAAAAAAAAAAGCATTTTTTTCTTATAAAAACCTAAATAAACCAAAATATTGCTGTTAATTTTTGACTGTGTAACTTTACAAATGGCACCCCATATAATTGTGGAAAGATTATATTCCATAACTAATTTACCTGCTGCAGAATGCTCTTTGAATGACATCAGTTTGTAGAAACAAATTAATTCAGAGCGGGCTGAGAACAGCTAAGCTAAGCCGACTGAGACCAAAGTGGATTAATGTCACCTCCAAATTAAAAGTCTAATGTCATTTCATGTAAATTTGGTTTATAATCCTGTTCACCATCATCAGGTTTGCATCGTTGCTCCAGGCTGCTGTTTCTGATATGTCTTCTTGTATGTGAAACTGTCAGTGATGTAAAGGTTTATGAAGGAGCATCTGCATGAAGAGCTGCAAATTTTATTCAACTGGAGTTGCAGCACTTTGTCTTTAACCCTGCTCTGACCAGCCATTTGATCATCAATCCAGTCAGAATGTGAGCTCTTTCACACAGAGAAGATCTTTCTAAAGAACCTCACATTAAAATGTCTGAACTGCTACTTTTAGGCAGAGACAGAAATGAAACACATTCAATAGATAGACAGACTCTTCTTGATCAGTGAAATGTTTTTTTTTCGACTTATCCTGTCAGCAGGAGTCGACACAGCGAGCGAATTCAAACAAAACATTTGACCATTATTTTACTCCCGATGACCTTCCTGACACAACCTGGGCTCAGACCTGAGCCTCAGAGTCAGGACTGTGAACCTGCAGCACTGACCACTGAACTACCACAGCCTCCTTTATCCCAATCAGTAAGTATATTTAAGTGTTTGTGGTATTTTTATAGACAGAAAGTTGGGCTCCTCACACAGCTGATCAGTACGTGTGGGCGAGAATTCAGACTGTGGCTTAAAACAGTTATAAAAACGTTAACAATCAGATGCCAAAATGGTTTTAATATTTTTAATCTGTTCATTTACCTAAAATATATTCTGAAGGATCCAGGAAAATGAAATGCCAGATGTATTTATTTGTTTGTTTGTTTTATTAATGTAGTTTTGTGTTAGATTTGCCTGATTCAGCTACAGGAACATCAGTTTCAGGGATGCAACTGTTGACATTTAAACATATAAAGTACTAAAATATTTTGTTTTGCATTTTTCACTAAATATGTATTTGAACATGCATGACCTCTGGCACCCATCAAGGGTTGCTGCAGCACACCAGCACCCCTACTTCCTACAGCCTTGGCTACACTACACCGTTTAAGGAGTGGCTCTAAAGACAAATGTACATTAGAAACAGAGGAGAGGAAGTTAAATGTTAAAGTCAGGAAATCTCAGGATGTTCATCCCTTATCTGACTGAATTTAAGGTGAAGGCCGTGAACCAAGTTCTTGAGATGGAGTGGCTTTCAGCTGCTTCAGAATAACATGGCTTCATGCAGAATGATTATTGGCATGCCTATGATCAAATGATTGAACATGTAACTGACATGGACGTGTGGTTCTTACAGTAGCACGCTGGTTCTTTGCCCGTCCACTGGCCGCTCTCCTGGCACACCCTCTCTTTGGAGCCCACCAGGAACAGGTTACTGTTGCAGCTGTAGGTCACTTTGTCATCGATTCCAAACATGTTTCCTGTTCTGGAGGCGCCAGGCGGGATGCCAGGATCAGCGCATGTATCTCCAGCTGTGGCAAGGAAATAAAGCTGCAAAGATTAACCAAAAGAACCTGAACAGGTGTCTTCTGTTCTGTCATCAGAGGCCTGAAGTGAACTTAAACACCAGAATTGCTTTCATGAAGACTTCCCCCAGACAATTTTGAATAAAGTAGATGCCATTT
This sequence comes from Nematolebias whitei, assembly GCF_014905685.2. Taxonomy (NCBI): domain Eukaryota; kingdom Metazoa; phylum Chordata; class Actinopteri; order Cyprinodontiformes; family Rivulidae; genus Nematolebias; species Nematolebias whitei. The sequence goes on along the minus strand of NC_056511.1, from coordinate 22,365,074 downwards.
CCTGCATTCTGGTGTATTTTACGGTTGTTTAACATCTAGTTTTGCCTACATAAGTAAACGCTTGATTCAATAACTATTTTAGAGTTAATGGCACAAGAAGTAGCCTGACCAACAGCTCTCCTTGTGTGAATAGAGCACGCTCCGCTTCTCTCACGCATCCTAGTCGCAGTCTAAGAAACACAGTGTAGTCTAAATTAACATTTAGGGGGAAAAATTGCTAGCCAATATGAAAATATAATAATAATCACTCCTTACAATGGTCTAGCATAAAGCAATATGATCATCATCCATTGTGTTTATTAGTAGCTTAAAATATCTAATTAAAATTCCAGTAGTGGCCTAGGTCTACTGTAACCTTACCCAGTTGTAGGGTCAAGAGACAAACATAGCATTAACACAGTATGAACAACATTCAGGAATTGTTTCTATAGGAACATTATCAAATATTTTACTTGAACGGTAAGATTATTCCACCCACGAGGAAATGTAACCCAGGGTGAGCTAACCTCGGACAAACTAACAAACAAAGATAGCTGTAATGGTGGAGGTAGTGAATCTCACAGTGTTACATGAGACATTTAGTGAGGCATTTCTGCCTTATCAGCCAACATTAAGGCAAAAAAGACAGAAAAAAAATTCTAAGCTACTAATAATAAAATATGGTAGTTACTGCAGTGGATGTTCATGCTGCAGAGAGACACAGGGCAAGAACTCACAGTGAAATTCAGTATGTAAGAGTGCAAATTTTACCTTACACAACCTATTAAACACTTTGTATGAAATCAGTTTAGTTTTAACAAAGACTAAACTTGTGCAACCAGAAGTTACAAGATATATCTTCGTATAAAACACACTAAACAAAGCACAACTAGCTTTAAGCATTAACCTTTAATTTAACCATTAAACATGCAATGTACCGGTAATTATGACCGAAAATTGAGGATTTACTTGCAGTTACTTCATACAGATGAACATGTGGCACTTCCTGTTTATAACTGTTGTAATAGCTGCCCATGGGGTCGGCAAGAGGACTTTATCATTTTTATCTTTTTCCAAACTCTGTTTAGTTTTTGAAATGGAATAAACTGTATTACAACCTCTAAACGCTCAGGGTATCTCATTTGTCTGAATTGCATGTTCCCCACTGACAACGTTTAACCATTTTTTTCTGATGATTTTTCACAAAATCCCTCTGACCGCATAGCATCCATAATACAAAACCCTGATGGGCTGCAGCTCCGCAGGTAAGGAGCGTTTACCTTTGGGACAAATTGAGGTTGCTGATTGGTCAGTTGCTGACATGCCTACTGGACTGAATGACAGGTGGCTTCGAGTATCTGACTTGTGCAAAAAAACAACAACAACAACAACAACAAAACAGAGTTGCCATTTGAGGTGGGGCAGCCCTGGATGGAGGCGGTGTGGCCCTGGTGCAGTAGCGGTGTTCTGTGTTTTTATGTTGTTAGTAAAAAGTTCCTAAAAATAAATAAATAAATGGAGCACCAGCCCTGCAGCCCATGAATCAGACCGACCCACCAGGAAATGTCCCAGTCCTACAGATTAGCCACTCTGGGCCTGTTCTGAAAGTTGTAAACTCGGCATGTTGTAAATTCTGCAAGTTGTAAACTTTGAACATTGTAAACTCTGCATGTTGTAAACTGCATATTGTAAACTCTGCACACTGTTAAAACTGAGCATTGTAAACTGTGCACATTGTACTGTAAACTTTGCACAATGTAAACTCTGTTCATTGTAAACTCTGCATATTGTCAACTCTGTACACTATTAAAATGGTACATTGTAAACTCTGCATGTTGTAAACTCTGCATGTTGTTAACTCTGCATATTGTAAATTCTGCACATTTTAAACTGTGCATGTTGTAAACTGAACATTGT
>NC_056511.1:22356684-22363168 GCF_014905685.2 Nematolebias whitei | reverse complement strand
CTCTGCACACTATTAAAACTGAGTGTTGTAAACTGTGCATGTTGTAACTCTGCATGGTGTAAACTCTGAACTTTGTGAACTTTGCATGTGTCCAGCTGAAACATTAAGTGTCGACCTGTAAGCTGATTGATGTAGCTAGCACAAAGCTTAAGTTGTCTGCGTGTTGCTTACAGTCTCGGCTGCAGATGGGTGTGGAACCGCTCCATTTCCCGTTGGGCAGACAGGTCCGTTTGGAGGAGCCTCTCAGCGTGTATCCAGAGTAGCACTCGTAGTTGGTCTCGTTGTCTGCGAAGTACCTCTCCTGAGGAGGAGAGATGTCCCCATTCTCCATCACGTTGGGATCTGGACACTCAACACCTGCATGAAAAACTAGTCTGAGTGCCCATTCAGAGCGAGACGTCTGAGGAAAAACCTGCGACCTTTTTACTCACGTTTGCATCGCTGTGGGAGGAACTTTTTGGGTAAAGGTCTCCAGGACCCACTGGGCTGACACACGCGGGTCAGGGTGGGGTATGGATAGTAACCTTCAGGACAGCGGTAGACCAGCAGGCTGCCTTTCAGCAAGTCTTTGGTCAACGTGTAATCACCGCCTTCCATGTCTATACTGGCCATTGTGCAGTCACACCGAACCTCCAGCCCTGGAAGGAGATGGGTCAAAGGTCACAGGTCTGAATTTAGAAATGACATATTTCACCTCAGGGGTGGGGCATTTGGTTGACTCTGCTTGTTCATTTTAACTGTTTTACTAAAAAAAACTAAAACAAAACAGAAGTCTTTCAAAAAAATTTTTAAATAAGTAAAACTTTTATTAATACATATTTTGCCTTTTAAACAATTATCTTTTTTTTTGTTCAGCATGTGCAAAAAAACTGAGATATTATTTTTTCCAACTTTTTAATTATTGTTTTATTTTTTAAACATTTTTACAACAGCTGCTACATTTTTGTGCCACGTTACCTTCAGAGATTTTTGTCTGTTGAGTTTAAAACTTATAAAAGATCCCACATCAGTCTAACAAACAATTATTATTTTACAAGTTTCTCATTCAACAAGCATCGTACATAAACAAATGGTCTTGGTGTTGAAAATACATATTAGACTGGTATAAAACATGTATATATGAAATCAGCGTGCATGTACTGCTCTTAAGGGTAAACTTTTGTTCCACTTGAACATAATGGACGTCTCTTTTTTCAATTGTTACTCTATAATAGTTTTTAAAACGTTTTAAAATTGTATTAAGCTATTTAAATAAATTAACAGCTTTTTGATATTGACTTATGTTGATAAAAATGGAAGAAATTAAATTTCTCCCATAGTTACTAAGGCTTTCCAGCTTTTGCAATCCGCTTTCAACATCATCCAGTCAGATTTGTTCCATCTTAAACTTGTCCTAAACGCCAGCAAAACCAAAGGGGTGTTGTTTTCAAACAGGGAGTCGGTCCCAGCAGTTCTTTCTTTGATTTCATCCTCAAATGGTGTCCCAATTGAGTTTGTCTGTTCCTATAAATATTTGGGTATCTTTGTCGATTCGCATCTCTCTTTTAAGCTCCACGTGGAAAACTCGGTAAGGAAACTGAAAGTTAAACTGGGTTTCTTTTTCAGAAACAGATCTTGTTTAACTCTGAATGCTAGGAAACACCTTGTAAGTGTGACTTTCCTTCCCTCCATTGATTACAGTGACATTATTTACATGAACGCTCCTACAAGAACCCTGCAGATGTTGGATGCATGGTGCACCAAGATTCATAACTGGCTGTGATTATCGTACCCACCACTGCACCCTGTATTCACTGGTTAACTGGACATCATTAACTTCATGCAGACTCTCTCACTGGTACATTTTCATCTTTAAATCACTTCTTGGTTTGCTGCCTTCATACATCTCCTCTCACATGTCTCTGCGTGAGTGCAGCTACAGCGTGCGCTCTCAGGACATTATTACCTGCAGTGTTCCCTCAGTGAGGACTGAACGAGGCAAAAGGGCCTTCTCCTACTCCGCTCCTGTTTCCTGGAATATCTTGCAAAAATATCTGACGCTCTCGACCTTGACCTCTCTATGTGGCTTCAAGCATCTGTTAAGTTCCTGACAAGAACCAATGCAGACATGTTCCTGTTTTTAGTATTCTACATTGCCTTATAATCTAGCTGTTCTTGTTTATTTTTTATATATATATTATTTTCTTCCATTTAATTTTTTTCAATTTATATGCTTTCTTTTATGATTGTCTACTGTTGTCATCACTGTTTGTTAAAATCAGGTCTCTCTTGTAAACAAGTCCTCGAGGCTCAATGAGACTAACCTGTATAAATAAAGTTTGAAGGAATATTATTATCATAATAATAACCACAATAATTCATAATAAAAAGTTATAAGGGCAGCAGCAGCCAACAGTAAAACGTTTCAATATTTATCTTAAAAGAAAAATGATCAAAGTCCCAGTTTAAGTGGTTTTCTCATACGTTTTAAAATAACAAGAAAGAAGAAGAATAAACTAAACAAATTTAATTAGGCTCCTTAAAAATAATTTTAAATTGTGTTTAAAAGCATCATTTATATTCAGGTCTCTAGTAAATGAGTCCCCGAGGCTCAACGGGATTAACCTGTATAAATAAAGGTTGAATAAATATGATTAACATTTGTGATGAAAACAGTAATTATGAAAAAAAAAAGGCTTTTTTTTTTACCACCAATAATCTGTGCGTCCTGATGGGTTTATTTAAACCAATGTTAAACACCCGGGCACTTTATAGTCATTTAACGGTACATATAAAGGGTCTTACCCAGACAGAGGAGGCCGAGGAGCGCAGCCACCCAGCTGCAGCTGACAGATGAGTCCATGTCTGAAATAGTTTCAATCTGACACCGAGCTGCCGGAACATAAACTTTATTTCAGAACTCAGGTTCTGGTTCTGGACAAAGACCAGCCTGTTACTCATTTACTCTGTGACCAAAGAAAGAAGATCGATGAGTGTGCCCCCCCCCCCCCCCCTTCAAATGTAAGAACCTTACATTTGAAGCAACGTGTTTAATGTTTATCTGACAAATTTAAACAAAACTAAATTAAAATCACCTGAATTAAAAACTCATGATAATTTAAAGATTTCAGATAAACTCAGATGATCACTCAGTTCTGCACCTCCTCACCCTGATCTTTCTTTTATTATTTTAAATCCTGGATTTTCCACCATGTGTTCATTTGTTGCATAAAAACTACCGGTAAGTGGTTGTGAAATAAAGACAAAGTACAAACTTTTGCTTCATCGTTTCCCGAAAACCAGGCAGAATCGTTTGTTTACTTGTTGATCCAGTTATTGGTTAAATATTAGAAAGAACCAGAAGGAACTTTTTATTCTGTAAAAGTTTTTAGTCACATACTGAGTCAACACTCTTTATGATCAGTCAGTAGTACGAAAGTCAAGAAGTTGATCTAATTATTTTTTTAAATAATTAAAATTATTAATACTGTATCTTGTAAACGCTTACAACCTGAACTTTTCAACACTACCTGCTAGACAAAGCTGATAACTGACCTGCCTATTGGTTTATTTCACAGACTTTTAATAAACAATACTGTATGTTGTTTAAACTACATATTTATTAAACTACACGTTTATACAGCTACATGTTTATTTATTATCATTCAGATCTCTTTTATTCAGGTCTCTCATGTAAATGAGTCCCAGAGGCTCAATGGGATCAACCTGTATAAATAAAAATTGAATGAATGTTCATTAAACTGAAGGCTTATTTATCTACATGTTTATTAAACTACATGTTTTTTAAACTACTTGTTTATTCAATAATATTTTTAATTAAAATATGGTACATGTTTATAATAAATAAATAAAGTGCTATGTGTTATCATCGTTGTATGTATTGTATTGTATGTTGTATGTTTGCAGATGATACAGCGGTGGTGGGATGCATCACAAACAATGATGAGTCCAGCTACAGGCAAGAGGTGGAACACCTGGAGAGCTGGTGCAAAGAGAATAACCTTCACATCAATGTGAAGAAGACAAAGGAGATGATTGTGGACTTCAGAAGGAACAAACACACCTACACCCCCCTGAACATAAGAGGATCTGCGGTGGAAGTGGTCTCCAGCTACAAGTACTTGGGTGTACACATGAATGACAACCTCAGCTGGAGCAACAACACCACCAGCCTGATCAAGAAAGCTCATCAGAGACTCTACTTCCTCAGACGGCTGAGGCGAGCTGGTCTGGGAAGCTCAGTCCTCACCTCCTTCTACAGGTGTGCAGTGGAGAGCATCAATGTGTGGCATGGAGGCTGCACAGCTGCAGAAAGAAAAGCTTTGCAGAGAGTGGTGAAGGCTGCACAGAAATCTGCTGGAATCAGCCTCCCCACCATCACAGACATCTACACCTCCAGATGCAGGAAGAGGGCCACCTGCATCATGAAGGACCCCACTCACCCAGCACACACACTTTTTGCCCCACTCCCCTCAGGAAGGAGGTTAAGGAGCATTAAGTGTAGAATCACTAGACTGAGGAACAGCTTCTACCCTGAGGCTGTTAGATTCATGAATCTCTAACTAGAATAATCACTGTGAAAAACCATATCATGTTGCTGCTGATCTGTTTCAATGTTGATGTGTTCATGCGTGCACATCTGCTCACAGACTCATGTTCATGGTTGTGCTGATGTTCAATGTTTTATGTTATGAGTGCTTAGTGTATATTTAGTTGGTGTTTTTCTTAGTTCATATCTTAGATGTTATTACTGTTTTTCTTATACATTTTATTGTTGGATGTAACTGGGACCTTGTGTACATAATTTCGCTCCACCACATGTACCACATGAGGTGCGAATGACAATAAAGAAACTCTGACTCTGACTCTGATACAAAGACGAAATTGGCTCTCTGCATTTGATCCCCGGTCATTGCACATCTCGTGGTTATTGAATTACATGTTTGGTAAACTAAATGTTTGTTAAAATAAATATTTATTAAACTCCATGTTTAATAAACTTTATGTTTATTATTGACACCTTTATTAAACTACATGTTTATTAAGTACATGTTTATTCAGTTACATGTTTATTAACTGCATGTTTTTAAACTACATATTTATTGTTTTTAACTACTGGTACTTGTTTGATAAACTACATGTTTAATACACTTGTAGTTTTTCTGGGAGCTGTCAGCAGAAGCTTGTCCTTTTTAGGAATTTAGGCTTAAATTTTCAAAACCATGACACGTTTTCACACACGGAACAAAGTAAATAATTGATTAGTTCATTTTAACGAGTCATGGTTGAGCCACAGTTTTTTTTTCCTGTCATCATTTGGTCCTAAACTGGTTAATCTTTTGTTTCATAAAATGTAAAGACTTTAAATCATTTTATGAAGTGGTTCAACCCATAGATGAAGACATTTAACAAAGATTGTTGCATGAGGTCAGACGTGTGTCATTCATTAATTGCATTTTTTTATTTAGAAATATAAAAAATATGAAAAAACTTGCACACATCTGTCAACATGTTGAAGATTTTGTCATATTTTTCATCCTACCTGGCTGCCTCTCTGTGATTCTGGATGAACAGCTCTGAGGATGATTTAGAGGCTCTGATCCTCTTTCTAATGGACTCTGAATGGTCTGTGTGATGATTTAACAGCTCTTTAAGTTTAAGTATGAGGCTTTAGAGGATGAGCTGTTTCAGACCACTGCAGTGATAAGACAAATGGATGAACGTGCTGCTGAGAAAGATTCAATTAGCTCATCAGTCCATGTTTAAAATTCAGTCAAATAAAAAGCCTACTTAACTATGACATCAACTACTTTTAGACAACGACAATGTTTGATTTGTATGTTAAGCAGAAAATGTTGGAGATGGAGTTTAAATTAGTGCAAATGGAAAAGGGAAATACCTGTTTTCTAAAGATTTATACTGACTAATGAGCAGAAAATATCATTTTGAGCTCATATAATAGATTTTCAACAAAAACAGAGACATTCTGACGAACCTTCAGTAGGAATATTCTTCTACATTCAGCTTTTGAGTCATTTTATTTTGGCAGGCTTGATGGATCAGAAGTAAAAGGAGAGAGTCTCTTAAAGCCATCCATCAATCCTTTGCCTCCTAATTTGACTTTATTGTTTTATTACATAGTTTCTTACTGTAATTGCTTTTATTGTTATATATTATTTTGTCTGTCTAAAACAGGTCTCTCTTGAAATTAATCCTAGTGACTCAGTGAGACTACCTACGGTATTTAAATAAAGTTTAAATAAAATAAAATTATCTGTGAACGTCTGTGATTCAAAGGAATGAACAGCAGCTCCAGGTTAATTTATTGAGACTAAGATTGGGTCAGCTTAACTACAATAAAATAAATAAATAAATCTAAATCAGCTTTATTGTCATTGCACCGAAGCGCAACGAAATTATATAAATAAATAAATTGGAAGAAAGAAAGAAAGAAAGAAAGAAAGAAAGAAAGAAAGAAAGAAAG
>NC_056511.1:22339342-22356674 GCF_014905685.2 Nematolebias whitei | reverse complement strand
AAGAAAGAAAGAAAGAAAGAAAGAAAGAAAGAAAGAAAGAAAGAAAGAAAGAAAGAAAGAAAGAAAGAAAGAAAGAAAGAAAGAAAGAAAGAAAGAAAGAAAGAAAGAAAGAAAAAAAAAACGAATTTTCTGCATTTTCCCGCCTGACCTTTAAGGGGCAGTATTATGCAGTTTTAGTGTCGACTCTGCCGTTAATTAGAAGACGAAGAAGAATAAACAGGAAGTGACGTTTACCTTGAGCAAAATAACAAGGCGCCAAATTTATTCCCGTAGATTTTTGCTACACATGGGTTAGATTAATCTTCTGCGGATCTCAGCATTTAGTAAACAGAGTCGGAACACGGCTGTTCGGGTGAGGAAGTGATTTTAAACAGTGACTTAACCGCCATGTTTTTATTTTTGTTGCATCGGTCATAATTCGGTGAATATCGGAAATCAACAAGTGTTATGGGTTCGTTAGTGTCAGCTTAGATAAATTGGTAAATGTCAGTGTATGAAACTCCTTATTGACTGTTAGTTTGGAACAGATTGTCTCTGTGTTTTCTGCAGCATCATGGCGGTCCCGTTCGTGCAGGACTGGGACCTGGTTCAGACTCTGGGAGAAGGAGCCTACGGAGAGTAAGAATCATCATACAGTATTATTTTGCTTTTTCTCAACAAAGCCAATAAAGTTTTACCTGAACGGAAGTAACAGTCGGTGCTGTTAAAACCAACACACATTTCTTAATATTTTTGTTTCAATCAGCCAGACTTTCTTTTAAACATTTAAAGTGTTTTTTAGCTGAATAGACTTAGGAGCATCTTGTGGTTCTCCAGGTTGTTATGAAGGTCAAGTTTAAACGTGACTGAACACTGTTGGATTATTATTTTTTTTTTTTTACCTCAATTACTGAGCATGAACCTTGATGTCTTGAACCACTTTGGCTGTGTTGCCTGGAAGGAGTGGACAGGGGAGAGGACAGCCCCCAGAAACCATCTTATCACCTGCAAACTGGTTGGTCCCCTGTAGGAGTGTGCTGATTAGTGGGGGAAACAGTTTGTGACTCCTCAGGCTGATGAAGCCCTTCGGATGGAGGGCGAAACGTTTTTCAACAAAAAAAAAAGAAACTGTCCAAATTATCTGACTGAACATTGTTGGATTTTTTACCTGGATTATTGATCATGAGACTTAATGTCTTTAAATGGTTTTCTTGGGATTTTGGCTGCTTTTCATACATTTTCTGTTCTATTCTTGTAGATTCTGAAATGAGGAAACTGGACAGTTGAAAAACATAAAACTAACTACATCAGATGAACCTTGACCTGCCATTGTGTATCTGTTCCTTTCAAACCCAGCCGGTCGAAGCAGATGGCCGCTTGTCCTGAGCCTGGTTCTGCTGGAGGTTTCTTCCTCATGAGGGAGTTTTTCCTTTCCACTGTCGCCTTCATGCTTGCTCAAGATGAGAGTTCTGTGATGGAGTTAAATTTAAAGCAGTCTGCTCCTCAGATAAATAATGTTAACTTATTATTTTTATATATGGATGTTTCTGTTCAGTGCCCTGACATGACTTCTGTTGTGACTTGGTGTGATATAACTAAACTGAACTGAATTGAATCTCAGCTTAAAAAAGAAACTGTTCAGATGACCTCATATTGTTGTATTTTATACCTGGATTATTGAGCATGAACTTTTGGTGATGGAAAAACATTTGCTCAAGACTTCTTAAATGTCATGTCAACTTATTTTATGCAATGATTACAAAATTGATCACATTTTATAAACAACATATGAAGAAATAAGAGTTGATCTAAGACTTTTGCACAGTTCTGTGTATTATTTGAACCTCTAATACTCAGTTTAATAAACTGGAGTAATAAATAATATTTGTAAAGTTCTGATGGAGTTGGTGTGTTTTTTTTGTCAGGGTGAGGCTGCTGGTGAACAGACAGACCGAAGAGGCCGTCGCGGTGAAGGTCATCGATACGTCTCAGTCTAAAGAGTGTGCCGACAACGTCAAGAAGGAGGTGTGCGTCCATAAGGTGGGCAGCTGGTTTTTAGGAGTTCTGTTCAATGGTGCTTTTAAGACCATATCCTGTCAGCACAGCCTTTAACCACTGTTTTGATCCGAGTTTATTTTGATATTTAAATGTGTACTTTTCTTTGTTAGATACTCAACCACCCCAACATTGTGAGGTTTTTTGGTCACCGGAAGGAGGGGCAGAGTGTTTATCTTTTCCTGGAGTACTGCACCGGAGGAGAGCTCTTTGACCGTATCGGTAGTTTCAACGATACAACTTTACTGTTTTTATTTATTTATCGTTATTCTTAGGCTTTCATTATTTCTTTTACTTTATGCAATTTAATTGTCTGTCACTTTAGAGCCTGATGTGGGGATGCCAGAGCCGGATGCTCACAGGTTTTTTCAGCAGCTGATAGCAGCTGTGGTGAGTGGATTCAATTTAGGTTTAAATATTGTTTCCTGTTTCTGGCTTATCTTCATTTGTTGGCTGCTTCTTCACAGGAGTACCTCCACAGCCTTGGCATCACCCACAGAGACATAAAGCCTGAGAATATTTTGCTGGATGATAAAGGTGAGCAGGTAGAATGCGTGTCGCTGAGTTGATATTTTTTCAAATATTTATTCTAACCGCATAAAATGTGTATTTTTTATTTTTACCTATAGACAACCTGAAGCTGACAGATTTTGGCCTGGCCACCATGTTTCGGTTTAAAGGGCGAGAGCGCCTTCTGAACCGTCTCTGCGGGACTCTTCCCTACGTCGCTCCTGAGCTTCTCAGCCAATCAGAGTACAGAGCTCAGCCTGCAGACATCTGGGCCTGTGGCATCGTCCTGACCGCCATGTTGGCTGGAGGTAAGAGCACCAAAGGTGCATTTTGACAACAGGAGCCTTAACCAGGGAACTCGTGTGTGTACTTTACAAAATAGTTGTAATCAGTGGTTTGTGCTTTTGTACAACAAAATTGTTATTTTTATATTAGTGTACTTTTTTGGTTAAATCTTGACTAGAGTTTGTCTACCATCCTTGGAGACTCTGGTTAAGATTAATCTGAGTTTTCTTCAACAGTGTCTTTCTTTTTGCCTCAGACCGATCAACTAGGGCATGGGTCTGCAACCTTTATGATCAAAATAACCATTTCTGTCCCTTTGCACACTAAATAAAATGTCTTTGGAGCCGCAAAACCTGCTACAACTGTGATTATCAACTGGTGGCCCATGGGCCACTTCAAGCCTGTTGGAGGGGGCTTTTCCGGCCAGTAGGTGTGATATTATAAAATTAAAATATCAATAAATATTAATAATAATTTAATGTTTTTCTATTTTAGGGCAAAAGAAAAGACTGGATTTATGTAAAGAAGAAAAAAAATACCAATAACTTTGTACCAATTTTATAAAAATTCAAACACAAGTATGCAGGCTTATGTGAATTTTTGTTTTAATTGTGGAAACAGTTCATAAAGTATCCTAATATGAAGTAATAAAGCATAAAATTAAAAATTAGGTCAGTTTGTTGGATATGTAATTGAACTTTAAATTGAAATTAAATACTTCCATTTACTTTGACTTCGTTTTTTTCTTTAATTTTTATTGTTATCAAGTTGACTCAACATACAGTGTTTCTTGTCAGCAACTTGCATTAAAGGTTGTATTAAAAGCCCCCCACACACACACACACACACACACACCACCAAAAAATAAATAAAAATTGGTGGATTTGAGAAGAAGATCACACCGTAACACTGAAAGTGAGCTAAAAGAAGTGGCTAACAAACTACCGTATTTTTCGCTGTATAAGTCAGTTTTTTTGCATAATTTTCATGCCCTGTGAGTTATAGGCTGAAGTAACATATTTATGGATTTTTTCCTATATTTATAAACCAATTTTTGGCTGAGATATAACTGTTTTCATTCATTCTGACTGGAAAAAAAAGCAGTACCACATTCAGCCACTAGATGGGAGCAGAGTAGTAGTAGCTGTATGGCATGTCGTTGTATCATGTAATAGGTAAACGTGGCTATAATGACAAATTCAAAAAAGTTCAAGACAAAAAAAGCTGGACTTTATTTATTATACTTTGTTTATTTTCTTGAACTTTTTTTGAATTTACCATGTCCTGAATGACTGAGAATCTTCACCAACTACTATTGAGACAATCGGCTTGCCATATTACCCCCACCTTTGTTCTGCTTGCTGCAGTTCTGCTTTGTTCTGTAGTTAAACCAGCTGCACCGCCCCGGCAAAATGCAGCTAATTTGACCATTAAAGTGCTTTTATTAAGCAAACGTTAGACTGAGATACACCTTTGCTATAATTTTGAGCAAACAAATAATTGTTTATGTGCATTTCTTGTTAAATTTTGAAGAAACGAGCTGTATTCCTCCTTCTTTTTTCCTCCCTCTGCGCGCTCCCAGGAGCCCTGAGGCAGTGAAACTATTTTTGAAATTCGGTTGATTTGTCCATTAAAGTGCATTTATTAAGCAAACATTAGACTGAGACACACCTTTGCTATAATTTTGAGCAAACAAATAATTGTTTTTAGGCGTTTATCTTGTTAAATTTGCACAGCGACTCATCGCGTGCACACGTTTACTTCGGCGTATCGGCTTTTGAAATACAGCTGATTTGACCGTCAAAGTGCATTTATTAACCAGACATTAGACTGAGACACACATTTACTATAATTTTGAACAAACAAATATTTGTTTAAGTGTTAACTTGTTAAAGTCCTCCTGTGCACGCTACCGCCATTTGGAAGCCCATGCATTTTTGGTACAACACCGGCCCACATTTCCCGGTTGTCCGCGGTGACGCGTAACAAACGCAACGCGTCAACGGTTACGCATAATAGATGCGACGTATACGGCAAAGCAACATATTTATGGATTTTTCCACTTTATTAGACATATTTGGACTGATGCGACTTATAGGGCGGAGCAACATGTACGGCGGAAAATACGGTACTAACACAATGTTGTCGAGTTTTATTCACATACTGGCAAAAGAAATGACCGGAAAACTGCTAAAACTAGACAATTCTTGTTGTTTGTACAACGACCATTAAACTTCAGTTTTATGTTAGTTTTGATCTAAGCTTATAGCCGCTGCAGAGGACCCAAAGAGCCTCTTGTGGCTCCAGAGCCGCAGGTTGCAGACCCCAGAAGTAGAGCAATAGTTGTATGTCTCTTTCAGAAGGGTCTCAGGGGTCTTGGTGGTCTCTCACTGTTCTCCTTCTTCACGGTCTCTGTTTGTGAGGACGGCCTGCTCTTGGTAGATTTACACATGTCCCGTATTCTTTTGAGATACTGGATTGAACAGAACTCCTGAGGATGTTCAGGACCTTGAAATCCTTCGTCTCCTGTGACTTGTGCATTTCATTCATCTTTTCCGAGTTGAGGACAGGCACTTTAAAGGGGTGAATATTTATGCAGTCGCTAATTTTACATTACGTTTTATTGTTTAACTGTAGAAATCTGATTTCACTTTGACATTTGAGGTTTTAATCATGATTAATTTTGTACATAAGCCCAATTTACATTTACCGTGATTAGTTTATGACAGAAATAAAAGCCTAAAACATCCAGGGGGTGATTACTTTTATAGGCACTGTATGTCTGGTTTAGATTGCTGTGTTCTGACAGAAAACAGTTTCAGTACTTTGGTACTTTTCTACCAATAGTTTTTAGGGTTTTTTTAATTTACCTTGTATTCTGTGCCTTTGTTATGTTTTGATCTTAATTTCCTCTCGTCTGGATCAATACCTGCTGTTCCAACTTAAAATCAAATAAAGCTATACAGCACGAGTCAAAGTAAACTATTTGACAAAGCTCTGTCTCTGAAGATTTATTTCTTTTTATGAAACAGCTGAGCCAGTCAGGGAGAGTAAAGATTATAAAAACAAATAAACCAGAGAAATTGCACGTTATGACACAAAAGGTTTCAGTTTTCTGTAGAAAGCAGCCAGACGTCGTCTGAGTGCAGCCAAAGCATACTTCATAATGTAGTTCAGGATGTTTTTAGTCTAAGCAAGAAGACATTTATTTATAACTGATCCTTGTTCGATTTTAAACCACCGAAGCTGTGCAGGTGGTTTTAGTTGGAGCAGTAAAATGTCTGTCAGTTCACGGAGGTGCTCGCTCACCTGTTGTTAATGTAAGAGTTCTAAACACCTGGCTCGATGGAAAACACTGTAAAAACAAAGAATGCTTCAGTTGTGCATTACTGACGTGTATGATTGTGCAGTACGTTGGTGCAGTCGTCCTGGAGTCGAGGCAGTACCACACCGTGTGTTTTTTTTATGAGGAAACATGTTTTTGTTCAGAGCTGCCCTGGGATCAGCCGACCGACAGCTGTCAGGAGTTCTCAGACTGGCTTCAGAAGAAAACGTACCTACCTCCCTGGAAGAAGATACAACCTCTGCCTCTTAGTAAGTTCAAAACTTGAGCTATAAAGAATATTATTCAATGTTTCATTTAGGGATGCACAATATTGGATTTTTGGCCGATATGTTAAAACTTATTTGGCCGATACCGATATTTTTCCCCCTAGACCTGCTTACAGAGACGACATATCTTTCTCTGCTGTGGAATTAAAATACTACATTATTCTGCATGGTCTTTGTTAGTTTGACCTGCTACCAAACACAGATGCCAAAAAGGGGGATGAAAATGATGTAACACTTCAACTTGGATTATGTTTAATGTCACATTTATTCAGGACATTTACTCTCTAACATGATGACAACACTTGAACAGTGTAAATTTGTAAATTTTTACAAATCTAAACGGTGCGTGTCATGTCATAACGTGCTGGCGCTGCAGGCATCCTTGTCAGTGGGTTGTCATACAAAAACTGCACCATATTTATATACCGATATTTAAGCAGCGCCTTTTATATCGGTGAGTTATTTTGATGGAATGGCCGATATTTAACTTTATCGCTAATATCAGCCGATACGATACCATGTCAATAATATCGTGCATCCCTAATTTCATTTCATCACATTTTACTTGAACAGTGCAACATTAAGTTAAACTGTTAAGATTTATTGTGGTAAAAACTCACGTTTTACAGAAGAAGAGGAAGAATAAAAATATTCTGTTTTAATTCATGTGAACAACAAAATAGATTTAGAATGAGAGATTAGATCTGCAGTGAAGTTGTGTAAAAATTCCTGCACCAGCTGTCAAACTGAACAACAATTTTAGCATTTTACTAATAATTTAAGGAGCTAATATTTAAAATGCGAGTTCATCTCAGTGACCGTAATAATTTAAGGAGCTATGCTTTTAGAAGTAAGTTGTTTTTTTTTTAAGATCTTTTTTGGGTTTTGCTTCATCTCATTTCCTCAGGTTTGTTATCCAAAATATTACACCCTGATCCAGATGCACGGATCTCAGTTCCTGACATCAAGAAAGAGCGCTGGTTTACTCAAGGCAAGTGTCGTCAGTGTCGACGCAGACATAAAATCATCACA
This sequence comes from Nematolebias whitei, assembly GCF_014905685.2. NCBI lineage: Eukaryota > Metazoa > Chordata > Actinopteri > Cyprinodontiformes > Rivulidae > Nematolebias > Nematolebias whitei. Next base: position 22,349,201 of record NC_056511.1, on the reverse strand, counting down.
GCCAAGGGACAGTTCTACCTTCTGATGAAGTTATCACATTATTTTTAAGGCTTTTTAAAACGAATGTTAGGTGATGTTCTCGTCTTTGTGTGTCGGCAGGTTCTCAGAGATCAGGAGGGAACAAAGTTCTTCGAGCTGAAGTAGATCTTAAATCTCGGGCGAACAGGTCGGAGGCTGGTTGTGTCCATCTTTTTACCTCGGAGCAGACATCTTGTCTCCGTCTGAATGTCCTCGTTGTCTTCCTGCAGCGACGACAGGATGCAGTTTTCCAGCTCGCAGCCGGACTTGGCGGCAGGCGGTTGGGAGGCCATGTTGTTAATCGGCCCCGCTGACGGACAGGTCAGCCTCTCCCAGCCGACCAAACCTGAGCACATGTTGCTGGGGACTCAGATGGTCAGCACGCCGGGGGCCAGTCAGGTGACTCGCAGATTGGGTGCTGCATGAATGTATTCACACATATGTATTAGGGCTTGGCGATATGAACCCAAATTAATATCTCGATATTTTAAGAAAAATAGCGATATACAATATATATATCCATTTTTTTTTCTTTCCATAAAGTAATAACAAAAAATATTTCTGAGTCTAAGCTTTGTCCCAGTTGTCACACAGGCACATTTATTAACAAAAGCTGTAACTCTACAAAATAAATGTCTAAAAAATAAACTATTTACATATATTAAAGTTTGTTTTTTAGACATTTATTTACACGTTACATAATAATCCTCTTCATCTGTGCCGCCTTCATGTTAGTGAGCGTGTGTGAAGCAGCAGTGAGGGGCTGCTTGTATTCAGCGAGGGAGGAGGAGGCTGCGTGAAGCTGGACGAGCAGAAAAAGAACTTCTGTACACAGATTTTCATGTCTTACAGTGAGAGGAGGTAGCGCCACATTAATAAAGCAGTGGCTAATCATATCGTCAAAGACATGGTCTTTAGTGGCTAACAAGACAGCTAACTTTAGCCGTTTTGTTAGCCGCTAAAGACCGTGTCTGTTGGACTTCAGCTTCACACGCTTCATACTCCACTTATAACGCTGTTTTAAATGGTAAAAAAGATTCATAATGCTGAGTATCGGGACTTGTTTTTGGCGTTGTCTACAGAAAACATTTTCCTGCTGCTCATCTGACGATTTAAATCCAAACCATCTCTGAAAGAACAGCCATTGTTTGTCTTTTTGTTCAGCATCTAAGCTGCTCTTCTCCCGTGTTTACTTATGCTAAACGTCTCCCGTCCACCTCCTGGAGAAGTAGGAAACAGACAGAGTGCGACTGAAGGAGGGGGCTATGGTGGCCCTAAGGTATAAATGAACAACACTTGAAAAAACAGAACAACATTTGAAAAAATGGAATTAAATTTGAAAAAACTGAATTACATTAAACCAAAGCGGAAGTGGCCAAAACGGAAGTGTCTGGAATCACATTTGAAAAAAACTGAATCACATTTGAAAAAAAACCTGAATCACATTTGAAACAATGGAATTACATTAGAAAAAACGGAATTATATTTAAAAAACGGAATTACATTAGAAAAATAAAAAAAAAATGTTTTTAATTATTCCGTTTTTCAAATGTAATTCAGTTTTTTGAAATATGATTCCGGTTACTTCTGTTTTGGCCATTTCCTTTTTGGCTTAATGTAATTCCGTTTTTTCAAATCTTGTTGTGTTTTTGTTGTTTTTCTTGTGTTTTTTTTTTATTTTTTTTATGTTATTCTGTTTTTTCAAATGTTGTTCATTTTACACCTCAGGGCCACCGTACGGGGCTGTGTGGGTTTTTATTCAAGGAGGGGGGGCTGCGTGGGAGACAAAAGAGCAGGCGGATTTCCAAGTAAAATATTGCTTATATCGATATAGTCCCGTTTTATATCGAAAAAAATAAAATCGATATTTTTAAAAATATCGAGATATCGCCCAGCTCTAATATGTATCTATTGCTGGTCTTATCCCGACAGTAAGAACTTTATGCTGTTAGCTAAGTTCTGTTTCTGATTTGAAATGTTTAAAATTTGTTTTTCTCTGTGGGAAAAGTCTCCCTGGCAGAAACTGGTGAGAAGAATGACCCGATTCTTCACCAGCGTGAACGCCGATGCCTCCTTATCTGCCCTGAAGGAAGTCTGCGACGGCATGGCAATCGCCTTTAAACTCACCTGCACCAAACAGGTAAGTCCTTGTCCGATGACGGTTAACGGCAGCCTCGCCTCGGCTCACTGAGTCTCTGTGTGTCCTGAAGGTGACCGTGAGCACGCTGGACAAACGCAACAGCAAACTCATCTTTAAGGTCCACTTACTGGAGATGAATCAGAGAGTTCTGCTGGATTTCAGGCTGTCCAAGGTGGGTCAGAGCTTCTCAAAAAGGTGTAATTATGGTATTTTATTTTAATATTCCATTAGCATTAGATACGTGGATCCTTAAGAGTCTGACTTTATCTAGTCTGGATTACATTCATTCATCCACCAGGAAAGGATTATAATTAGGACCCCTGCAGAACTTTGTACTCCTCATGCTTCCAGCTGTTGATTTGTATAAAAAGGTTTGAGTTTGTTGATTCAGCAGAGCAGAAAACGAGGAGCGTCGTGTTTCCGTCAGAGACATTGACCTCTGTGTGATGTTTGCTCATTCTTCAGGGCGACGGTCTGGAGTTCAAGCGTCTCTTTGTGAAGATAAAACAGAAACTGGGCGACGTCGTCAGCACTCAGAAGGTTTTACTCTTCACCGTGTGAGCAGCCAAAACAGGCGCATGAAGATGAGCTGTACATATTTACATGTTCTGTGCTCGTTCTCACCAAGAGGAACCCGTTTGTTCTTGGACTTCCGAGTCTGGAGTAGAAATCCAGCCCTCTTGTCGTTGATGTTGCTTTAAAGTTGTTGTTTTTTTTAATTTTAAGAAAGTAAACACCATCAGAGTTAAATGCACAGTTTTATTAAGTGTAATATTTAAAGCTGAATAAATTATTAAAACACGTAGTGTGTGATAAATCATGCTGAAACCTTCAGTATGTCTTTAATGGTTATTTTAGACACTAATATTATTTTTATGACGTTATTGCAAATTAAAACTTAAAGGGATGATGAAAACCTGTTAGGGGCTAAAGTCAGTAGTTTAAACCAGGGGTCTGCAACCGTCACCATCAAGAGCCATTTCTGCTCCTTCACTTCATAAAACGTGTTCGGAGCTGCAGAACCTGCTACAACTGATTATCAACTGGTGGCCCATGGGCCACTTCGAGTTGGTTGGAGGGAGAATTTCCAGTCAGATGTGACATTGTAAAACAAAAAAAATATACAATGTTTTAGAACATTTATTGATTTTATTTTATTTTTACTAATTAGTAAACCATAAATGACTAAATTAATGTAAAGAACATAAAAACGTTTCTACCAATCTTTAACAGCGTTTAAACAGAGCTCTGCTGGATCACGTGAGTTCTCCTTTTATTTGTGGGAAAAAAAAAACTTAATGTGAATATATAAAGTAGGCCAGTTTGTTGAATATGTAATTGTGACTTATTGAAATTTTAATTTACAAATACTTTCATTAACTTGTTTTTTTTATCCTTATTACTAATGTTCATCCATCATGTTTACCTGCTTCTTCCTTTTTGGGTCACGGGAGGTCACTGGTGCCCATGTCCAGCTATCGCTGTGCGAGAGGCGGGGGACACCCTGGACAGGTCTCCAGTAGCTGAGTGAAGTGGGTGGGGTGTCAGCTTCACTCAGCTCTGAGTTCTCGTGGCTCAATGAGACTACCTGGTGAGAGTTAGACTCCGCCAAGGTTGCCCTTTGTCACCGATTCTGTTCATAACTTTTATGGACAGAATTTCTAGGCGCAGCCAAGGTGTTGAGGGGATCCGTTTTGGTGGCCTTAGGATTGCTTCTCTGCTTTTTGCAGATGATGTGGTCCTGTTGGCTTCATCAGATCGTGATCTACAGCTTTCGCTGGAGCGGTTCACAGCCGAGTGCGACGCAGCGGGATGAAGATCAGTTCCTCCAAATCCGAGGCCATGGTCTTGAGCCGGAAAAGGGTAAAGTGCCCTCTCCGGGTCAGGGAGGAGGTCCTGCCCTATGTGGAGGAGTTTAAAGTATCTTGGGGTCTTGTTCACGAATGAGGGAAAAATGGGAGTGCGAGATCGATAGGCAGATATGTGCAGCGTCTGCAGTGAAGCGGGCGCTGTACCGGTCTGTCGTGGTGAAGAGAGAGCTGAGTCAAAAGGCGAAGCTCTCAATTTATCGATCAATCTACGTTCCTACCCTCATCTATGGTTAGGATGCCTCCTGGACGCCTCCCTGGTGAGGTGTTCCGGACACATCTCACCGGGAGGAGACCCAGAGGAAGACCCAGGACACGCTGGAGGGACTATGTTTCTCGGCTGGCCTGGGAACTCCATAGGATTCCCCCGGAGGAGCTGGACCAAGTGGCTGGGGAGAGGGAAGTCTGGGCCTCCCTACTTGGGCTGCTACCCCTGCGACCCGACCCCGGATAAGCGGAAGAAGATGGATGGAAAAAAAAATTCACTCTCTCTCACCTAGGGACAATTTAGAGTTGCCAATCAGCCTAACATGCATGTTTTTGTTGTGTGGGAGGAAACCGGAGTACCTGGAGAAATCTCATGCATGCACAGAGAGAACATGCAAACTCCACTCAGAAAGATCCCGGGCCGGGATTTGAACCAGCGACCTTCTCACTGAGCGGCAACAGCCCTACCAACTGCGCCACTGTGCTGTCTTATCAATTTAACTCAACATATTTCTTCCAAACAATTCATCCTAAAGTAATTCCAAAAACATTAAAATAAAACAGGTAAAACTATCCTGTACTGTTGTGGGTACAACAACTACAGTATTAGAATTTAGTCGCATGTTAGTTTTATTTAAAGCTTTAAAGAGCTGCTGCAGACCACTGGTTTAAACACCCCCCACCACCACCACCATGTGTACAATCTATACACGAGCTTGTGGATAAAGTGACTCAATGTTTGTAGCTAATGTTTGGATCACAGCGTCTACAACCACAGTCCTGGTAAACTTCCTGTTGAAAGCTTCCAGTCGTCTTCAGCCTGTAGATTTGACCGTGATGGTGACGCTGACGGGCTCGTCATCGCCGGGGGGAGGTGCTTGGCTAGGAGTGGGGCTGGGGGTGGGAGTGGCACTCAGGGGTGAGGAGGCCCGAGGAATAGAAATGGTTGGACCTGCAAGAAACCAACGTTCAGTTTGTGGTTTCTTCACATTCAGAAGGTTAAAAGGTGTTTCTACTGAATGTAAATTAATATTAATTTTTAAAAAGTTGAATCCAGTTCATTGGAGAAACTCTCACATGTAGGCTCCAACTTTAAGTTTTAATGCGAAATTATCTTACCTGCGCTGGATAATCCACCAATATCCTCTATCCCTCCTTCTAAGCCTCTGACCATTTCATCCTCTGGAAAGTTGATGTTCTCCCTGGACTGGCTGTGCTGCCTAAAAACGTCAACACAAGACCTGAGGTGTCTGGACGAGTAATTTAGGACAAATACACAAAGAAGGGTTTGTCCTATTTCAGATACTCACAGTCCAAACAGCATGCTGTGCAGTCCTGTGGGAGGAAACACAACATTAACACACACATTGTTTCTGTGGTGAGACCGTCCAGCGGGAGGTGGTTTTGGTGTGGGACTCACGAGGATGGTTGTGGCGGTTGCGGATGATGAAGATGAGCAGCAGCACCGTGAGAAGAGCTGCAAACAGCATCCCACCTATGGCTGCTCCGATCACAGCGGGGTACATGTTGTAGCGTGGCTCCGCTGCAACACACCACAGTTAAACACATTGCAACGCCGCACACCTCTGACTACACACAGGAAGTGTCTTCTGTGTCTGAAGTGATTCTAAACCCATGTCAGAGCTACGGTTTGCAGCAGTCATGGAAATGAGTTTGTAAATAAAAACGACTGAAATATTTCAGGTTGGTCAAAGTTGAATTTGCCAAAAGTAAATGGGTTGAAAATCACTGACTCTTCACTCACATCTGAAGGGTGTTTTACAAAGCAGCTTTCATAAAAACAGGAGGTAAAATATTTTTATTTACCGTATTTTTCGAATTATAAGGCGCACTTAAAAATCCTTTAAATTTCTCACAAATTGACAGTGAACCTTATAATCACGTGCGCCTTATGTATGAATGTTGGTGCTTACAGACCTCAAACTGATTTTATGTGGTTTTTATGAATGAGTTGAATAAAGTTCAACTGTTTTGTTTCGCTTAATGCACCTTATGATTCGGTGCGCCTTATAGTCCGAAGAATACGGTAACACATTTTTTCTTAAGGCTTTAAGCCTCCACTAAATACATTGTTACCTATTATAAAAAATAAGCTATATTCTAGAGATGCAAAAGTATCTAGTATTTTTCACTACAGCGGTGTGAAAAAGTGACCCGTTCCTGATTCTCCTGCTTATTGAAACTGAAATTAATTTTGGTTTATCACTCATTTGGAAAGCTGAGTTCAATCTTTCTAGCCACATCCAAGTCTGATTACTGCCGCACCTGTTCTCAATCCTGAAATCACTTAACTCGAACCTGCCTGAAACGTGAAGTATGCCAAAAGATCCTCAAAGGCTAAATATGCTGCGATCCAAAGAAGTTCAGGAACAAATGAGAAAGTAATTGAAATCTATCAGTCTGGAAAATGTTTCTAAAGCTTTGAGCATCCTATTAGCTCATCAGTCCAATCAGAATTTAACTTTATTCCCTGAGTAAAATATTTACGTATACAGTAGTCCCTCGATACTTCGCGGTTTGACTTTCACTCTTTCGCGGATTTTCAGTGTAAGATTGTACACGACACATGACCGTCAACTTTAATATTACGTGATTGGGACGGTACGGGATCAAAAGTTAACAGGAGCGGACGAGAGCGGGAACCACCAATAGGACCAAAAACAAACAAAAAATACTTTGGATAGGCGCCGCCATTTTGTAGTTTTCTTTCAATAAGCCTACACTAACACAAGTCAAAAGAACTGCACGGCCCAGAAACCAACTGTGCTTCCGGCCGCTGCTTTCTTCTGAAATTCAAAGAACAGCAATGGAAGAAGCGAACACTAGCAGAGAAACCGATGTGGTCAAAATAGTTTTGCAACGCAAAATCAGAAGTAACATCTATCTATTAATCTCACAGAACTGGCAGGAAAGTCACAAATAATCCTGAAGCTGACCTCATCCTTCAAGTTGTAGTTTCTTCACTGGTGAGTACCCATATAAAATTTTGCAATACAGTACAGTACACATACATATGTTGTTAAAATTACGTAAGTTTAAGTTTGGAACATTGTAAGAGAGTGGGAAGGCTTTATAAAGCCTTAAAATATATAAAAATACTAAAATAAATATAACGTCCCTACTTCGTGGATTTTCACTTAACACGATGGTGTAACCCCTGCAATAAGTGAGAGACTACGTACCGTAATCAAAAATATTTGATTTATTCTAATAATCTCATCACTTGGGCAGCACGGTGGCGCAACTGGTAGAGCTGCTGCCTCTCAGCGAGCAGGTCCCTGGTTCAATCCCCGGTCCAGGGGCCTTTCTGGGTGGAGTTTGCATGTTCTCTCCGTGCATGCTTGGGTTTTCTCCAGGTGCTCCGGTTTCCTCCCACAGACCAAAAACATGCATGTTAGGCTGATTGGTAACTCTAAATTGTCCCTAGGTATGAGTGAGAGAGTAAATGGTTGTTTGTCTCGTTTGTCTCTATGTGGCCCTGTGATGGACTTGCGACCCGTCCAGGGTGTACCCCGCCCCTCGCACAGTGATTGCTGGACATGGGCACCAGCGACCCCCGTGACCCAAGATGGAATAAGCGGGTAAAGATAATGGATGGATGGATGGATCTCATCACTTTTGTGGTGAACCAATATGTTTCTGCCAATTTAGTCTTGCAAGTATCGTTATCTTTTAACGTCCATTAGTTTTTCTACCGAACACACGTGTGCCGTTATAACCACCGCACTCAACAGTTCTGCATAAAACACATCATTTTTCTCTATTACAAATCTATTTTGCTCAAAGTAAATGTTGTAGGGGGGAATCCCTGAAATTATACTAATAATAATAATAATGGTGCTTTTCAAACCTTTGTTAAATCTAAAATTCTTTTGTTTTATTCTCCACAGCTGGTTATGAGTTCAGCACAAATTACAGTAATAATCCTGACAGATTAAAAGTTACCGTCTCATTGACTCTGCCTATAGGCCTCAACCCATCTTCACTGAATAATCTTGTTCTGTTAATTCATCTGTTTAACTTTGTAGGACACCCTTCTACTGTACATATTGTTTTATGACAAGTAGTTTACAATAAGAAGAACACAGGATTCAGTTTAGGGACGTTTTGAAAGAAAGAAAAGGAAAGAGATCAAAGGGAAGATGAGGTGTATGTCACTGTGAGGTGTGTATGTGTGTGTGTGTGTGTGTGTGTGTGTGTGTGTGTGTGTGTCACCTAACAAAAAAGAAAGAAAAACAAAAAGCGTTATCCATCAGAGTCATTATAACAGCAATCATCAAAAAACATTTGCTTCAGTGTGTTTAATGAATCATCTAACTCACCTTTAAAACCTGAGTTAGTTGTTCTCTGCTCTAAAATATTTAAATAATTTAATTGTTGCTCTTCCTGTCTCTGTTCACTGACTGTACCTGGAGTCTTTGCTGCAGAAGGATGTCCGATGGTTCTGTAGTTGACGGGGATGATGCGGAACTGGTAGGTCACGGTTGGAGTCAGTCCTCGCACTGTGTAGCTCCGGACTCCTGCATCTTCGACGATGTCACGGTACCAATCCTGGGAAACAGCCCTTTCCTCCTTCCGAACCAGGGAACCATTGCTGCTTCCTTTACTTTTTGGTCGTTCTGACACCCACTGGTGTTCCAGGAAGAACCCCGTCCAACCTCCATCTGCATCAGATTGGACCTGCCACTCCAGCTGCACCTCGTTGCGCTGTCGGCTGCTGTACGCCGCTCTGACCAGGCTCACGTTGGGGGGCATGAGGTGTTCTGACACAGACACAAGACAGAGATGAGGATGATTGTTACAAAACTTACAGTAAAATGATTAAAAAGCTGTTGCAGCCTCTGTGAACAAATGGAACAGGGTCTTACTCTTGACCTCCAAAGTGATGTTGATCTCAGCTCCTCCCACTGCGTTGGAGGTGGAGCACCTGTACTCGCCGCTGTCCTGCGTCTCATCTGTGTCCTTCACCGTCAGGTTGGCCCACGCAGACGTTCGCAGCAGCAGGTACTTGGAGGTGTCTCGGACATCCACGCCCTGATTGTTGAACCAGGAGATTTCAGTGGCAGGAAGGTAGTTGGACCTCAGACTGCAGGTGAGCTGCACATCGCTGCCCTCGTACACAGACACGACGCGGCGCTGCGTCAGCAACACGGGGGCCTCTGCACACAGAAACATCTGCATTTGTTAACAACAACACAGATGTTCTGCTGGTTCTACAGACATGAGGAGCACTGACCCAGAGTCAGGCTGCAGGTCTTTGCTTGGACCTGAAGTGGGTGTTTGGCGTAGCAGGTGTAGGGATTCCCACTGCGGGCGGTGCCGTAGCGGAGGACCAGGATGTTGGAGTTCTCCTGTCCTGCTTGCCTCTGGCCCGCTGGTCCCTCCCACCACACCAAGGCTTTGGGGGCCCCTCCGTCCCAGGAGCAGGACAGCATCAGATACTGTCGAGTGATGGTCACGTAGGCGAAACACACCGGCTCTGCAGGAGGAAGATCTGATGGAGGAGAGGTCAAAGGTCAAGTCTCAGACTGTCCAACCTTCCTGCTGCTCGTGGTTTGAGTCATGAATCATTTTGTGTGCTCACATGTGCGTGTGCTGCACTGTG
>NC_056511.1:22299787-22319342 GCF_014905685.2 Nematolebias whitei | reverse complement strand
AGTCATGAATCATTTTGTGTGCTCACATGTGCGTGTGCTGCACTGTGCCCGTTGTTTCAGAGCAGGATGGGAGCCCACACATGTGAACAAGCTGCTGTTAGGACTCAGGCTCCCAGGGGGCAGCAGGAGGTCAGAACCAGTTTGTAGATTTGTTTGTTGTCCTGCTTGGTCTCTGGTCCATTGGAGGGACGGGGAGGGTAACCCACCGGGCCATGAGCAGAGCAGTCTGTGAGCGGTGTAGTTCAGAGCCGCCTCCACAGAGCAGGAGGGGGAACCATCGGGGGGGTCTGCAGGGACAACATAAAGCGTAATAGAGCAGTGATGCACAAAGTGGGGGTCACATGAGGTTTGTGAGTCTGTGTGAACAACATTTAAGCTGTTTGATGAGGTTTATACAGAATCAAATGATGCTGTGTTTTGTTATGATGTGTTATTTTTGCAGACAGCACAAGGAGCAAAATGCTTCAAATTCTAACTGAACAGAATCACAAGCCGCTGCTCGTTGTCTACAGAATAAAAGACACACCATTAAAAATTGTAAAGCAGTTAAACTTGAGTTTGTGCATTAGCACATCCATTTTTTGTCTTTAGTCCTACACAGGTTGGAGCAGAAAGAGCAGCAGAAAGGAGGAGGGTTTGAGGTCAAAGGTCACACTCACAGTAGACCGTCAGACGGATGGTTCTGCTGGAGTTCGTGTTCAGGTAAGGGTTTCGTGTCAAGCAGGTGTAGTCTCCAGTCTGGTTGCGGAGGATCTTTTTGACGGTGAACTGCGGCCCGCTGTGGATCTGGGAGTTGTTGCAGAACCAGACATACCGACTGGCTGGATTGGACCGAGCATCACATGACAAAGTAACGTTTTCTGTCTCCAGAGTTGAGAACCCGAGCTCTGTTATTGTGTATGGAGTCACGTTTATCTGAGGAACATCTGGACCATCTGAGGAGGAACAACATGGAAACAGCGAAGACATTAAAACAGATGTGTCGTAGACTGGAGAAAAGAGTTTCAGGACTTGAACTTAAAATGAGGTGCTTCCTGCTCAGTTTTTACTCTTTAACTTTAGTTTCTGTTATTCCTCTGGTAAACTTACATGTGACGTTCAACAGCAAGCTCTCAGAGCTCTCGTTGTTGACAGCGTTACTTGCCACACAGCGGTACCAGCCCGTGTGGTTTCGGTTGATGCCAGTTATGGTGACAATGCTGCTGTTGCCCTTTGAGAAAGTTGTGACGTTTCCACTGGGGGCTTCACGTTGCCACGTGTACTGGATCGGCTCTGACCCATTTTCCACTTTGCACTGGATCCACATGTCTGAGCCTTCTACAGGGTACTCATCTTTTATGAGGAGGTATGGCTTACTGACGGGGACTGTAAACACAAACATGCAGGTCAGCAAACTGTATTTTGTGTCTGATAAAGAAAAAAAACAGTTTTCAGTAAATAAATTATCATTTTACAAAGTTTGTCCATTTTTTCAACTTCCTTTCATAAGCTTTATAATAGTTGATGTTCCTGATTCTTAACTTTGGCACCTGGCAAACCTCTTTGTATTGCAGGAGGTCCATAAATAAATGTTCAATCTAAATTTGACCACTGAAGGACGTAGGGACATACAAAGGCCTGAGGGCACCAGAGGCCTCAGCTGTCAGGCTTTTGTGCTCCAGAAAAAGGATCCAACAACATTTTTTTCAATAGAAACCTCCGTTCACCCCTCAGCAGTCCTCCAGACTTTGGTAGAACACTTTAATAGCCAAAGAAAAAATTAATGGTGGAGGAATCTCACTGAGATGGCTCAGTTGGTAGAGCTGTTGCCTCTCAGTGAGAAAGTTGCCGGATCGAATCCCTGCAACATTTCTGGGTGGAGTTTGCATGTTCTCTCCGTGCATGCGTGTGTTTTCTTCGGGTGCTTCAGTTTCCTCCCACAGACCAAAAAACATGCATGTTAGGCTGATTGCTAACTCTAAATTGTCTCTAGGTGTGAGTGAGAGAGTGAATGGTTGTTTGTCTCGTTTGTCTCTATGTGTCCCTATGATGGACTGAAGACCTGTCCAGGGTGTCCCCCGCCTCTCGCAGTGACTGCTGAACATGGGCACCAGTGACCCTCGTGAACCAAAATGGAAGAAGCGGGTAAAGATAATGGATGGATGGATGGATGGAATGAATCACAATGAACCCAGCTGTAGAAGAAACTAGAGGTCTAGTCACATGAGGATTTAAACTTCCCAGCAGAACTTGATTGCTTCAGGTGAACATCAGAACATTAGTTCTGATGGATTTAAACAGTACCTCCACTTTGTCTCTTTTTGGCCTGGATTAACAGTTCCTGATCATCTGACAAGAAACACTGATAAAGGCATTGCATAGTTTAACATCTCTGCAGTACTTTGACCTGTCTGTGACCAGTTTACAAACAGTATTTCTCCATGGTCAGTGTCCTCAGTATCATTGAGGAATCCCCTCTTTTGGACATAAGGTGGCATTATCTGCAGAATCTAGAGAGCTAATCTCTCCAGAGTTTCTGGGATAGGTTGGTGAGAGAATGTCAACCAATGTAATCCACGTCCATTGATTCACATTCTGTTTATGTGAATAAACAATAAATAAAATTGACTTGAAATGAATTGATTTCACCTTAGAAGATTTAGAGAATATCAGAGATAAAGTTATCCGATGTGCATGGGAAAATCCAAACCACTGCTGGTCCCTAACAAACTCCATGTGAACCTTATGAGGAAACATTTTTGTTAGAAGTGTGTGTGTGTGGGGGGGGGGGAGGGGGGGGGGTTGTATGAAATAAACTGACTGAATAAACAATTTGCCAGGTTTGGATGTGTTCTATATATAGAGGACATCTTCCAGTCAGTCTTGGGCAGATCTTGATGGTTTTTTGTTTGTTTGTTTGTTTGTTTGTTTAGTCTTACTATTCTCCATAAAGCTTTGTCTTATTAAATTTGATGAAATCTACACCTGATTGTTTGTGAATCTTTTTTTTTTCTCTGCCACACACCTCTAAAGGGAGCTAGTAGGATGCAAACTCAGTTTTGGAACAATTCAAACTGGAATGTGCAAGAATAACATCGATGAAGGTGCTGCTGCTGCTCCTTGTCTCATTTTCACATGGCTTCTTTAAGCTCAGGTCTTTTTAGAGGTCCAAGAGTTAAGCAGAGTAAAACATGGTTCTGCACATCCTTCTAGGGTTTCAGTTTTTTCTAAGCAAAACTGTTGGTTGGTTAAGGACTGGGGAGGTTTTGTCACAACCTGTTTCTGAGAAGACACAATTCAAACCAGTCAAATCAAGAAAGAAAATGATTAAATCAAAAGTCTGACAGCATTGCACTGAAGTGCACCAAGGGTGTCCAGTCCTGGTCCTGGAAGGCCACTATCGTGCAGGTTTTACTTGTTTCTTGCTCCAACACACCTGGCTCAATGGTTGAATCACCTCTTTATGTCCTGCAGAAGCCTATTGATTCAAACCAGGTGTGTTGGAGCAGAGGAACCATGCAGTGGCCCTCCAGGACCAGGACTGGACACACAAGGTAAACCCTACCTTGGACAAAAAGGTGCACGTAGTAATAGAAGGCCAAGACTCCATCTTTATTGTCGAAGAAGGCCTGGCAGGTGAACAGGCCATGAGCAGCCAGAGGAAGTCTGTCGAAGCTCAGTGCCGCTCGGTCTGAGATGACTGTCAGAGGTCCAATCGTCTCGGCCAGCTGCTGGATCCTGGGCCCTTTCCCCAGGTCATACACCACGGCTTTGATACTGTCTGTGCCGGGCTTGGTGAAGCTCCAGATGTAGATGTCAGGTAACCTTGGCCCGCATTCCAGGAGGACCAGATGGTCCACCACTCCAAACACGTTGGTGTCATTATAAACCACCTCACCAGTGTGATTTATCTGAAGAGCTGGAGGAGAGAGATAACACAATGTCGTGTGTGTGTGTGTGTGCGTGCGTGCGTGCGTGCGTGCGTGCGTGCGTGCGTGCGTGCGTGTGTGTGTGTGTGTGTGTGGTGTCAGTGTCCAGCAGCAGGATGGATTACACAGCAGGTCTCAAAGAGAGTGTATTATAATTTATCGCTTACAATTTAAATACACACTCTTGTTTTTCCTTTGAGTCACACACATTTAGTTTCCTTTGTCTCAGCCATCATATCATGATCACAGTGTCATACAAGATCATTTCAATAGAAATATAATTCAACCAACTGATGTGTAAGTGCTGAATTCAGTCATTTACCATAAATATGACAAATATATTTCCTTTTAAAGATAAATATTCATAATAATAAATGAAATAATGAAAGTTCTTACCATTTGCTGTGACACTGACCAGATTAGTTGCAAGATAAATAAAGGCCGGTCCTAAGACTTGGGCCACCATGATATCATGATGATCTTGAGTCCAGCATCGTCTTTACTCCAAAAGTTGTAATAATAATTTTAAAAAAGTCTTCAGGCATCAAAAACCATCTTCTTTCTTTTCTGGAGTTGTGTTTTCTCTCTTTGTGATCCAACAGTGTTTTTTTACTAATCCTTCTGCAGGTACAAACACTTCAATAGCCTGTTATTGGGCACAAAGAAGGGTAAATAATCAGATTTAGGCACATCGATGGATGTTTTTCTTCTCCTGTGTCCTGCTGAGCCTCCTTCTTTTGCCTGCAGGGTTAGAGTAACACAGTGATAGTAAGCTCATCTATTATACACCATGTTAGCATGGCTGAATGCTTTAGATTTCCAGACCCATGCAACATACCTGCACTTTACAGAACACAGTCAGGATTGTTTTCAGCTGATAAAAATGATGCTGTTTTTACCATGAAGTTCTTTTGGTTAGAACTTTTGATCTTTAGCTCCATTAAATTCTCCAATTCTGAAGTGAACACTAAAAATAGCAAACTGCTGTAATTAGGTGTAATTTGATCAGTGATGTCTCTTATTTGCATGTTATTGTGAAACTCCATATTGTATTGAGTTTGTGAATGTGGAATATTAAAAAACAACATATTATTATTTATTTTTATTTGTTTTGTGGCTGTACATCACAATCTAAAGTGTTTTAAGTGCCTTGCAAGTCATTTTGACCCAAGAGCAACAGAAGGGTGAAGGGCACTAAATAAATAACCACATAATTTATAATGAATTCTTCAAAAAGACTCCTTTCATGTTGTTTTACCAAACTGAGTTTTGTCATGACTCCGGTCCTCTTGGCTGAGGTTTAAAATTAAAGGCTTTATATTCTAATCTCAATGGTCACGTCAGGACTACAGCGGCAGAGTAACCTCTACTGATGGGATTAGGATTAAAATAGATTTACATCTTGTAGAGATGAGTTAGTTTTGTTTTTTTTCACAGTACTGTGTAACCTGAGCGTCTTACATTTAAAAACAAAAATAGCGTTAGAAGTGGGAGTAAAAAAGTTTACATCAAGAGAAAGAGGCAAACTGTAAAAAACATAAAATAAATAAAAGCAAAAGAATGTCATGTGATATGTCAGACCCAAATGTGAGGAGGGTAGATATCAGTTTTCCTCACCTGTAAGGATGAAACAGTGACGACAGCTCATAATGAATCTTGATTCAGTGAACTGAGCCCAACGGTCCGGCTCCCTGTAAAGTGATGGACGACTCATCGTCAACAGCATCTTCAGAGAAGAACGCTGCAACAGGGTGGAAACTGACCACCAGGCAAAAGGCCGAGGATGTCGATGAGAATGAAAAAGCACTGATGAGTAAACAATATCATATTCTAATTTTTTGTGGCTCATCAGAAATTATGCCCTGATCAGGTAAACATCTCCAAAAGTGTTCAACAAAACTTGACTTTATCACATGTCCAAGTAGAGTTTATGTCAAACTGTGATGAAATACATGAGATTTTACATGTCTTTAATCAGAAAGCCTGTTTTTTGCTTTTTTTTTTCAGCAACATTCCTACATGACTGAAGATGCCAAATGTTTCAAGAAAATTATTTGAAATGATTGAGCAGCTGAGTTGGGTACGATGGTGAGCCCATGAAAATCTTCTCTGGCAACACCAAGCAACTTATTCTGCTGTTTGGTGTCATTTATTAGATTAAATTATTAAAATATGAAGAAAGAAAGTCATATCTGCAATTTAAAAAGTAATTGGGGGTTTCGGTAGCATGTGGAAGAACCATACACAGCCACAACAGCCTGGTGCCTCATTCTCATGCTGCTCTCCAGTACTGTCACACACACGCCAATATCTCATTCATCAAACAACATTCTCTAAAAAATAATCTGTCTCTTTGTTTAAGTTTTTAAACAAACAGAAATGTTTTAAAAATCATAAAAGACCTAAAACAGGACAGGTTTATGATTTAAAGTCATACAGTGAGGAAAAAAGGTTTGTGCCTTTTTATGCAGTGGATGGATAAAATCAGCACAAAATACCTAAAAAGTGGTGGAAAAAGTGGATTAAAGCTGAAATTAATATAAAGAAACTGAAACATCTGGTTTGAACAGTATTTTTTTCTCTGCTTGGTTTGTGATTGTTGGCGCTCATTTGTAAAAAAAGTTTTCAACTTTTCATGTGCTCAAATACAGCATGTGAAATGGTACCTATAAGAATATTCTTGTAAAACTTGTGCAACAAAGTGATACATGTGATTATTTTTTTATTAAATTCTAAATTTCCAGTGTTTGTCCAACAGTAATAAATAACACCGACTGAAACGTGACTTTTTCATAAATTCTCTTGAGATATAAATTCATTTTATGACAGAAAAAATCAAATAAAACAACAATGATACAAAACACAACAGAAGTTTTACATGAACCCAAGAGGTGAAATAAAACGTCAAAGGAGTGGTTTTATATACAACACAGAGTGAATGAATCAAAGGTAAATGGAATTTTCACAAACTGTTGCTAAGAATTTCTCTTTTATTAATTTATTTTTGTACAAAATGATGCAACAGTGGAGGAAGTAGAGAGAGCAACATCCAGGTAATCCTTTCAGTTGGATCAAATTAAATATATTTAATTCCATCTATGATATACTTTATTTAAATGAATCTCCTCTATCCTGAAACCTAAATATCAGATTAAAATCCACTTGCAGGTAGGAGAACAAAAAACCTCACACAAATCACTTTAAAAGTCCAGCAACAGAACAACCAGTGACCTTTGACCTCTGATTCATCAGGGGTAGAGCCACAAACTCCAGCTCCTCCTCCTCGTTTAGGTTTGACCTGCAGTTTCTGTTGTTCCTCAGAGGAGAAGCCTGAAGAGACGTCCTTCAAACATACTGCTCTTTAGGAAACGTGTACGACCCCACTCCTGGGGGGGGAGAGGACAGACCCGGCACAGATGGGTATTTAAAAACGGTTGTGCTGTGCGACGGAGGAAGGAAGTTGTTTTTGGATGGGGTGCTGGTGGAGCTGGAGCTTAACGTTGGCATCGTTTGTGTCTGTGGGGTTTGGTAGGGCTGCTGGGGCAGGAAGGACAAGGGGGGGTTGATTGGGGGGGAGTAGGGTTCTGGATAATCCTCCTTGTTGCAGGCCAGTCTGTAGCTCACGTAGTCAGCTGTGTTTGGAAGTTCCTCATAAAACCGCCCTGGGTGCTGGAAAGAAATCAGAGACATTTGTTCCAATTAAAACAAGAGAGATGTTGTTCGTGTGTGAATCACTGATGAAGGTTTTCTGCTGAAAACGTTTGAGAGTTGGATCTGAACAGCTGACATTTACGCAAAGCAGGAAAATAAAAGCTGAAAGCAGCAGGAAAACAGCTGAAATGTGTGGAAAAAGCTGAAATGTTGCAAAATTTGTAGAATATATACAAGGCTGAATACATTACAAAAAATTTTAAATAGCAACAAAGACGGTGAAATCAGCACAAACAATAAACAGCTGAAAAAGCTTTTTTTAAAGCTGAAATTAGTTGAAAGAGGTTGAAAGGAGAGTAAAAAGTAAAGAAAATATTCGAAAGCTGCATAAAAAGCAAAAATTTGCTCAAATTAAAAAAGCAGAAAAAAATAGCAAAAATCAGCACAAAATACCTAAAAAAGTGTCTGAAAGAGCTGAAATTAATAGAAAGAAACTGAAATGAGCAAAAAAAGTAGCAGAAATATCTATAAAATAACCCTAAATAGCAGAAAAAGGTAAAAAAAAACCAACTATGTAGCATCAAAAGTTGAAATTATTCGAAAGAAGCACAAAAGTCCAAAATTAGCTGAACGTTTTGATTTATGATTTGTTGAATTTGAACAAAAATTGAGGAACGAATTACGCACTGAAAAACTTATAGAAGAAAAATAAATAAAAATAAATAAATGCGAGAATGATTTAAAATGATTTAAAAACTTTTATACAATTAGGAGACAAAAGTGTGTTGTTCATGTTTTAAAAGTTCTAAACCTTCCGAATGTTTAGAGGAACTATTTTTTTATTTTATTGTTGTCCAAAATACAATAAAAGAAAAGCTAGGAAAGGGCCTGCATGGGACAAAGCTGCACAAAAACACCCATGCAGGCTATTTTGATATTGTTTGTAGTGAAATGTTGTGTGGATTCAGGTGCAGGCATTCAAAAAGCAATTCAGTGCCATCAGAGACTGTATCATTAAATGATGATTGATTAAAAGTGCCAAACTCAAGGCCCAGGGGCCAAATGTGGCCCTCGTTGACATCTTAGCTGGCCCCCAAGATGTTTCTTTAAATGTAAAATACTTTTATCACTTTAATTTTTTCAGTAATATTTGATTATGATGTCAAAAGTGCAACAGAGAAGATCAAATGAGACCAGTCAAACTCTTGTCGGGGAACCTGCAACCAAGAAAAGATGTCGGGTATCTAACTTGAATTAATGTAGATTCTGAAACCAACCCTTAGTTTGAAAAATGTTTTAATTTTGGCCCCCTTTTGTAATTGGGTTTGACACCCCTGCACTAGAGAGACACAAATGTAAAAAAAAAAATCCTCAATTTAATAATCTGGTGGATTTGCACTGAGACAGATCTGACTGCAGAGGGAAGCAAACTCTTCTAAATGTTTTCTTCTTGAACTTCTGAGGCTGCAACATCAAGACCTGACTTTTTAAAAAAATATTCTCAATAAATGCTAAAGGTTTTATTCTACAATCGTGAGGGTTTTTTTTCTATTTAATCTAGAAGAAATATATTTATGTGCACCACAAAAAATATTTTTCAATGCATTTATTTAAAAAAAATAATTCATTTGCATGCTTTTTGTGCACATTATGACACAGTCCACACATTTTTATGGCACTACAAAAAGATATGAAGAGCAGGTGGTGTCAGTGACGATGAAGTGTCATTTGATGAAGATGAGCTCAGAGCGGCAATCTGACCAGATGAAGATGTTAGGACCACAGTGGTGGAACATCAACAGGAAACAGGTCAGAGTGAGAATGAGGGACTCGATGATGAAAATGGTTTAATTAGAGTTGGATGATTTATAACTTCATGACATCTCGTCTAGTTTGTAGTTTTTTTCATGTCCACACAAAGGTTGTTTATCCGTATGTACCTGCAGGTCCGTGTGTGGAGGTGCATGGTGGTCAAGATAAGGAGCATGTTACAACAAAGGTTTAAACGTTTTACCTTGAATCTCATGCTGCTGATCTGTTTCATGTTGCTGCTGATCTGTTTCATGTTGCTGCTGATCTGTTTCATGTTGCTGTATTCATTTGTACTCATCTGCTCACACAGACTCATGTTCGTGCTGCTGTTCAGCGTATTGTTTTGTACTATCAGTGCTTAGTGTATTCTTAGTTTAGCGTATTTCTTAGTTCATATCTTAGATCTTATTACTGTTTTTCTTTTACAATTTATAATTTTGTTGAATGTAACTGGGACCCTGTGTACACAATATTGTTCCGCCACATGTACCACATGTGATGTGAATGACAAATAAAGAACCTTGACCTTGACCTTGAATCAACACTGATCATAATGTTTTGATGTGATACAATATGTTTTGGTTATGTTTTATGATGGTTGCAATGAGGACAACAGATGAATATGCAGATGTGTGTTTTTAATTAATCTGAAATGTGAAATGCATAGAAAACAAGACAAATCAGATTTTTCAAGTGTTGGGTTAAAGAAGTTGCTGTTTCCAGTTAAAATATATATATTTTAGTTTTTGCATGAAAAAATCAAAGATTTTTTGTATTGCAGTGCAATGTTTTTTTTTATTTTTTTTTTTAGCCTTTATTTATCCAGGTTAGTCTCATTGAGCCACGAGAACTCATTTTCAAGAGAGACCTGTTTAGGGAGCACATGGTGGGGGTTAAGGGCCTTGCTCGTGGGCCCAGAGTGGGGTGAATGAGGGTGGGGGCAAGTGTGGGTGTTTCACCTACCCCACCCACAATTTTTGATGTTGTCGGGGCCAAGATGTGAACCGGCGATCTTCGGATCACAAGCCCACCTCTCTAACCTCTGCGCCACCACTCCCCCTTACAGTGCAATGTTGTCTTGAGGCAACAAACTGTCATTTAATAAATGAAATACATATGATTAAAAATGAGTATTGATATATATTTTCCTAATTGACATCACCCTAGAGGGCTGACCTGCTGGTCAAACTGTGTGAACATCCAGACAAACAGAACAGTTACCTGAATCTCATCTGTCCTTTTCCTGATCGGCAGTTTTCTAGACGGAGAACCACTTCTGATCAAAGGAGAAACGGGAAGAATAAAAGATGATGAGTCAGACAAACCGGCGTGTGGAGTTACATCATGCTTACGTACAAGGAGTCGTCTTTTCTGCTTCTTATCTTCAGCACCAGGACTGTGATTGTGATGCCCATCAGCACTCCGGCAGCCAATAATAAGGCGATGACGCTGATGACATCACCTGTCGCTATCTGTGGCAGAGGCTTTTCTAAAACATACAACAATAAAAACCAGAAACACATTCACTGTACAATAAATAGAAGCATCATGTCAGATAATGAAAATATAAAGTGAACGTCAGATAAGATGTTTACCTATAACGCTGACCTCCACTGAGGCTGATCTTGTCCCGATGCTGTTGGTGGCGTCGCACACGTACGTTCCCTGCAGCTCGTAGCTGACTGGACCTTTGAAGAGCAGGACGTTGTCTCGGACTTCGACGCTGCTCAGAATGGAGCCGTTGATCCTGTGGAGGACCAGAGCAGAACCACGAATCTGAACCCGTCTCTTGAGTCTAACTTTCAACTTCCATTTTACTATGATTAAGCATTTAATTAAATGTGTTGTTAGTAGGTGGACCATCTGCATAACAACAGATATTATTTTTCATGATTTTAGAAAAAATTAGTGAGTTGTTTTTATTTCATGTGAAATATAAAAGCCTCTTTTAAAGGTTTTGGCAGAAATTATGTTCTCGGATGACAAAGTCTCAAACTTATATTTATATGTTAGTTCTATAGCTTTTTGTTCGAAACTTGGTGTCCCTTACCACAATGTGGGTTACTGGGACCCCACCCAGGAGTCAGGCCTGCAGGGGCTCAATCACCTGGTGACCTGACCTCTACCATTTATTACATCCTGTGGGCCCACCACCTGCAGGAGGGGCCACACGGGTCAGGTGGTGCCATGGGTGGCTTTTGAAGGCGGGGGACTTGGTGCCCTGACCCAGGCTTACCAAAGCTCTTGGGACATGGAACATCACCCCTTTGGTGGGGAAGCTACCTGAGCTTGTTTGTGAAGTTGAGAGGTACTGACTAGATATACTTGGGCTCACCTCAGTGCACAGCATGGGCTCCAGAACCAGTCTCCTTGAGGGGGTGCTGGACTTTATTTCACTCTGGAGTCGCCCATGGTGAGAGGCGCAGGGCGTGAGGACAATAGATCAGTTTCAAAAGTAGTTACACCAGCATGCAAGGAAGTTTGTATGCATACAATAAGATCCACAAGCATACTGCAAGTTTTACAAATGTGCTTTACAAGATTCACAAATACATAAACAGGTTTTCATATCTAAACATTTCAATTTGCACTGGTAGAAAAATTCTGCTCATACAAATGATCAAATACATGTGCACAAATCATCTGCTCTGCACGGATCAGCTGCCTGTGAATGTGACTTTTTGAAACATAGGTGGCCCTCTAGAGTCACAAAGGTAATGCTGCATTCAAGACTGGTGAAAAGCTGGGACATCTGAGTCATACCAGATACAAAATACTGAATTATTGGAAAAAAATACTAATTTTAACTTGTCACAACACCTCATAACCCTTATATTAAAACACATATGCACATACACTTTAAAAATATTTTCCATATTTTATTTTATTCTTTTACTTTTTGATCCAGAATTTTTTTCCAGAAGAAGAATAATCTTCTCATTTTAGGTCGTTCATTTTCACCATGCAGTTCCCTTGATTAACATTTTGGAATCAGTGTTATAGGTTTGGTCTGAATTATGTCAGACCTGGCAACCCACATGGGACAGAGAGACAAGATGGAGAGTTAAAGCGAAACTTCACTATTTTCTATGCTGAGTTTTATGTTTCCTTTATTGTTTTTAATAAAGAAGAGTTTCAACATGGCACAAGGTGGCTCTGTTTTATTTTCATGGTTATTTAACAAGTTGGACTGTAGAGGAAAATTTGACAAGTTTTCTTCTACTACGGTACAAGAACTTGTTCGCCCATGAGTTCGGTAAAACTAGTAATGTTGATGTAAGCATGTCTTTTAATATAGAGGTTATGAGATACTGTACCAAGTTAGAAATTAGTCTTTTCCCAATTACTTGGTATATATGGTAAAACTCACATGGCCCAGAATTTCACCAACCTTGAATGCAGCATCACCTTTGACAATCTGAAGTGGCAAGAAAGTCTCAAAAGTCACATTCACAGGCAGTTGATCGTGTCAACTGATCCGTGCACATCAGGTGAATTGTGCACATGGGCTTGACAATTTGTAAGCACATAATATTCTTACTTGTACAAATAGAAATATGTACATTTGAAAACCTGTTTATGAGTTTGTAACATTAGTGGTACGCTTGTGGATCTTATTGTACGCACACAAATCTAATAAGCTGGTGTTACTACTTCTGATATTGGTTTATCTTTGTACAGGTCTACTTTTAGCCAACTCATAGCTTGGAGCCTATGAGTTTTAGTTTTCCCTTGTACATTTACCTCTCATTGGAGGGTAGCTTTATGCTTTCGGGTGGTGGGGACGAGGTCTGACATCTGTTCCTAGTATCCAGCCTTCTTGGAGTCCTGGAAGGAGCTCCAGCTGGAAACGCCATTGTTCCAACTGCCACGAGATGTTCTTTAATCTAACGTTGATAGCAAGAAGGCCATGGCCATGACGAGACATCTGTGGAGCTCTAAGGTTGAGGAGTTTATCGGTAATAAAGTCAAAACATTTGGCATCAGCTCACAAAACACAGAACCGGCAGATACTAGAAACATATCTGCAAGTTGGATTGACCTCTTTAAAGGTCACTATAAAGAAATGCTGATCAATATTTATTTTTCATAACACCAACTAGCAGCCATGAACTTTGCATGCTGTTGCCAAAATTTATGACAGTTAAAAGCATCTGATTCTAACAAAAGGAAATAAATGCTGAAGCACTGAGTCCTTTTCTCTGTTGGTGATCTAGTTCAGAAGGCATAAAGAAAATGGAAGTAGCAGTTTCAAATTGAAAAAATTAAAGTTTAAAAAGAACTGCACCTAGTATTGCAAGAAATGCAAATGAAAAACCCACATTTCTCTGAAAAAGAAAAGAAATACTTAAACAAATTCTGCAGCAGAGATAAACTTGGGGCAAAACCCTAAATAATGAAAACTTCCATAGAAAGAGTTACAAGAGTAAACCTGAATCTTCACCACAAAAGTAATCATCAGGCTATCTAATGGAGGTGATGGAGTTTGGACAATTTTATTTTGAAGCATGGCGCAAAATCAGAATATTATGTCTATAACTTCAAGATCAAGGTCTGGGCTTGAGTTTCTGTCACTGGGACAAATCCACCAGAACAGAGACAAACTTATTCAGTACTTTCTGAAAGCAGAAGCTGGAAATAACAAATAATTTTACAAGAGCTTTAATAACAAAATGTTACCTCAAAATCCACAATGTACTGCCTCAATAGTCTGCTTGTTAATCAGCTGAATTAACATTTATTATTTGTTTAAAGCATTATGACCAATTTGTAATATATAATACTATATATATATATATATATATATATATATATATAATGATACGACAGATGTGTTTGTGTAAGCTGTGACAAAATAAGAAACAGATGTGTGTGTAAGATTTGACAAAATAAGAAACAGATGTGTGTAAGGCGTGAGAAAACAAGAAACAGATGTGTGTGAGATGTGACAATATGAGAAACAGATGTGTGTGTAAGATGTGACAAAATAAAAAACATATGTGTATAAGACATGGCAAAACAAGAAACAGATGTGTGTAAGGCGTGAGAAAATAAGAAACAGATGTGTGTGAGATGTGACAATATGAGAAACAGATGTGTGTAAGACGTGAGAAGATAAAAAACAGATGTGTGTAAGACATGACAAAATAAGATACAGATGTGTTTAAGACGTGGGAAAATAAAAAACGTGTGTGAGATGTGACAAAATGAGAAACAGATGTGTGAAAGATGTGACAATATGAGAAACAGATGTGTGTGTGTGTGCGTGTGTGTGTGTGTGTGTGTGTGTGTGTGTGTGTGTGTGTGTGTGTGCGTGTGAAAGACGTAAAGAAATCATAAACAGGTGTGTGTAAAACTTGACAAAATCAGAAACAGGTGTGAGATGTGACAAAATGAGGAACAGATGTATTTGAAAGCCATCCAACAGATCCGCTCACATTCTCCACTGATACAAAGAGACGGGCGGGTTGGCATCAGCCTGGCAGCTCAGCTGGACATTCTCTCTGCTCAGGTACCAGTTTCCATCAAATCCTTCGATCGTCACCTCCGGCTCATCTGGTGGAAAAAATAAACAAGTAAATCAGCTTTTCATATTTTGCCTGGACTGTATAGTGTCTGAGAGAGGCTCACACTGTATGTCGAGGGTGACGCTGTCCGTGTACACCTCCTCGTTGTACATAGTGACACAGGTGAGTGTCTCCCGGTGGGTTTCTTTGCTTGGCACCAAGACATAGTCGCTCTGGACGGTGACGGTCCCGTCTGGGTTTGCGTATTCTCGGGTGGTCACCTCTCCGGGGACCCTCGTCTCCCACCTGCTCACAATCAGGAAGATTTTGATACAAACAGTACAAAGATGCGTGTGTGAAAAGTAAAGGACAGTGATTCGAAGAAGTAAGATTAAATCACGCATGAACACACACCTGATGGTTCCAGGTGGTTTTCCATTGGCAGAGACACAGGTCGCTACTGGAGTCTTGAGGTTGGAAGAACGAGCCACCAGCGTTGGTGTGGACAGACTCATCTGAGTTGTCGGACGCACTGAGAGAATATGATGAAAATTATTAATATTAATAATCACATTTCAAACTATCCAGAGTTAAATGACACAGGACTTCTCCAAAAGGTAAAGTCAAACCCTATTAAAGCATTTGTGTGAAGATATAAGCCTTTAGACACTTTAATATTTTCTTAATGGGTGCATATTTATGCAAAATTATGATTTTACTTTCTTATCACAAAAAAATCAGATGTAGCCTGAATTTAAAGACCTGAAATATTGTCTTCATACTTACAGAAAATAAGAAACAAAAAGAAAACACAACAAAGCTACACTATGTCTTACCTAATTAAATGTACTTTAATCCATTTGCACAGGTCAAAACAGTGTCCTGTCAGTGTCATGTTCTAAAATTTATTATGGTGTTCTGCAGGGTTCTGCTCTCAGTCCAGTTCTGTTCTCCTAATTTATGCTTCCATTAGGCTGCATTGTTAGAAAGTATACGTAACATACACTACCATTGTTAGGTTGATGACAGTTTTATTTATCGATGATATGTTCTATTTATGGTCTTCTATTGTCTTTAGTTTTTTACATTGTTAAACACTTTGAGTTACCTCTGTGTTTGAAAAGTGCTATGTGCGTATATTTGAGTTTAGGTGAGGTGAACTTAAGTCTTAATGTTTTATGTCTTAATTGTAAAAAAAAAAAAGATTGAAGAAGGCAGTAATCCTAGCTTTGTGAGTCTTCTGAAATAAAGTGCTTGCAAATAAAAAAGTTACACATATTCAAATTCAAAGGTCATTTAGCTTTTATGAGTGGCCTTTAATACAAACTAAACTACTAAACACCTTTTGTTGCAAAACAAACAATAAAAAACACAATGACAGATGATTTTGACTTTTTTTTTTAGAGTTTAGTCCTGTTTGAACTCCGAAAATGAAAATTTGTGATTCTTTAAAAGAGCCCTTTAAAACCCTATGCTCAGATTATCACTGGAAAACACTGTCTTTTTGAACGTTTTAAAATATTAATAAAACCATTCTTAATAGTCAAATGGCAGTGATATAAAGTTTAGGAAAAAAGCAAAAACAGCACCCCATATATATATATATAAGTTATTGCTCACAATGTGCATGGACTGATGAATGAAGCATACTGCTTGCTTATTTTTGCAAAACTAAAACCTCCCAGTTATTTATGTTCCAAAAAAGAAAAACTGTTATCAGTAACTTGACCAAATTCCACTAAACATCTCAATCTAAGCTAAACGCGCACATCCCGCATTTCCAGGTGGAATCGCCTGTCCTCACCATAGACACTGAGGTTCACCATGTTCTCTCGGTTCCCCGCAGGGAACGTAGTGTATTCACAGATGTACGTGGCTTCGTCAGACAGGCGCAGCGACGAGAAGATGATGGTCGTGTCTTCCAGATTCGGAGTTCGTCGTCTGACTGCTGCATTCTTGAAGATGACTCTGTCCCTGTACGGGGGGGCCACGGACACACCGAGGGACGGGTTGGCAATTGCAACGTTCTGCTTGGTGCCGTTCACCAGTTTCTGCCACGTTACCTTCAGAAGAAAGGATGGAGGAAAGAGTTAATGATGGAGCAATATTTTGTGACAGTTGTAAACATAAGTGGAAATAAAATGTTTCAGTCTAAAAATCATGATAATGTGTTTGGACCAGTGATCTTGTCCTTACAGTCTGACCTTTCTCGGTAGATGCTCACTGTTTATGTTTCTTATGGCAGTCCATAAAATATTGACAACAGTTCTGTTTACATAAAACCTGTTGTCAGTGCTTTCCCATCCAGCTCATGTGTAATGTAACAAATCTCAGTCCGGTCTCCATTTCCTTTTCCTGAGAATGGTTTCTTGTCTCTCATCCATCCACTACAAACATCTCCGATGACATTTCAGTCATCAGGAGCATCAGAGCTGGATTTCAGATTAAGTTCTTTGTTTTTCCTTTTGTCTGGAGTTTTATGAACTCAGTTTATGATGCTCCAAATGTTTCTATGAGAATTCTCTGATTGGTGTAAAAACACAGTCATATATCTTGCTTTGAATATCTGTTTGGATATAATCAAATATAATGAAACAAATTCTGTGATTTTTGCAACAGGCTGCAGAACAAAGAACCTAAAGATGTGTCGTGTTAATTTGCTAAGTTGACAGAGTTGACCCTCTTCTCTTTGGAGCAGAGGTAAAAAGAGACTCAGAGTTGAAACATTAAATATTCATTTATCAGCTGACTGTGATTCACCAGGAATGACCTTGGAAAATGTTTGTTTTTTTGTTTGTTTGTTTGTTTGTTTGTTTGTTTGCATAGAAGCACTGTCCTGGTTCTGCTAGGTCAGATCAGCATCATCCCACCACAGTTTGTCCTTGTTATGTTCCTGCAGTCAAAGCAAAATCATTTTAACACCAACTTTCTGGGAAAGAAGCGACTTGCTCACTTGAAACGAAATACATTTTTTATTGAGACACGACGACGAGGTGGTAAATTGTTCCTGACTTCTCCAGGAACTTACAGAAAGGTAGTGATGTCAGATTGACAGCTGCTGCTGCTCCAGCCAGGCAGCCATCTCTGTTTACCTGGAGACAGGTTTCTTTTTGCTTTGAGTAAAACTTTCTTCAGATATTCCACATTTATTAACACCACGACATGATTGAAGTGGTGGATGAAACACCTCAGTTGTTGGACTGTTATGAGGTGGAAACTAATCTTTTCTGTAAAAGTTTCTAAACAATTAATATCCTACCTGTTGTACATAGCTCTTTGAATGACCTCATTTTGGAGAAATAAAGTTTTATTCTGAGTCGACTGATGAATACTGACTCACAGCGTCAGTTTCACTTCACACAATGCATGGGAAGTGCTATAGCTAGCTACTACTGCCACTCCTTGCATGTGGAAATGACCACAGAGCTCATAGAATGCATTTCTTTCATTAATTCTGTGCTGCAGCTGATTACCTGGGAGATCTTGACAGGTGGTTTGCTGTTGATGAACCGACAGCGAAGATCCACCTTTGAGCCAACATACCCAGACTTCCCATCATCCATCTCTACCTTCTGTCCACCTATTCCTGGAATAGATACACAAAAAGATGACATAAAAACACTTCCTCTCATGTGTTGATCAAAGCGACAGTCCTGTGAGTTGTAATCAAAACGTGCTGATCTTTGACACGAGCAGGGCGTTCAGGTGCAGGTGAACTGAGATCAACGATCATGGATTAGTTAGAGGTATAAATAAGCAGGATTTATTTAGGTTCTCTTCCCACTGACTTACTGATCTGCTACAGCAGAGTGACACTCACTGATGTACTGAGTGTCCACAGAAACAGAGTCCTGTGCTCTCTCTCGAGCCTGTCAGAAGCTGTTGATTAAACCTGAAACAAAGCAGCTCCGCTGAGCAAAACCGTCCAGAACAAAGACTGTCCTAATTCTTAAACATTATCAACACACACAAACACACAGCTCCCCCACAGAATCCGACCATGCATTCTTTGCATGTATAATGTAAACACTTTACATTTTTATGAATAAGTTATTTTATTTACTCGAGACATTGTTTCTCAGGAATGTCCTGAACCTGTTCATGATATTAAAATTACACAGTGTGTATCTGGTCTTTACACGAGGCTTTGTAATGTTTGAAAATGTGTACTCAGATGTCTTACAGTCAAAAAACTGCACCGAAATGAGACAAACGTTAACGAGCGGTACTTCGATGTCCCCCGTCACTGAGGGGTTTAAATAGTGACTGTTTGTAGTTTACAAGATGAGTGTTTTTCTGAACTGGAATTGAACAGGGAATGGAAGTAAATCTAAATGTTTTTGGTGAAAGATAATCAAAATGGGAGGAGTTACATTGTGGAGAAGAACAAAGGGTGTTTTTATTGTTTTGATTTTTTTTATTATCTGAGACAGCGTAGAGTGACAGTTCCTGGAGAGTGGAGGGAGAAACTTAATCCACAACCATGTGCACTGGAAGAGCTGGTGGTCTTGGCCCACATAGATTAATCTTCAGCCATTCCAACCATGAGAGGAAATTATACTTAAAAGCAATAAAAAAAATTTAAAAAGCTAGAAAACATAGTTTCTTCAAATTGTAGGGGTGGCTGATTTACATACATACATACATACATACATACATACATACATACATACATAC
>NC_056511.1:22298272-22299777 GCF_014905685.2 Nematolebias whitei | reverse complement strand
CATACATACATACATACATACATACATACATACATACATACATACATGCATGCATGCATGCATGCATGTATGTGTGTATGTGTGTGTGTGTGTGTGTGTGTGAGTGTGTGGGTGTGTGCGTGTGTGTGTGTGTGTGTGTGTGTGTGTGTGCGTACGTACGTACGTATGTATGTATGTATGTATGTATGTATGTATGTATGTCAGAGTCAGACAGTCTGAGATTCTTTATTGTCATTCGCACCCCATGTGGTACATGTGGTGGAGCAAAATTATGTTCATAGGGTCCCAGTAACATCCAACAATAAAATGTATAAGAAAAAACAGTAATAAGGTTTAAGATATGAACTAAGAAAAACATAAACTAAAATACACTAAGCACTAATAGCATAATAAACATTATGTCGAACATCAGCACAAACATGAACGTGAGTCTGTGTCAGCAGATGAGCACTCTTGAACACATCAACATGAGACAGATCAGCAGCAACAAGATGTGATTTTTTTCACAATGATTTTACTGGTTAGAGATTCATGAGTCTAACAGCCTCAGGGTAAAAGCTGTTCCTCCGTCTAGTAGTTCTACACTTAATGCTCCTCAACCTCCTGCCTGAGGGGAGCGGGGCAAAAAGTGTGTGTGATGGGTGAGTGGGGTCCTTCATAATGCAGGTGGCCCTCTTCCTGCATCTGGAGGTGTA
This sequence comes from Nematolebias whitei, assembly GCF_014905685.2. NCBI lineage: Eukaryota > Metazoa > Chordata > Actinopteri > Cyprinodontiformes > Rivulidae > Nematolebias > Nematolebias whitei. Next base: position 22,299,082 of record NC_056511.1, on the reverse strand, counting down.
GATGTCTGTGATGGTGGGGAGACTGACTCCAACAGTCTTCTGTGCAGCCTTCACCACTCTCTGCAAAGCTTTTCTTTCTGCAGCTGTGCAGTCTCCATGCCACACGTTGATGCTGAAGCACGGGATGCTCTCCACTGCACACCTGTAGAAGGAGGTGAGGACTGAGCTTCCCAGACCAGCTCGTCTCAGCCGCCTGAGGACGTAGAGTCTCTGATGAGGTTTCTTGATCAGTTGCAAATGGAGGGGCTTAGTCCTAGTGTGAATAGTTTGTTCATCAGGGTTTGGGGGATCATTGTGTTGAAGGCGGATGTGAAGTCCACAAAGAGCATACGGATGTAAGAGTCTTTCTGCTCCAGTTGGTTGAGTGCAGTGTGAACCACAGAGGAGATGGCATCCTCTGTTGATCGGTTCTCATGGTATGCATACTGATGAGGGTCCTCGTTGATGTTGATGGTTGTTTTGATATGAGTTGTGACCAGTTTTTCGAAGCATTTAGTGACTATCAGGGTGAGGGCCACTGGCCTATAGACATTCAGACCAGTCACTGTAGAGCTTTTTGGGACTGGGATGATGGTGGCAGTCTTCAGGGAGGTGGGAACTGTCTCCAGGATAAGTGAGGTGTTAAAGATGTCTGCCAGCACCTCGCAGAGCTTATCGGCACATTCTTTCAACACTTTTCCAGGGATGTTGTCTGGGCCGGTTACCTTGAGTTGATTAATCCTCCTGAAAGTACTCCTTACTTCGGCTGAGGTCACGCTGAGATGCTCTTCTTGTATGTATGTATGTATGTATGTATGTATGTATGTATGT
>NC_056511.1:22295425-22298262 GCF_014905685.2 Nematolebias whitei | reverse complement strand
TGTATGTATGTATGTATGTATGTATGTATGTATGTATGTTTGTATGTATATGGTGGTGGCCAGCTTGGATTTTGACAAGGCAACCCAATGGTTAGTGACCTTTCTTACACCTAAATACAGCCACACAACAAAATGGAAGTTGGAACCTCACTTGTTTTTCAAGTTATCATGCTCACATTATGCACTGATGGATGGTTGGAAGGTAATTCCAATCCCCCCTCCTCGCAGATGAGTTCTTGTGGATGCATGAATGTTAAAATACCTTTCACTTGTGTGCAATTTAGTTTTTTTTTCCCTGAACAGACACCCTCCAGTTCCCCCACTGCTGAGCTCTGTCACTGAGCCGATTAGAGACTTAAGGTGAGGTCAGAGCAATAAGAAAAACTACACAAAAACACTAACATGCCCCACATCTCTCCCTGCTTCCTCTTTTCCTCTGCGTCCACTCACATTCTTCTATTGTTGAAAACGTGGGAAATGACCTCACCACGACAAAGACCCATAAACAGCAGCACACGCAGAGAAGAGCATGGGAACCACACAAAACAATGGTAATACTGTTTCATGTTTCAATGGGCAACATTTAGCAACAGTCAGGGCAACGCAGCATGATGAGGGGCTTTTTCTTCACATCCTGCACGGAAATCCTCCATCTTTCCCCACCATTACGTGAAAAATCTAATTTTAGCATTGACTGGGTGAATGAAACAGGTGATGCAGGTGTCGTTAAGAAAAAAAGAAAATGTCAGTTATTGCTTTTTTAAAACTTATTTTTAACCAATTGTGATTAAAAAATGCACAATATTTTGATTTTACTATACTAATTATCTAAATATTTGTTTGACTCAAGAAACCAGAAGACATTAAAAACATCATTTTAAGAATATTTGTGTCAAAACATAAAGCAGCAATAATAAGAAATAGACTAATTAACATGTCACAAAGTGTTCATATAGCCTACAGTCTAAACATCATTTTTAAATGCACATTACAAGTAGAGGCAGAGGCCATGATAACTTCAGAGTTCCTTAAAGTTCTGGATGTTGTAGGGTTGTGTACGACTCTGCAATATTGCGTGGACATCGGGGGCAGTTCCCCTGGATTGGCAGACAGGGGTGGTGGTCCCCCTATTCAAAAAGGGGAACCTTAGATTGTGTTCCAACTACAGGGGATCACGCTCTTAAGCCTCCCTGGTCTATTCAGGGGTTCTGGAGAGGAGGGTCCATCAGATAGTCAAACCTCAGATTTAGGAGGAGCAGTGCAGTTTTTGTCCTGGTCGTGGAACACTGGACCAGCTCTACACTCTCAACAGGGTCCTGGAAGGTGCGTGGGAGTTTGCCCAACCAGTCTACATGTGCTTTGTGGACTTGGAGAAGGCCTTCGACCACGTCCCTTGGGGAACCCTGTGTTAATCCGGGAGTATGGGGTACCAGGTCCTTTGATACAGGCTGTTAGGTCCCTGTATGACCGGTGTCAGAGCCTGGTCTGCATTGCCGGCAGTAAGTTGGGCTCGTTCCCAGTGAGAGTTGGACACCACCAAGGTTGCCCTTTGTCACAGATTCTGTTCATAACTTTTATGGACAGAATTTCTAGGCACAGCCAAGGTGTTGAGGGGATCTGTTTTGGTGACCTTAGGATCGCATCTCTGCTTTTTGCAGATGATGTAGTCCTATTGGCTTCATCAGTTCGTGGTCTACAGCTTTCGCTGGAGCAGATCACAGCCAAGTGTGACGTGGCCAGGATGAGGATCAGTTCCTCTAAATCTGAGGCCATGGTCTTGAGACGGAAAAGGGTAGAGCGCCCTCTCCAAATCGGGGAGGAGGTCCTGCCCCATGTGGAGGAGTTTAAGTATCTCAGGATCTTGTTCACGAATTAGGGAAAAATGGAACGGGAGATCAATAGGTGAATAGTTGCAGCGTCGGCAGTGAAGCGGGTGCTGTTCCAGTCTGTCGTGGTGAAGACAGAGCTGAGTCAAATGGTGAAGCTCTCAATTTACTGGTCATTCTACGTTTCTACCCTCATCTATGGTCATGAGTTTTGGGTTGTGACCAAAAGAACGAGATCTCGGATACAAGAAGCCAAAATGAGTGTTCTCTGCAGGGTGTCTGGACTCTCCCTTAGAGAGAGGGTGAGAAAAGCTCGATCATCCAGGAGGGACTCAGCGTAGAGCCACTGCTTCTCCACATCGAGAGGATCTGGTTAGGATGCCTCCTGGACGACTCCCTGGTGAGGTATTCCGGTCACGTCCCACCAGGATGAGACCCAGAGGAAGACCCAGGACATGCTGGAGGGACTATGTTTCTCGGCTGGCCTGCGAACGCCTTGGGTTTCCCCCAGAGGAGCTGGCCCAAGTGGCTAGGGAGAGGGAAGTTTGGGCCTTCCTACTTAGGCTGCTACCTTCACGATCCAACCTCAGATAAGTGGAAGAAAATGGCTGGATGGCTGGATGGCTGGATGGATGGATGGCTGGATGGCTGGATGGATGGATGGATTACAAGTAGAACTTTGTCAAATAAAACTTGTATTTGAAATATTATGTAACTAATGTTATTTTTTCTATTAATTTAAGAGGGGAACTGAAAAATCAAAAGTCAAAACTTTCAATAATCCTCACATTATTTTGAAATCCAAAAATCTGGATTTTAAAGGTTTTAAACTTGTCAAGAATAAACTTTTTTTAAATAAACTACTTAATGAATATATTAATGACTTAGTAGTTAAAACAGCTCATAAACTAACTGGAAACAACACTAGCTTTGACCAGAAAATGTTGTGCAAAGCAGGCAGCTAACACATGCTAATAGGGCCTAGAGCTAATTTTGGTTCTCAGCCTATAT
>NC_056511.1:22277474-22290425 GCF_014905685.2 Nematolebias whitei | reverse complement strand
CAAAAAAGGTTGAATCATGTCATCTGGACTTCGTTTTTTTTGTTAAATTGCATTGTTTTTTGGTTTTTTGAATGTCCAGAGGACCAGATTGAACTTTTTTGGATAATTTTCAGAACATTTATTCAGTTGAAATATTTCAAGACTTTCAACTTAAAGACGTGTTTTTGTTTATTTGTTTTATTTATTACAATATAGCTTTACTATTACTGTAAGTAAACCATTTAAATCTGTCCCTGACCTCACAGTGACATCTAGTGATCCAACCAGAACATCAACATCCAGCTGGTGAACTTCCGGTTTTAGTCCACCAGGGGGCAATATTGAGCTTCTGGGGACTTTGTTAAAATGTCCGCAGGAATGTAGTGATGCTGTTTGAGCATGAAGGTTTACCGAGGCTCTCTCTGCAGAAACATGAATCATTTTACAGCAAACATTGAGGAAGTGATTAAAGATGGAGGCCTTAATTTAATTTATGCTTTTATAAACGTGTTCAGCTGTCAATGGCCCACTGAAGAGTTCACTGTAGTCCATAAGTGTTCTGTTTCTGAACTATTCTTAAAATAAAATAAGAGATTTGCTCTTGACGTCATATTTTAACCTTGAGATGAAGACCCGACCTTGTCTGCTCTGTGATTTAAAAAAAAAAATCAACAGTTTATCAATCATGAGACTCAAAACAGTTTTCTCACAGTCTGAGATCACTCGTGAGTTTTATGTCTCGTATCCATGTTGGACAAAATTTAACCTACATTAGAATCAAGCCAATAGTCAATCAAGCCAATAGTGGTCAAATTTGGTTGTCAACATGAACGCATTTGAGAATGAGAACCACTGCTCTACCACTGATCTAAACCCCAAATTGCTCTATGAACGCTGTAACCATTCTTTGGATGAGTAAATGCAGAGGACACGGATATCCGGCTACAGCTCAGTGCAGTATGTGCAGCGACACAAAACAGACGGAGGCCCAATATATATTCAAAACGGAGTCTGTAATTTTGTAGATGTATAGGACAACTACGGCGACAACAATACAAGAACAGGCTGAAGTGGCAAGTCATTCAAGTAGATGCATGTATCTGTAAACATATTTGACTCCTTTCTGACTGACAGAACAGTCTATTGTTCATGAAAGAACAGTGTCCATGTACTGTATAAACCAGGGAAATAGTGTGTGTTGGGGTATCCTAAGTTTGATTCTGACTTAGGTTTGGGTCTATTTGGTTCCTTGGGATGCCTCCCTCCCGCTCTGGCGCATAACAAAGCCACTTCTTGACAGTTTTGCTGTAGTCCTTGTCAGTCAGCTTTGGGTCAAACTGCCGAGCAGCAGCTGAAAGACACAAAAGTAAGAGAGAGGAAGATAGAGTGTATATCCGATACAATATTACCCCCTGTCCCCCTCACTCCTTTTTGAGGGTGCTATCCCCTCCTATGTCCAGTTTTTGGTGTGTGTGCACAAACTGTCCCACATGATTCCCACTGACAGTGAATATGAGTATATGTATGAGTATATATGCGTGCACATCTGCTCACAGACTCATGTTTATGTTTGTGCTGATGTTCAATGTTTTATGATATGAGTGCTTAGTGTATATTTAGTTGATGTTTTTCTTAGTTCATATCTTAGATGTTATTACTGTTTTTCTTATACATTTTATTGTTGGATGTAACTGGGACCCCGTGTACATAATTTCGCTCCACCACATGTACCACATGAGGTGCGAATGACAATAAAGAAACTCTGACTCTGACTCTGACTCTGATATAATAATAATATAATAATAATAATCATTTTATTTAAAAAGCGCCTTTCAGGACACCCAAGGACACTTTACAGGAAGAAACATATCAGAAAGATTGTGTAAAAACAAACAACAAACACAGTGTAAAGATCAACAGGAATAAATTGAAATATAAAATACATAAAGAATATAAAATACATACAGAATATAAAATACATAAAGAATATAAAATACATACAGCAAAGTTAAGGATAAGCGAGTCTAAAGAGATGTGTTTTCAGAGCAGTCTTGAATATAGAAAGAGAGGTGGTGTTTCGTAAGTCAGGGGGTAGAGAGTTCCAGAGATGAGGGGCAGAGCAGGTGAAGGCCCTGCTCCCCATGGTGGAGAGGCGGGCAGAGGGTACATGGAGGTGTAGTGAAGAGGAGGATCTGAGAGAGCGAGAGGGGATGGAGATGTGTAGGAGGTCAGATAGGTACGGAGGGGCAAGGTTGTGAATAGCTTTGAAAGTGAGAAGAAGAATTTTGAAGACGATGCGTGATTTAATGCTTTTGTTATTATTCCTATTTAACACAAGGTCATCAGATCTGATTTAGTATTTCATTGTTTCTGACTGAGTTTATCCTTTTTGTTATTATTTCCTTGACTTTTGACACGTGATCTGATTTAGTATTTCATTGTTTCTAATTATGTTTTCGGTTTTATATTTTTATTCCATGTGCTGCAAATATATCTTGCTACTTTTTATTTGATGATGTGATATTTTTGTTAAGCACTTTGGTAACAGTTTCTGTTTTAAATGTGCTCTATAAATAAATCTGACTTGACTTGACTTAACCGAGAGCCAGTGGAGCTGCTGCAGGACAGGAGTGATGTGGTTATAGGAGGAGGTTTGAGTTATGACATGGGCAGCTGAGTTCTGGACCAATTGCAGCTTCTGGAGAGATTTGTTGGGGAGGCCATAAAGAAGGGAGTTGCAGTAGTCAATCCGAGAAGTCACAAGACTGTGCACAAGGATGGCTGTGGAGAGGGGTGTGAGAGAAGGGTGGAAACGGTTTAGTGTTTAGTTGTAGGAAACTGTTAGAAAACCAATGATTTAGCTCAATGAGACAGTTGGTGAGGATGGAGGGTGGGTGGAGTTTGGGTTTGTTGACAAGTAAGAGCTGTGTGTCATCAGCATAACAGTGAAAACGGACACCAAATTTATGGAAGATGTGACCTAGAGGAAGGAGATAAATGATGAAGAGGAGGGGTCCGAGGACAGAGCCTTGGGGGACACCTGGGGAGACGGGGGAAGACTGGGAACGATAGGATTTAAGCTGAATGAATTGAGTGTGGTCAGAGAGATAAGATGTGAACCAGCCTAACGGAGTACCTGAGATGCCAATGGAGGTTAGTCTGTTGAGGAGGATAGAATGACAGATTGTGTCGAAGGCAGAACTTAGATCCAGTAGAATGAGGATAGACAGAAGACCAGAGTCAGCAACAAGAAGGTCATTGGTTATTTTTATTAGAGCTGTTTCGGTGCTATGGTGGGGGCGAAAACCAGATTGGAACTCTTCATAAATGTTATTGTTGGATAGGTGAGAGTGAAGATGACCTGGTTTCTTGATGATGGGGGTAATGGCAGCAGATTTGAAAAGCTGTGGGAACAATGCCAGAGGTTAGGGAGGAGTGGATGATGTTAGTGATGATGGGGAGCAGAGACGGGAGACAGGATTTAACAAGAACTGTGGGAAATGGATCAAGTTGACAGGATGAGGACTTGGACTTGCTGATAATGTCAGCAATGTCATCAGCAGAGGGGAGGGAGAAGACAGAGAAGGGAAGGGAGGTAAGGAGGAGTTCAACATAGATGCTGGGGGCAATATTAGGTCCAAGGTGTTTATGAATTGAAATAATCTTTTCATTGAAATAAGACATCAGAGAGTTGCAAAATTCTGTGGAAACCATGCGAGAGGGTAATGAGTTAGGAGACGAGACTGAACGGTTAAGGAGAGAGAACAAAGTCTTTGAATTGCCAACAATGGAACTGATGATGTCAGAGAAGTAGCTGGATTTGGCTTGAGAAATACTGTCCTTATACTGGATGACGTGGTTCGCAGAGAGTTCCTTGTGAATAGACCATAGATAATACAAGGAAATGTGAAATGGACTGAATTTCATAAAGCACCATTCTACAAAGTGTTTTAAGTTAATTCCTGTCATTCACGCACACACTACTATATTTGGAAAGCAAGCAGGCAGGAAAGACAGCATTTGTAACTTTTAACGTAATTTCCTGATGCATGCTCAATAATCCAGGTAGAAAAATCCAAAAAAGTTCAATCTGGTCCTCTGGACATTCAAAAAAACTTTTGGCTTTCTTGGACTGAGGTCTCAGTCTCTGATAGAGGACATTTGCTAACCGAGGTGTACCGCAAACCCACCCACCCACACAGACCAGTATTTGCAGTTTGACTCCCATCACCCTTTGGAGCACAAGTTAGGAGTCATCAGGACTCTGTATCACAGAGCAGACAGCGTCCCCACTAGCTCGGGAGCCAGGCAGAAGGAGAAATCCCACACAAAACAGGCTCTAGAGCAATGTGGATATCCTAACTGGGCCTTCCTGAAAGCAGAGAAGAAACCCAAACAGGACTCTAGTCAGCCATCAGGTGAAAAGGAGGAACCCAGACCCAGACCAGTGGTCATTCCGTATGTTGAGGGGGTATCAGAGAAACTGAGACGTTTATTTTCAAACCATAACGTCCCAGTGGCTTTTAAACCCCAAAATACATTACGGCAAAAACTGGTTCATCCCAAAGATCCAGTCCCCCGGCACAAACAGAGTAATGTTGTGTATGCTGTTCAGTGTCAGGAGGGCTGTGATCAGTCTTACTTCGGGGAAACTAAACAGCCACTGGCCAAAAGGATGGCCCAGCACAGAAGATCAACATCATCAGGCCAGGATTCTGCGGTCTACACTCATCTCCAGGCCAGCGGTCACTCTTTCAAGGATGAAGATGTTCACATCCTGGACAGAGAGGAACGATGGTTTGAGAGAGGAGTAAAGGAGGCCATCTTTGTGAAAAGAAATCGTCCATTGTTAAACAGGGGTGGAGGCCTCCGGGTTCAACTGTCCCCCTCTTACAATGCTGTGATTGCTAGTATCACTCAGCCCTCTGTGAGTAGTAAACAGCCATCAGTGTGCTAATGATCCATTGTTAGGCTGATGGTCCTTCTTGAGCATGTGATCAGCTGGTTTTGGTTGTCAGCAGCAAACTGGTTGATCCACCCTGAGAAGGTGCTATTTAAGAGACTGAGCTGAAAACAGCACCTCAGACTGAGGAAATCTCTTGGATGAGAGACGAAACGTTTCTAGATTTTTTTGCTTTGTTTTGTTTTTTGTTTTTTTGAATGTCCAAAGGACCAGATTGAACTTTTTTGGATTTTAACGTAATTATTAAAAATGTTTACTCTTTAAATGTTTAGGTTATAGGTAAGCACTAAACCACCAATGTATGTATTCTTTTCAGTGTTTACAAGTACTAACGTGTGTAACACTATTACTGTGGTGATGCATATAGAAATATTCATATTTAACATTTAATCTGTCATGCTGTCTTAAATTTAGACTAAAAGGACAAATTGACCTAATTTCCTTAAATTAATTGTTAAAATGTAATAGTTTTCATTTGATACTATTTCTGTCTTAACATGTGATTTTTGGCCTGTCATTGTGTATCTGTTCCTACCAAACCCTGCCGGTCGAAGCAGATGGCCGCTTGTCCTGAGCCTTCTGCTAAAGGTTTATTTCTCATGAGTGAGTTTTTCCTTTCCACTGTCGCCTTCATGCTTGCTCAAGATGAGAGTTCTGTGATGAAGTAAAATTCAAAGCAGTCTGCTCCTCAGATAAATTATGTTAAATTATTATTTTTAAATATGAATGTTTCTGTTAACTTATTTATATATGAATATTTCTGTTCAGTGCCCTGAGATGACTTCTGTTGTGACTTGGCGCTATTGAATTAAATTGAAAATCTGTGTCTATAATTACCATATATATATATATATATATATATATATATATATATATATATATATAATTCACCTCATTTTCTTCCTGAATGAGCTGTTCTGATGGTTGAATGGTTGAAAAAAGCATAAAGTCTGCAGAAATAATTAGATTACGAAAAACAGGTAAAAAGAAAAAAAAAAAAACACAGATCCCAGTGATTTTTGTCTTTATTCTAATGACCAAAGACCTAACGGTTTGTTCTTGATTAATCCCAGTGAAGTGAGTCCACAATTGATAACTTAGCAGTAAACAGTTGAGATGTCAGCTCTTAGAACCTCCTTGGTTCTGCAGACATCGGTCCATCCTCATCTGTCAGAGATGATATTCTTCATGAGAAATCCTTCAGTCCAGTCACTGCAAATCAATGAGAACCTGGTTAGTTACATGTGTATAACAAACACTTTGTGACTCTGGGAGCCATTTAGAGGAACAAACAGAACCCGACCCAACCCAGACTAGACAGGAAGGGCAAATGAGGACAAGAGGACTCAAGAGACAAGATCACAGTGAGGACACGACCAAGGGAAGGAGACAAGGTCACACAACACCCTGCTGGTTAAAACGATGACGATGGCTGAGTTTATGCCTCAGCAGCACACACACTCAGCCTTCCTCCATCAGGCACTGCAGAGGAGACAGACGAATCAGCTCTTCCTGGTCCACTCCTCCTCCTCCTCCCTATTTCTCTCAGAGCCATGATGTTCTGCAGTGCTGCTCGCTGAAGGAGGCTGCCAGCTGCTGTTTACCTCCAGAACCAGAGCAGGAAAGAGCTGCGTCATTCAGCCTCGACTGGAGGTAAGACTCCACGGAGAGGTTCTTTAAAAAAGGCTTCAAGAGTGAATGTGAGAACCAGAAACAGGTATAAAAGATGTGGGATCTGCTGGAACAGCTGGCTGGAAAGCCTTAACTGATGAGACAATTGAGAGAAAGGAAAACGTGTAGTGAGGTTTAAAACATGAGATTATTGTTCTAAATGTATGCTTTTAGCTACAGTTTGTTAAAAGTTCAGAATAGAGAGCACAATTATATATTTTCTAAGAATATAGTTGTTCCTTATCAGTTTAGTTTGTTCATGCTGTCAGAAAAACATGTTTTGTCTCTTTTTGTGACTTTTTCAGCCGTTTTGTTCGCCTCTGTTATAAAATGACCACTCCCAAAACGACCTCAGGGTTGGATGGAGAATAGATTCCTCATCTTTGTGTGACATTGCTCTCACTCAGTTTGATTTGATTTCCTCATTAGTTTTTTTTTTTTCTTTCCGCAGTTGGATGTGCACTCCTCCATCATGCTCAGCTCTCTGTTTGTCTGTGGAGTTCTAGGAGGTGAGACAACAGTTCTGGAGACTTCCGTTGAGATATAAATGCTATTTGAAGTCTTTTTCTTCACATGTGCGTATTAAATTACTGTGTTTGTGTTTGAGCAGTGCTGCTGGTCCTGGTCCCGGCTCAGTCCGAGCGGATCTCCGTCTGCACTGAGGATGACAACGACCTGAGAGTGGACTGTCGGATCGAGCCCAAGCCCAACAAAATCACCAGCTACGAGTTTTCCTGGTCATCAGGAACCAAGGAGGCCATCATTAACACGAATGTGTCCGGTTCAGCTGCACAGGCGCAGTTCAGAGACAAGAGTCAGGTGGTGGAGCTGGACCCTCACGGCTACAGAATGAGCCTGACGGGCTTCACGGACCAGCTCCCACACAACACCACCTACATGTGCAAAATATCTGGGCAGATTGAAAGTGTCACTGTGGAGAGAGGTGGGTGGGGAGTGAGCTGGGGGAGGGGGGATGAGTTCATAAGAGACAAATTCAGGAGGATTTAGGGTGTTTGTTTCACCATTTTCCTTCCTCTCTGCAGATCGACTCCTACCATGTTCGGCTGTGAGCTTGTTTCTGAAGAACTCCTGGTCCTGGATCGCTTGTCTGCTTCTCTGCCACACACACAGCTGAGCACACCTGTGCACACCTGTCGTCATACGCAAACATCTACAAAAAGCTTTCAGTTTATCTGCCATTATTATGTTCTCTAACAGTATTAAATAACTAATAATTGAAGGGAAGAAAAGTGTAAAAGGCTTTTTGCTTTGCAGCTGCACATGATCGACGTGGTTTCATGTAAAAGGGAAACACTTAAACACTGTGTTTGGACAATGGTTTTCAATAAAGGGATGCTTTCAAAACTCAGCTGATGCTTTTCTGTTTTTTTAGTGAACAGAAAAAGAACTGTGATCCAGATCCACATATTGGTTGATTTGAGAAATCAAAGGTTTAATACTCAAAGACCGGCTTTACTCTGAGAAACTGACGCCTATTGCTCAACACTTTAATGTCCACAGCATCTAATAAAAGGGAATGCACCAACTCAGAAGACTTGATTTTAATTTTTTTTAATGTCCAGCCAATGAAATGAACAAACTTGAGTTTTGTTGGTCGTCTGGATCTGGGTGGGCTCTAATCGCCAATAAATACAAAAATATTCATAACTCAGGCAATATGGGGCCATAAATCAGTGTTATGTCCACCGAAGAGTGGCGTCCAAACAGACATTGCTTAAAGAAAATAAATGCGTCTAACTTTTTGGACTTTGTCAAACGACACATTAGAGAGTCCTCAAATATGTGGAAGAATATGCTGTGGTCAGATGAGACTAAAATTGGACTCTTTGGGCATCAAGGATGTCATGTGTTGTCACAAACCCAACACCTCTTGTTAACAACATTGAAGCATGATAGTGGCAGCATCATGCTGTGGGGATGCTTTTCATCAGCAGGGACTGGAAAACTGGTCAGAGTTTAGAAAAAAAAATGGATTACACAAATTAAAGAGATTATTGGATGGAACAGAAGATCAGCTTCCAGCAGGACAGTGACCCCCAAACACAGCTGAAGCAGCACAGCAGGAGTTTAAGGAGAAACAGTTAAATGTTCTGGAGTGGCCTGGTCAAAGCCCAGACCTCAGTTCAGTTGAGAATCTCTAATAGGATTAAAGACTGCTGAACACAAAGCATCGTACTTGAAGGACCTGGTGCAGTTTTATCACGAAGAACAGACGAAACCTCCAGCAGCACTACGCTACACAAAATGGCTTCCAAACACACTCAACCAGCAAATATTTGATACAAACCTCTGAACTGAAATCTTCTTCTTTCGGCTGCTCCTTTCTTCAGGGGTAGCCACAGCGAACTAACTTGCTCGAAGACTTGGCAGTTTTTACACCAGATGCCCTTCCTGACTCAACCACGGACCACCGAGCTACCACAGCCGTCTGCGTGGAGCAGAGAGCTGCCATAGAGCGCCAGGGGAGCAGATGGTGGGGGTTAAGGATCAAGGGCCCAGAGTGGGGCAAATGAGGGTGGAGGCAGGTGTGGGTGTTTCATCTTTTCCACTCACATTTTTGATGTTGTTGATCTGGGGAGTCAAACCAGCAACCGATCTGCTCGCTTTCCCAAGCTGAGCTCTGAATGCATTAGTTTGTGAAAACTCCTGAAAAGACAGTGGCCTATGAAATTTAGTTCAACTTGGGATATTTTTAAAATTTAAAATGACTCATGTAAGTGATGGAGTAAGATCTTTATGGCTACAGAATAACCCTTCAAGATAAAAATAACAAACCACCACATCATTGCTGATATAATGCTGAAGAGAAAATTACACCTGTGTAATGCACCTGTATGCAATATTTGGCTAAATGTCTGAATAAGATAAATATTAAGAAACATGATTTAATCCATACATATATGTTTAGCAAAAACAGATAAGCACATCAGACTCCAGCTAGTTTAAAAGAACTGGAAAATATAATAAAAGTATCCGTAACTCAGTTCAGAAGATACAGGCGCAGCTAGAAGTGCTGAAGAGTGGCGGGGGTGAACTTATAAATGTTAGGTAGAAAGAAATCTGAAACAGGCAGGATTTGTTATGTCAGTCATGTTTTGTTTTTGTTAATATTTAAAGCTTGACGAGATACGTGTATGAGAAGGTTGAGTATGCACGCGCCGCCTTTACTCGACGTATTATGGAAATGCGCCGGTGATTAAACTGAGCAGACCCTGTAGCTGAAGTCCTCGGGGTTCTTGATCCTCGGCGGCGCCCGTAGTTTCTGACAATATCCAATATGGCAGCCTCTACTAACAGCAGTAAAGTAGCTGAGCTTTCTAAGGCTGAGTACCTTAAACGTTATTTATCAGCTGACGAAGATCTCAGTAAATCAAAAGGAAAGATAAAAAAGAAACGACGTAAAGTTCCGGAGAGAGGGTGAGGGGATGAGATAGTCTTCATTAGTGAACTAGCTTAAAGCTAGCTAACACCGACCGTGTCTGTTGTCGCTAGTGTTTGGCAATCATGTTGAATAATTTTACACTTTATCATTTTTTTAACTTAAGGTTAAAAATAGTAGACGATGATATAGACTGGAGGCAGATGGTCAAAGAGCCAACGGAGGTTGTTGAAGAGGATGAAGAAGAAGAAGCTCCAGTGGTAAGCAGCTAGCTTGGTTAACGTTAGCTTTCAGATTAGCCTGAATTCATTCAGTTACTCCCACTGCTAACCGCGATAAACGAAATAAAACATGCAGTTTACTTCAATGGTATGTAGGCATGATTTTAAGATGAACTTATCCTTTAAAATAATGTGGTAGATGACTAATTTGTAAGAAAGTATGAGATGAATATGAGAAAATAAAACTCAATTTCAAAAAAATTCAAGACAAAATCAACTGGACTTCATTTGTAACAGAAGACAAATACCACGTATTTGTATATTAAATAGAAGCGTTTGTATATTAAAAAGTAATTAGGACTGTAACCTGTTTGTGTAAATGGACTGTATATATAGCGCCTTTGTATCTAATCAAGATACTCAAAGCACTTTACAACACAATCTGTGCCCTCATTTATCTCCACACACACATTCATACAGCACTCTACTAGATCTCTACAAAGTTAATTGAACAAATTAGTCTATAGAGATTAATCAGTGCTTTAGACCACATTCATACTCCGATGGGACACGCATCGAAGGCAATGAGGTGTGTTTGTTCATTGTCTTGCACAGGGACACTTCAACATGTGACTGCTGGTGGAATTGAACCCTCAACTCTCCTACTGGAGGACGACTGCTCTAACCACTTAGCCACAGCTGCTTACAGCTTAGTGCACCATGTAATAAAAGTCTGAATGTTGTTAAACCGTGAGTGATATTTTACAAGCATTTAGGTCGTTTTCACACTAGATAGTCCGGTAGACTCGGTTCGGTTCGGGACCAATATTCATGAGCTTTTGTTTACATTTGAGCTGGTGAGTTTGCATTCACACTGCACTGTGCAGTCGAGTCAACCTGTTGAACCAACCTATTTCCCCGCTCGCCTGTGGTGGCGTTGCACCAAGAACTACTGAAAGAAACACAAAAACCTCTGAAGACCCGTCTTCTTCTTCTTCTGTAAACAAAAACGAAGTGGCATCAAGTTTTAGGAGTTATATTTTGTCATTTTTCAAAAATGGACTTAGCATGAGCAGAAGATGAGACAGAAGACCATGGAGAATATTGTTTTTTCACACAAGGCAGCTGACGGCTCCATATAAGGTCAGAGAAATGCGTGTTTGTTTATCCTGCGGAGCGGGTACGGTCTGTTTACATTCACACTGCACTCGAACCGCACTGGAGTTCGCTTCTACCGGACCGAGACCTAGGTTTTAGCCCGGGCCAGAGTTCGCCTTTTTGTTCCGTGACAGAGTTCGATGTTGCGTTCACACCTCCCTAAACGAGCCGGACTTTTTAGGAAAACGAGCTAGAGTTCGATTAAAGCGGACTAAACAGGGCTAGTGTGAATGCACCCTTAGTGATCACCTACAGTCAAAAGCACAAAGAATTTCTTCACAAAAAATACGTCATTGAATATTAACAGAACATAGGCTTGATTTAGCAACCTGAAAAGCAAACATTTTTTCATTTGTGTGCCATGTTAAATAGCTACCTAAAATTTAGTCTGTTTCTCTTTTCCTGCCAAAACAGTTCCTAATTATACTTATAAAAAGTAGTTTGGTTTTGTATCAGGTAAGTTGTCTTGTTGCTGCTATCAGGGAAATAATTTGTTCTCAGTGTGCATTAATGTTCTAATAGTGGTATCTGTGAAATTTGCATGAAACCAGTATGTTGCACTGAAACAAGAGGATTGTTTTAATCAGTTGTAATGTTGGGACTGTTTAAACTAATCCTCTCAGAAAAAATGCAGATTGATATCAACTCTAAATGGGGTTTGCCAAACTGCCTTAACCACAGTAAAATAACTACATTATAATAATAAATAATGTGTTTTTGAAGTCATAATTTTACATTTAGAATAAATATAGAAGGTCAAAATCACTTTCTTTTCTTTTAAAAATTTGTATATTTACTTAGATCGCTGAGTTCATTGATGAGCGACCAGAGGAGGTGAAACAGATGGAAGTCTTTAGAGCTGGCAACAAATGGAAAGTAATTGGAGGTAAGTGCAAAAGTACTCAACTGGATTTGTTCTTGTGGTAAACAAGATCATTGTTCAGTGTTTTCTGTTCCTTAGCTGATGAGGATGAGGAGGAGAGAGAACTTGCAGATCTTGTGGCATCAAGCACATATCCACATAACTCACCAAAGGAGTCATCAAAGGGAAGGAAGCAGGAGTCTCCTGTCAGAAAAACAAGACATGACTCTCCAGACATGTCACCTCCCAGAAAAAGTCGCCACGATTCTCCAGATTTGTCACCTTCAAGAGAATTTTCAAGAAAGCCAGAAAAGGTGCAGAGAAAAGGTGAGCAGTAGAAGATTTTAGGTGAAATCTTGTCTGTTACTTTGTTGCACATGGAAATGAAACGGGTGTAGATTTCATCAGATGTATTACAAAGCTTTGGAGAACAGCCAACAACTTACAGAAGATGAATGCATTTACAAGTCCACATTTATCAATGTCTTCACCTGTCTGAGGTTCTGACCCGTTATACTGTTGATCTGTTATCAAAGCAGCTGCACACAGAAAACGTTGAGTTGTGGAAGGCATAAACACCTCAAGAACTGGGAACATGTCACTGTGTCTACCAGTGTTTACCCTAGATTACTTGCCTTGGCAGGGTGCTCATCTTTTTTGGTGTGTGTGTGTGTGGGGGGGGGGGGGGGGGGGGGGG
>NC_056511.1:22269333-22277374 GCF_014905685.2 Nematolebias whitei | reverse complement strand
GGCCTTGGCGTGAGGGAAACAGAGCTTTACCTCTGTAGCTTTGTGAGCGTGTGTGTATTGCATGCTGTTAGCTTAGCGCTATGTCAGTGCTGGCATTTTTCGGGGTGGGGGGGGGGGGGTTGACAGTTCGGTAGGCAGGGCGTTCGGTTCTGTTGACAGGGCGGGGCGCCCTTCTTGGATAATGGTAGAGGAAACACTGCTACCATATCATTCAAAACCTTGAGCATAATAATATAGAGGAAGAATCATGGAAACATTTTAATATCATTAATGCCAACAAGAGGGAGTAGGTAAAGTTATAAAGTCTGCATTAATATAGTAAAATAATAGAACATGGTGAGTGCATAAATACGCATTCCCTCGACAGCCCATCCCCAAAATGCCCCCCGGCGCTTTCAATAGCTGCCCACTGCACCACCTAGTGGTGGATGGGTTAAATGCAGAGACTAATTTCGCCATTGTATGGAAACATACAGTGCTGACATTGTGATGACATTATTATTATTATTATTATTTTATCACGGGGAAAATTAATTAATTTGTTACTTCTCATTTTGTTTAGTTGGTCATCTTGGGAAATTTGGAGTAAATTTGCATAACAATATTATGAATCCTAAATAGTACTCTAAAAATCTACTAAACATTTACATTTTTTATTTATACTTTAGTTTCTTCTCCTACTGGAAGAAAGCCCAGCTCATCACTGCACAGTAAACGATCACCAGAGGCTAAGAGGACTACAAAAAGACATGATTCAGACTCTGATCAGTCACCTCCACGAAAGAAAACAGTGATGAGAGAAGCTTCAGATTCAGACCAGTCTCCTCCAAGAAGGAGCTCAAAAATAAGACAAGACTCTGATTCTGACCAGTCTCCACCCAGGAGGCGACCACGGAGTGGAAAAGACTCAGACGGAGATTTGTCACCACCTCGTCGGCCTGGCTCATCACAGGTGAGCCAAATGTGAATATTTCATAGGGTTATTAATACTCCTCAAATTCAAGCTCTCTGTTTTTATTGCCCCTTGCAGGCTCCAAGGATGCTTTCTGGTGGAAAAGCAGGGCTTGTTTCTATTGACGTTTTAAGGAAAGAGCAAGAGGAGAATCGGCGCAGAGACAAAAACAATCAGCCCCTAGAAGGTTGGTTCAGACTTTTTATTCAGCAAGATTCAAAAGACATGTCTCATCAGCCACATCCCTGGTTCAGATTTATTGTGTCAGTACTGAGATAAGTTTTTGCCTCTTTTTTTTTTCTGCTTTGACTAGACGAATCCCGCAACGCCCAGACTGTGTTCCGAGACAAAAGTGGTAAACGGCGAGATTTAGACTCAGAAAGAGAAGAGCAGAAGAGAAAAGCAGGAGAAAAAGCTGCAAAGGATGAGAAATATGCTCAGTGGGGGAGAGGGTAAATCTGCGACGCCCTGATCTACACATTATAAGACACGGAGCTGAGGAGTACCCTTCACTGAGTCAAGTCAAAATGTGTGCACAGGTTGGCCCAGGGCGAGATGCGTCAGCAGAAACTGGAGGACGCGATGCATGAAGCCCAGAAGCCACTGGCCCGCCGCTACGACGACGAGGACCTTGATCGCATGCTGCGAGAGCAGGAAAGGGAGGGGGATCCTATGGCAGCGATGCTTCGACGCAAAAAGGATAAAAACAAGAAAACACAAGGTTTTCAACATTCTTCCACATTTTACTCTTTAAGCTTTTATTAGGTAAAATCTGCAGGTGTTCCAACATCTCAGATGCTTTGCAAACATAGCAACTATACAAGTTTGACTTTTTGTTTATAAGATACAAATTAACTTTTTTTAATTGATTTACAGAGAAACCTCGTTATAATGGCCCTCTACCTCCTCCAAACCGGTTCAACATTCTGCCAGGTTATCGGTGGGATGGAGTCGACAGGTACAGCTGGTCCAATGTTCACGAGAAATCACAACTGAGCTGTATTAGAATCACGGCAAACACTAGCATCTTTATTAAACGTTAGCTGCTGAATCAAACCCATGTTGATTCTCAGTCATTCAGGAACAAAAGAACAACTGGTCTTAGAGGTCCTGTTTTTGTTTTTTTATAGTATTGTTTTGTTTGTTTCACAGGTCGAATGGTTTTGAACAGAAACGTTACTCACGGATTGCTGACAAGAAGGCCGTCCAGGAGGCGGCCTATAAATGGAGCGTGGAGGACATGTAACAGCAGCACAAACTAGGGGGCGGCAGCAGCCCGCTCGTCTGTAGACATTTATCTCATCGTTGAAACAACTGCAGTTCAGACACGTCGTTAGCAGACGTTTGAAATGAACTGAGGAGTTTTTGTTCCAAACCCATCTGACATGACTGTAAACGATAACGTGACGTGTCAGTGTTTTTAGCAAGAACAGATGTTTTATTGTTTATTAAAAAAAAGGTTCTGTAAAGTTTTGTGCAGTCTTTTTATATGACCTCTGAGGTTTTACAGCTTCTAAACTAATGCTTTATTATTAATAAACAAATAATGTTTTTCCCAATTCTACTAGATGTAGCTGCAAATAAGACTTTTATTAGAGACTTTATTTTTATAGTTTACAAACAGTAATTGAAGGGGTTAATGTAATTTTTATGTTTTATATTTGAGTAAAGTTTGAGACATTTTCACCTCCCCTTCAAATGGCATGACTCAGGATCTGTTTTGTTTTTAAAAACAAACTCCAGCTGGTCCAAATGATCTGGAGACTCGTCTTTAAAGTGGAAACTTGCTAAATTTAAGAGATGGATTTAGGATTGTTTAATCTCATTCAAACTGCAGTTTAACTCATTTTAGGTGATTTTCAGTCTGGTTTTAGATCTGTCTGGAGTATTCTTACTGCTGCTATGATTGTCCTAGATGATCTAATCAAAAACAAAATGTCACTAATTATATTTAAAACCAATGAGGAATTAAAGCAGATGATGCTCCATTAAACAGATGGGTTTGTTGTCATGACTGCATTTCAGCAATGATGCCTTTTGTGTGTGAAGTAGAGTAGTTTAATATGGGATTTTATAACTAATGTATTGCTTTAAGAGCAAAACAAACTTTTGAAAGCCTTTTAGTTTGTGGCTGATTGTGGTGATTTGTGCATCCTGTGCATATCGTTTCCTCTTGTCATTTTAGTGTCCTAATTAATCTCTTTATTCTAAATGGAAGTGTCATGGTATTTTTATGACCTGGCAAAGAAAATTATTAAAAGTAAACGATCTTACCTGACTATAGGTTTGCGAGATCATCAGTTTTGCTCTGCCATGCCAATTAAAATTTGTCACAACGAAACAACTCATTAACTAAAGTGCTTATCTTAGTATCTTAAATAAACACTTATAAATGCTTATTTTCAATTGTCAAATAGTTCAACGTGGGAAAACTATCCAGTTTTTTCATCCACACACAAACATTATTCACACATTCAAAGACAAACTCATGGCCTTTAAATTAACCAGTCCCCTCGGTTAGATATTGTTTGAAAGCAATGCCTTAAAATCTTTTTTTTTAAAACTGACAAATGTTATAAAGGTTAAAGTACAAAGCATGTCAGGTGAGCTAACGCACATTAAACTCCACATGACTAAATAATTTTAAAAATGTGCACATTAAAAAAAATGTTTTAATATTTATACGAGACCGTTCTTAAAAAATGAGATTACATTTTTCTAGATCGACCCATGTTTCGGTTAGGCTGAGGAAAATGCAGCAAAATAACTCTGATATTGAAAACAAATTAAGGAGAATATAAATATTTTAAAACTCGTGAATGCCCTGTAGCTATAGGAACTATTGTTGGATCAGAGTGTTTCCGTACGGACTGTTGTTGTTGATGCACGCGGAACCATTTTTTTATTTACTCAAACAGAAGCCGGCGGTTTCTGTGAGTTTTCTCCGGTAATATGTCTGACTGGTGTCCGATAGCCAGAGAGTATGACCCGCTGAAAGCCGGCAGCATCGACGGCACCGACGTGGAGCCCCATGACCGCGCCATTTGGAGGGCGATGTGTGCCCGCTACAGGCCCAACAAAGGGGTCGTCGGAGACCCGCTTCTCACGCTGTTCGTGGCCCGCCTGAACCCCCAGACGACCGAGGAGAAACTGCACGACGTCTTCTCAAAGTACGGAGACATCAAGCGGCTCCGGCTGATTCGGGACATCGTGACGGGCTTCTCCAAAAGATACGCCTTCGTGGAGTACAAGGAGGAGCGGGCTCTGACCCGGGCCCGCCGGGAGGCCAACAAGCTGCTGGTGGACCAGCACGAGGTGTTCGTGGACTTCGAGCAGGAGAGGACCCTGAAGGGCTGGGTGCCGCGGCGTCTCGGCGGCGGGCTGGGAGGGAAGAAAGAGTCTGGGCAGCTGCGGTTCGGAGGCAAAGACAGACCCTTCCGGAAACCCCTTAACTTCTTCGGAACCGTAGCGGCGCAGCAGTGGGAAGGTGAAGGCGGCAGAGGCGGGGGCAGACACGGGGCCAGAGGAAGGCAGGACTGGTACAGATCGAGAGAGGCAGACCGGGGGACCAGAGACAGGAGAGACCACAGAGACAGGGAGGACCACAGAGACAGGAGGGACTACAGAGACAGGGAGGACTATAGGGACAGGGAGGACTACAGAGACAAGGAGGACTATAGAGACAGGGAGGACCACAGAGACAGGAAGGACTACAGAGACAGGGAGGACCACAAACACAGACAGGAGGTGAGAAGAAACCCAAAGACTAGAGAGGAAGATCGAGACAACTGATGTCCATCTAAAAATGGACAAGTGGACACAGAAGAAGGCACTGATCCTGAACTGGACTGTGGACTGTCTGCTTATTGGCAGATAGTTTTTACTAAATGATTAATGAAATATTTAGCTTTTGCTGTCTGTATTTGTTTAATCTAAATCTTTTCTCATTCAAACTTGTAAACAACAACACAAACAGCCTGAACAACAAATTAAACATCCATCCATTATCTTTACCCGCTTCTTCTATTTTGGGTCACAGGGGTCGCCGGTGCCCATGTCCAGCAATAACTGTTCAAGGGGTGGGGTACACCCTGGACGGGTCGCAAGTCCATCACAGGGACGCAAACAACCATTGACTCTCACTCACACCTAGGGACAATTTTAGAGTTACCAATCAGTCTACCATGATGTTTTTGGTCTGTGGGAGGAAACCGGAGTACCCAAAGAAAACCCACGCATGCACGGAGAGAACATGCAAACTCCACCCAGAAAGGCCCCTGGACCGGGATTTGAACCGGGGACCTGCTCGCTGAGAGGCATCAGCTCTACCAGTTGCGCCACCGTGCTGTTCTACAATTAAAACAATTTCTGTCAATAATAATTACTGATTTAATCCTTCTCACAATTTGGACCAAAATATGCTCTCAACTCAGTCATTTAATTTTCATTATTTGATGTTTCCAGACTAGAACTTTTGCAACCTGCTGGTGTGAAAAATGTTTTTCTTCAGAGGAATACGTCGTCAAACTTAAATAAAAATAACAATTTAATATGTGACTCTTAGGGTCAAATTAAACAATAATCATCAAAAATATTGTCTGAAAATACAACAACATAGTAGCATTTGAAAACCAAGAAAAGGACCCTAACAAATTTTTATTTTCTGAAATGTTTTATTTTAACATGTTTTTGGTCAAATGTGTTGTATTATTTTTGTGCCTTGTTTTTTTTTTTTTTTTTTTTTTATTTTTTTATTTTTTTTTGATTGAGCCAGCTTCTATATTTATGTTTTGGGGGTGAAAAAAAAAATAATAATTTATAAAACCTGGTTAAAAAAAAAAATCAATATTCTGGTGTATTTTGAATGTTTATTGAATTACTTTAGATGTTTTTGTAATTTTTCACATTTTTTTGCAGACTGAGATCAAAATACTTAAATTTTAATATATTATGAATTTTAATCCATTAGGTCTGTGTTAATTTCTCTGCCTGTTTTCTGAGTCACACCACAGAAAAAGTCCAGAAACCTAAAAAAAAAAAAAGACTGTGATTCAGGTTTAAAATCTTTGACTTTGTGAAAAATAAATTAGCTTCTCCATAATTTAGTTCTGAACATTTTTATTTTTTTATTATTCCTCTCATTTCTCTGAACTCTCCCGGCCTTTTTAAAAGCATTTAAATATTTGTTTTATTTAAACTGTGCGCTCTGGTTGCTGTTGTCTGTCTTGTGCTAGTTCGAGCCCCTGAGCTTCTCAGGACGTTTTGTAACTGGACCCCGTGAGATTTTATTAATAGACTCTTCCTGCAGAACCTTGCAGTCCTGCTGGAATGTGGAGTTTATGAAATCCAACTACCTTGATCCTCGCAGAACTAAAATAAGCGTGCACAAGACGAAGAGGAGCACACCAATGACAAAGGACAGGATGAGGTTTTTCACCAAAGCCTTCCTGTCACACTGATAAATGAGAGGTTTTTTGCCATCTTGCACCAGCTGGACGGTTGCTGCTTCCATGATGGGATCTTTAGTTTGGAGAACGTTCCCCAGCTTCAGGAGCTCCTTTATCATCTTCACACAGGCTCTTTAAGTGTTTACGGTTTGTGCAGAAATTCTCAGATGAAAAGTCACTCCAGTCAGATTTAAAGTCTGTCAGCCGCCTCTTGTAACGTGTTCTGAGCTGGAGCTATGTAGAGTTCCTCAGTGGGTCAGCACCATGTTGGAGAGACCCTCAAAAGTCAGTGCTCCAGCTGTGACAGGGAGTACAGCTGTTGGTGCTCCAGCTGTGGAAGAGCAGTCAGCTGTGGGAACTCCAGCTGTGACAGCAGTCAGCAATGGGTTCTACAGCTGTGACAGAAGAGTCAGCTGTGGGTACTCCAGATGTGCCAGAGCAGTCAGCTGTGGGTTCTCCAGCTGTGACAAAGCAGTCAGCTTTGGGTTTTCTAGCTGTGACAGAGCAGTCAGTTGTGGGTTCTCCAGCTGTGACAGTGGTCAGCTGTTGGTTCTCCAGCTGTAATAGCAGTCAGCTGTGGGTTCTCCAGCTGTGACAGCGGTCAGCTGTGGGTTCTCCAGCTGTGATAGTGGTCAGCTGTGGGTTCTCCAGCTGTGACAGAGCAGTTCTCTGTGGGTTCTCCAGCTGTGACAGCAGTCAGCTGTGGGTTCTCCAGCTGTGATAGTGGTCAGCTGTGGGTTCTCCAGCTGTGACAGAGCTGTTCGCTGTGGGTTCTCCAGCTGTGACAGAGCAGTCAGCTGTGGGTTCTCCAGCTGTGACAGCGGTCAGCTGTGGGTTCTCCAGCTGTGATAGCGGTCAGCTGTGGGTTCTCCAGCTGTGACAGAGCAGTCAGCTGTGGGTTCTCCAGCTGTGATAGTGGTCAGTTGTGGGTTTTCCAGCTGTGACAGAGCAGTCAGCTGTGGGTTCTCCAGCTGTGACAGAGCAGTCAGTTGTGGATTCTCCAGCTGTGACAGCAGTCAGCTGTGGGTTCTCCAGCTGTGACAGAGCAGTCAGCTGTGGGTACTCCAGCTGTGACAGAGCAGTCAGTTGTGGGTTTTCCAGCGGTGACAGAGCAGTCAGCTGTGAGTTCTCCAGCTGTGACAGAGCAGTCAGTCGTGGATTCTCCAGCTGTGACAGCGGTCAGCTGTGTGTTCTCCAGCTGTGACAGAGCAGTCAGTTGTGGGTTCTCCAGTTGTGACAGCGGTCAGCTGTGGGTTCTCCAGCTGTAATAGTGGTCAGCTGTGGGTTCTCCAGCTGTGACAGTGGTCAGCTGTAGGTTCTCCAGCTGTAATAGCGGTCAGCTGTGTGTTCTCCAACTGTGACAGAGCAGTCAGTTGTGGGGTTTCCAACTGTGACAGAGCAGTCAGCTGTGGGTACTCCAGCTGTGACAGAGCAGTCAGCTGTGGGTTCTCCAGCTGTGACAGAGCAGTCAGTTGTGGATTCTCCAGCTGTGACAGAGCAGTCAGCTGTGGGTTCTCCAGCTGTGACAGAGCAGTCAGTTGTGGATTCTCCAGCTGTGACAGAGCAGTCAGCTGTGGGTACTCTAGATGTGCCAGAGCGGTCAGCTGTGGGTTCTCCAGCTGTGACAAAGCAGTCAGTTGTG
>NC_056511.1:22269036-22269323 GCF_014905685.2 Nematolebias whitei | reverse complement strand
AGCGGTCAGCTGTGGGTTCTCCAGCTGTGACAAAGCAGTCAGTTGTGGGTTCTCCAGTTGTGACAGCAGTCAGCTGTGGGTCCTCCAGCTGTGACAGTGGTCAGCTGTGGGTTCTCCAGCTGTAATAGTGGTCATCTGTGGGTTCTCCAGCTGTGATAGCGGTCAGCTGTGGGTTCTCCAGCTATGACAGAGCGGTCAGCTGTGGGTTCTCCAGCTGTGATTGTGGTCAGCTGTGGGTTATCCAGCTGTGACAGAGCAGTTCGCTGTGGGTTCTCCAGCTGTGACAG
>NC_056511.1:22252848-22269026 GCF_014905685.2 Nematolebias whitei | reverse complement strand
TCCAGCTGTGACAGAGCAGTTCGCTGTGGGTTCTCCAGCTGTGACAGCGGTCAGCTGTGGGTTCTCCAGCTGTGACAGCAGTCAGCTGTGGGTTCTCCAGCTGTGACAGCAGTCAGCTGTGGGTTCTCCAGCTGTGACAGAGCAGTCAGCTGCGGGTACTCCAGCTGTGACAGAGCAGTCAGTTGTGGGTTTTCCAGCTGTGACAGCAGTCAGCTGTGGGTTTTCCAGCTGTGACAGAGCAGTCAGCTGTGGGTTCTCCAGCTGTGACAGAGCGGTCAGCTGTGGGTTCTCCAGCTGTGACAGAGCAGTCAGCTGTGGGTTCTCCAGCTGTGACAGAGCAGTCAGCTGTGGCTTTTCCAGTTGTGACAGAGCGGTCAGTTGTCGACAGAGTTCAGCCGCTGTGTTCATCAACAATCATGAACAACATCAGTGTCCTCTGTTAGGCTGGTGCTTGGTTCTTGTGAAGATGGAGCTCCTGAAAGAAGAACCTCCCACTAAATGATCAAGTCTTCTCTCGTTGGTGCCGAGGCGTGAAACGTGACCTGAAGCTTAAGCATGCCAAGTCACAGGAATGCACACACACACACACAAACACACATACACACACACACAGATTGCTACTTCACATCAACTGCCCACTTCTAAAACAACACAAACACTGCGAGCTGTGGGCAACGTTGCTTCACACACAAGTTGACAAGTCATAGAAACCAGTAGAAAAACTCAGTAAATTATGCAAATTTATGAAGTTTCACAACATAAATAAGATAGAACTTTATTTCCTGCAGGATAAATAAAGTTCTATCTTATATAACTGCAGTTAGTCGATTAACTTATTCTGAGACAAAAACTATTCTGAAGCCGTTAAATTCTTGTTTTGATTTGCTTCCTAGGAGACATATTTTCATTTAATGTTTTAAAAGTGATTCTGATGTTCAGGCTGTTTGAAGATCTTTGGAAGTTTTTATTATTTTCTGTTCAGTATTTGGACCTGAGTAAAGTGGACATATGCAGAACAAAGTAAGAAGAATCAGGTCTAAAAGAAATTATCTGCAGCAGATCAACAGGATCCGAAAGCTTTTTTTAGAGAAACATTGTCCTTCAGCTCATTAAGAAGGTTTAGCTCATCATAGAAGATTTTAGCTCATCTCAGAAGGTTTAGTTGACCATAAAGTTTCAGCTTATTGCTCTTTACAAATCAGCTTGGTGGTTTTAAAATAGTGTTTAGTATTTTGATGGAATCAACTAAAGAAATGGGAACAAAATGTGTCTTTGCTGCTTCAAGCAATGCACATAAATCATTGTTTAAAAAGTGTTGCTAAATTATCAGTTATAGCTAAGCAGCTTAATAAAAACAAACACAGCACCTCACAAAGTGAGTACACCCCTCACATTTGAGTAAATATTGTATATCTTTTCATGGGACAGCACTGACACTTTGATACAATGTAAAGTACAAAGTATGTACAACTTTTATAAAAGTGTAAAATGTCCCTTCAAAATAACTCAACACGCAGCCATAAATATCTAAACTGCTGGCAACAAAAGTGAGTGCACTGCTAAGTAAAACTGCCCAAATTTTGTCCAAAGTGTCAATATTTTGTGTGGCCATTATTTCCCAGCACTGGAGTTCAGCTTCACTGGTTTCCACTGGAACCCTCTTTCACTCCTCCATGATGAAATCACAGATGGTGGAAGTTAGAGAAAAATGTGGGATTACTTTTAGAATCTTTTGCTCATATATTAGTAAATTTCAACAGAGGGTGGATTTAGGTGAAGTTAAAATGCCGCATGTTGTTTAACGTCTGTTAAAATAAGTTTTAATTTACGTTTAGAGCTGACCCAGTCACACCACACCAAACTTTATGAAGTTAACCAGTTGGTGGCAGCATTACTGTGTGTGTGTGTGTGTGTGTGTGTGGTGTGTGTGTGTATTTTTCATGATAAAACAACAAAATAAATGTAGTTAGTTAAGCGAGCTCTGTTCTTTACATTTAGAATTTATTCTTTAAACATGATGAAAGTCACAAAATGTAACAAAAATAAAAACTTTAAGTTCCTACACCATGGTTCTCTCCCTGCTGTAAGTGTCCTGTCTACTTTGTTTTGTGTAACAAATAAATCTTGGCTCCTCTTGTCCTTCTTCTCAGGGATCGTCCACATGAAGGATCTTCCTGATCCTGCTGCTGGTCCTGGACTCCAGAACATCTTTTCTTGTCTTCTGTCTTCAGTAACGTTAGTTACAGAACGTCAGCTCCCACCAGAGAGTCACTGCCTTGAGAACGTCCAGTTCTTCCAACTTGTATTAAATAATCTCATCATTCCATCAAAACAGTTTAGTTAAAGGCATGCCATTCCTTAAAGGAAGCCATTTTTTATGTTGAGAAGAAGTGATGGAGTTATGGATGTTTTGCTCAAACCTATAATAACATTAAACATGACCTCATGTTCATGGGATTTCTGAAAGTTTCAATAAATCAAATCAGTGGTTCAGGAGATATTTTGCTAACAGAAATGCAAGGTTGAGTGTAAAAGTGAATGCTAGTTTCACTAATTAGACCTTGGAGTATGTGTTGTGAATGACTCTCAACTACTACCACATCAAATTTTAGTCCAATATCTAGATAATTTACAGAATAATAGCCGGGTTTGTGTTAGCTAAGTTCAATCAGCTGTGGCCATCCATCCATCCATTTTCTTTATCCACTTATTCCATTTCGGGTCACGGGGGTCGCTGGTGCCCATGTCCAGCAATCACTGTGCGAGGGGCGGGGTACACCCTGGACGGGTCGCAACTCCATCACAGGACCACACAGAGACAAACGAGACAAACAACCATTCACTTTATCACTCACAACTAGGGACAATTTAGAGTTACCAATCAGCCTAACATGCATGTTTTTGGACTGTGGGAGGAAACCGGAGTATCTGGAGAAAACCCACGCATGCATGGAGAGAACATGCAAACTCCACCCAGAAAGGCCCCTGGACCGGGGTTTGAACCAGGGACCTGCTCGCTGAGAGGCAGCAGCTCTACCAGTTGCGCCACCGTGCTGCCCATCAGCTGTGGCAGCCATCTTAAATCACGTTAGCTTCAAAGGTCATTTGTAGTCGTAGAGTCAATGATTATTTCATGGAAGTTTAATTAAAATCCACCAAAAGTTCATGAAATATTTTGTTAACAGACAGAGTTGACTCCAAGCATTTAATGGTAAATTTTTAAATAAATATTTTTGAACAATCGGTTGGTGCTCAGAATAGTGTCAGCTATGGGGTGTCATTTGTAAAGTTACACAGTCAAAAATTAACAACAATATTTTGGTTTATATAGCCTTAAATAAGGAAAAAAAATAAAAAAAATTTCAAAGTCATACTTTCACCATGTTATTCATACATTTATAGACGTCATAGTTCCCAACTAAATATTTAATTTACAAGCTAAATATTTAGTTTACAAACTAAATACTTAACTTGCAAGTTAAGTATTTAGTAAGTAACTAAATATTTATTTTGGAAATTAAATGTTTAGTTTGTAAAATATATATTTAGGTCCGAGCTAAATATTAGTTAGCAAATTAAATATTTAGTTTAGGAATTAAATGCTTAGGTTAGAAATTAAATATTTAGTTTGGTAATTTTATATTTAGTTTTTAAAATAAATATTTAATTTATAACTAAAATATTTAGTTTACTAACTAACTATTTAATTTGCAAGGTAAATATTTAGTTAGTAGTTAGTTAGTAGTAATATTTTGTTTGTAAACTAAATATTTAGCTTGTAAATTAAACATGTAGTTGGGAACTATGACATTTATAAATGTAAGAATAGCATGGTGAAAATATGACTTTGAAAAAAAAATCTTATTAAAGGCTAAATAAACCAAAATATTGCCATTAATTTTTAACTGTGTAACTTTACAAACGGCACCCCATAGCCAGCTACTACTACACCAACTTTTAGGTCAATTTTTAGTCTAAAACATTATCATCCTCCTTTGCCTTTTGCTGGCATGTGATAGAAATATTAAGAATCAAATTAATAACAACCTGAGACCAAAATAGATCCAGATGTCGTTGGAGGGATGATGTTCGCCTCAAAGAACGAGCTGGAAAGTGTTTCTGGGGAGAGGGAGCTCTGGGTTTCTCTCCTGGACCTGTTGCCTTCGCAACGCGACAGTGATGGAGAAAGTACTCAAACACTGTACTTAAGTAAAAGTACAAATAAACAGACAAAAATGTACTCTAGTAAAAGAAGAAGTACCACATTAACATTTTTACTTAAGTAAAAGTAAATAAGTACTTGCTTTTAAAATACTTAAAGTATTACAAGTAAAAGTACTTGCTGAATGTTTTACCTAATGTAATGGTATACATATCTTTAAATCTGTGTACCATGTGTATATTTTCTGTAATACATTAATAGTGTTGTTTCATTTTAATGAACAATGCTGCAGATAATACATGTTTTTATTTTGTTTACTCTGTGACACAGTTCACACTTGGACTTGTGATTCTGTGCATCAGAATTTCAGGGATGACATGCAGAGTTAAATGTCATTAATCAAAATAAGAAAGAGGAATGATTATACCTTTGAAAGTTTTTATTTAACACAAAGCAAAACCAATATGTCGTTTTAACTGCAGTAAACACATTTAAGTAAAAGTTGTCTGCCTGAAAAAAGGGGCATTAGACACAACTAACAAAGGAACAGGCTCTGATCATTTCCACTGATATTTCAACTCCAGTTTGTCATCAACTCGAGTTAAAATACTGTCTAGTCCACCTTGTCAATATTGAACAATATTTTAACTACCTGACACCATTTTTAAAACTTGGACCCGAGTGTCGAGACATTTGGAGACATCTCTTGTCTCCTAACATCATGAACTGACACATTTTAATATTGCAGCAAGAATTTCTTGTTCAAGTTCAGAAGAAGTTGGTTTTCAAAGTTTTCTAAGTCCAGTCTGGCTCTTTTGGGAGAGAGAATCTGTCCTGCTGTACTGAGCAGTCTTTCAATAAGGCCATGGGTGGCGCATATCTTCTGGCTGACTCTCTTGCGGTGGAATACATTTTGTGTGTGTTAGTGGTGCTGCAGGTGCACCCAGCTCAGTGACATATATACTAGAACATATGTCATTGGCCCAGCTCTTCTTGAAGGTGAGTCTAATGTTACCTGCCCACTTTGCAGTGATTCAATGGACCAGCTCCCCTCTCACCATTGGTTATTTTCAAAGTAACAAACAAATCAAAAAGCTGCAACATGAATGTGTAGTGAACTTAACCTGATGTCAAAACTAAGCCTAAGGTCAAAACCCTTGACCTTAAGGACCTTGTGGGACAGAAACTGTCATTTCATTGATTTGAATCCAGAAATACAGGTTCACCCATCCTGAGACTTTCCTTCTTGAAAAATCAAGTGAAAGAACACTCTTTTTATTATCATTACTATTTTACAAATGTTGATAATCAAAGTGTCTTAGTTCAAACCATTTTAGATGTTGCAGTGAACTAATCAATTTTATTAACTGTGAAACAGTGTAATGATTTTTTAATGCTTATGCAGAGTTAGAATTCATGTTAAGGTCTGTTACAGATTTTTATGCATTTTCTGATTTCTGTCTTTGAATGAGCAAGTGTGCGTTTTCCAAGGTCAGGAGTCGAAGCAGACATGTGTTGGAACAACTGTCTTGTTTACATCCTCTCAGACGTCAACGGAGGAGTTGGCACCTGTTTCTAAAACTCGCCAAAACAAAACTCTCTCCGTCTCTGAGAACAGTTTAATCTGTTCCATAACAATTCTTGCTGTTTTCTGACTTCTAGTAACCTCTTACATCACAAAACACACCCCTGTCTGGTTGATATTACCCAATCAGGGATGCCCAAATGAACCGGGAATAGAGCTCTTTAAAATGCCGGTACTTCCTAGTTCTCGAGGAGTCTGTTCAGTTCGGTGAGGCGCTGAGAAGTCCTGAGACGTTCGCAGTTCTGTGAAGTCGTTTGGGAGAACAGAAGTCCAGCCATGATAAGGCTCTTAGGAGTTTGGATTATAACATCTTCCTCCTCTGAGTGGAACTTCTGAAGAACCCCACTCATGTGGAGTCCACCCGGTGAGGTGAACTGCTGTTGACGAAGCCCCGTCACCACTTCGGACGAGTCACAGCCATCCTATGGAGACGCTGGACAGGTAGCGTAACTGGACTTCGTTTCTTCTGAGTCATCTTCAGAGAGGTAATGAGTCAAGTCTCCTACTTAGCGTACCGAGGAAAAGCTGGGTCGGATGGAGGGTGTCGGTTCTGGTCAACACTTTTCACTCATACACACCACATTCTCCCTCATCCATACTTTACTCCCTTTAAACTTCATTTCCATCTTTAAATTCTTCTCTCAAGTAGAAATCCTTCCAGATAATTTAGAAATGTCTGTGTAAAGTGCTCATCCACCGCCGTGTGGATAATTGATCATAATTGTACAGTTTTCATTGACGTCTGCTGTTCTGCTGAAGAGTGGAAACAATCGCCGCATTGTTTCTCACCACCTGTAAAGCTGTTAATTATGTTGTTATTTTCATATTTTGCCAAATTAATGTAAATGTTTGATGTTAAACTTTGATTCTGTAAAATAAATGACCGCATTCATTTTGATGGGTCAAAGATAAATGACGTCTCACGTTTGCATTTCATTAACATCAATGCACGTTTTATTCAGTCCAGAAAAATGAGGAATCCGTTTAATTGATGAATATTTCGCAGCATCTGTTCATCTACATCTACAGCGAAGGTCGTCTCTGGGCGACGTCCAGTCGGTGCCGTTCTGGTTCAAATGTGACATGCAATTATGTAGTTTAAGGTGGGCTTATGAAGGGGATTTTACATAAGGCCTTAAACTATATGCACCTGGTGTGTAAGCTATTATGGTTGAGACAGCTACAACTACCAGTTAAGGGGTTGGAACATGCTGAAAAGGGTAACTACAGGGGTTTATACCTATAGAAAAGGGGCCCAAACTATTTTTCCATTTCTAACTTGGTTTAAGTTAGCTTTACATGGCAAAATATAGTTTGGTTCAATTGTCTGTTGTCTTTTAGACGAACGACTGGAGATTGGGTGTTTGGTTTCCCCATAAATGTTTTGGAAGTCTATGGCGAGACTCATCAAAAAGAATTAGCTATCCCCCCGAATAGAATTGTTCGAGTAGGTTCGGCTTAAGCGTTGTGAGATCAATGTAGATTATGGTACTTAAGGTAGCAATAATATACATTGACTCCGTAAAGATTGCAATTTAATGAATGAACTGCATGTTGGCATGGTTAAAGGCCTCTTAGGCTCTAACTTAACTACACAACAAAATTCATTCTTGCCTGGGGTGTTCAAAAACAATACCAAAACCAATTAAACTATGTCTCAACATCGACAAAAACAGTGACTAAGCAACCAGTAAAACAACGTTTCAACATTGACAAAAGCAGTGATTAAGCAACTAGAAAACGACGTTTCGGTGCGCCACTCACTCAGAATGTCAGATTTGATCATGTTATCGCGTCTGGTAGCATTATCCTAACTGGCGTCACCCCCCTTCGGTCATGGGAGACCGCGAACACGGGTGAGGACGTCGCTCCATGAGCTAAAGTTAGGTTGTCCTTGAGTAGTTTTAACTGTTTGCGCAGCTGAAAGAGGACTTTTAGGTCTGGATTGGAATCCAGTTTTTCTTTCGATGGAGTGTATTTGTCTGGGTCAGTCAGATACAGTATCATCGAGTTAATTGCAGGATCATCCCACTTCTGAAGTTGGATGATGTCTGGGTCAGGTGAAAATGACTTTTCATATTTTAAAAGAACTTGGCGAAGTTTGTCTCTTTCTTCATCAGATGTCAGAGTGTCGGCTTGAGCGACCACCTGTTCAATCTGTGATGAGACTGATGAGGGTTCTTGCTCCTTGGGGAGCTCCAACGAATCCTTTTCTGAGTCGTCGGACCTGTCTATGGGTAAGACACCATAGGTTTGTGGTCCTTGGTCGACGTGGTGAGAAACAATGCGGCGATTGTTTCCACTCTTCAGCAGAACAGCAGACGTCAATGAAAACTGTACAATTATGATCAATTATCCACACGGCGGTGGATGAGCACTTTACACAGACATTTCTAAATTATCTGGAAGGATTTCTACTTGAGAGAAGAATTTAAAGATGGAAATGAAGTTTAAAGGGAGTAAAGTATGGATGAGGGAGAATGTGGTGTGTATGAGTGAAAAGTGTTGACCAGAACCGACACCCTCCATCCGACCCAGCTTTTCCTCGGTACGCTAAGTAGGAGACTTGACTCATTACCTCTCTGAAGATGACTCAGAAGAAACGAAGTCCAGTTACGCTACCTGTCCAGCGTCTCCATAGGATGGCTGTGACTCGTCCGAAGTGGTGACGGGGCTTCGTCAACAGCAGTTCACCTCACCGGGTGGACTCCACATGAGTGGGGTTCTTCAGAAGTTCCACTCAGAGGAGGAAGATGTTATAATCCAAACTCCTAAGAGCCTTATCATGGCTGGACTTCTGTTCTCCCAAACGACTTCACAGAACTGCGAACGTCTCAGGACTTCTCAGCGCCTCACCGAACTGAACAGACTCCTCGAGAACTAGGAAGTACCGGCATTTTAAAGAGCTCTATTCCCGGTTCATTTGGGCATCCCTGATTGGGTAATATCAACCAGACAGGGGTGTGTTTTGTGATGTAAGAGGTTACTAGAAGTCAGAAAACAGCAAGAATTGTTATGGAACAGATTAAACTGTTCTCAGAGACGGAGAGAGTTTTGTTTTGGCGAGTTTTAGAAACAGGTGCCAACTCCTCCGTTGACGTCTGAGAGGATGTAAACAAGACAGTTGTTCCAACACATGTCTGCTTCGACTCCTGATCTTGGAAACGCACACTTGCTCATTCAAAGACAGAAATCAGAAAATGCATAAAAATCTGTAACAGACCTTAACATGAATTCTAACTCTGCATAAGCATTAAAAAATCATTACACTGTTTCACAGTTAATAAAATTGATTAGTTCACTGCAACATCTAAAATGGTTTGAACTAAGACACTTTGATTATCAACATTTGTAAAATAGTAATGATAATAAAAAGAGTGTTCTTTCACTTGATTTTTCAAGAAGGAAAGTCTCAGGATGGGTGAACCTGTATTTCTGGATTCAAATCAATGAAATGACAGTTTCTGTCCCACAAGGTCCTTAAGGTCAAGGGTTTTGACCTTAGGCTTAGTTTTGACATCAGGTTAAGTTCACTACAAATGTAACTTGTAATGCAACGCATTATAGAAATGTAGTGTAGTAGAAAGTACAGATACTTGATGTAAAATGTAGTGAAGTAAAAGTATAAAGTACCCACATTTAACTCTACTTCAGTAAAGTACAGATACACAAAAAATGTACTTAAGTACAGTAACAAAGTATTTGTACTTAGTTACATCCCACCACTGCAACCTGACTACGGAAGATGGAGTTGGAGGAGACAAAAATATGGAAATTAGAACAACACTCCCCTTCTTGATTATGACTCTTTCAAAGATTTCACTATAGGCAGCTGACTGATGCAGCAATAGGTTTTATAAATTTCTGTTTATTTCTCAGAGTTTACATAAAACGCTCTCTAATTAAATTTTACAAAGTCCAAATATGGTAAACACTAAAAAATAGTAATAAAATCGTTCCTGATTGAAGTGAAAGCTCATCAGAAGCTTTGTGCTCAACAAGCTTCTTCCTGCCAAAGGGTGGATTTCCTTTTCAACATGACTACACTCGCAGACTAGCAGTCAGAGTTCTGGTTTTGTGGTTTGGACCCGCCTCAGCCTACCAGCGGGCCTGCTGGGCCTCACTGTGGGCCAGCCTGGGAGTGCCTCCATCTGCGCGGTGCTGAACTCCATCCTGTGAAGCAGAACACAGAGAAACGAGCTGCACAGAGCTGCATGAAAGCTGACCTCACATGAAGGCTGGGTTGATGGCGGTATTATCCAGCTGTGAGCGGGCGGGGTTCTGCCTCCTGCAGTAGGGGGGTGGAGGAGGAAAATCCTCCTGGTACCTCATCTCTGCTTTACTGAGCCCAGCTGGTGACGCTGTGCCTTTTTGCTTGTCTCTTTGCTGCTGTTCATCGTTATTTCTGCTGTTTCCTTTTTGTGTTTGTCCCGAGAACATGAGCTGAGGTTTCAGGGACGCCTGTCATGTCCTCCTGGTGCCAGAAGGTTCTGAAGGGACAGTTTGGACCATTTATGAAGCTTCAGGGTGATTACCTGTGAGTTAATGCTCAAATTACAACGAGGTCAAAGAAGCTCAAAATAAAAGTGCAACTGCATTTCCTGTAAAACAATCTGGACGCTCAGAGCTGAAGTACTGCTGAAAATTACTGAAGAAGCTAAAACTGAGTTGTTGTTTTTCTTTTGGCTGCTGCCTTCAGCAGGGGTCAACACAGTGAGTAAAATTCCCGAAGAATGAAAGATTTGGGAATTGTTTTACTCCAGATGTCCTTCCTGACTCAGCCTGTGCTGGAACCTGCAGCCTCAGGATTTCAAGAGCAACACTGATCACCGAGCTACCACGGCCCCTTAACAAGCTTGTAGCTAAAAGAAGCCGAACACAAGCTAAAGCAAAAAGTCACAAACACTAGCTGAAACCTAAAAGTGGGAAAGGCTAGTTAAAATTAACAAAAGGCTATTAAAAGGCTTAATATTGCACAAGGCAAAATCAGCAAAAATGGAGGCTAAAAGTTAAAACTAGGTAAAAAAAAAAAAAAAGAGCTTAAATCCAAATTAAATTACATAATTGGCTAAAAGGCAGCACGGTGGTGCAGTTGAGCTGCTGCCTCTCAGTAAGAAGGTCACCAGATCAAAATCTGGTCAGGGACCTTTCTGGGTGGAGTTTGCATGTTCTCTCTGTGCATGCGTGGGTTTTCTCCAGGTACTCTGGTTTCCTCCCACAGACTAAAAATGTGCATGTTAGGCTGATTGGTAACTCTAAATTGTCCATAGGGGTGAGTGAGAGAGTGAATGGTTGTTTGTCTCATTTGTCTCAATGTGTCCCTGTAATGGACTGGAGACCTGTCCAGGGTGTACCTCGCCTCTTGCACAGTGACTGCTGGACATGGGCACCAGTGACCCCCGCGACCTGGAAAGGAAGAACCGTATAAAGATAATGGATGGATAATTGGTTAAAAGTAACAAGCGGCAGAACAGGAGCTAAAAAATTAAATTAAATTAAAGTAGCAAAAGAGAAGAACAGAAAAGCAGAACAATATTTTTGGAAGAATTACAAATATCTCATTGTGTTTCCATGGGGAAAGTATTTGTAACTAAAGTCAGATATTTTAAAAAGTATAAATGTTCCAAAACCAAAAGCCACACCCATCTCCTGAATGAGCTGGACATTTTGAGGTATGAATAGAAAAAATAACAGAGGTATTTAAATGGCAAAAAATACATCCAGAAAAAGAAATACCATGAAAACACGGTGTGAATGTTTATTTAGCAATAAAATTGTTCTTTGGCAGCACCAACTAAACAAATGCATTGATGAAAACAGCAGGAGTGGACAAATCAACAGATTATTCCATCCATCCATCCATTTTCTTTACCCGCTTATTCCATTTTGGGTCACGGGGGTCGCTGGTGCCCATGTCCAGCAATCACTGTGCGAGAGGCAGGGGGACACCCTGAACAGGCCTCCAGTCCATCACAGGGACACATGGAGACAAATGAGACAAACAACCATTCACTCTCTCACTCACACCTAGGGACAATTTAGAGTTACCAATCAGTCTAACATGCATGTTTTTGATCTGTGGGAGGAAACCAGAGTACCTGGAGAAAACCCATGCATGCACAGAGTTTTTGTATTGAACACTTTTTGAATGCACAGAGAGAACATGCAAACTCCACCCAGAGAGGGCCCCGGACCGGGATTTGAACTGGCAACCTTCTCACTGAGAGGCAACAGCTCTACAGTTGCGCCACCATGCTGCCCCCTGCTAAAACTAACAAATAAAAATTATGTGGTTTGTTTGTCTCTTTCTGTTAAACATCTGACAGGATGAGTTCTGCAAAACTCTGGCCCAGGTCTTGTGGTGGTCTGAAGCAGAAGGCTGGATGTGGTCTCCAATTTAAAAGGTGTGTCCAGGTACAGAAGGAGTTCTGCAAACAGAGGCACAAACATTTAAAGCCTTTTCCACGGCTACATTCTGATTTATGTTACTTTAAAAGTTCAGATAATAATCCAACATTTTTCAGTCAGGTCATCTGACTGAAAAATGTTGGATTGTATAACTGGATTATTGAGCAAGGACTTTGTTGTTCAGATAATAAGGTTTATTTAATTTGATAGTGGTTAAAGGAACTGACTCTTCCAGAGGACAGAGACCTGCTGCAGGGGGTCCGTTAGAACAACAAGCAGTCTGAAAACATAATAAATCAGTCCATTAAAGCTGAAAAGGACTGACTGCAGGAGATCACACACATCTGCTGTGAGTGTCTTACCTGCCATGGCTGGTGGCTCTGCACTGTAGGGTCGACCCTGCAAGAAGAAGCCATGGCAGTGACCAGAAGGTGGGTGTTTTCAAAGAACATTTTCTCTGACTCCTGGATCTGTGGCCTCATCTCTGAACCTCTTGGGTCGGCCAGAAGTAGGATGGAAAATCCCAGATTCTATTTTATCAAAAAACAGAAGCTGTCTGCAGCATTTCAGTCTGCAGTCAGCGTTTGTCTTCCTCACTGGGAGAGAGGAGTTGTTTTTAAACGTGTTTTCAGCTGTAGTCATGGTGCTCCATTCTCCTCCAGTGAATGGCACAGCAGTCAACTTCAACAATAAAACAGCAGGATCACCCAGGGAGCGATCAAGATCTGGGCTGGCAGCCCCATTAAAAGGGAAACATGAGCCACTGTGGGGTTTAGTTTCAGTGAATGCTGGATTGGTACCAGATGATAAACAAACACGATGCATTTGAGCAGGAAGGCGGTTCTGAGCCTGACACAAGTTACTTCTAATGATGACTCGAGTTACTGTATGTGCACACTTTGTGGATTCAGGAACGGCCGTGTTTCATCTCCAACACCAACATAATGAAGAAGTAAGCGGAGGCTTTTCTGAGGTTTCCTCAGCGTGTTAGGCCGACGCTCAGCAATGCTCTGTGTGCTCTCATTACAGGGCCTGTTCGGTCTCAAGCTTTCTGCAGATAAACACTTTTAGTGTATTTATTAGTGAGAATGTCCTTTCGCACTGAGGTCAAAGGTCACTGTATGTGTCTTTCTGTAGATTTATGTTTAAACCTCATCTTTTATTCACTTTATGCTGATATTTACACCAAACTGTATACCTGTAACTATAAAAGTTGTCATTTCATACATTGGCTGTCCCAGAACATATTTGACAATATTATATGGAAGCCTGAAGTTTTGTCAAAGCTCCTCCAGAGTTTGTTCGTCTGCTCTGTGGATTTCATTTTCAAACCCACCACTGACTTCAGACAGTTTTGGCACCAAGAGGAAAGCATCATTAAAGTTCAGAGCTGGTGCTGTGCATCGTTTTGGTCCATATATTGTGCACCAGAAGAATTCAACAGCTTGTTGGTGATTTTTTTCATGTGCTATAGCACATAAAGGCCACAGTTAGAGAACAAGTGGCTCTGAAACATATGGGAGTTGTAAGAGGATCTAACCAGTCCCAATATGTGAAGTAGAAATACAGTAACAACACCCAATAATTAACTCAGAAGAATTTAGTTTATCTTTCTTCACCTTGATGTATTTTATGTTTACTTAGTTTATTTATCTCTTAATTATAAATAATTGACAGTAGTATACTGTAATGTTTTTTTTTATTTATTTAGCTGACATTTATCTCTATTTAATTTTTTCAGCTCATGTCACAACATCAGCTGAAATTAC
This sequence comes from Nematolebias whitei, assembly GCF_014905685.2. Classification (NCBI taxonomy): domain Eukaryota; kingdom Metazoa; phylum Chordata; class Actinopteri; order Cyprinodontiformes; family Rivulidae; genus Nematolebias; species Nematolebias whitei. The sequence continues at coordinate 22,255,102 of NC_056511.1, read as the reverse complement.
CACTCTGGTTCATTGGTTCCTGACAGGAGTTTCGCCTGAACTGACATTTAGTGCTGAAACTTCGGCTCTTCTCACAACTTCCACTTTTGTCTCTTTTTCAGGAAATGTGATGCTTCATATCACTCCAGTGTGTTCCCATGGAAACCATCCTAACAGACCCAAGTTCATGCTCAATAATCCAGGTATAAAATCCAACAATGTTCAGTCAGGTCATTTGGATGTTTTTTTTTTGCTGAGACGTTTCGTCCTTTATCCAAAGGACTTCTTCAATCTGAAGAACCACCAAACAAAACTGATTCCCACAAACAGTATACCCCATAGTGGAAAAAAAACAGTTTGCTGGTGCTTAGATGGCCTCCGGGGCCCGCCCTCTTCCTCGTCAACTCCTCTGAGACAGTCATGCCAAGAACTGGAAGTGGCAGAAATGAAGATGTTGATGTTCTCCTTAGGAGTGAAAAGAATGGCTAGATTAGGAATGAGATCATCAGAGGTACAGCACAGGTTGAACATCTGGGAGGTAAAGTTAGAGAGGCCAGACTGAGATGGTTTGGATATGACCAGAGGAGGGGGGGACAGTGGGTATATTGGTGGAAGGCTATTAGAAATGAGCTGTCAGGAAAAAGACAAAAAGGAAGGTCTAAGTGGCAATATATGGATTCAGATAGAGAGGACATGGAGGTAGCTGGAGTGAGGACAGAGGATGTAGAGGACAAAGTAAGATGTAGGAGGATGACACGCTGTGACAACCCCTTAAGATTACACACACACACATATATATATATATAAAATATTATAAGTAAAGTGATATGTGTTGTCAGCATTGTATGTTCCCATGCAATAGCAAAATTAGTTCTCGGCATTTAACCCATCGCACCTGAGATACACCCAGGTGGAGCAGTAAGAAGCTATGTAAGTGCCTGGGGAGCAATTATGAATTAGGTGTCTTGCTCAGAGACACCACGACACGTGGGAATGGTTGGGGATCGAACTGGGACTTTTGGGTTCCAAGTAGAACGAAATGGGTCGGCTGCCCTGCCTCTATCCCATCTCCGTCCAGTGTGCACAGAAGTGACCACTTAAAAAAAAAAAACAGCCACTTTTGACTGATTAAATGCGTTCCAAACAGATGTACTTAGGAAGATATAGATATTTTGAAATAAATTGAAAACATTAGAATAAATACTTTAAATAAATGAAAACCTTTATTGTTGAAACTTGGTTAAATTTTAACTGATTTTAACTGACTTTAAAGGATAGAGCTTGAGTCTAACATTTAAATACTAAAAAACTGAATTAAATCTCATTCTTTTATAGATTTTTGTCCTAATAATAATGTTTTAAACCCCTCTGTTATGAATGTGTTACTAGGCAGATTTTCCGATTTCTTTTCCCGCCAGCAGGAGTCTCCCGTTCCCATGGCAACAAGCCTTCGATCAGAGCCAAAGGTGAAGAAAAGTTTGCTTTTCACCGGTCGACCACAGGTTTCATGCGCCCTAAAATAACCGACAGCTCTTCGTACAGCTCTTTTTCAGCCTAAAAGGAACCAGAGGTTGAAATAGACGTTTAAACTGAGTTTAGGGCTTTAAAAAAAAACAGCTCGACGGAGAAGCTCGCGGTGAATCTCTGCTGGGTCCGCCCGGAAGTTCTCTTCGAGAGAGAGAGGGAACAAAAAGAAAGAGAGGAAGGAGCAGGAGAAACTTCTGACCGAGTTTCTCCGAGGCGGTATGTGGTAGGAGCCTCAACCCGGACACAGAGAAGTCTGCTTGGCTGCTGTGAGCGGTGTGTGCCGAAGGTTCGGATGGGTTTGCCGACGCTGGAGTTCAGCGACTCTTTGCTGGACAGTCCCGAGTTCAGAGAGCGGCTGCAGTGCCATGAAGTGGAGCTTGACCGAACCAACAGGTTTATCAAAGACCTCATCAAGGATGGAAACATGCTCATATCTGCACTCACAAGTAAGTCCACACTTTTAATTCAGCACTTGTGTTCAGGTTCGGGTGGGAGAGTTCGGCTGATAACTGGAGGAAGGCCCAAGGCCATCAGTCCAATCACACAGTATGGTGCTGTTACTACTGCCGTATATAGAGGTTATTATAATGTTACTACTGCTGTATATAGAGGTTATTATAATGGTATTACTGCTGTTATTATAATGTTTCTACTGCTGGTTATAGAGATTATTTTAAAGTTATTCCTGTTGTTTTGTAGATGTTATTACTGCTGTTTATAGAGGTGATTATAATGGTGTTACTGCTCT
>NC_056511.1:22248030-22252838 GCF_014905685.2 Nematolebias whitei | reverse complement strand
ATTATAATGGTGTTACTGCTCTTTATAGAGGTTATTAAAATGGCATTCCTGCTGTTATTATAAGGTTATTACTGCTGTTTATAGAGGCGATTATAATGGTGTTACTGCTCTTCATAGAGGTTATTAAAATGGCATTGCTGCTGTTATAATGTTATTACTGCTGTTTATAGAAATTATTTTATTGTTATTCCTGCTGTTTTATAAATGTTATTATAATGTTATTACTGCTGTTTATAGAGGTTATTGTAATGGTATTACTGCTGTTATTATGTTATTAATATTGTATGTTAGATTATTATAATGTTATTGCTGCTGTTTATAGATGTTATTATAGTGTTATTACAGGTGTCTATGGATGTTATTAGTATGTTATTACTGTTGTTTGTAAAGATAATCAATTTACTACTTTGTATGGATGTTATTATACTGTTGTTGCTGCTGTTTATTGAGGTTATTATAATGTTACTGCTGTTTATGGATGTTATTATAACATTATTATTACAGTCTGCTGTTTATAGAGGTTATCATAATGTTGTTAATGCTGTTTTATAGAGATTAATAAAATTAGTACTGCTGGTATTATAATGTTATTGCTGTGTTTATAGAAATCATTATAATATTATTACTGCTGCTGTTTATTAATATTATTATAATGTTATTAATGGTGTTTATAAAGGTTATTACTGCTGTTATTATAAGGTTGTTACTGCTCTTTATGGTGGTTATCATAATGTTATTACTGCTGTTTATAGAGGTTGTTATAATGTTAATGTAATGCTATTATTGCTGTTTTTGGATGTTATTTTAATGTTATTAGTGCTATTTTTGAGGTTATTATAATGTTAATACCGCTGGTTATAGATGTTATTATAATGTTATTTCTGCTGTTTTTAGAGGTTATTATATATCTGCTGTTTATAGGGGTAGCAACAATGCTATATGGGATAAATTGTAACACGTGATAAATATTAATGATGATTTTATTCTACAGCCTCTATTTAGTTTCTAAATCACTGCACACGGCATGACATTTTACTGGAGTGTTTCTATTGATCTTTATAATTAAAAAGTGCAGCCGTTAGTCGTTTGAACATTTACACTGTTAAGAGAACCATTCACAAACCATGAAATCAACCATAAGTTTATCCTGACCTGTATCAAGTGGTGCTGTTGAAAAGAGTTTAGTCCATCTTTACTCTGATGTGTTGATTTGGTTCTGAAATGCGGGTACACACTCAATGTAAACAAAACACTGGGCTGAATTCGCCAAAAAACACACATAAGCTTGAATCACAGGACTCACAAATGGTTAACAGTAAGCTGTGTGGACAGGGTAAAATATAAATCTACCAGTATATTTATTGTAACATGGAAACAAAAATGGTGGAATCAGGCAAAGGTAGAGTCTCAGAGAAGCAGTTCAGATGGAACTATCTGCTGCTTCACTTGAGGGACAAAGAAAGATGGACTAAGACACCTGTCAGAGTAAAAATCAAGGATCGTGAAGAGCGATGGAGCATCACAAAGACAGAGGTCAGCTTTCAAACACGCAGGACCTTTACAAAACTTCAGCCTAACCTTTCTTATTCAACAAATCACAGCATAAATCCATATTAATACTTTAAAACTGTTGCACTTCTTGAACAATTCTCCCGTGACATTTCGGTTGTTGATCTAGTTTCAGTCACTTCAGCTGTTTCCAAAGAGTAAAAAACACGTTGTCCTTAGTATCTGGTTGCAAATTTTGTTTACAATTTTTATTTTATTTATTTTAAGGACACATAACATCAAGAAGAGGGAAAAAAAGTACATTTTGATCCTTTGTATATGATTTTTTTTACCTGCCTTTTTGACTTTGCAAGAATACCTTAAATATAAAATATAACCTCTGACTATTTTCATTAATGATTTATGTGAAGCTCATGTTGTGTACAGCTACTGGCATCTTTATATTTATGTGCAAGGAGTCAGACCTTATGGAAAATCTTTTTTTTAAAGGTTCTCTGGACTTTATAGTTTTTCTTTTGAATTTCAGCTACTTTTTCCTCTTGTTTTTTGTTAATTTTTTTGTACCTGTGAATGACAGAATACTGGGCAGTGAGTGTTTAAAAGTAAAGCCAGTAGAGAAGTGAGGAATACATGAAGAAGTTGAGTCTAAAAAGTAGTAGATGCACTTTATTTGAAAGTTGTGTACTAGAAAAACCAGAGAAACAAACTCCAGCAAAGATCTGATGCAGGAGAGATGGATCATCAATTAGTTCAGCATTACTTGTATGCCTGATTTTCATTTAATACCCTTTTGAAATAATTTGTCTGGTGCTAAATACAGGTTATGGGTCAAACTGAGGTATTGTTGCTATTTCTCATAGTCAGTCAAAAAAAGAATAAACTTGTGTTTTATTGACGGGCTACTAACAACAAAGGCCCAATTTTAACACAGTTCTTACCAAGTTGTTTGTTGTGTGTTAACAAAAGTTGACTCATCCTTTGAGTTTAAGACCATTTTTTATTAATGATCCATAGGTCTGAGCTAAAAATGGTTTAACAAACAAAACAAACTCTTTTCTGAAAAGGATCAGGGACTGAACTGAAAATACGTATAAAAGCAGACAAAGGAAACTGCAGACATTTTTTTAACTGACCAGTTGGTTTAACAAAACGTCTGTTTTCATAGAAGTTCAATTTAACAGCTTCAGTGAAGGGTGTCTGTTTTCTCTGAAAAAGTTATGGATTAAAGTGCCTGCAGTCCCATAACGGTAACAGGTTAACAGAAAAATAGCTGATCTACGGAAACAAACAGCCAATCTGACCCATTATTCTAAAATCTCTAGAAAGCTCCAGTGATGTTCACCTAGTTTGTTGATTTTACTGACAGTTTATTGAACTTCGTAGAGCTGCCACTAACATTGATTTTATTTACTGTCATCTTCTTAAGAAGATTTAAAGGCAGTAAAAGTGTAATTTGTGACCAGAAACACTTTATTTTCTAACTTGTGATAACTTTTCAGAAAGAGTACTTATTGTTTGTTCAGTGGGCTGCAGTGATGACAACAGGTCAGTCAAACCGCTTTACGGTTTCATCCGTCATCAGATTTACCATACCATACCATACCAATTTATTTATATAGCACTTAAAACAGCAACAAGGCCAACCAAAGTGCTGTACAAAAGAACACAAACATGCACAGCAGACAGGAAAACATAAAATAGAAATACAGATACAAATAGCAGCAGAAGCTAACTAAAATGGCCAACAGAGTAGAGAACAGACCGGGCCAAAACAAATCACACCGTGTTAAAGGCAAGCGAATAGAAGTGGGTCTTCAAGCGAGACTTAAAGACTGAGAGTGTGGGAGCCTGCCGGACACTCAGTGGCAACTCATTCCACAGTCGTGGACCTGCAACAGAGAAAGCCCTGTCACCCCTGAGCTTACGACGGGTTTCTGGGACTGAGAGAAGCATCTGGTCTGCTGACCTCAGAGAGCGCGGTGGGACATATGGCTGCAGAAGATCAGTGAGATAGGATGGGGCGGAACTGTTCAGTGATTTAAAAACATACATGAGAATTTTGAAATGGATCCGAAGGTGAATGGGTAGCCAGTGCAGGGAGGCCAAAACTGGCGTGATGTGCTCTCTATAGCCTGTACCAGTTAAAAATCGGGCTGCAACATTTTGGACCAGTTGTAGACGAGCAATGGAGGACTGACTGATTCCAAACAGAAGTGAATTGCAGTAATCAAGCCTAGATGTTATGAAGGCGTGGATCACTGTCTCAAGGTTCTTTTTGGAGAGTATAGGCTTCAGCTTAGACAGCCGTCTCAGCTGAAAAAAACAGGATTTGACCATCATGTTTACGTGACTGTTGAGTTTTAAGGACGGGTCCATTATCACCCCCAGATTAGTGACCTTTTGTTTCTCTAGCGGGGCTAGAGAGAAAAGGTCAATGTCATGGTTCATGAGTGAGCCACTGGGATGGAACAGCATGACTTCAGACTTCTTCTCATTGAAGCTTAAGAAGTTTAAAGCCATCCAGTCCCGGATGTCAGCCAGGCAGTCAAGAAGAGGCTGAATAGAGCGTGTGCCTCTGTGCCTCAGGGGGAAGTAAATTTGGCAATCATTGGCGTAGAAATGAAAGGGTATGTCGTGTTTGCGGAAGATAGCACCTAGTGGCAGCAGGTATAAAGAAAAGAGAAGGGGACCGAGGATGGACCCCTGCGGTACCCCCCACTGGAGCGCTGTCGATGCCGAACTAGAATCTTTGATATTGACACAGAAGGTTCTGTCAGATAGGTAGGACCCAAACCATTTAAGGGCTGACCCTGTGATGCCCACCCACTGCTCCAGTCTAGAAATGAGGATCTTGTGGTCGATGGTGTCAAAAGCAGATGTAAGGTCCAATAGGACCAACAGCACAGAATCACCTGCGTCTGTGGAAATGAAAATGTCGTTAAAAACCTTCAGTAGAGCAGTTTCAGTGCTATGGCGAGATTTGAAGCCAGATTGGAATAACTCAAGGATAGCGTGATTTAAAACACGTCTCACAGTCTTCAACCAGATCAGAACCGGAACCCAGATGAGTACTAACAATACAATGGAAGTCATATAAGTACCAGCACCCTGCAGCAACAAGCACCTCAACTAGCTTTGAGCTTTGGTTTAAAGTAGAGATGTTCCGATCGATCGGCCACCGATCATGATCGGCTGATTTCTGTTAAAAAGTACCTGATCGGCGGCAGCCTTTCAATGCTGATCACAAAAAACGATCACTTTAGAAGTCTTGTGATATATATATATATATATATATATAT
>NC_056511.1:22241024-22247930 GCF_014905685.2 Nematolebias whitei | reverse complement strand
TTTAGCCTGTTGAGAGCCTTAATGTTTTCAATCTGTTAAAGATTCTGTTACTGATAGCAGGTAATTTTTTTCAGCTGTCCTTTTGACTGAACAGCTGCTGTATTGTGCCTGCAAGTTTTTATATATATTTTTTTTACTTGGAAAAGGTAAATAAAAACATGCTTTTGTCCAAATTAAGTTGATTTTACTGTTCCTATTTTCCAGATCACATAGCAAGTAGCACTCATCTTAACTAAATCAAAAAATGTACAGCCATCCATGTGATCGGTATCGGTGATCGATATTGGTGGTTGGTATCATGATCCGCACCATGCGCGATCAGTATCGTTGATCGGCAGCCAAAAACCTGATCAGAGCATCCCTAGTTTAAATACTTTTTAAACATCATTCATCATCATTCAGTGTTTCCCCTACCATTATATAAACGCGGTGCCCCACCACGTCAACAGAACGGAGCACCCTGACTACCAAACCGAACTTGCCCACCACCCAGCACTGACATAGCACTAAGCTAGCGGCGCGAAATACAGGCTCTCTAGCTAAAAAGCTAAAGGCGCCTCTTCCCTCATGCTGAACACCCCCCGCCCCCACTCAAAAACTGTTAGTACAAGCTGCGCTCAGACATGTCTCCATCCCTCCCCATCAACAAAAATCATGGATGAGATGAGCACCCCGCCATGGCAAGTTAACTAGAGGAAACACTGTCATTAATTACATTCTTTATTGAATGACGTTTGTGCCATAAATAATGAGTGATGGATAACTTTATTTCGTCTTTATTAAAAGTGATAAAAATTAAAATAAAAAAACTTTCAGATAAAAAGTGTTAACTAACTTTTTTTTTTTATGTTTCTGTTCAGTGCCCTGAGATGACTTCTGTTGTGAATTGGCAGTATAGAAATAAAATGAATTGAATTTATTTATAACACTGGTACTGGTGCAAAAACAGTTTATTCAGAAATCAATCTCTTGATACTCAGGAGTTTAAAATAAAATTATTTTTTATTCATTAACACCCAGCCCCTCTGACGGAACAGATGTAGTTTCCTCACAGCTTTTAATCAGCATCACATTTCCTGCTCTCTCCTCGTTGCTGACATTCTTTCCTTCGTACCATCTTGTCCCCTTCTGTTTGTCTTTCCAAACTGAAATCATTCAGAAGCATGACCAGATTTTCTGTTTGCTAATAAAACCAAAACCAGAACATCTGGGCCAGCTTTCTGCTGACTTTAAAAAATAGTTCTGATTCATTCAATTTTACTCTAAAAAAAGTCGACCATGTTTTTTTTAGGTTTAGGTTAGGTTGTCTTTTTAGGTTTGTTTCATTGTGGCCACAGAAACACACACAATTTGCCTCTGTTTCCTTTTAAGTCGGCTTCCAACTATTTAAAAACAAAGGTTGTAATATTTTTAAAATGTGCTGAAATTAGAGTTTAGCTTGTGATGAAGTAAAAATAAGAACGAGTAAACATATCTAAAACATAGATAGTGACATCAATAAACAAACATCAGTAGTTCAGGTGATCAGCAACACGTCAGCCATTTTAGATTTACTGTTAAAAACATGATAATTAACCTGAGGGAAATGCACCTCACCGTCAAAACACTCCGAGGATGCGATCACTCTCCGCTACTACCACAACAAATTTTAGCGCAACATCTGGAAAACTGACAGCTATTTTTGTGTTTTCTAAGGTTGATCTACCATCTAATGATTACTTTCTAAGTGTTTCACTAAAGTCAACCCAGTGATTCATTAGATATTTTGCTAACAGACAAATGAACACACAAACATACACGGTACACATGATTGCCTGCCTTTCATGCCAAGAGGTGATTATTATTTATTTTCTTCCAGTGTGCGGCGTATCAACAATGTCAAACAAACTAATAACTGATAAATTGAGTTTTTCATATTTAAGCTTAAATTAATTTGCTAAAAATGGGTTTTATAAGCTGACCTCCTCACTGTTTAACACGTTTAAAGCATTTTATGTAGTAATTTACTAAATAATTGTTATACAAGCCATCTGAAGCGTAGCTGAATTCAAACTAAAACCAGCTGCAGACAGACCTAAAGAGAAAGTGGAACACTCCTTTCCAGTCATATAATCTGGACTCACAGTGGTAAAATAATGATCTCACGGGCACACTGGCTCCAATAGCTGACAGACTCTTTGTAGGGACTGCAGGTGGGTGACGTCAGTGAGAACACCTGCAGTCACCTGATGCTGAGCGTTTCCTCACCAGGCTGGGCTGAAACTGAAAGCCTCATTGTTGACAAGAACAAGTCCTCCAGTGTAAAAAAAAAAGAAGAAATAATTATTAGTAAAAGCTTCTGCAGTGGAGCAGCGTAGAAGATTTTTATTAAATTCAAACAAACCTGCCCTAAAATGCACGACTGTATAATTTTTAGACACTGATAAGAACCAGTGTGTTTTTGACTTATTGGTGATAAGTACACGTTTCTGTCTTAGAAGTGCTCATAGATAAAAAATACAAACATCTTTTTTTTCTCTGCATGCATCATTGATGAAAACAGACCATTCACTGCATCAGGTTAACAAAACTTTTACACAAAGCATCTGTAAGAAATAAAATAAATGAGTTTTCATTTATTTTTCCATTGTAAGATGATTTATTTTCTGTTCCTTTGTGTTTTATACATTAAACAAGTTGGGTTTTTTTTTTTGTTGCTCTATAAGCAGTGATTGAAGTGAATCTGTTACTAACCGACATTAAAAAAAATAAATAAATCTGTAAACACTGCAGTGGCTTGATTGAAATGGTGCCAGAGCATTGAAGGGCAGTGTTAATGGAAGTGTGAAATGAAACGCACACAGTTTTGTTTTATTGCAGGGTGGGGTAGATCAGTTACATCAGACTATGACATGTCGTCCCTCAGCAGTGGACAAAATACCAGAGTCTCACAGGAAAATATCTAAAGACTTTAAAGCAATTAAAGTCTGGACTGTAAATTTATTCCCGTCAATCAAAGGGTGGAATATTGATGTTGCCTGAAGGGAAATAGAAGCGTTGTGTTATGTTAGACCAGTTAAACCAGCAGCAGCAAACAGTGGAACTATACAAACTGTTTGTTGTACAGTATTTTGATGTGACTTGTGCTTGTTTTTCTCTTAGGTCTTTCTCTTGCTGTCCAGCGGTTCTCTCAGTCCCTGCAGGACTTCCAGTTCGAATGTATCGGAGATGCAGAGACTGATGATGAAATCAATATAGGTGAGACAAAAATGTCCCTGTACCAACACCTCTGTCCTCTCAGCTACCTTTCACTGTGTCTGCACAGAATCTGAATCACAGTATAAGCAAAGATAACAGATTTTAAATGATGGATTTCATTTTCTTACAGCTCAGTCTTTAAAAGAGTTCTCTCAGCTCTTGACCACCATGGAAGAAGAAAGAAAACGACTGGTAAGAAAATGTGTGCTTGTATCTAAACCAATGTAGGGGAAGTTAAGAACACATTTTTAGTACTTTTAAAGGTAGTTTAGGGCCTGAAAGATCTCTCAGAACTCTAATTTCAGTTTGGATCAGCTCTTTTTTATCAGCCCGTTTATAATATACATATTATGTGTTAGTGTTTATAGCAAAAATGTCTAAAGACAGAAGGATTTAAGACTGAGGATTGCTTTGAAGCAATGTGCACTTTGGAAATGATGAAACTAATGTTTTTATTAGTTTGTGCCTACAAAGACCAAATTAAATCAGTAAAAGTGTTCAGCCTTGAAGTGATTGGTGGTGAATTGTGAATACTTTTAATGTTTGGTACAAACTCTGTTGTTGAAAAGATATTTCCTAGTAATATTTGTTCTTTTTCAGCAGTAACAGTGTTGATCTTTTTGCATTGATAGATGAAAATCTATGAACTGAGAGAGATGTTTCTGGAGGGATAAAGCTCACTGAGGAACAAAACTTCATGATGCCGCTTGTTTTAGTTGTGAAACTGACTTGGAGCCTAAATCAAGACACTTTTAATCTTGTTAAATGGGCTCTGATTTATGAGTTTTACTTCATTTATAGAGCCTTGTCCCTTAAATTCTGAATAATCTCCATCCATCCATCCATTATCTTTACCCACTTCTTCCTTTTTGGGTCACAGGGGGTCACTGGTTCCCATATCCAGCAGTCGCTATGTGAGGGGGGTTAGGGACACTCTGGACAGGTCGCAAGTCCATCACAGGGACACATGGAGACAAATGAGACAAACAACCATTCACTCTCTCACTCACACCTAGGGACAATTTAGAGTTACCAATCAGTCTAACATGCATGTTTTTGGTCTGTGGGAGGAAACCGGAGTACACGGAGAAAACCCACGCATGCACAGAGAGAGAACATGCAAACTCCACCCAGAAAGGCCCTCGGCCGGGGTTTGAATCGGCACCCTGCTCACTGACAGGCAGCAGCTCTACCTACTGCGCCACCATGCTGCCCTGAATATTCTCTAATGGTAAAAATTTCTCTCAACACGGTTACAGAGTCATTAAGTACGTCTCAAACTTGTCCTGATTTTGTTGCTGTCAGGATTTGTTGGACAGGAACGAACCCAGTAGTGCAGACAGGACTCAACTCGGCAGATTACAAAAATAAGTATTTAATGGTGGAGTGTATTTACAAAATAACACGCTGACGAGGCAGCAAAACTTACGTGACAACAGAAGGCTCAGAGGGAAACTCAGGGAGGACTCAGGAGAGCTCAGGGGAGACGCAGGAGAACGCAGGAGAACACAGGAGAACACAGAGACCCAACGAATACGACCCGACGAGGAACAACACAGAACAGGAGGCTTATATACAAGGACAAGATAAGACGTGATTACAACAGCTGTGACGAGACAAAGGTGGCACCAATTAAACTGACGAGGAAACACTAGGGAAACACAGACACAAACAGAAACAGCAAATGGTACCATCCTTACAGTTGCGGACATTTCGAGACCTCAAGAGCACAAGAATTGTATTTTGACACGTGCACGGGAGCTCTCCTCTGACAGAAAACATGCCCAGGTCTAAAAATACGATGATAAACAGTAATTATTAAAAAAAAAAAAAACTAGCCCAAATCCGTCCATCTTCATTTCCAAAGAGTACTCCAATAGATGAGGTTATAAACGTGATGGTGCCTGCCAAGGTGGGTTCAAACCAGTCTGAGGTGGGTATGATGCTGGTGATGGAACAAGGTGCATATCGTTTTTCAAGCAGCCGTGCACTCTAAAGAAAGTCACCATTTTCAAAAATTGCCCTCACAAAATGCGGCCACATGACTGGCTGGAAGAACTGAGAACTTGTCAGTTCTTTTGATTATTGAGTGAAGTTTGAGTCTCTGCTCTGTGAGATGCTTCCTTCTGTTTTACACTTTTTTTCATTCATTCATTCATTCATTCATTCATTCTTTCATTCATTCATTCATTCAGCCTTTATTTATGCAGGTTAATCCCTTTGAGCCTCGGGGACTCATTTACAAGAGAAACTTGATTTTAACTAGGAGTTAGTGCTGTAAGAATTAGTGCTGAACAAACTCCCAGAGCTCCCTGTATGTTTTTGTTAGTATTTTACTGCTTTATTTTAGCTTTCTATTTATTTTTGTGTTAGTTTGATATTCCCAAGTTTGCAGTTTGATGAAAGTTTGGGTGAATCTTTGGATGAGGTTGCAGATGGCACTGTGTGAAGGTTTATAATCTAAAAAGCCACAGTCCCTCAGTGAACACTCCACATTCACCTCCTCAGCTTTGTCTGGTTCTGTATTTTATTTTATTTTTTGTTTTAACTGTGTACCAGCAGCATTGTGCATACCACAGTAGTTTGAGAAATGTCTTTGACTCTCAGTCAGTCAGAGACCCTTGTGGGGGCCTGCTGGATTCTGGCCCAGGTTGGCCCATTTGTAATAGATGTGCATAGTATGCTACTTTTATGTGTAGACCCTTGTGTGAAAGTGTTTGCCTTTGTGGCTGTGTGCACGGTCTGGTTGCAGAGGAACCATGTGGAACCTATTCTGGCTTATTCCCCTGTGAGGCTGAGCCTGGCCCGGCTCGGCCCGGCTGCCTGGGAAAATCTATAAAAGGCCTCTGTGTATGGGGGTCTGCTGTCTTTCACTCTTTCTGCCTGCGTGTGTTGACTGTATGCTTTTCCTGTCAACGTAACACAACTTTGACCCTGCTGATTAATCTGAACCTTACCTTTACTAGAAAAGTTTTTCTACAACATAAGAAAGAAATTTCTTTTAAACATCAACCTGTCAACAGTTTCTCAGTTTTCAAGTTTCAATCTGTGTACTGTGAAAACCCCTGAACATTACAAAGAAAGCAAACATTTCTTCAGACTCTGGTGAAACAAAGTAAAAGTAACACAGGATATTTACAGTCTGAAGCTCAGATCAACGAGACAGAACTGGACAGAAGTATTTATATTCTCGTGATTAAAGCGCTACCAGGCCTAACATAAACATCAGAGCTCTGATAAGCTCTCAGTAGATTATTTTTCTAATTGTAAAGTTTAAAACTCAGACTGAAGTTTCTCATATTTATTGTAGAGTTGTAGGAATAATGTCAACATGATTCCTTCACCGTGTCAGAACCAGTCAGTTTCTCAGCCAGATTACACAAAAACTGTCAGAGTAAAGTTTATAAAGTTTGTTAATGAGGTGAAGCCTTGTCAAAGGAGGGATATTTTTCATTATAGAGCTGATCTGGAAGACATTTCTTATGTTTTCATGGAGGATCGGGCCATTCATGTTCTCATCTTCAGACTTGTTCCTGTGTTGGTGAAACAATTTGTGTCAGAGATACTTGATTTTAAAACCAACAGGGCAGTTTCTGTCTGTTTGTATTCTAAATGTACCTGCATTATTATTATTATTATTATTATTATTATTATTATTATTATTATTAT
>NC_056511.1:22235400-22241014 GCF_014905685.2 Nematolebias whitei | reverse complement strand
ATTATTATTATTATTATTATTATTATTATTATTATTATTATTATTATTATTTTCTCAGCATTTCTTCATTTATTGCTGGTTCATTCACCAGGTCCCGTAGGTTTAATCGCTGGTGTTCAGCCAAGTACTCGTCGAAGTATGCAATTAGTATTTGTATTAGAAGTACTGGTTTTATTATTATTATTATTATTATTATTATTATTATTATTATTATTATTGATAACTAAGAAAGGTGAGCAATAATGTAGTTGCCTGAGCCTGTGTGTGTTTGTTTGTTAGTAAATGTATTTGGTGAACAGTGGATGAAACTTGACTAATCACTGGATATACATCTACAACTGATTTTTTTTTTAAGCCAACTATATTCAAGATGGCGGCCACAGCAAATCAAATTTAGCAGACTGAATTAGCTATAAGCCAGCTTATTTTACAGACATTGAGCTAAAGTTTGGTGTGGTAGTAGCCGAGAGCTGTTTCCTTCAAGAAATCTAAGCACCAATAGATTGCACATCTATGAAACTCGGCTCTTTTCAGAGGATGTGTTGGAGATGACTCTCAGCTACTACCACAGATCACATCATGATCACGTGTCTGCTTTTGTCAGTTTAAACCTCACATTTTTCTCAAGTGTCTGCTGTAACTCTGTTCTGATTAGGTTTTCCTCTAAACCTTTAACTGAATAAAGTTTTCCTGTAGTTGATAACACTGACCGCTTTAACATTTTTTATTTAAGAGGTTTTTTAAATATTTTTTTCTATTAGAAAAACGTGACACATCTACTGACCACAACATATTCATTTTCTTTTGACCTTTGACCCTGACATTTCAGCTATAGCTCTCATGGGACAGGAGCTTTCATGTCACTTTTGATGCTGGTTTTGGTATTTACCGTAATGTAGTAACTTTAAAGTGAACTCACTGCTGGGCCTCTTTGTCCCCCCTCAGATCCAGAATGCTGATGACGTTTTGATCTCACCGCTCGAGAGGTTTCGTAAGGAACAAATTGGAGCCGTTAAGGTATGCCTGTAGTTTGGTGGGACAGAGAACATGATCGTGCACGTTGGGATTAACCAGTACCACTGGTGCTACTCAATTCTGCTCCCACTCAGGATTGTGGTGAGCAACCAGAAAGCCCAATTAGTTCGGTTAAAGAATGGGTCACAGTCCAGAGTCTGTATGGAGGTCGTGGGAACGGACGGAGGCAGGGAGGGAAGTCGTCAGAAGCAGACAGTCGAACTCAGAGACGCAGCAGAAACACCAAGACTGTGGTGTCTGGTTTCAGCAGCTGTCCAAGTCAAATCACCCCATTCAGCTCAATCTTTACAAAGAATGAGTAATAATAGGTTTGTCTGGGATGGTTGTTAAAAACAAACAGGTCTAACTTTGAATTTGGTTTGAGCTCATTTCTGTTCATCAATAGAAGCAACTTTTCAGAGCATGTGTGTGTGAGCTGCAGCTCATCTCCAGGATGATGATGTTGATGTGAACCTTTGGAGTTGGATGCTGCAGCTGGTTTGGAACACATCTGTTTTCCTCCATACTTTGAGAAAGTCTGCAGATTATGAACAGCTCTCATGCACGTTGTCGGATGATCTCTTAAAACAGGAGCTTTACTTTATCTGAAAAGCCAAACTTTGCAGCAGTTCACTTCATCATTGATTAGATAGATTTGCTCAGCGTCATTGTAAGGATGGCTGGAGAATCATCATCATGTTGCCTTGATTCATTTACTTATCAAACTTTACAAGGTTGAACTCAAACTAAAACCTTCTGAACGTCATTTGATTGAAGCTGTGGATGTTAGAATATGGTCCCCTTAATATTATTTTCATTTTCAGAAAACCTTTGTTGAATTAAAGAATAACTCTGTCACATTTTATCTGATTTATAGAGACATTTAGGCCACAAAGCCCTGATTATTCTTTTTGCCTTTGGCTAGATGCATGAAGTTTTCAGAGGCTCTTTATCTTTACATTACACTAATAATTACAATAATTCAGGAACTTCTTGAAGAAATTTGGCATAAAAAGTTAAAATAGACTTCAAGTTTGAAGGTTAGGGGTGTTGTATGTGGGACAGACAAACACACACACACACAGTTCTCCATGTTCCTCATTACCAGATGTAAAATATTTAAATTTGTCACATGAATGGTTGCTTGACAAGCCTGATACTTTCTGACACCAGCACATTTCTTAGAAAGTTCTCAGACTTTAAGGGCCCACACTCTGAAACAGCTGTAATCTGTCTCTTTTCATTGAGAACACCTGAAACAAGATGCTGACTTTCAGAAAAGCATCCCGTCTCACCTCTCAGATGATCAGAAGAGAAAACATTTATTCATAGCTGATTTTTTTTTAGGCTACCCCCTTCAAACTGTAATGACCATCTAGATATTTCCGTGCTGCTTGTTTCAACACAAACATAAGCATTTTAGGATTTGTGGCTTTATTGCAGCAACATCCTATTTTAGGGCATCATCTTTTGTCATAGTGACCAGTTCACAAAGTCCTTTAAAGTCTTTGATGAATATAAGAGACATAAACTACACTTTGTCTGGATTTCAACACACATCCTTATTTCACTTCATTTTAAAGTGGTTTTGGTTGCAGGTGTTCTGCACAAAGCATCATTCGTCTTCCAGATGCTCTTTCTGTCTTGTAGACGGCTTTGTGTTGAAAGCTCTTTGTTCCTTATGTCCCTCTCTGCTTTGCTGTTTTCGTCAGGAGGGAAAGAAGCAGTTTGATAAGGAGACAGAACGATATTACTCTCTGCAGGAGAAATACCTCGGCGTGTCCTCCAGAAAGAAGGAATCCCAGCTGCTCGAGGTAAACTCTCTCAAGACTCACAAAGACACAACAAGTTCCTCCCACACCATTTAAGTAACAGGAGTGTGTGTGTTGGGGTGTCATTTCCTGCAGGCTGACTCACAGATGAATAAAGACAGACAGATTTTTTATGATGCCTCCCTTCAATACGTCTTCAAGATCCAAGAGGTGCAAGAGAGAAAGAAGTTTGAGTTCGTGGAGCCAGTGAGTTCATAAACTGTTTCTTGAGTGTGAAATGTCAAACACAATCACTGATTCACGTTTCATCAAGACTTTTTCTTTCTGCTTTTACACACTGACACAAACATCAAATTAGCTGCTGCTGCCAAGCATGAACAAGTGTGTACATGTAAACATGCCTGTAGCAAAAACAAATGAGCCGTCATCTGAAAAACACTCATGGCACACTGTTTCAGGACAGATATCTGTAACAGCTACTTCCTGTGGCTGTGGCAGCACTTCCTGTGGACAGATTTCTTCCAGCTGAGAGGAAAAGTCTTTGTTGTAAAGTAAACAAAGGCTGCAAACAGGCAAAACTCCGGGTGGGGTGTGTGTGTGTATGTGTGTGTGGAGGTGGGGGTGTCTCCTGTAGAGGCTGTTTTGATTGTTGATCCAGTTCTTTTATAATCTCATTATTTTCTCCTCAAGCTGACCCTTTCTCCCTCCTCTCCTCAGTTATTAGCCTTCCTGCAGGGATTGTTCACCTTCTACCATGAAGGCTACGAGCAGGCCAGTGAGTTTGAACCCTACAAGCAGCAGCTCCAGTTCAACCTGCAGAATGTAAGATCAAGATCAAACTTTTTAACACTCATTTATGTTCAGATGTCCTGCATTTCAAGGCAACAAGAGAGGAAAAAGTTACTTCCTGTTTTAAATATTGGTACTGGTATGTGTCTGAAGGAGGCTGGGCCTATTAATTCATTCAACCTTTATTTATACATGTTAATCCTATTGAGCCTCGGGGACTCATTTACAAGGGAGACCTGAAATTAAAGAATCAAAATTTACCTTCTCAACATTTCCCACATTTTTAATTTTAAAGCTCAGTCAGTTTAAATCTGTTTTTTTTATTTTTATGTGTCCTCTGTTATAATAGACTTCCAGCTGTCACACCCATTCGTTTATCTAAATTTATCTTTAATATCTGAAAGCAGTTTGGACTCTGTACCACAGAGCAGACAGCATCCCCACTAACTCAGGAGCCAGGCAGAAGGAGAAATCCCTTACAAGATAAGCCCTGGAGCAATGTGGATATCTTAACTGGGCCTTCGAGAAGAAACCCAAACAGGACTCCAGCCAGCCATCAGGTGAAAACAGACCAGTGGCCATTCCATATGTTGCGGGAGTTTCAGAGAAACTGAGACTTTTTTTTTCAAAACATAACGTCCCAGTGGTTTTCAAACCCTAAAATACATTACGGCAAAGACTGGTCCATCCTGTTAAAGACGGGAGCTGGCTGCGGACCACCGGACCCAGAAACCCCCTCCAGCCCACGTCTTTCCCCCTGGCTCGAACCTCCCTCAGAAGTGGCAACTCATACTAATCAATAAATCAAGGAAACTTCAATTAAGTTTTATCAATTATATTAAAAAAGGCAGGAAAATATTACAATTTACAGCGCTGGACTCTCCAGTCTATGACGCGTTCACAGACCCAGAAGAAGAGCCCCGATGTCCTGTGTCATTACTCATTTATAGGGTCCTAAGACTCCACCTTCGCAGAAGGAGAGCTCAACTTGTCAGTGCATGAGGGGGCGTGACTAAGTGTGATCTCAGTGGATCTTATGTGGTTATGATGTGTTAGGAAATATGATATATTATATATATTTTATATATTATGGTATATTTATAACAATCCCAAAGATCCAGTCCCCCAGCACAAACAGAGTAATTTTATGTATGCTGTTTAGTGCCAGGAGGCAGTGTCTTACATCTGGGAAACTAGACAGACACTGGTCAAAAGGATGGACCAGGACTGAAGAGCAACACCATCAGGCCAGGACTCTGCGGTCTACACTCATCTACTGGCCAGCGGTCACTCTTTCGGGGATGAAGATGTTCACATCCTGTATAGAGAGGAACAATAGTTTGAGAGAGGAGTAAAGGAGGCCATCTTTGTGAAGAGAACCTGTCCATCGTTAATCAGGGGCGAAGGCCTCGATATCCAACTGTCCTCCTCTTACAGTTCTGTTATAGCTAGTATCACTGAACCCTCTGTTAGTAGCAAGTGGCCATCAGGGCACTAACAATCAATTGTTAGGCTGATGGTTCTTTTCCATGTGAGCAGCTATTTCTGGATGTTACCACAAAACTGGTTGATCCACTATGAGAAGTTGCTATTTATAAGACTGAGTTTCTTGCAGCTCCTCAGACTGAAGAAGTCTTTTGGATAAAAAAAACAAAACATTTCAACGAAGAAGAATCCGTCCAGAGGACCTGACTCAATCTTGTTAGTTTTTTTGTTATTTGCCTGTGCAAGCAGCAGCAGTAGCAGCTAGCACTTTATGTGCAGACTGAGGCACTTTTTGTAAAAAAAAAAAAAAAAGTATGTTAATATTTTTGCAGGAAAAACTGTAATGCAAATTTGACAACAGTGCAAAGCGGTAAAGAGATGTCAATCCTGATCCTTAAGGGCCTCTACCCTGCATGTTTTACCAGTTTCCCTGCTCCAGCACATCTGATTCAATGGTTGAATTACCTCTTTATGCTGTAAAGTTTGTTTTCTCAGTCATCCAGGTATATAATAACAAAAAAGGTTGAATCATGTCATCTGGACTTCGTTTTTTT
>NC_056511.1:22222363-22235390 GCF_014905685.2 Nematolebias whitei | reverse complement strand
TTTAACAAAAAAACGAAGTCCAGATGACATGATTCAACCTTTTTTGTCTTTATGCTGTAGTTTTATTTTGACATGGAAGTGTTTTTATGAGTAAAACGTTTCTTGCACCTGTACAGAAAAACGGCCAAATCTCACATCTCATTGGTTTTTAACTGTTCTATCCAATAAAATGTCTATGTGATATGCAGAGCTATTCTTTTAGTTAAAATCTTTTTTTTAATTAAACATTTGGAAGATTTTTTTTAGTGGTTGCTCAGAATAAAACTGTTAAATAAGCATTGTTATAAAGGCCTGAAGGAAAACACTAAGCTGAAGTGACTCGCTTTTCTTTGGAATATTTGAAGCCTCGTGATCATCGAGCTTGTTGCTTGTTTTTTTCTGTTTTGTTTTGACTTTCGGCTGCTCCCTTCTTCAGGGGTCGCCACAGCAAACTAATTTGCACGATGATTTGGCAATTATTTTTACACCGAATGCCCTTCCTGACGCAACCACAGACCACCGAGCTACTACAACCCTCTGTGTGGAGCAGACAGCTGCAATCTAGTGCGCCTGCAGGAGCAGATGGTGGGGGTTAAGTGCCTTGCTCAAGGGCCCAGAGCGGGGCAAATGAGGGTGGAGACAGGTGTGGGCGTTTCACCTTTCCCACCTATATTTTGATGTCGGTATGGGGAGTTGAACCGGCGACCATCCAATCACAGGCCCACCTTCTGTAACCTCTGCACCACCACTCCCCAGCTTGTATGGACATGTTTTTGTAACGTTCTTATGTTTTTTTTATTAAAGGCACGTAACAACTTTGAAAGCACCCGTGCCGAGGTGGAGAGGCTGATGAAGAGGATTCGTTCTGCTGAAGATGACTTCAAAGCCCCCAGCTGCTTCACCATGGAGGGATATCTGTACATACAGGAGAAACGTGAGAAAAGAGAAGCTGATCACATTCAGTCAAACACAATCACACCGAGGCGTTACATATTTGTGTCACACAGGTCCGTTGGGGAGTGTGTGGACCAGGTACTACTGTACTTATGAGAAGAGTTCGAAGATGTTCACCATGAGCAACACAGAGACCAGACCCGCCAGCAGACAGGTGAGCTGATACCACCTATCAACACCTGCACACCCACAACCATTTTTGTACACCTGTCAAAAGATTATGGTATAGAAGATTTAGTAAGGTATAGTCTCTGTCAGTATGTCTGTAAACTTTCTTTTGTCACACCCATAACTTCTGATCTGCTCAAGATAAGTCATCAAAACTTCATACACATATGCACCATCACTAGATGGTGTGTCCTGCACACTTTTCATCCCCCAGCTTCAAGGTCAAGTTCAAAAGTCAAAGTTAAAAGAAGGTCTTTGCTTCATAATGTTGTATTGCTGTATACAGTAATAGTATGTTGACGCACGTATAATGTGCAGTACTTTTGTCCAAACTGCGCTGAAGTTTGTTTTAGGATTCCTGTCAGCTCAGAGGCTGACACAAACAGCATCCGCCACTACGACTAATTTAAATCTGTTCTTCACTAACAATAAAAGACACAAGTTACCTTTCTCATGCAGGCTGTTGTGAAGTTGTTACTAAATGTGTAATGTTCTGAAATGAACAGAACGGTGTGGTGAACGGCAATCCAGAGATGTTCAGGCTGCGCTCGTGTGTCCGAAGAAAAACGGAATCGATCGACAAACGGTTCTGCTTTGACATCGAGGTGGTGGAGAGGTGAGAGGGAACTCTTAGATACTTTGTGTCTGTCGTGATGACGTAGGATTATTTTTGGATCTAATAAATCAAGGTGTGGCTCCTTCTTTGAAGTCAAAGGAATCTATTTTTACTGGCAGACATGGCGTGATCACGCTGCAGGCGCTCTCGGAGGCCAACAGACGGCTGTGGATGGAGGCGATGGATGGAAAAGAACCTGTAAGGATACATTCGCCTCTGTAAAGATTAAATGAATCACAAAGGAAAAGAGAATACTCACGTTTTAATGACAGAATTAATCATCTGTTCTACTTTTCATTAGATTTACACTCTTCCTTCTCTGCTCAGTAAAAAAGAGGAGAGTAAGTATAAGTTTAAATTGTTCTGTTTTTTTAACTTGCAGTAATGGGAATGATTCTTTTGGAATTTTAGCTGTTTTTATTTATTTTACAGCATTTCTTAATGAGGCGGGCTTCAACTTTGTTAAAAAGTGTGTTGAGCTGATTGAAGCCAGAGGTATTTCTCCCACCCTGAATGTTTAAATGAGAACAAGAACTTTGATTACTATTTATTGCTTCTCATGATTATGTTTGTGTGTACACTGGCCTGCAGGCATCACCACCCTGGGGCTCTACAGGACGGGAGGAGTGAACTCTAAAGTTCAACGACTGATGACAAGTGTGTTTGGTATGTTCTCTTTCTGGCTTGGAGAGACTCATTTATTCCATTACTGTAAATAGAATGTATATTTAGAAATCCACCCCTGAATATCAGTTCTTTTTATCTCGTGTCTTCCAGCATCTGCAGCTCCCTCTGACATGCAGCTGGATGCAGAAACCTGGGACAACAAGACCATAACCAGTGGTCTGAAGGATTATTTCAGGTGATACATGCACAACAACTTTTCAACCCCTTTTTGTCCTCTGTCGCGAAACGAAGAGGGGGAACTGGAAATACGCTCGTACCTTCATCCATCCACGTTGTGACAATAATAACTTGAAAAATAAGTGAGGTACCAACTTCCATTTTGGTGTGTGGCTGCATTAGACTTAAGAAAGATTCCTGACAAAAATTGGGTTGCCACATCAAAATCCAAGATGGTCACCACCATATATATATATACAGTATTTATACTAATTACCATAATTGTTAGAGGAAACTGTGCTTTTATTTTTTTATATTGCTTGAATGTATAGTTTCCTCAAATGATTGAGGTTGCCGAAGAATAATCTATGGGGGGCAAGGCCACCATTGGCCACCCTCTGACTCCTTCATTGCACCTGGTGGTGGATAAAGTTACTCCCTCCACTCTCCAGAATCCGTCACTCTGCGCGGCGTCAGACAAGAAAAAACAAATGACCTCCCTCTGTTCTTCTCCACAGTGTAACTCCTACCCACTTGAATATCTTTAATCAAAAACATTTAGGTTTACATGCACTTGCATTCCCTGTTCAGTCCCAGTTCAGAAAACCACTCATCTGGAAAACTGCATTCACTCTTCTAATCCCTTAGAGTATAAGGGATACCGCTTGTTTAATTAAAAATGCTGAAGCATTATTATCCTGTAATCTTCATGCAGGTGTCTAGCAGAACCTCTGCTGACCTACAAGCTGCATAAAGAATTCATCAAAGCTGCAAGTAAGATCCTGCTGCCTCTTTGAACGGGCCAAGTTCACAAATAAATGACAGCAAATAAATATTATGTTTTCAAAAAGTGTATCTGTGATCAAATGAAAAACGTCATCCTCCTTCCTCTGACTTTCTTCTGTGTTTTGTTTCAGAGTACGATGACCACAGGCACAGAGTGAGAGCCATTCACGCTTTCATCTACAAACTACCAGAAAAAAACAAGACAATGCTGGACATCTTGACCAAACACCTCCTCAAGTACGTCCTGGTTTGATTCAACACAAAACATATTCATATTAGTCAAATACATTTAAACTTATGTGTGTGTGTCTGTGTGTGTGTGTAGAGTGTCCTCTCACAGCGACCAGAACCTGATGACCGTGTCCAACCTGGGAATGATCTTTGGCCCCACGTTGATGAGGTCCCAGGAGGAGACGGTGGCCGCCATGATGAACATCAAGTTTCAGAACATTGTGGTGGAGATCATCATCGAAAACCACGACAAGGTGGGTTTGCAAGCACACACACTGTCACTGTACGCAGACCCTGCTAACACACACGTGTTCTGTGTGTCTGTGTCAGATGTTCGGCTCAGCCCCAGACCTGTCAGTGCCGTTACCTCCAGCTCCGTCCACTCGGTCCACTCCTCGGAGGAGGAAAGCCATCTGTCTGTCGTCTGGGAAGAGGAGAGCTCGTCTGTATCCTCCTGCTCTCTGCCTGGCAGACAACGACAGTGAGTCGAGGCTCAATGGGATTTACTTGTCTAAATAAAGGTTGAATGAGTCTTTCTGTCCGTTTCTTACAGATTACAGCAGCAGCTAATTAGTTCACTCACTCTGCGTATTTTAAAATATTACCTTCACTGCATACCTTTTGTTCTGCAGAATTTACTACATTTCATTATGTTAGGCTTTAACTTCTTTCAGATTAGGATTTAAAATGTTTTTGTTTGGCTCACTGAGCATCGAAGCAGCAACTCTCAAAATAGTTTTTGGTTTTGGTTTTTAATTAACACAGAAAACCACACTCAGTAACAGCATACAGTAGTCCCTCGTTTATCACAGGGTTTTCTGTTCTCAGTCCACCCACGATAAGTGAAAAATGGCGAAGTAGGAATAATAGTACAAGTAGTGAGTAGTAATTTATTTTAGTATTTATATACTTATACTATACTATACTTTTATACTTAAACACTTCCCACGCTCTTGCAATATTCTAAACAATGTTTCTAAACTCTAAATGCACTAAAAGAGCACAGCATGTCATGGTCTTCACACTCTCTGCCATCGCTCTCAGCCACGCCCACTTCTCCATTGCAGAGCGGATATCATGACAGGCTGCAGACAGGCTGCAGGAGGGAGCACATGTGGGCTGCACAAAGGTGCAGCAGGTGCTAAATAATTTAAAATAAGTTATTTTAAAGAAAAAAATCCATGACGATCTTGCGGCTCATCCATCAATCAGCCAATTGTGTGTCATGTCCAATCTTAGTTTGAAAAATCGTGAAAGAGCGAGAAGTAGCGAGAGACTTCTGTACACCAAAAACTGTTTCTGATTGAAGGCATTTAGCCAAAGAGTCAAAATGATTTATCAAAAGTGCAGGTTTGAAAATAATAAACTCGGCAGAATACTCACGAGGTGATCATCTCCTCAGCTCCTCAATATCTGCTATGACCAACAGACGCCATGAAAGTCAAGTTTTCATCCTTTACGTGTTCTTGGCGTGTTGTTTGAATGTTAGAAAACTGAACTTGTGCTGGCTGCACATTTCCATGACCTGCAGCAGAACTGAAGGAACTGACTCAAACCTTAAGGGTTTCACTTTTTTTTACCAGGAACTGTACTACTAAACCTTAAACCTCAGTGGTGGGAATTTTCACAACTTTAAAAGAAACATTCTCTGGACTTGCATTTATCAGATTTTTTACTTGTAATGGAACATGTCAGTGTTGAAATGTATTTTAAACCTAAGCAGATTCTCACTGAGCTGTGGCTGTTGGGAACTAGATTTAGACAAAAATATTAGAAAATACACAAATTCTTACTGAGGATCAGACTGAAAAAAAATTACACCAATGAATTTGCATATATGTTTACAAAAAACAGCTCTAGAGCCATAGAAGTACAGAGACTAAGTTGGGACATATTTCAGGCACGTTTAAGACCCTGCAACTTTGCATAACTTTTCGTACGAGCTTCTGCAGCTCACTCAAGGAAAGTGAGAAGCCTTCCAAACGTTTCAGGAACTTTTAGAAAGGCCTTTGTCCAACAGGCAGCCCAGGGAAACAGACTTCAAGGTAAAAGAGCTCAGTTCTTGTTTTTTTCATCGTCTGTGATCGGTGAACACACATTCCAAGAAGTGAAGACAGGAAGTGTCCCCAAAGATTTTTAAGGTCACTGACAGTAAGCCTGTCGCAATAAGCAATAAATCAATTAATCAATTAATCACATGATAAATGAAAATTATCTACCTCATTTTCATTTTTTTGGCTTTATCGTTTCTTCGTGTCTCTTCCTACTGAAGACACTGGATGACAAAAGGCTCAACTCCAGTGCTCTTCACTGACCCCTCCCTTTCTATTTTCTAAATCTGTTTTAACCATCCAAAATTGTGTTTTTGGATGGTTAAAAGCAGCTAAACTGAGAAGCTAAGCTACGAAATAAGCTAACAGGCCGAACTCGGGAAAAAACCTCCGTCTTGTCGAAGCTCCAAAATTCACAGATGAAACCTGTGCCTTTGTGTAAAAAGTTTTTCTCTGCAAAAAGAAACTGAGAACTGGTTTACTGATTAAAAAAAAATATATTATTAAAAGCTTTGTGTGACAAATGCTATGCTACAGAGCTCAAACCACACCGAGTGTCTGCCATTTTGAGAACCGGGAAAAAAGGAACAAGAGACAGCCCATGCCACGTCAAGGGGCCTCCTTCCCCTTTTTCCTAAAGAGACACGCTGCTCGCTCCCTCACTATCCATCCTTCAGTTCAAACAGTCTTATACCAGTGGTCAAAAACGGTACTACACTCAAAATAAAACTAACCAACATTTCTTCTAAAATTTGACAATAATTACTATCCATCCATCCATCCATTAGCTTTACCAGCTTATTCGATTTTGGGTCACGGGGGTCGCCGGTGCCCATGTCCAGCAATCGCTGTGAGAGGGGCGGGGTACACCCTGGATGGGTCGCAAGTCCATCACAGAGCCACATAGAGACAAATAACCATTCACTCGCTCACTCACACCTAGGGACAATTTAGAGTTACCAATCAGCCTAACATGCATGTTTTTGGTCTGTGGGAGGAAACCAGAGCACTCGGAGAAAACCCACACATGCATGGAGAGAACATGCAAATTCCACCCAGAAAGGCCCCTGGACCAGGGTTTGAACCAAGGACCTGCTCACTGAGAGGCAGCAGCTCTAACAGTTGTGCCACCATGCTGCCCACAATAATTACTAATTATTGTCAAATTTCAAACAATATTATCAGTTATCAATAATTTCTGAGACAATTAATTGCCCAGCAAAATTGGTTATTGTGACAGGCCTAACTGACAGTCACTTAAGACTTTTCTGTTCCATATGTACTAATATTGTACTAGTTTTAATTTATTTAAACTGGAGTCAGTTTCAGAGAAAACACGTTTTCTGTAGTTCACTCTGTGGAAAGTGATTTTTTTTAAATTACTGTATTCGTAACATATTTTTCACAGTTAGATTGGACTTTGAAACAGAATATTTCCAGATGTTGCTGTATTTTTGCGCTCATGTCGTTATTTTGTTTGTTCATTAGTGCTTTGTGTTCGTTTCTGATCAGAGAATAAAAGACAGAAGTTCCTGAGATCATTTGTCTCAGAAACTGTGAGAGCTCCAGAACAGCTCTGCAGCCTGATCATCAACCTCACTGCTGTTTTTGTCTCGCAGTGGGTTTGTAACGTTTGACTTCCTGTCCTCCGTCAGGTGACACGTTCAGTAGCAGCTCCAGCACTCCAATGGGCAGCCAGGAGTCTTTGTCCTCGCACTCCTCTGAGAAGAACGAACTGGCTCAGACTTCTCCTCCATCTTCTCCTGCTGCCCAGCCCAGCCCACCCACCACATCCCCTCCTGCAGCATCCTCCTGCTCTCCTCCACACGACTCCTCCAATGAGAAGGATCAGAGACATCCTTCAGACAGCCCCCCCTCCCACCTCACAGCCTCTGCTTCCTGGACCTCAGCTCCCCTCTCTGAGCAGACTTCCTTAATGTCCTCCTCCACATCCTCTTTACTCTCTGCAGTGGAGAGGTCATTCAACAGGAACTCAATAGCCTCCTTGTCTTCTGTGAAAGAGTCAAGATCTCCATCCAGAGCGTCTGCGTCCACGGCCTCTATCCAGAACCTGTCAGCAGAGCGTCCCTCGTGTGTCAGAGAGGGTGGACCGCTCCAGAAAGCATCCTCAGTTTCATCTCTGAAGAGCCCTCACTCAGAGGATCAGAAAAAAACGTCCTCTGTTACCATCACAAAGAGCAGAGAGACAAACTCCACCTCTGCTCAGCAGCACAGCGCTGCCTCTTCCTCCTCCTCCTCCTCCTCTTCACTGTTTCCTGGCCAGCTCTCTGCAGCATCCTCCCTCACCTCCCTGCACATCTCTGAGGGTACAAACAACTTTTGTTTTCAGGAGAAGTCAAAGTTGAAACATCTGCCTGTTTGAAGTTAAAGTGTCTGATTCTGATGTCGTGTTTGTTTAAGATTATAAAAGCTGTCACGGATCGGTGCAAAGTCTCATGTCACTGGACCAACAGGAGGGAGCGAACTCACATAAAACACACCTGCGCTGCAGCTCCAACCTGGTCCCCAAACACCCTGCAGCCGCATCCAGCAACGGTTACTCCCGACCTGCGTCACTGTGAGTCTCACTCGTATGAAGATAAATCGGTCTCAAAAGCAGTCACACAAGCATATAACAAGATTTACGAATTACGCATTTTAACAAACACGTAAATCGTTTTTCAAA
The DNA here is from genome assembly GCF_014905685.2 of Nematolebias whitei. Taxonomy (NCBI): domain Eukaryota; kingdom Metazoa; phylum Chordata; class Actinopteri; order Cyprinodontiformes; family Rivulidae; genus Nematolebias; species Nematolebias whitei. The sequence continues at coordinate 22,227,076 of NC_056511.1, read as the reverse complement.
TCTACACATTTAAAATCGCACAAGTAGGAAAATTCACATGCTTACAAATTGGAAAATAAACGTGCACCTGCTGTGCACAGATCAGCTGCCTGTAAATGTGACTTTTGAGGCTTTCTTAAAGTGATGCTTGAAAGTTTGTGAAGACTTTATTTTCTACATTTCTGGGTAAATTTGACCTAAAACATCATCAGATTTTCACACAAGTTCTAAAATAGATAAAGAGAACCCAGTTAAACAAATGAGACAACAATATTATACTTGGTCATTTATTTATTGAGGAAAATGATCCAATATTACATATTTGTTAGTGGTAAAAGTATGTGAACCTTTGCTTTCAGTATCTGGTGTGACCCACTGTGCAGCAATAACTGTAACTAAATGTTTCCAGTAACTGTTGATCAGTCCTGCACACACACTTGGAGGAAGTTTAGTCCATTCCTCCGTACAGAACAGCTTCAACTCTGGATGTTGGTGGTTTCCTCACATTAACTGCTGCTTCGTGTCCTTCCACAACATCTGGATTGGATTAAGATCAGGACTTTGATTGGCCATTCCAAAATATGAACTTTATTCTTCTTTAACATTCTTTGGTAGAACAACTTGTGTGTTGAGTCATTGTGTTGCTGCATGACCCACCTTCTCTTGAGGTTCAGTTCATGGACAGATGTTCTGACATTTTCATTTAGAATTCTCTGATACAATTCAGAATTCATTATTCCATCAATGATGGCAAGCTGTCCTGGTCCAGATGAAGCAACACAGGCCCAAACCATGACACCACCACCACCACCATGTTTCACAGATGGGATAAGGTTCTTCTGCAGGAATGCAGAGTTTTTCTTTCTCCAAATTTAACACTTTTCATTTAAACCAAAAAGTTCTATTTTGGTCTCATCCATCTTCAAAACATTCTTCCAACAGTCTTCTTGTCCACGTGATCTTTAGAAAACTGCAGACGAGCATCAACGTTCTTTATGGAGAGCAGTGTCTTCCTCCTTCAACCCTGCCATGCACACCATTGTTCAGAGTTCTCCTGATGGTGGACTCATGAACATCAACATCAGTCAATGTGAGAGAGATCTTCAGTTGTTAGAAGTTACTCTCTGGTCCTTTGTGACCTCACAGACTTTACACACCTTGTTCTTGGAGTGATCTTTGTTGGTCCATCACTCCTGGGGAGGGTAACAATGGTCTTGAATTTCCTCCATTTGTACACAATCAGTCTGAATGTGGATTGGTGGAGTCCAAACTCTTTACAGATGTTTTTGTAACATTTTCCAGCCTGATGAGCATCAACAGCTCTTTTTCTGAGGTCCTCAGAAATCTCTGTGTCATGATATACTTCCACAAACATGTTGTGAAGAGCAGACTGTGATAGATCCCTGTTCTTTAAATCAAACAGGGTGTCCACTCACACCTGATCATCATCCCATTGATTGAAAACACCCGACTCTAATTTCACCTTTAAATTAACTGATAATCCCAAAAGTTCACATACAAAGTACTTTTACCACTCACAAATATGTAATACTGGATCATTTTCCTCATTAAATAAATGACCAAGTATAATATTTTGTCTCATTTGTTTAACTGGGTTCTCTCTTTATCTACTTTTAGGACTTGTGTGAAAATCTGATGATGTTCTAGGTCGAATTTATGCAGAAATGTAGAAAACTATAAAAGCTTCAAAACGTTCAAGCACCACTGTATTTCCAGATCCACAAAGGTGATGCTGCGATTAAGGCTGGTGAAAAGCTGGGACATAAGATAAGATAAAGATAAGATAGAACTTTATTGATCCCGTAGGACATCTAGCTTTACCAGATTTACTGAGTTATTGGGAATATACTTATTTCTGACTTGTAGCTCATAGCCTCTATATTAAAACACGTAGACTTCCATTGACGTTACTGGATTCAAAAATGTTCATTTTGTGGACTGCATGGTTGAAATAAACAACCTAAAATGAGCAGGTTATTCTTCATGTCGAAAATTTATCAGGAAAAATATACAGTATGTATTACAAAGAAAATATATTTTCCTGGTAGTTTTATTCCACAAGAAGAATAACTTACCCATTTTTAGTTCATTTTAGCTGTAGTCCACAAAATTACACAAAAAAGTACATTTTTCCAGTAGTCTTTGCAGTTCTGTGCTTCAGTTTTATTTAAAAAAATAACAACAGAAAATCAGAACTTAGTCCTGTGATCTGATTCCAGGAACAATGTTGTTTCATTTCTGGATCTGAAGTGTTTCAGGAACTGATCCTCCCACGTACTTGCAGTAGAAACTAGAAATGTACCTTTAATGTTTCACGTGCGGTGATACTTTTTGTGGTTGTTGTTTCACAGATTATCAGTCAGACAACCGCAGCGAGAGAGTTCAGTGTTCTCCTCTGCGTTAGACATCTGCCCCTCAGGAAGGTTTGTTCTCTTTAATCCAACTTAAAGCCACAACTCGTAAAGTCAAACCCATGAAACAGATTTTTCTCTTTCTACAGAGAAGCTAAAGCTCTGTACTCGTGTGAGGCAGAACACAGCCATGAGCTGAGTTTCCCACAGGGGGCGCTGTTCAACAATGGTAAGACCTGTTGGCGGTTGTTGCTTCTAGACTTTAAGATCAGTAACAGAATAAAAAAAACTTAACATGTCTCTGTGTTTATAATATAATAATCTGTGGTGTCTAATAATAAATCCAGATTTCACCGTTAGAACGAACAGAAACAAAACTGTCTCGCTGGCGTTTCGTTTCAATCACGATGTCAAAATTACATTTGACTGATGTTAAATGAAAGATGTTGTTTTTTTGGTTTTTTTTATTACACTGAGTTTGAGTTGTTTGTGTTTCCAGTGTGTCCGTCTGTGGAACCGGGCTGGCTTCAGGCAACATATAAAGGTAAAACGGGCCTGATACCTGAAAACTACATCGTTTACGTCTGACAGACCCGATGGTACCAGCAGCACTTCACAGAACTCCAATCTTCGGGATTATTACCATAATTCTTTAACTGTGACAGTTATCATTGACTACTGAGGTGGATTAGGAATAATCTGCCTGTTGTATGAAATCTTAGAGGGAGTTATTAATCCTAAAGACGAGTGGATGTTGTTTTATTTCACGACTGATTTAGCTCCAGAGTGCTCACCGGCTCATTTTATGTTATAAAGTTTTCAAATGTAATCAGGAAACGTGTCAAAGGTACATGGAAACAGTATTTTTATTAATCTTAATAATTTATGTTTAACGTTGTAATATTCTGCCTTTAATTCATGAATGTTGACTGAACTCTTTATTTTGTGGAGCTCTTCCTGTCAGTTCTCCTACTGTCTGAAGAAAAATAAACTATGTAAAGATTCTGCTCATCTTGTTTATTCTGTCCAGACGTGTATAAAATAACTTTGTATTTATAACTGCACTTGTATCGACTGTCACAAAGCTTGGCACATTTTACTCCTTTTAAAATCTTTATTGGATTTTCAAATACAGAAAGGAATAAGAAGCATAGATTAGAATGTAAAACAGCTGGGTGAATAAAACAGTTTACACCCAAGGAGCAGGGAGGAAGGTGTCCTGCAGACATCAACCTACTAACAGGAGCTCCATCCGGTTTTCATCCTGATGTTAGTTTTCTTTCTGTCAAACTTAGACTCAACTGTTTCATTTTTACTCTTTAATGTTGATTCAAACGATCCTTCAAATATATGTGAATATAAACACTGTTGCAGCATGAAGTTTGTTAGAACAGAAAAGTAATCTAAATTAACTGAACTCGTTTGTGTGCATGAAGAAAGTCAAACAGGTGTTTTAATATTTGCTTAAAAAACAAGACTGTCAGAAGTTCAACGTACTTATTAAGGGTCAGTGTTTTAACGTGCTCTTTGTGACGGTGCTGTTTCGTCACTAACTCGGTGTCTTCACTGTACGTTCAGCAGAACGACCTTTCCCACAGAACGAGGAGCTGACAGCAGCGTCATGGAGAAGGTGAGCTGAAATCTCCCAGCCTTCCCAGCAGTCCGTCAAGCGTCTCCATGTTCTGGGATTTTTCCTCCAGCAGCTCGTATCGCAGACTAGAGATGTCCTGTTTGATCTCTTTCAACTCACCTGCTTCAAAACAGGCACAACAATCAATTATAAATAAATAAACTTAGGTAATTTTTTTATTTTTCAGAACCAAAGAGCATGGTGATAAGCTAAAGATGAAATTAGGAGGAAAAGAAAGTCCCCTCAAAAGAGGTAGAAGAGGAGAGCACAAAGTAAAATTATTATGAATGTTTCCCAGAATCCTCTGCTCTTTGTATGGAAGCACATATCTGCCATTCTACGTCCACAATAATAACTGGTGTCTGGTGTTTATGACTTGGATTGTGAACACTGCAGGAAAAAGGGACTCACGTCTGATTTTCTTTTTCACACACATGACCCACATGGGATTTTTTTTACGTCACAATTCTCAAGCGTGGTCAAGCGTGAACTCTTACAATGCACCACAGTATATGAACTTATGAACTATATGAACTTGGTGTTGTTAATATTCCATATATTAGAATTTATATCCATCCATTCTCTTCCGCTTATCAGGGGAATTCCAAGGCGTTCCCAGGCCAGCCGAGAAGTCCCTCCAGCGTGTCCTGGGTCTTCCTCTGGGTCTCCTCCCGGTGAGACGTGCCCAATTTATATATATGTATATATATATATATATATATATATATATAT
>NC_056511.1:22219705-22222263 GCF_014905685.2 Nematolebias whitei | reverse complement strand
TATATATATATATATATATATATATATATATATATATATATGTGTGTATGTACATATATACAGACACATGTATATAAATGCATACATATATATATACTTTGTATAAATATATATATATATATATATCAGACACACATATGTATATATATACATATATATATATATATATATATATATATAGTATTGTATATAATATTAAATGTATATATAATCTTTTATAAAATATATTTTATATATGCCAGTATATATATCTCTCTATATATATATATATATACATATATAGATATATATATAGATAGATATATATAAAGAAATAATTTATGTTGAATAAAACAATTCATTATCTGTTATTTTTGCATGAATTTAAATTTAATGAACTTCTATAACTTAAAGTTAAAAAAAATAATGTAATTGATTCAAACTCAATGCAGTTTAAAATGTTGAATTCTCCAGTTCAAGTTCAAGTAGGTTTCTTGTCATTTCACCACATGTGGTGGAATGAAATTATATACACTGGGTTCCAGTTACACCCAACAATTGCAAAAAAAAAAGTAAAAAAGCTCTCTCGGCAGGAAACAAAACATCTTTAACTACAGAATAGAAATCAAGTTGCTTTTCTTTTTTTTTTTTCTTTTTCTTTTTTTATATTTTCATGTCCTGGATAAGTGGACCTACACCAACTGGACTTACACCAACATATGATGGTGTTAGATAACTGCATTTGTTTCAATACGTCATTCTCATTAAAGAAGTGCAAATCTGTGCTGGAGTAGACAGGAAGCAGAAGGCTCAAATGTAAACACGGACGGAACAAGCATGGGAGATAATAGTTTAGTCAGCTGTGATTGAACAACTTCAGTTTCCATCCACACTCTGGCATGTGCAGCTTCCATACTTATTGCCATAACCACAGCAACGTTAGGACTTCTTCTGCAGTCACTTCAGACTGTTCATGCGAGTCACATTTATAATGCAATAACACCTGAAGCTCAGCAACAAGAAAACAAAGACCTGCAGTGTGTATCTCACCCAAGTTTCTCAGAACTGTGACTTAGAGTCTTATGGAATACTAAATTATGGCAGAAAGGGGCTTCCATATAACCTGTAATAAAAATCATGTGCTCATAGATGCACTAAAAATATATTTCTGTCTATTTTAACTGGAGAAACCCTTGGATAGAGTCTGTTCAAGAAGGGAGAAGCTCTAATAATGTTATAGTTTATCAGTTTGACACAAAAGCACAAACATCTGAATATATAGTGTATTCAAGCACAAGTAACAACTGATGACCATGGTCAAATTATCACTAAAAATTCTTCTGATAAATAAAAATCTGTTTTTTTCTGGGACAGACATAAAGTCCAGCAGACTTTACCCTCGGTGATCTCGTCACTCTCTCTGTCTGCCTGGGCTTTGATGATGTAACGCTTGATCAGCCGCTTCATGATCTTCTGCAATCAGTGACGACAGACACATTTAGCTGATTCTGGTGGTTTAACTCTTTTGCTACATTGTTGTACTTAACCCACAAATGTTTACCTGATATCGTGTTGTGCTGTTAGGGCCTTCATATCCGGAATGTTTAGTCTGCCCGAGCTGAAAGATTAAAGTAAATTTAGCTGAACAGAAGTGTCTTTTCTGATGTTCATCTTTAAATCAGTGTGTGATGCAGCAGTGAAACCACCAGGAGGAGCTCAAAATCTCAGAATGTAGAACTAAATTCAGAAAACAGACTGTGCACCTGAGACAGCTGGGTCTCCAGAGTCTTCTCCCTGTTCCTGTGAACAAACTGCAGGAGCCAGGACTTTATGGCCGTGACAAGTCCCAGCATGGATTTGGGACTGGGAACCAGATTAAAGGGGACGGGGAGAGTCCGTCCCTCCTTGAAATAAGAAAACCAAAGTTTCGCCCGAGCAAACTTCCATTCCACATCAGCATCATCCTGCAGCAAAAGGAATCAAGAAGAGAAAAACTGTCCAGGAACACGCAAAGAAGGTGGGCTCAGGTTCTTTAGGTTTGTAGTGAACTTGACCTGATGTCAAATCAATGACCTTAGGATATGGTCAGAAACTGTCATTTCATTGATTTGAATCCAGAAATACAGTTTAGACCCATCCTGAGACTTTCTTCCTTGAATTAATCAAGTGGAAAAAGACAATTTTCTATTATCATTACTATTTTACAAATGTTGATAACCAAAGTGTTTTAGTTCAAACCATTCTAGATGTTGCAGTGAACTAATCAATTTTATTAACTGTGAAACAGTAACAATGATTTTTTTAGTTGCTTATGCAGAGTTAGAATTCATGTTAAGGTCTGTTACAGATTTTTATGCATTTTCTGATTTCTTTCTTTGAATGAGCAAGTGTAAGTTTTGTCCAAGGTCAGGAGTCGAAGCAGACATGTGTTGGAACAACTGTCTTGTTTACATCCTCTCAGACGTCAACAGAGAAGTTGGCACCTGTTTCCAAACTTGCCAAAACAAAACTCTCTCTGTCTCTGAGAACAGTTTTAATCTGTTCCATAACAATTCTTGCTGTTTTCTGACTTCTAGTAA
>NC_056511.1:22194840-22199705 GCF_014905685.2 Nematolebias whitei | reverse complement strand
GTGTGAACTTGATGTATTTATCCACAGAGTTGATGTGGTCAGTAAAATGTTGGACTTCCTGAGATTTAATTTTAACCCAGGTGTCGTCAACATACCTGAACCAATGACTTGGTGGTGTCCCTGAAAAGGACGTCAAGGCTCTCTTTTCTACCTCCTCCATGTACAGGTTGGCAACAATAGAAGAAACTGGAGACCCCATAGCACACCCATGTTTCTGCCAAGAATATTTCTCCCCATATGTGAAGTAGGTAAAGAGCTTAAGTTATAATATTATGTATAATATATATGTTGTAGAATCGCGCTGCTCGGGGTGGCTGCATATTGGAGTAGCTCTGTTACTTTCATTCTGAGATTTTGCTTGTGGAAACTTTAATTCCTCTTTTTTTGGATGTAAATCACATTTTTTGGATGATTGTTTCCTCTGGTATCAGATGTTGTGCAGCTGGAAGGATTTTTTACTGAAACATTTTTAATTTTGGACTTTTGTTATGATGGGTATCCATGACAACAAGGTGTATTTTTTACAACCAGGAACAGCTGATTAACATCTCAAAAGCTCAAATAATAGCTCAGCTACATCCCCAAATAACATATGAGTTGCAGAGGAGGCTCCATGGATGCATTCCCATCTCCTTGCCAGCTGTGCTTGAGTGCCTGACCACTGAGATCCCGGAATTGGTAGGAAATGTGGCTCGTGACAGCAGAAGGGCCGAGATCGTCCCCCAACACCTGCAGCTGTCTGTCTGCAGCGACAAGGAGCTTGGCAGGCTGCTGGGAGGAGTGGTCATCATTCTGGATGGGAGGAGTTCTGCCCAGCATTGGGCAGTCCTGCAGTCTGGGGGAACCGAGAGGCCAGCCAAGTCTGGGTGGACAGATTGGATGGCATCTGCGGTCACTTTCTTTGGATCTGCTGTGTGACAGACCTTTACAAGGGATCCTTCCTGCCTACAGCCATCAGCATTTAACATCAGCATCTAACATCTCAATGAAACGAAGATAACGAGTTACAACAACATTTAATTTCCCTTTGGGATTAATAAGGTATTTTTGAATTGAATTGAATTAATACATATCTGAGTGAATTCTGTAGTTTGGACAAAAGCTGCAGATCTTGTAAAACACAAGAAGTGAACAGAGAAAAATGGGGTACAACAATGTGAAGTGAATCTTACTTTAGCACAAATCTAAGGATTTAAACACCTATTAAACTGCTAATATAAAAGCTGGTGAAAAAAAAATAACTTAAGTGTATAATTTGCCATTTTAATAGAAGTTTAATGTGTGTGATAATAGATTCATGTACATTAGACAGTAGCAATCTATACCACTGTAGAAGTTTCATTGTATTAATGTCAAAGGTCACATCGTGATCAGTTAGGATTAGATAGCAGTTCTACCTTGTTCCATCTTCATCATAAGCATAGAAGTCATCCATCATGTCGACTTGGCCCGGACTCGCTGTCAGACGATGCGGGTCACAAAATGAGATGTGACTTAGCAGAGCTTCGGTGATCCGAACATAGCCTTTACCTAAAAGACCAACACAGAACACTTGCTAACACCCTGTCTAACAGTGCAGCATCCAGTAGGACATGTTCTCACTTCAGCTTACTGCAATGTAATGTCAGACCACAACCTGAATATTTCTGTCATAGATACTGTAAGTAAGTGTTACATAAGGGTTTGAGTTGTCTAGAGTACAGCAACACCTGTTTGTCAGATATTTAATCATAAAGATCTGTTAAACAATGTTTTTTTTTATATACTTTATGTCTACATATACTAATAAACACCTACTAATGGCTAAAAGGAGGGCATCACCCACTCGGGCGAGATCTGCCCTCCCCAGCAGCAGCTCCGTCACCTCCAGATGTTCATTGCCCACGGCCAGCTGCAGTGCATTCTGTCCCATGTAGTCCACGGCATTGACGTTTAGGTTGGGCTCCTGGAGCAGCATGCGACGTACTTCGGGTATGTTGCCATATTCAGCTGCCTCCAGGAAGCGCTGCTCGACCTCTGACAGGCTGACAGAGGGAGCAGAGAACATGTAGGCTGGACCACGCAGGGCCTGGCGCCGTTTGACCGTGCTGCTGAAGTGACAGGTCAGCTGCCTCTCAGAGCCACTGTGTCTGCTAGACAGAGGACACAAACACTTTCTAGTAACATTTTAAACAGGTCCAGATCAAGACTTCTTCAGACTGGTTCACAGCAAGGGTTTTTTACTTTTTACTTTGACTCCTTTTTCTTTCTTTTTGACTTTCTGTCCAATATCCAACAATTTTCAAAGGTACGGTTCTGTTTGCTGACAGCAGTCTGTCACAAAGACACAATTTGCTCTCATATTTTTTATTCTCCATCATAGAACTGAGGGGAACTGGAAATACCCTCCATCTGTCCATCTAAACAGGTCTCTCTTGTAAATGAGTCCTTGCGACTCAATGTGACAAACCTGTATAAATAAAGGTTGAATTAATCTGCATCTAGACGTAAGAAAGGTCCCCGTCAAAAATTGGATTCCCACGACAAATTTCAAAATGGCCACCACCATACACACACTTTTTTTAGCTGTTTGTATGACTTGTATGTGTATTTGTTGTCTGTTTGGGCAGCTGCTACTATGCAATATACACCACTGAGTTCATGATAAATTTCCCCAAGGGGATAATAAAGTATATTCTATTCTATTTTGTTCAATTCATACATAAAAACAGACCACCCCATCATTGAGAAAACTATTAATTATTTTATTTAAATTGTTAAGAGGAGGTTTTTTTTCCTAGAAGCTAGTTATAAAAAAATAAAGTTAGTTTAAAATTTTTGCACAACTGTTTTTTCCAAAGAAAAATGTGACAAATGGTGTCATGTGTTGAACCAAGTAATCAGTTCACCTCGAGCTGGACAGACAGGTGTACACCTGATATAAGACAGACAGGTTTACTTTGCCTCCTTTTCAGTCACTTTCTGTCCAATATCCAACAATTTTCAAACGTACGGTTCTGTTTGCTGACAGCAGTCTGTCACAAAGACACAATTCACTCTCTAATATTTTGTTGGCCCCGTCATAGAATCTGATATAAGACAGAGAGTGGTACACCAGATATCAGACAGATGTACACCTGGATCATACACTGTCTGATCCAGGTGTACATCTGTCTGTCTGATCTCAGTTGTAGAACTGTCTGTCACAGACAATTCTACAACTGTGATCAGACAGACAGTTGTCAGAGAGCTTTATTGGTCATACACACCACATGTGGTACATGTGGTGGAACAAGATTTTTTTTTTTAATTCATTTACGCTTTATTTATCCAGGTAGTCTCATTGAGCCACGAGAACTCATTTTCAAGCGAGACCTGTTTAGGGAGCAGATGGGGGGTTAAGGGCCTTGCTCATGGGCTCAGAGTGGGGCGAATGAGGGTGGGGGCAAGTGTGGGTGCTTCATCTACCCCACCCACAATTTTTTTTTTATGTTGTCGGGGCCGGGGCTTGAACCGGCGATCTTCCGATCACAGGCCCACTTCTCTAGCCTCTGCGTCACCACTCCCCAATGTTCACCCAGGGTCCCAGTTACATCCACCAATAAAATGTCAAAGAAAAACAGTTATAACATCTAAAATATGAACTAAGAAAAACATCAACTAAATATACACTAAGCACTAAAAGCATTAAAAAAATACGCTGAACAACAGCACGAACATGAGTCTGTGTGAGCAGATGAGCATGCATGAACAGAGCAACATGATACAGATCAGCAGCAACATGAAACAGATCAGCAGCAACATGATGTGAGTTTTCACAGTGATTATTCTGGTTAGAGATTCATGAGTCTAACAGCCTCAGGGTAGAAGCTGTTCTTCAGTCCAGTGGTTTTAAACTTAATGCTCCTTAACCTCCTTCCTGAGGGGAGCGGGACAAGAAGTGTGTGTGCTGGGTGGTGGGGTCCTTCATGATGCAGTTGGCTCTCTTCCTGCATCTGGAGGTACTTCTGTGATCAGACTGACACCTGATGTTGTGTTAAGTAACGTACCTGAAGCACCTTGCAGCGCAGCAGTACTCCTCCCCACTCCCTTCATGTAGCAGGTTTTCTCGGCTCCTGGCTCTGCAGCTGCTAGGTTCCCCGGTAGGCCGGCTCCCGGGTCTCACTGCCAGCAGCGTGTGGTTCATCCTGAGGGGGATCGACTGCAGAGGGTCAGCTCCTGCTGCTGGTGAGCGAGTTATCAGAGACCTGCCTCCTTCACTCTGTCCCCCCCAACCCCCACCACACACCCCAACAGTCTGTTTATTTTGTATCCTTGAGAAAGAATGTGTCCTTCTGGGTCCCACTATACTTTTATTTACATGACGCATTGAAGTGAACAGATGGAGGCTGAACACACACAGAGATGAGAGATCTGTGGCAGTTGTTGTTTCAGCTGTTTCAGATGTTCTTAGTTCTAAAGTTAAGAAGAAAAGAAGATGTTCTCAATTTTAGTCCTAACAGCCGTTTTATGTGCTGTTTAAATGTTATATTGAAGCTCACCGTGTGTGCTTATTTGTGTTGCTTTGTGAGGACCATTTTTGAACACATACTACATTGTGAGGACCAACTGCTCCTTATGGGCCCCAAAGCCTGGGCCCTTTAAGAAGTGTGGTTGATGGGTTAGGGGTTACGTTTAACACTAAGGTGTGAATTGTGGATGGGTTAGGTATGTACTGGTGATGGTTAGGTTTAGAGTAAGGGTCAGGGTTAGGCTATAGAAATGAATGAAAAATAAATGGAAGTCAATGCAAAGTCCCTGTAAAAACAGAAAGACAAACGTGTGTGTGTGTGTGTGTATGTGTGTGTGTGTGTGTGTGTGTGTGTGTGTGTGTGTGTGTGTGTGTG
>NC_056511.1:22188313-22194830 GCF_014905685.2 Nematolebias whitei | reverse complement strand
GTGTGTGTGTGTGTGTGTGTGTGTGTGTGTGTGTGTGTGTGTGTGTGCGTGTGTGTCTGTGTACAGTGACTGATGGCTGATGAACTGCAGATGAGATTCCTGAGGGTTTAGGTTCCCAGTAGACTTTGCTTCCTGTCCATCCTCCCACCCCCAGTTCAGTGTGGGAAAACGCACACACTTTCATATTTTCAAAGAAGTGAATTACTGTGTGGCACCTGGATTACAGAAGTTCATCATGCTCTTGGATTTACAGGTGCAGCTCACAGAAGTAGAATATTGTGAAATAATTTAAAAAAAAATCTTCATTTCAGAAAGTGAAACTCATTTATTACATAGATTCATTACACACAGAGTGAAATATTTCAAGCCTTTATTTTTTGTAATTTTGATGATTATTTTGATGATTATTACTTACAAATAATGAAAAAACAAAATTCATTGTTTCAGAAAATGAAAATATTCCACAGCCAGCTTTTGGTACCTTTATCAGTGTGGGCAGGAGCCAAGTCCTGCTGGAAAATAAAATCAGTATCTCCATAAAGCTCATCAGCAGAAGGAAGTATGAAGTCTCTAAAATGTCCTGGTAGATGCTGCGTTGACTGTGGACTTCAGAAAACACAGTGGACCAACACCAGCAGAGGACACGGCACCAAACCATCACTGACTGGAAACTTCACTCTGGACTTCAAGCAACGTGGATTCTGGGCCTCTACACTCTTCCTCCAGACTCTGGGACCTCGATTTCCAAATGACATGCGAAATGTACTTTAATCTGAAAAGAGGACGTTGGACCACTGATCAACAATCCAGTTCTTTTTCTCCTCAGTAGGTAAGATGCTTCTGTTTACAGGTCCCTCTTGTAAGAGTCCTTGTGGCTCAATGAGGCTAGCCTGTATAAATAAAGGTTGAATGAATGAATGATGTTGTCTCTTGTTCAGGAGTGGCTTGACTTGAAGAATGCAACATTTGTAGCCCATGTTTTGGAGTTAATTAGATGATTAATAATCATGATTATTGATTAATACTAAACTAATTATTAGTTATAATTCTCTTGAGTCATTGGTCCTCAGTCTTTCTCATCCAAAATGGAAATTGTTGGTTACGTACTGTAGCCCCCGATTCTATGAGTATAGTTGCAGACCTTTAAGGCGATCACTAGTGGGTTTACCCCTCGTGTGCAGCAGCACTGAAAACTTTAAGCCACGCCCACCTGCTGTGTGGGCCCCACTCCGTTTGTATAAATTGCCATGAGACCGGGGATTGGCTCCCCTTTTTTCTTCAGCCAGCAAGTAAGCACATAAGAAAACTAAAGAGCAGAAGCTGTCCAGCAGAGCCTCAGCTCCGACCTGAACGCCATCTGGGCAGGCTACTGCCTCAAAAGAGAACACGCATGTTGAGCCCTGACACCGCAGGCTTCCTGCATGTGCTGCAAGCTTCACCCACGTGAGGATAAACAACACCGGGCGGCCATTTTGCTTCAGGAGAAGAACCTTTCCAGCTTCCAGAAAGCTACCCACTGGACAAGGTTCTCAATTTTTTCGACGGAGGCAGGGTTCAAACATTTCTGCCTCCAGCAAGGAGTCAGTTAAAAGTTTCACTCCCCCCCTCTCAGACAGGAGGGCTGGAGACACAGCTGCCTTCGACAGGTGGACTTCTAGCGTGCTTGTGCATGCTATGCCTGAAATAATTCAGAGAGCGGCGAACACTAAAGACCTGACTGTGCCGGAGCCGCTAGCTCCGATGCCTCTAGACAACTTGGCAGGGAAGTTTGCCGGCCCGCCTACTGGCCACCGAGACCTGATCTGGCCTTGTTCCAGCCACGAGGCTGTACATGTCTGGAGCAGCAGCTGATCATGAAGCTGAGAGCGCTCGTGTCCACCTACGTACCCATCACAAAGGTAGAAGGGGCCCATTGACAAGAGGCCCTCACCTGTCCCTCCACTAGAACCAAGCCTGATTGCTGTTTTTGGGGTCAGAATGTGCCGGCAGGTCGGATGACGGCCTGTGCCCCTGTCCCACAACGATCAGCTCACGGCCAGACTCAATGAGCGAGCGCACCAGTGCACGTCTCAGTCAGCTGCAGTGACCAGCAACATGGCCTTGCTAGTTTTTAGCACTTCTAGAAAACTAAAGAGCTGGAATCCCCCACCAGATATCCAAGAGTGCTGCAATGCTGCAGACACCATTCTGAACCTGTGTGCAGCCCAATCTGTGTGCACCGCATGCATGCTAACCTCCGCCTCTCGTCTTCCATTCCTGAGGAGACGAGGAAAGAGTTGCTGGAGGGCCAATTAGACTGTTCAGTCCCCTTTTCCAATCAGTATTGGAGCACACGCAGCCCTCTTTAGACATGCTGGAACAGGTCCGAAAGCATGTGGTTCAGCCAGTTGGGCACCTGTACCTTCCATCCTCCTGGAAGCTGGTGTTTACATATGTAGGTAAATGTAGATGTTTAACAACCCGTTAACATACACCAGAATGATGGAAAAGGCATCTACTTTATGCAAACATTTCTGGGGGAGGACCCTCAGACACCCCCACCAGTGTATCCCCCCACATTACAAATGATTTTGACGCCAGTGCTGGTAAGACAGTGATCAGTGTTTAAACAGTCTATGTTCACCAACATTTTCACTGCACAGAACATCTGTGTGTTGATGTTGGGAAATGGCTCCAACCTCCTACTCTGAGCCGTTAACCTCCAACTCTAAGGTCGTTTTCACACCAGATAGTCCGGTAGACTCGGTTCGGGACCAATATTCATGAGCTTTTGTTTACATTTGAGCTGGTGAGTTTGCATTCACACTGCTCTGTGCAGTTGAGTCAACCTGTTGAACCAACCTGTTCCCCCGCTCACCTGTGGGGGCGCTGCACCAAAAACTACTGAAAGAAACAACACAAAAACCTCTGAAGACACGTCTTCTTCTTCTTCTGTAAATAAAAATAAAAACGAAGTGGCATCAAGTTTTAGCAGTTTTAGGAGTTATATTTTGTCATTTTTCAAAAATGGACTTAGCATGAGCAGAAGATGAGACAGAAGACCATGGAGAATATTGTTTTTCCACACAAGGCAGCTGACGGCTCCATATAAGGTCAGAGAAATGTGTGTTTGTTTACCCTGCGGAGCGGGGCTCGGTCTGTTTACATTTACACTGTACTCGAACCGTGCTGGAGTTCTCTTCTACCAGACCTAGACCTAGGTTTTAGCCCGGGCCAGAGTTTGCCTTTTTGTTCCGTGACAGAGTTCAATGGTGCGTTCACATCTCCCTAAATGAACCTGACTTTCTAGAAAAATGAGCTAGAGTTCAATTAAAGCGGACTAAACAGGGCTGATGTGAATGCACCCTAAAAGTTATTGAGAAGACTGCAACTAATCTGTTAGCGCTCAGAGCAATAGGATGAATCTCAGCTACTGACATGATAAAATTCAGATTGATGATTGAAATATTGAGTGAGTTAAAGCCATTTTTGTGAAAGTCAGGATGGGTTTTCTGTGGCGGCCATCTTGAATTGAGTTAATTCCAAAAGTTACTTGTGCAGTGGTGCTTGAAAGTTTGTGAAGTCTTTATAATTTTCTGTATTTCTTCATAAATATGACATGAGATGTGGAAAGACCTGAAGCGAGCATTTAATGTGAGGAAACCACCATCATCCCAGAGTTGAAGCTGTTCTGTACAGAAGAATGGACTAAAATTCCTCCTGGTGTGCAGGACTGATAACAGTTACTGGAAACATTTAGTTTCAGTTATTGTTGCATGGGGGGTCACACCAGACACCAAAAGCAAAGGTTCACATACTTTTACTACTCACAAATATGTATTGGATCATTTACCTCAATAAATAAATGACCAAGTATAATATTTTGTCTCATTTGTTGAACTGGGTTCTCTCTTTATCTACTTTTAGGACTGTGTGAAAATCTGATGATGTTTTAGGTCAAATTTATGAAGAAATTTAGAACATTATAAAGTGTTCGCCAACTTTTAAGCACCACTCTAGATGATTATTTAATGATTTACAGTTTCAATTAAATATATCCAGTGATTGACAAGATATTTTTGTAACAAACAGACAAGCACACACAGAGACGTGTTCAGGTTGTGACCAAAACCATCCTAAAAGTTTTTGCTCTTCACAAGCACAATTTGTGTTGTACAGTCCTGGCTGTAAGGGTCCAAACACGGAAAAATGGCACAAGTTGTTCAAACTTCCTCCTGAGAGTCAAACAGAGCAAGGAGCTGGATGTAAACACTGTCAGCCCAAACATGCACACTCCTCCTGTTACTGTGCACTGCACCAGCACAGTTCATTGTTGATCTATGTGTTTGTGTGTGCTGTGGCCTGAAAGAAAAGTGTAAAAGATACTCTGACACGATGTTTTCATTCAGGCAGCTGTAGTGAGAATTTATTTACAATTCAAAATATTTAAATAGGAACAAAGAATAACTTTTCTCTTTAAATCAAATAAAATATAGCAGTTAAAGAACTAAAATATATCTATAAAATAAATTATTTCACATCTGTCGCACATACTGTTTCTTATATTCTAATTTAAATTAAAATAAAAGTAGAAGTCTCATTTTTCAGTCCTTGAATGTACAAATACAGTAGTCCCTCGCTACTTGGCGGTTTGTTCTATTTCGTGTAGGCTTCGCCCTTTAAGAGCTGTCGCTTAGTGGGTCTATCCCGTTATGCGGAGCATTTGCACTGAAAAATTTAGTCCATGCCCACCTGCTGCGTGGGCCCCACCCGGTCCGTATAAATTACATTAAGAGCGGGAAATTGGCTCCCATTTTTTCTTCAGCGAGCTAATAGCACTGTCAGAAGAACAAAGAAGGAAAATTGTGTGGATGACCAACCTTTGTTAAGGATGCTTGGCCCGGCAGTCGACCTCCGGTCGTCCGGTGAGTTCTCCTCCCCGAGGAGAAGCTGACGAGCAGTCTTATTTCAAGGTAAGCGCCGAGGAATATTTCTCAGTGACAGGTCACTACACGCTGGAGAACGCCATTCTGTATTTTTCCTCTTATCGCCGACCCTTGGAGCGAATCGGATGGTTCCTCCGGGACAGGCGCGTTCAGCTGCAGCCCCCCGCTGCTCATTCCCTCCTGGAGAGCGTAGTGTCGGTGGAGGGGGGCTGAGTGAATGCTCACCCCATCCCACCTCGTTTCTCATCGGCGATCACGCCGCTCCCGGCCGACGGCGCCCTCAGGGGTTGGCCGGCGTAACCCAGGAGGCGGCTGACATGAAGGGACCCTTTTTACGTCCTACGCCTTTCCCGCCAGTTCTGATGATCTGGCGGGAAGGTTGTTTACTGGGTTTCATTCCGGCTCACCGTCTTGATCCATATGGCCTTGTGTTCCCAACAGGACGTCCTACGGGCGAGGCCACAGACGGGTTTTTTCCTGGTAGATTGGGGGAGCCGGTCTCCACAGTCCGCACCCATCTCCAGAGCAGGGGTTCACTGAGCGGAAAGTCCCTCCATGCTCCCTGGAGCCGAGCCTGATGGAGGCTTCATTGGAGCAAGATGTCGAGGTGGACCAGCGTCCCGTGCCTCCGGTTAGCATAACCGAGACGGTGACACCGCTCTCCAACTGAGCTCACCAGCATGTGTTCCACACGGCCGCAGCGAACAACACGTTACGCTGTTAGCGTACACGCTCAGAGGCGGGAAGAGACGGTGGCCCTCTGTCCTTCGGCTTACTCCGCTCTCGTAGCGGCTGCTTGCTAACGACGCTGCCGGCCCCTGCAGTACGCTCCGTCTACAGGGCAGCTGACGTCATCCTCAACCGGTGCGCCTCTTTTGCTGTCTGCCACCCCACATCGCAGCCGGAGAACGGGGTCCCAGAGGTTCTCCTGGCTCGTCACTCCACCTTCCTCTCAGGAGAGCTGCAGGAGCTTGTTGGAGGTCCTCTTTTCATCAGCGAGAGATCATTTCAAGATGCTCCACGGCTGCACAACGCCTCCCAAGCTCCGCTACGCCAGCCCCTCCCGTCAGACGTCCCCGGCATCCGGAAGTTCATTTTTTTTCCCGGACTTCACCAACAGGGGGCCCTCCAGGACAACAAACAGCTCAACGGAAGGTAACCAGGTGTCGGGTTGCTGGAGGTGTGTTGATGACACTGTGAATAACATCATTTTATGATGAAGTGTCCTTTAGCCAGGCTGTCAGCATGGTTTATCTGACAAGCGGCCCCATCACACACACTCATCACGAATGAGCCTTTTTAAGGTTGTTTTCATTCACTGTCAGCGGTGCCGATACGCGCTCCCGCGGCATGAAAGCGTGCACGCAGCTCTCAGCGCCCGCCGTTCACGTCAACGTTAACGTGAGACCACGGTACAAGCTCAGCAACGTATCTCGCTCTCGGCAGAGGCGACACACGTTTTTTCATTGCAGTGGTGTCAAACGCGCGCTCCCATGACGTCAGCAGTTTCACAAGCCTCACAGCGGCTCTGCTCTTTCATCCTCAAAGAAGGTTTTCTGAATTAATACTGCAGCTCGTGGAATCACTCTGAA
>NC_056511.1:22170265-22188303 GCF_014905685.2 Nematolebias whitei | reverse complement strand
AAGAAGGTTTTCTGAATTAATACTGCAGCTCGTGGAATCACTCTGAAGTTCACGTGACTTGCAGCCAAGAATGAACGTGTTTCTGCAGACCGAGCCAGTGGTAGCCTCGCTCCACCGATGCCGCGCGCTGCTTCCTGACCGCACCAGTGCCAACACGCGCTCCCGCGGCGTCAGCAGCTCCACAAGCCTCACAGCGGCTCGGCTCATACATCCTCGAAGAAGGTTTTCTGAATTAACATTGCAGCTCGTGGAATCACTCAAAAGCTCACGTGATTCGCAGCAAACAATTAACGTGTTTCTGCAGACCGAGCCAGTGGTAACCTCGCCTCCACCAATGCCGCGCGTTGCTTCCTGACCGCGCCAGTGCCAACGCGCGCCCCCGCGGCAATCCTGGCTTAAGGCGTCACATGAATGAGGACGCACACACACGACCCTTCAGGGCACGTCTGCTCATATGTGCACCCGCTTCCCGAGCGTTACACGGAGCAGCTGCACACAACGTGAACACAACACATGAGCTGTTTCCCGCAGCAACACACGTCTTGCATGCTCGGGGATGCGCGTGTTTTTTCTCTCTCACTCAGCGCGCTCCAGCTCACATCAGCCTGTATATGAGTTTTCACAGCATAAATGTGTGCCCGCTTTATAGCTTATAAACGGGTGGCAATGAACGCGCGCTTCCAGACAGATGGGCGAACCGTTTTCATCCGGGATTCACGCTGCAGTTCAGCTCAACCCCGGTGTGGAGGAACTCTGTGACGTTTTTTCTGTCATTTATGAACAGATCTCGTCCCCTCTAGCAGAAGCTCAGGAAATTCTGTTTTAAATGTAATTTCTAGAGTCTCAGAAGGAGAGGAAAACGCAAGGTCTCTCTCATCACTTCCTGGTCCCAATGAACTGGAAGATGAGATTTATTCTAGATTGTCAATTTCTGAGCTGTGAGAAACAACACTCCATTATGCGCCCGAGCCGCTTTAATTCTGCTTTATCTGGACACCTGCTGCTGCTGAGCAGCTTGTACAGACAGGTGGCAGCAGTGCAACTCACGTGAACCGGTTGAGTGATATCAGCTGTTTTCCGTCAGCAGACCTATTCACACACATTTAACAAGCTGTGGGGCCGCTGTGGCTCTCCGCACAGCAGCTCATTTAAATGTTTTTGGAGTGTCGCACGGGATCTGTGAATGTGACTCAACACTGACCTTGAGCTGCAGAATCATCAGGGTTTTTGATTCACACGAGAGAACGCTCAATGTCAATTATAATTATCGTGGAGCCACGGGACGATCCACCGCTGGTGGACGTGTCTGCTCACAACCTGTGTTTGTAATGCCTTTTCACCTTCTTCTCTCCCTCTGATATCATGGTTTTCTGAACCAAGCTCAGGAGGAGGGACTGGCAGCTCCTCTGCCCCAAGTGTGTGAACGCATCATGGTTCCCAGGCCTACGACATTTGTTATCAGGGTGCTCGTGGAACCTGCCGTGGAGGGAGGACGCCCTCCTCCAGGCGGGAGGAACGATCAGGAATTAATCAGAATAGGCCAGCACCTGTGGTCTGGCCGCTGTGCGGATCTTTTTGAGAGGATGGATCTCTCTCAAGATGTAGTGCGTACGATTCAGGAGTCACGTGCTACAACCACCACAGCGCTGTCCACATCAAGTGGTCAGTTTTTCAACGCTGCTGTACAGAGAAAGGCGTAGAGGCCACTTCATGTCCACTGGACGACATGCTGTTTTTTCTGCAGCAGTCGAGGGACAGAAATCTGGTGTCCAGCACGACTATCGTATGCTGCAGCCGTGTTTTCTTCTTGTCTCAAAGTTGTCGGAGACAGAACAACCTTTAATCATTCTCTGACGGAGCATTTTGTCTCAGATTGATATAGCAGCTATGGGCCTGTTTGTGACATGAGAAACGCTCAGTGTCAATTATGCGTTTCTCTGAGCCCACGAGACGAACCACCGATGGGGTGGATGTGTTTGCCCACAGTCCATGGCCCAAAATGCTTCTGTACGCGTTTTTCTCCACCTCCTCTGATTTATGGTTCTTGAACCGAGCTCAGGAGGAGGGATTTACAGCTCTCCTGGTGGCCCCGAACGCGTGAGCGCACCATGGTTCCCAGCCCTGCAACGCCTGCTGTCAGGGTGCCCGTGGAAACTGCCGTAGAGGGAGGACGCTCTCCTCCAGGCAGGAGGAGCGACCAGGAGTTACCCAGAAATAGGACAGCACCTGTGGGTCTGGCCGTTGAACGAATCCACTTAGAGAGGATGGGTCGCCCACAGGATGTAATGCGCGCAATTCAGGTTTCACGTGTTGCATCTACCACAGTGATGTACACATCAAAGCGGACAGCTTTTCAGTGCTGATGTACAGAGAAGGGTGTAGAGGCCTCCTCATGTTCTTTAGGTGGCATGCTGTTCTTTCTGCAGCAGCTGATGGACAGAATTTGCATCCAGCATATTTAAAACGTACGCTGCAGCCATCTCTTCCTGACACGAAGGTTTCTGAGACAGAACAGGTTTTTAATCATCCGCTGATGAAGCATTTTCTAAAAGGTGTACAGAGATGCAGGCCTGTCTCACACCCACTTGTTTCAGTGGGATTTAATACTGGTCCTGCAGGTCCTGATCAAAGCTTCATTTGAGTCTTTGGATCAGGTTCCACTTAAATTCTTGTCTCTTTAAACAGCCCTGCGGTTGGCTTTAACATCTGCTAAGAGAATGAGTGTTTTTATCTGCCCTCTCTGTCGCTCCGTCATGTCTCAGAATTCAGGATGACGGCAGGTCAGCTGATTTTAGATCAACCCAGCTTTTATGCCTAAAACATCACGAGCTCTTTTTAATCAAGAGCGATATCGTTGGAGGGGTCGTTCCCCCCTTTTTCACACAGATCAGAAGAAGTAGCGTCTTTTAATCTCTTCTGTCCTGTGTGGGCGTTGACGTGTTACATAGCATGCACAGCTGCAATGCGTCAACATCTATTTGTGTATTAGAGATGCATCTGCAGGTCGCCCGTTATCCACCCAGCGCTTGTCACACTGGCTGTGTGAGGCCATTTCTGAAGCCTATAGAGCATCAGATTTAGAGCCTCCTGTCAACCTCAGAGCACACTCGACCAGGGGTATCGCATCTTCGACTGCTTTGCATAATGGTATGTCAATGCAGGACATTTTGCACTGTGGCTGCGTGGTCAACACCCTGCTCATTTATTCGCTTTTATCTAGGTGATGTGACGGCCCGTTCCATGACACATTCTGTCCTTAGTGTTTACAGAATGAATATTGTTGTTTCATGGAACTCCGTTTTACTCACATCTGTCTGCATGCATTACAGTGTGATATGTTGTTATCAGTCACAAGTTGTGACTGTTATTTTGGTTCTATTGTCATTAATCAGTTCACGACTATTGTTACCAATCAGGTCATTTGATTAATAATCAGCTCTCCTGTTATTATTAATCTGTTCATACGGTTCAGCCGTAAACCGGTTGGTTCATGGCTCTTTTCAGCTTTTTTCCCTCCCCGTTGAAGTTTTCCGGGGCGTTCATGCATTCAGAATGCATAGTTACACAACATGCGTCTGTGCATGGCTCACATAATTACGCAATGCGTAATTACGCACATGGGAGCTGAGTGATTAGACTTTTTTGGGCAAGCTTCTGCTTCATACGGTGTTCGAATGGACCCAGTGAGGCGAAGACAACATCCGCTTCGCCCTTAACCCACTAAGCGACAGCTTTTAAAGGGCGAAGCCTATACGAAATAGAACGTTGGTTACGTACTGTAACCCCAGATTCTATGAGTATAAGCGTAGCCCTTTAAGCGTCGGGCCTCACTGGCTCCTAAATGGCTGAAGAAAAAGCTATTTTTGGGAGCCGATTTCCCGCTCTTAACGTAATTTATACGGACCGGGTGGGGCCCACACAGCAGGTGGGCGTGGACTAAATTTGTATATATATATAATAAACTACTACTTACTACCTATACTACTATCCCTACTTCATGGTTTTTCACTCATCGCAGGGCTTCAGGGTACTGATCCCCCACAATAAATGAGGGACTACTGTGTATATAGTACTTCACTTGAATAGTCTACACGCACATACACACACACACACACACACAATGTCGTGCACTAACACTCGCCTCATGGTGAGACGTCGGCGGCAGACTGAACAAAGCTAATTAGCTTAAAACCTTTTTAAAGCACGGCCCTAAACATCAACCACTTGAACAAAACCACTCAACTTTTAGGTGAAAATACTCAAAAACTCAACATAAAATGTTTTATCCTGATGCATGCTCAATAATCCAGGTAGAAAAATCCAAAAAAGTCCAGACCAGATTGAACTTTTTTGGATAAAATGTTTTACAAATGTTTTAAACACAAAAATTCTGTAACTACCTGAAAGAGGATAGATAATAAGAGTAAAAGATACTCTGACATGATGCTTTCATTCAGGCAGCTGTATGAAGCATTGTCAGAGCTCCTCCTCCTTCAAGCTGCTCAGACACGACTAATCGATCACAGACGTTTATCAGAACAACTCAGCAAATCAATCACAGATAAATAACTCTTAACAGGAAAATCCTTACAAAAAAAGTTATTTTTAACCAGAAAACTATTTTTAACATTTTTACCAATGATTTTGTATTTTATGTCACAACTGTTTTCATTTACTTTTTATCTAAATTGAACCAACTATTCTTTGAAATAAATTTCATAGTATGGTATGTGCATGTACCGGACCACACAGCAAGGAAGAGTTCCTATGACGTTATCTCCTAAGTTATTGAACCATGATCACTAAAAGAGAAAATACTGAGAACCAGGGAGATTACAGATGCAGAGGGACAGAGGTGGGAGATTAAAACGTCAGATGATGATCCACAGGGGCGTCCTGGTCCTGTTTTGGAGGTGCTACAATATGACACTCTAAACTGCGCAACAATGTCACAAAAGTAGACTTGAAACAAGAAGATGCTGATCAGACGTCATATTTTCAGTTATAGAAACTGTTTAAATGTATTTTTTTTATATTCATCACGTGTTTCAAATCATGACTTTTTCTTTTAGAAACCTTCGATTTTAGTTGAGGGACTGTCCATAAAAAATCAAAACAATGACAGTTTTCAGGTTTTTCTCCTTATGATGCAGCTAAATCAGACAAAAGAAAGAAAAGGTTATTTTATTTTACCCAGATTAGGAAGACAGAAAAAAAAGAAAATATATGTATATTTTTGAACAACTCTTTAATCTAGATTTCTAAAACAAGAACCTGCATAAATCTGAAAATATTCCTTTTACTGGGATTAAAAGAGTTCATTACACCAAACTGGGTTTAGGACACGAGGTGCACAAAGAACACTGTCAGTTAAAATAAAGGTTTGAAAGAAATAATTAAGAAGGGAAAGGAAAAAACAGCAACACGTTTGTGAACCTGAGGAAACATGGATTGATTGATCATTTTTATTAATCAGCATTAACACCAAAAGAGATGAGTTTAAGATGCACTAAAGAGAAGCCGAGAAGAGGATGGCTGGATTAACCTAATAACCTGCGATGAATCACAAATCTGTGTTAAGTAATTAGCTTATTCCCGAACTGTTGTTTGGTCCTCATCCTTTTATATAAACATGGTGGTGGTGGGAGACTGAATCTTTGAAAGAAGGTTCAAGTCTACAAAAACGTAAACAGAAATATGTGCTTTTTGGGTTTATTAAATTTTAATTTAGATTAACATTCTATGTTATCCTGGTAAATTTGTCCACTTGAGTTAAAGTGAAATCCCCAAAAAGATTAAATTTTCTCCTAAGTTTTGTTTAAATTGTGTGAACGTGTCAACTGTTTCTTCTGATGCCCCACGTTGGTCTTCTCCGTCCTACATTCGTCATCAGCTATTGGTGTCAATCCTCCTGATCTTCATGGTAACAGATTTGATTGTGTGAGGGACTCCGCTGCGCCTCCAGGTGTCCCACAGGATGTAGGTCCTCCTGTCCCGGTTCTGCTCCATCTCAGGTGAAGCGTTGAGGTTTGCCAGGCCGCACTGGTTGAACCACCATCCTGTGTGGTTGTGCTGAAGGCTGCAGCTCTCCACCGTGCTGTTCCCCAGGGGGCAGAAAGGGTTGCAGCCGTCGTTGTCCACATCTGAGGTGCTGAACGGCGCCGTGTCCTGGTTCTGGTCCTGGTCGTAGCCGCGGAAAGCGTCACCTTCACACAGAGACAGCCACACAACCATAAGTGGCCCACACCAGGCAGTGCAAACACCTGGTTTCAACGTTTTCCTCTTCTAGGAAAGGAAAACTTAAGATTGTGAACCTTTTGTAAGTTGTTGAATCACCCAAGCCTCACCAGCACTGCCTGCGTATCTGCCCAGGTGTATTCTGAAGAACTGGGTTTCATCATCAAGGCGAAAGTCGTCATACGATGCATAGGAGGTGATGTCATCGTGGGAAACCAGGACAATGTGAAGCTGGAAGCGAGCATCTTTCTGGTTTACGATGTTAAACACCTTCTTCAGACCCAGCCAGTGTTCTCCTACAAGAATAGACTCGTAAAAAAATCCTGCTCCTCTTTCAAATGTTCTGTTCTGAGTTTTAAAATAACCATTGATTCTGCTTAAACAGAAGAAAGGCTTCATGTGCCACAATCTCCAACCTGCGAGGTGTCCAAAGCCTCCGACATAATCAGCCCAGGGTCGTCTGAAATCATTCAATCCGTCGGTCCTCCTCTGCATCACCGTCCAGCCACCCTCCATGTAGTCCATCTCACAGAACACCTGCAGGACACGGTTGTTTTCAGGAGCTGATAAACGTCGGTCAAACAGAACGACTGAAGGACTCACGCACCTCAAAGGAAGAGTCTGTATCCTCAGGATGGATAATATAGATCCCACTGGGGATCTTTGGGACGACCGACATGAGGCTGTTCTTGATGTCGCTGCAGTCTCTTCCTACAGAAAGAAAACACACAAACTGAAGCAGAGGTGTACAAGTTTGCATTCATATAAATAAATAAATAAATAAATAAATATACTATTTCAGTCTTTTATAATGGGCATTATTTAGTGACATATTAATCTTGTCCAACCATAGGGATGAGAAAGTTGGTTGTTTTGAAAGAACAGATAAAATGTCAGATCAGCTCTGTTTAAAAACTTTGTACCAACTCTAATTTCTTTATTTTTGTTTCTATGAAGACAGACTCATAGTCCTTTAAAGACATCTTTTTTGCAGCTCCTTCTCTGCTCAGTCCTTGGGGTTGCGGTAGCTCGGTGGTCAGTCTTGCAATCCTGAGGCTGCAGGTTCGAGCCCAGGCTGAGTCAGGATTGGCATCCATTTATGTGTGTGTGTGTGTGTGTGTGTGTGTGTGCGTGCGTGCGTGCGTGCGTGCGCGCGTGCGTGCGTGTGTGTGTTACCGTGGGATTGCACAGGTTTGATGGAGTACATCTCAGAGTTGCTCCTCTGGACCTCGGAGCTGAGTGTTTGCACTTTGCTCATCAGCTCTGTGACCTGAAAAAGTGTCGCCGTGGTTACAACCATCCGGTCAGTCACTTTACAAACTGTCTGAAGATGAACGGAAGAGTTTTTATAATACCATACCATACCAGTTTATTTACAATGCACTTAAAACAGCAACAAGGCCAACTAAAGTGCTGTACAGCAAAAACAAAAGAGGAAAGGACACAGGATAAAAACATAGATCCAAATGGAAAAAGATAATAACTAAATGGCTAACGTAGAATACAGACAGGTTAAAAACAAATTACACAGTGTCAAAAGCCAGGGAATAAAAGTGGATTTTTAAGCGAGACTTAAAAACAGTGAGAGTGGGAACCTGCCTGACATATTTGAGGGGCGGCTGTGGCTGAATGGTTAAAGCAGGCGTCCTCCAATGCGAGAGTTGGGGGTTCAAATCCACCAGCAGTCACATGTCGAAGTGTCCCTGGGCAAGAACCTCTCATAGCCTCTGATGTGTGTCCCATCGGTGTATGAATGTGATCTAAAGCTCTGATTAGTGTCATTAGAATGTTTAGTTTTGTTCAGATCTAGTAGAGTGCTGTATGAATGAGTAAATGAGGCACAGATTGTAGTGTAAAGCACTTTGAATATCTTGAAATAAGATAGAAAGGCGCTATATAAGTACAGTCCATTTACCATTTATATTCATAACTCATTCCACAGTCTTGGACCTGCAACAGAGAAGGCTCTGTCACCTCTGAGATGAAAACGAGCGTCTGGAACCAATAAAAGCATCTGGTCTGCTGACCTCAGAGAGCGCCGTGGAACATATGGCTGCAGCAGATCAGTGAGATAAGAGGGGGCATGATGTTCAGAGATTTAAAAACATTCAGTAGGATTTTGAACTGAATACGAAAGTGAACCGGGAGCCAGTAAAGGGTGTCCAGAACTGGAGTAATGTGCTCTCTTTTGCCTGTACCAGTTAAAAATCAGGCAGCAGCATTTTGGACCAGTTGTAATCGTGCGATGGAGATCTGACTGATTCCAAAAAAGAAGTGCATTGCAGTAATCAAGATTGGATGTTATGAAAGCATTATTACAGTCTCAAGGTTATTTTTGGACAGTATGGGCTTCAATTTAGACAGTCGCCACAAATGAAACAGGATCATCAACAGGATTTAACAATCATTTTTACACGACTGTTAAGTTTCATGGAAGGGTCCATTTTCACACTCCCCCCCCACCCCCCACCCACCCCAGGAGTGTGTGTGTGTGTGTGTGTGTGTGTGGGGGGGGGGGGTTGTTAAAAAGGTGTAAACAGACGGGTCCAGTCCTGCGCCGAGCTGGCCGCTTGGTTTGTTTCCTTGTTTGTTGACTCGGTTGAACTTTTACTTTTTTCTCGACAGATTTCTGCTTCGTGACTAAACTTTTCAGCGACATGGACGCACACCGCGGCGGCGCATCCCCGGCGGCGCGCCCCCGGCGGGGCAGCAGGTCGTGCACGTGCGCGGGGACTCAAAGACGGAGCTGGAGGCCCTCTTCAGCGCCCTGATGAACCCGAGCAAGGCGGCCCGGCAGCCGCAGTCTCTGCCCATGAGAAAGAGGAAGCTGCCGGACTCCTTCTTCAAGCCGCCGGAGCCCCGGGGCCACTCCAGACAAGTACTGCATCTGTGTACTCTCTGTGTACTTTCTGTGTACTTGTACAGTAGGATGTGTGCTCACATCCGGTCACCTACAGCTGCACACCACCCTTCTGCTATGACTGGTGTCTCTGGTGCATTTGACCCAAACATGACAAGAAAGCAGGGGCACCTCTAGAACGTTTTTAAAGGGGGGCCAGTCGGGGGGCCACTGTTAAAAGTATTTTAAAAATATAGGGAGATTTTTCAGTTTTTAATTCAAAATTTTGAGTATGTATGCAGTGTTTCCCCTACCATTATACAAGTGGGGGTGCCCCACCCCGTCAACAGAAATGAGCACCCTGCCTACCAAACCAAACTCTCCCACCCCACCCGGCACACTGACATAGCACTAAGCTAGCAGCACAAAATACAGGCTCTTTAGCTGAAAAGCTAAAGGCAACGCTCACGTTGTCTCTCCTCTCAATCTGAACACCCCCCCCCCCCCAAACAGTGCGCAACTCAAACATGTCGCACTAAGCTAGCAGCGCGCAATACATGTGCTCTAGCTTAAAAGCTAAAGGCGCCTCTTCCCTCATGCTGAAAGCCCACCCCGCTCAAAAACTGTTGGTACAAGCTGCACTCAGACATGTCTCCACCCCCCACCCCACCCCCTCAACAAAAATCATGGATGAGATGAGCACCCCGCCATGGCAAGTTAACTAGAGGAAACACTGGTATATGTGTATCGACTAAGATCAAATATATGCATCACTCATGAGCACATGTCTATAAATAATTTGTAACAAATGAGTCAAATCAGCAGAGTCTTGGCTTGTTGCCAACAATTATTAGTTTGTTTACATTTGAACATGGAGGAAACACTTCAGCTGACAGGTTCTGTGTCCGTAAAATAATCCTCAGATGTGAACAGAGTCGGGGGGAGAACGATGGAGTCAGAGACGACAGGTCCAGAGAAAATTTAAAATTCTTCTCTTCTGAAAAGAAACCGACTAGAAGCTGCGAGGACGAGTCGACAGATGTTATTTTGGAGGAAATCGAGTGGTAGAGAGCGTTAAAGCAAAAAAAATAATCATCTTCCTCTGATCTGTGAGAGGTTCTGAGCTCGGACAATTTCCACACCTGTTCGTAAATGATCACTGAATTTAGTTGTAAAGAAATACAAGGAATATCCTGATGCATGCTCAATAATCCAGGTAGAAAAACCTGGTCCAAGGTACCTGGATTATTGAGCATGCATCAGGATATTTTGAACCACTTTGGACAGGATTGCCTCAAACTAGTTAGAGAGTTTGAGAAAACAGCAAGGAAGAGGGCAGACTACAGGAACCATTTGCGATTCAACCTCAGATGTCGACAAAGTGGCATCATTCCCAAGAGCCTGGAACTAAAATCTTCGGTCAGCGGGCACCGGGCAAGCAAGATCCTTCAGAAGGCACAGACCCAGCTACTGAATGAACGGGTGAGACAGACCAATTTTACTATTGAGGCCTTGAAGGCCAAAGAAGAGCACATTAAACAAAAACTAACTACATGCCTAGATCAGACCACACTTCAGCAAGTGATGGACTGTACAGATTGGGCACGCTTAGCACAGCATGTCAAGTCCAAGACTCGACAACAAAACAAGTTTAACGTACTAATAGCTCATCAACACCATCACTATTCCAATAACAACACATTCAGTGTAGGACAACACTCCAGTAGTCAATTACATGCCAGGGAGACAGAAAAGTGGGTGAAGAATTTATCTGACAGACAGCTCACCCAGCCGGAGACAGAGATTCTTGCCAGGGGACTGAACTTTGCGGTTGCACCAAGTAGAATTCCTCTGGTGGAGATGATCACAGCTACTGAGTCAGCCATCCGCAACAACAAAATTAAAGAGGCTGAAGCAGAACAACTCAGAATCAAAGTTTCAGCCTGCCTCAGCAATGCCAAACCACCACCTTCCAACATCAGTAGAGAGGAGAGGGATGCACTCACCACTCTTAGCAAGGACAAAAACATCATCATTCTCCCAGCAGACAAAGGAAGGTGCACAGTGATTTTGAACCAGAAAGACTATCATGAGAAAGTTATGACACTCCTTAGTGACTTAAACACTTGTGAACCTCTGAAAAGAGATCCAGGAAGTGGTTACAAGAAGAAATTGATAGATTGCCTGAAAAATTTGGAGCAGGACAAGGCTACTGACCGTTTTCTGTACCACAGACTGTACCCAGGGGAGGCCACACCTAGTCTGTATGGTTTACCTAAAATCCACAAACAAGGTGTACCTTTAAGACCAATTGTTAGCATGATTAACTCTGTCACTTACAATGTTTCCAAATATCTGGCGTCTGTACTCATCCCTTTAGTTGGCAGCTCAGAACACCACATACAGAACACCATGGACTTTGTGGACAAGGTGAGGGATGTCATCATGGAGACTGATGAAACAATGGTCTCTTTTGATGTCACATCACTCTTTACGTGCATTCCTGTTGATGATGCAGTAGAGGTGGTCAGTTTAAGATTAAAATCAGACACCACTCTGAGCAGCAGGACCACACTTTCTACAGAACAACTGTGTCAACTCTTGAAACTGTGCCTGCAGTCAACCTACTTCACATATGGGGAGCAATATTATAGGCAGAAACATGGGTGTGCTATGGGGTCTCCAGTTTCTCCTATTGTTGCCAACCTGTACATGGAGGAGGTAGAAAAGAGAGCCTTGACGTCCTTTTCAGGGACACCACCAAGTCATTGGTTCAGGTATGTTGACGACACCTGGGTTAAAATTAAATCTCAGGAAGTCCAACATTTTACTGACCACATCAACTCTGTGGATAAATACATCACGTTCACACGAGAAGATGAAAAAAATGGCAAGTTGGCTTTCTTGGACTGTGAGGTCTCAATCTCTGATAGAGGACATTTGCAAACTGAGGTGTACCGCAAACCCACCCACACAGACCAGTATTTGCAGTTTGACTCCCATCACCCTTTGGAGCACAAGTTAGGAGTCATCAGGACTCTGTATCACAGAGCAGACAGCGTCCCCACTAGCTCAGGAGCCAGGCAGAAGGAGAAATCTCACACAAGACAGGCTCTAGAGCAATGTGGATATCCTAACTGGGCCTTCCTGAAAGCAGAGAAGAAACCCAAACAGGACTCCAGTCAGCCAACAGGTGAAAAGGAGGAACCCAGACCCAGACCAGTGGTCATTCCATATGTTGAGGGAGTATCAGAGAAACTGAGATGTTTACTTTCTAAACATAACGTCCCAGTGGCTTTTAAACCCCAAAATACATTACGGCAAAGACTGGTTCATCCCAAAGATCCAGTCCCCCGGCACAAACAGAGTAATGTTGTGTATGCTGTTCAGTGTCAGGAGGGCTGTGATCAGTCTTACATCGGGGAAACTAAACAGCCACTGGCCAAAAGGATGGCCCAGCACAGAAGATCAACATCATCAGGCCAGGACTCTGCGGTCTACACTCATCTCCAGGCCAGCGGTCACTCTTTCAGGGATGAAGATGTTCACATCCTGGACAGAGAGGAACGAAGGTTTGAGAGAGGAGTAAAGGAGGCCATCTTTGTGAAA
Organism: Nematolebias whitei; assembly: GCF_014905685.2. Taxonomy (NCBI): domain Eukaryota; kingdom Metazoa; phylum Chordata; class Actinopteri; order Cyprinodontiformes; family Rivulidae; genus Nematolebias; species Nematolebias whitei. The sequence continues at coordinate 22,175,618 of NC_056511.1, read as the reverse complement.
ATAAATCGTCCATCATTAAACAGGGGTGGAGGCCTCCGGGTTCAACTGTCCCCCTCTTACAATGCTGTTATTGCTAGTATCACTCAGCCCTCTGTGAATAGTAAACAGCCATCAGTGTGCTAATGATCCATTGTTAGGCTGATTGTCCTTCTTGACCATGTGATCAGCTGGTTTTGGTTGTCAGCAGCAAACTGGTTGATCCACTCTGAGAAGGTGCTATTTAAGAGACTGAGCTGAATACAGCACCTCAGACTGAGGAAGTCTCTCGGATGAGAGACGAAACGTTTCTACATTTTTTTGTTGTTTTGCTTTGTTTTGTTTTTTTGAATGTCCAGAGGACCAGATTTAACTTTTTTAGAAATACAAGGAATGTTTGCCATTTCTAATGCAAAGGTTTGTATCAACCCCCGAAACAATCATTTAATAATTTAGAAACCCTGAAGCATAGTTCAAATAAAAAAAGCTGAAAATTTGCCTATTTTGGCAGCTTTTATGATTGAGGAGGAGTATACACACCAATCTAAATATTGATATTATCAGTACCAACAGTATAAAGATTGGAGCTCTGCACATCTTCAGCTGCAGAATTAAAGTCCAGTAGCTTTAACGTTTTGGATTCATTGTGTACACCAGTATATGATGCCCATGTTGGTGTCAGATCCTATCGGTACTAACACAATGGGGTCGATACTTTAGTTTGTTGCTACGTTCAGTACGTCGCTCCTGTTCCAGAAGCACAATTCTGCACCGTAGAGGCAAGCTAAAATGTAAACATTGGACATAAAAACATGCCAGATAATAATATAATAATAACAATCATTCATACAGTCTCAAGGTTATTTTTGGACAGTATGGGCTTCAATTTAGACAGTCGCCTCAAATGAAACAGGATCATCAACAGGATTTAACAATCATTTTTACACGACTGTTAAGTTTCATGGAAGGGTCCATTTTCACTCCCAGATTAGTGAGTACTTGTTTCTCTAATGGAGTTACAGAGGAAAGGTCGATACTGTGGTTCTTGATTGTGCCATTAGGAGGAAACGAGATAACTTCAGACTTCTTCTCATTGAAACTTAAGAAATTTAAAGCCATCCAGTTCCTGATGTCAGCCAGGCAGTCAAGAAGAGGTAGAACAAAACATGCACCAGTGTGCTTCAGAGGGAAGTAAATTTGACAGTCATCAGTGTAGAAATGAAAGGGCATGTTATGTTTCCGGAAAATAGCACCTAGTGGCAGCAGGTATAAAGAAAAGAGAAGAGGACCGAGGATGGACCCTTGCGGTATCCCCCACTGAAGAGGTGCAGATGATGAACTAAAATCCTTAGTGTTGACACATTATTATTATTATTATTATTATTATTATTAATATTATTATTATTTGAACCTGACTGCTGAGGACGTCCAGAGCTCTTTGCTGCTCCTCCATCACGTCCCTCATCAGCTTCCTGGTGCTGCGTCCAAACGCCAGCAGAGACTGCTGCAGCTGTCCTGAACACACACACACACCCTGAGTAACACACAGTGACTCTGGTGCTGGTGGAAACAGACTGAATCTTCACCGCAGATCGAGTGTTTCTCATCTCGTAGCAGCTTAGCTGTGATGTCACATGGGATGAAGCAGGTGTCCTGACCCTTGACCCCCCCGGGAGGCTTCTGATCTTTGGCAGGAGGATCAGAGAGTTCCTCATTGGCAGTTTCTGATTGGTTCAAATGGTTTCCTGGGATCTAGAGATAAACGTAAAACGGTGGTGAACGTTTGTCATGAAACAATGCTGTGACTGAACGTAAAATTGTTCCTAATCAAGAACCACAAAGACACACGAGAGTTCAGACATTATTTATTTAAAACATTTAGGAGACATTGTTTTTTTTTTTTTCAGATTGTGGATTTTAAAAGACAATCATACAAATATACTGTATTGTTCAAGCTTCTGGTTAACCTGATGAACACAACAGAAGAATTGTTGACCCAGACTTTAAATGTCTGATCTGTGTCTTTTTTTATTGACAGACAACTGAAAACATGTTAAACTCACACATTCCTTAAAACCTTATGCCATAATTCAGTTGATAAACATAAGTCAGTTGATTTTTTTTGAAAACATGCAAATTGAACATACTGCAGAGGAAACGAGAAGAGAAAATTGTAGGAGGGTCGCTGTTGTCCACATCATCTCAGTCAGACTCTGGTGATTTCCTCCCAGAGCGAGGAACAGAACCTGGTCCAGCAGCAGACTCTCCCCCCGTCATTGATGCTTATCCTTCCATCCACTGCTTGTGCTCCACAACCTCTTTCCTTTTCACCTTCTCCTGACACGTAAAGGTGGGAGTGACCGATTTATGTTACTCCTACTTTTCTTCCCATGACAGCATATTCACTAGAGGTTCAAATTGTTGAAAAGCCTGAATATGTTCCCCACAAGGAGCTGAATGTGCAGATTCTACGTTTGTGGTAGAGTCATTACCCTCCTCCCTAATGCGTTGAGACGCAGACATAGTTGTTTTAAAGGTTATATCCTGCAGCCAGCATGAGAAACAGATGTGGGCAGAAAAAATGTGCAGCTGGTTTTACTGAACACTCTGTCTCTGCTTACGTCCACTGTGTAGGAGCTGCAGCTGCAGGGTCCACTAAAAGCAGGGTGTCTCCAAAACACTGACTGGTGTCTGTAAACTGCCTCCAAGAGGGTCTGACCAATGAGTGGAGGTAACTGGGCATTGAATGGGTGAAAAAAGTGAAAAGGAGCAGAAACACATCCCACTCTGAGTTCAGCTGGTGATGGGTGCAGCCTGTCACTTGATTGGAAAATGTTGTCGTAGGAGCCGAGGAAAAGTTTGTGTGCCGATCCCTACCTGTGTGGATTTACAAGCCTGGTCAGTGAGAGGAATGTGAACAGCCTGGTGCTGCAGCCTGAGGGCCCCCACATCTGCACAATGTTATGTCCTATTGTAAGGCATGCGTGTCAGAGACGGGAGTTCATCACAATATTCGAACAAGATTATGTGGTTCATTATGTACTCAGTCAAAAACTGGTAATGTTGAGGTAAGCTAAAAGCTAATGTAACATTTTATTAATTTTCAAAAATTCAGGCAAAAATTAAAACATATGGCACATTGTGTTATTTTGGGTTTTATCAATACATTCTCTAACTACTGTTTTATGGTGTAAATTGGATAATTTTAACATTTGAATGTGTTTGCACTGAAATGTGAGACTATTGGACAATGTTTATTGCTTGTTCCATTAGTGCACGGTCAGATATTTTACCCTTTAAGTAAAAATTTAAAAAAAAATTCAACTAGAAAGTCTGAATTTTGACTCAAAGAACCGATTGTTCCTGAGCTGACCATGCCATGCTCCAGTACAGTAATTCACTTTTTTCATATTTCAAGTATTGTGATGAAATGGCGCCATCTAGCGATCAGATCTGTACATTACATTTTGTCGTCTAAGTTGCTGCCAAAGAACATGTTGCACTCACACTAATTTAAATTTGGAGCATGTGAATCTAAAAAATAAACAAACAAACAAAACAACAACAAAAAAACAACAAACAGACATTTAGGTGTTAAAATGAACTTTAATTTTTTTTGAAGATGGTGTCGTGAGAAACTTTTGAATCTTTTTATGCCTCTTCACTTTTCTCTTGTATACTCACATCAGAAACAGTGGAAACTGTCAGAATACCACTTCAACAAGATAATAACCTTAGCAACAAAACCAGTTTCACCCCAGACCACACCAGTACCCTGCTGGACCTTTGTCTTTCCACAACTTATTTCAAATATAATAGCTTTTACAGACAGAAGCATGGTTGTGCCATGAGATCTCCAGCGTCATCGAATGTGGCCAATCACTACAGAGAGGAAATGGAACAGAGAGTCCTGGACTCCGTCAAGGGAACAGCCAGAGTCACTGGTTCTGATATGTGGATGATGACTGGGTCAAACTAAAGAAGTGGAGGCGTTCAGCAGACACATCAACTCTGTGGACAACAACATCAAGTTCACCAAAGAGCATAAACTGCCTTTTCTGGACTGTTTGGTGTAAAAAGATGGAAACCTCAACATTGACGTTTACAGAAACCCTATTCACACGGGTCAGAACCTTCTGTGTTACTCTCACCACCCGCTGAACTCCCTGTCATTAGAACTTTACACCACTGGGCTGATGCACAGTCCCACAACAGAAGGAACAGAACCACAAGAAGCTCTCCAAACCAGCAGATATCCTAAATGGACCTTTGCAAAATCAGCAAACAAATCCAAAAAAACATGTTTCAGAACAGAACAGGGACAAGAGCAAACATCATCCCAGATGTTGCTGAAGGATCTGGAAAACTCTGAAGGATTTTTGCCAAATACAACATCTCAATACATTTTAAACCCAACAGGATCCTATCAGACCTCTACTGGAGGAAATAAACAACCTCACCACAGACGCTTGGCTAAACCTCGGAGAGCAGGTCTTCAGGACCTGACTCAACGGCCGAACTACATCTCAGGGACACGGGATGCTCTGCTGAGGACCAACAGGTCCAGATAGGACAAAGAAGGTTTGAGAGGAGGTGAAGGAAAATGTTAGGTCAAACAAGAAAAAAAAACTTTAAGCAGAGGAGGAGGTCTCTGATTTCAATTTTCAAAAACTTACAATGAAGCATTAGGCCTGGTTCCATGTCAGCTCCATTCCAATTCACACCTTCATGCAGGTGACCCAAACATATGTCTGTGAGCCAAGCAGTCAGAGAGCCTATCCTGAGGGGCCAGGGCTTAATGTACATGTAAGTCTACATAACAGAGCCTCGTGTGTTTTAAAAGCTTGGGTCTCCACACTCTAGCTTTCAAAAGAGAAAGCATGGATTGGAACAAGAACGTCTTCTTCAGAATATAAGTTCAGTTATTTTGATTCTACATCTTTGTTTTTTTTATTTAGCTGACAGCTAAATATAGCCTACAGCTAGAAACTAGAAGTAGCAGAATTTTAAGCTAAATGTAGCAAAAGGCTAGCTAAAATCACATGCAGCAAAAGGTCGGTAAAAGCTAAAAGCAGCAAAATGTTAGTTAAAAATAACTAAAAGCTACAGTAGCTATAGCAAATAAATATTTGCTAAAAGCTAAAAGTAGCTAAAGGCTAGCTATATGTAGTCCAAGTCTAGTTAAAAGCCAAAAGTTGCAAATGGGTGGCTAAAAGTAAAATAAAAAAACAAAAATACAATAAAAATACTGAAGAAAAATTGAAAGAGTTTTTTGAGGATTTGAAAAGTTCTCACTGTAACTACTTCTGTGGGGAAAATATTTGAAATATATACACACACACACACACACACACACACACATATATATATATACATA
>NC_056511.1:22164460-22170165 GCF_014905685.2 Nematolebias whitei | reverse complement strand
AGAGAGAGAGAGAGAGAGAGAGTGAAGTATAAAAGTTACAAAAACAAATGCCATAGCCCCACTCTCCTGAGCCGAACATTTTTATTTGCAGATGGCTAAAATATAAAAAAAATATGTGGAACTGTTGGAACAATTAAAGGTTAAATGAGCAACAATTTAGTCATGTTTGTGGTTGTGTTGTTTTGTCCTAATAACTCTGGAGATATCAGTCAGAAGAGCCACAAACAAACTGAGTCCCACAAGCAGCACACTCCCATAGTGGGAAAAAATCCAGTCCGTCCAGATGACCTGACTGAACATTGTTGGATTTTTAACTGGATTATTGAGCATGAACTTTGATGTTTTGAACCACTTTGGCAAGGCTGCCTCAGAGGAGTCGATCGAGGAGAGGGAAGGCCCCAGAAACCATCTTATCACAAGCAGACTGGAAGTTTGCTCTATGGGAGTGTGCTGCTTGTGGGGATCAGTTTGTTTGTGGCTCCTCGGACTGATGAAGTCCTTTGGATGAAGGACGAAACATATCAGAAAAAAAAAGAAACTGTCCAGATGGCCTGACTGAACATTGTTGGATTTTTTTTTCCTGGATCAATGAGCATGAAAGTACCTGTGACGTCAAAATTTTGTGATGAATACAAATGCATGTTTGGAAAGACAGCATTAATAACATATTGCAAAATAATTTTCAAGCTGCTGAGCCGCACAGTTGGTGAGATATTTGCATGCACAGTAACAGGAAGTGATGTCAAAGGGGAATACCAGCATGCAAACAGATAATTGCTACAATGACTAACATAGACAGCAGAAAAGAATCTGACATTTAGATTAATTAGAGTTACTATCAGAGATGAAGAAGAGTCAGGATTTAAATATTGTTTCAATTAACAAAAACCAGGAAGTTCCCCCTTTTTAAAGAGTTCTCCTTTGATGTCACTTCCTTTTTCACTTTGGCTGCACCAGTTTAAATGAAAATTTTTCATTCATTCAACCTTTATGTATACAGGTTAATCCCATTGAGCCTCGGGGACTCATTTACAAGAGAGACCTGATTTCTTTAACAAAGAGTGATGACAATAGTGGATAACAACGACAACAATAGACAGTCAAATAGACAGTAAAAGAGGCATACAATTTTTTTTTTTTTTTTTAAATACAAATTAAAATAAAATGAAAACCAAAAGGAAAAAAAAAAAAAAAAACAAAAAAAAAAAAAAAAAAACTGCTAGAATATAAGGCGGTGTAGAAAATTTAAAACAGGAACATATCTGCATTGGTTTTTGCCAGGAACTTTTTTCATTCATTCATTCAACCTTTTTTTAAACAAATAAGTCCCATTGAGCCTTGAAGACTCATTTACAAGTGAGACTTTGGTAGCTGTTTAAAGCCACTTAGAGAGGTGCCAGTTATGTGATAAATTAATAATATTATGTGTATTTAGTCAAACATTCTTCAATATTAAAATCTTGTCTTCCATTTTTGTATTTGTGGGATATGCATGTCCCCGTCACTTGAACTTTGATCCAAGTATACCTTTGATCTGCAGACATCATTTGTTCTCTCTGCTGCCCCTGCAGGCCATCAGGTGTAACAGCAGTTGTAGTTCTGCATGTCTGCCAGCAGGGGGCGGCAGTCCGCGGCCTGTTGCCGGGGTTCAGGCCAAACAGGCTCGGTTTGGGTTGGCTTCATCTCCGGGCGGATGTTTTCTCAGCGCAACTTCCCAATTTCCCTTCACCCAACATCCCCCCCCCCTCCACCCCCCTCAAAAAGAACTACTATTCAAGAGCCAGGATAAATGGCTCCAGTAAATCTGCTCATCCCAACCTCCTCCTGAAGATCTATTTGTTCTCACTTTCCAAAGAAAAACCGCACGAACTGAAATGTCACATCAGAGCAATAGAATAAAACTGACGTGATTTCCACCCAGGAGGGGGGCGGGGGGTCCTCTGGAAACAAAATAGATCAGTAAACTTTTCCTTGTTTGCCCTGGGACTCTGCGGCAGCTTTAAACCCCGCACACAACCCCGCCCCTCCCGCACTATCACATGAATCTAGGCTGAAGGCTGGATGGGGGGGAGAAGTTTACAACAAGTCTCCGGGTGAGACCAGTTTCTCATGTGCGCGTGCAGAGGTGTGCATGTTTTAACTTCGACGCGCGGCGCGTGGAAAGGCGTCCCGTGGAGGGTTTTTAGTCTCGGGCCGTGGACGAGTTTTGTCCCGCAGGAGAGCCAAGGAGAGAGGGGGAGTAGGGGGAGACGCTGCGGCTGCTTGAAGGTATGTGGGAGGCATGCTGAGCTCCGCCGCGAGAGGCTCCAGCTCCAGCTCTGCCTTCAGCCGCTCCTGTCGACTTTTGAGCTGAAACTCGGTGATTTTAGCCGCTGGAGCTTCAAACAACAGCTCAAAAGTCCTTTAAAAAAAAAGGGGGGGGGGGGGGGGGGGGGGGGGGGGGGGGGGGTGTGTGGGGGGGGGGGGGGGGTTAAAAAGTGTAAACAGACGGGTCCAGTCCTGCGCCGAGCTGGCCGCTTGGTTTGTTTCCTTGTTTGTTGGTTTGTTGACTCGGTTGAACTTTTACTTTTTTCTCGACAGATTTCTGCTTCGTGACTAAACTTTTCGGCGACATGGACGCGCACCGCGGCGGCGCGCCCCCGGCGGGGCAGCAGGTCGTGCACGTGCGCGGGGACTCAAAGACGGAGCTGGAGGCCCTCTTCAGCGCCGTGATGAACCCGAGCAAGGCGGCCCGGCAGCCGCAGTCTCTGCCCATGAGGAAGAGGAAGCTGCCGGACTCCTTCTTCAAGCCGCCGGAGCCCCGGGGCCACTCCAGACAAGTACTGCATCTGTGTACTCTCTGTGTACTTTATGTGTACTTGTACAGTAGGATGTGTGCTCAGGTCACCTACAGCTGCACACCACCCTCCTGCTGTGACTGGTGTCTCTGGCGCATTTGACCCAAACATGACAAGAAAGCAGGGGCACCTCTAGAACGTTTTTAAAGGGGGGCCAGTCGGGGGGCCACTGTTAAAAGTATTTTAAAAAATATAGGGAGATTTTTCAGTTTTTAATTCAAAATTTTGAGTATGGTATGCAATGTTTCTCCTACCATTATATAAGTGGGGGTGCCCCACCCCGTCAACAGAAATGAGCACCCTGCCTACCAAACCAAACTCTCCCACCCCACCCGGCACTGACATAGCACTAAGCTAGCAGCACAAAATACAGGCTCTTTAGCTGAAAAGCTAAAGGCAACGCTCACGTTGTCTCTCCTCTCAATCTGAACACCCCCCCCCCCCCCCAAACAGTGCGCAACTCAAACATGTCGCACTAAGCTAGCAGCGCGCAATACATGTGCTCTAGCTTAAAAGCTAAAGGCGCCTCTTCCCTCATGCTGAAAGCCCACCCCGCTCAAAAACTGTTGGTACAAGCTGCACTCAGACATGTCTCCACCCCCCACCCCACCCCCTCAACAAAAATCATGGATGAGATGAGCACCCCGCCATGGCAAGTTAACTAGAGGAAACACTGGTATATGTGTATCGACTAAGATCAAATATATGCATCACTCATGAGCACATGTCTATAAATAATTTGTAACAAATGAGTCAAATCAGCAGAGTCGTGGCTTGTTGCCAACAATTATTAGTTTGTTTACATTTGAACATGGAGGAAACACTTCAGCTGACAGGTTCTGTGTCCGTAAAATAATCCTCAGATGTGAACAGAGTCGGGGGGAGAACGATGGAGTCAGAGACGACAGGTCCAGAGAAAATTTAAAATTCTTCTCTTCTGAAAAGAAACCGACTAGAAGCTGCGAGGACGAGTCGACAGATGTTATTTTGGAGGAAATCGAGTGGTAGAGAGCGTTAAAGCAAAAAAAATAATCATCTTCCTCTGATCTGTGAGAGGTTCTGAGCTCGGACAATTTCCACACCTGTTCGTAAATGATCACTGAATTTAGTTGTAAAGAAATACAAGGAATATCCTGATGCATGCTCAATAATCCAGGTAGAAAAACCTGGTCCAAGGTACCTGGATTATTGAGCATGCATCAGGATATTTTGAACCACTTTGGACAGGATTGCCTCAAACTAGTTAGAGAGTTTGAGAAAACAGCAAGGAAGAGGGCAGACTACAGGAACCATTTGCGATTCAACCTCAGATGTCGACAAAGTGGCATCATTCCCAAGAGCCTGGAACTAAAATCTTCGGTCAGCGGGCACCGGGCAAGCAAGATCCTTCAGAAGGCACAGACCCAGCTACTGAATGAACGGGTGAGACAGACCAATTTTACTATTGAGGCCTTGAAGGCCAAAGAAGAGCACATTAAACAAAAACTAACTACATGCCTAGATCAGACCACACTTCAGCAAGTGATGGACTGTACAGATTGGGCACGCTTAGCACAGCATGTCAAGTCCAAGACTCGACAACAAAACAGTTTAACGTACTAATAGCTCATCAACACCATCACTATTCCAATAACAACACATTCAGTGTAGGACAACACTCCAGTAGTCAATTACATGCCAGGGAGACAGAAAAGTGGGTGAAGAATTTATCTGACAGACAGCTCACCCAGCCGGAGACAGAGATTCTTGCCAGGGGACTGAACTTTGCGGTTGCACCAAGTAGAATTCCTCTGGTGGAGATGATCACAGCTACTGAGTCAGCCATCCGCAACAACAAAATTAAAGAGGCTGAAGCAGAACAGCTCAGAATCAAAGTTTCAGCCTGCCTCAGCAATGCCAAACCACCACCTTCCAACATCAGTAGAGAGGAGAGGGATGCACTCACCACTCTTAGCAAGGACAAAAACATCATCATTCTCCCAGCAGACAAAGGAAGGTGCACAGTGATTTTGAACCAGAAAGACTATCATGAGAAAGTTATGACACTCCTTAGTGACTTAAACACTTGTGAACCTCTGAAAAGAGATCCAGGAAGTGGTTACAAGAAGAAATTGATAGATTGCCTGAAAAATTTGGAGCAGGACAAGGCTACTGACCGTTTTCTGTACCACAGACTGTACCCAGGGGAGGCCACACCTAGTCTGTATGGTTTACCTAAAATCCACAAACAAGGTGTACCTTTAAGACCAATTGTTAGCATGATTAACTCTGTCACTTACAATGTTTCCAAATATCTGGCGTCTGTACTCATCCCTTTAGTTGGCAGCTCAGAACACCACATACAGAACACCATGGACTTTGTGGATAAGGTGAGGGATGTCATCATGGAGACTGATGAAACAATGGTCTCTTTTGATGTCACATCACTCTTTACGTGCATTCCTGTTGATGATGCAGTAGAGGTGGTCAGTTTAAGATTAAAATCAGACACCACTCTGAGCAGCAGGACCACACTTTCTACAGAACAACTGTGTCAACTCTTGAAACTGTGCCTGCAGTCAACCTACTTCACATATGGGGAGCAATATTATAGGCAGAAACATGGGTGTGCTATGGGGTCTCCAGTTTCTCCTATTGTTGCCAACCTGTACATGGAGGAGGTAGAAAAGAGAGCCTTGACGTCCTTTTCAGGGACACCACCAAGTCATTGGTTCAGGTATGTTGACGACACCTGGGTTAAAATTAAATCTCAGGAAGTCCAACATTTTACTGACCACATCAACTCTGTGGATAAATACATCACGTTCACACGAGAAGATGAAAAAAATGGCAAGTTGGCTTTCTTGGACTGTGAGGTCTCAGTCTCTG
>NC_056511.1:22160058-22164360 GCF_014905685.2 Nematolebias whitei | reverse complement strand
ATATATATATAGATATATATATATAGATATATATATAGATATATATATAGATATATATATATAGATATATCAGTTTCTGGCTCTGGGCTCAGGCCTCATACAGACATAAAAACCCATTTGTCGGTCAGAACCGGACCCGGGCTGAGGGTGGGTGTGGAGGTGGGGGTGTGCCTCTCTATCTCTGAAATAATCTGCCCACGCTCTAAGCTGCTTTATCCCCTCTGAGCCTCCCCCACTGCTGCAGCTCCCACACTCTGAGGACAGAAAGACAGAGTGACACCACTCCGAGGGTCCAGGTGGATGAATCGGGCTCAGACTGTCTGTGGACCATCAGCAAACATGACCGGACCCTGGTCGGTGCTGAAGCTGAGCCTCTGAAGCTTCTGGGCAGGGTGGAGGGGAGGGGGGGAAGAACCGAGCTCAGAACCACAACCAGGAGCTGGGAAAAGTGGTTTGGACATGGATCAGACTGGACTTTGGCTTTTCTTCATCTCAGCCTGCCTGATTTCAGGTGAGTTGTTCTGCTTTCAACAAGTTCTGGTAAATTTCTGCGACAGTTTTCACTTAGAGGAAAATAAAACCTGAAGATGAACATGAAGACATGACATTTCAACCAAATCAGCCATAGACTAAACTAGATCTTACAGAAAAATAACAAAAAGAGCCAACAGCTGTTTTCACTCATCCAACCCTTTGTTTCTTATCTTTGATTTATTTTAGTGAAGGTTAACGGTCAGAAAAATAAGGTTATATTTTTATGATTTCACAGATTCTCTCTGTTGAGGTCTCCTTGTGTTTATCCTCCTCATTTCTCATGAGTTCAAACTTGGATTTAAAAATGCACATTTCACGTGAACTGTACAGTATCTATCTCTGTGAATAACTTGTTTTATAATTCAGCATTTTTAAATGACAAATGTACTCAATGCCTGGATCTTTTGCTAAAGTAAAAGTGTAAATACAGTGGAAGTACTTCAAGTACAAGTCATACAATAAAGATGATGAAATCTGAATGTAAATAACAAATAAGAACAAAATGTAGATAGTCTTAAAGTAAAAGTTTTGATTTTTTTCCCACTGATACTGATTGGTTTTGTTGCATTAAAACATCAGTTAAGTTGTTTACATGCAAATAATCAAGTATATTGTTTAATTTCTCATGATAAAGGTATTTTAGTTAGTTTCCTTTACTGCAGCAAAGTTTGCTTGAATAAAGGGATAAGTCAGATGTTTTGAAGTGGGAAGTTCTATGGAAAGATTACGAGCAATAAACATCTTACCTGCTGCAGGTATCTTTTTTAACGACCTCCGTTTATAAAGTTTAATTCTTAAAGATCTGAAGCACTAATGGGTAATTTGTCCTAACAAACTCCAATTCAAAAATCATTAAAGTCCAGTTGTCTAAATATATTTTATTATATAAAATTTTGTTTTGTGACGAAACTAAACTGTGGTAGCAGCAGCTAGCAGTAGCTCTCATGGTGAAGCCTGGCACACTTCCTGCCATAATATGATGAGATTTCTGCTAAAGTAACTGTAATGTGTAGGATGGGCAGAGATTCTTGAATATTCAAGGTCTAGTCAAAATATCAAAATTCAACAAATCTGTGCATTTGAATTGTATTTTTTAAAAACTTTCATCTCCTTGGGGCATGCAAAGTTGTTTTGTCAACCAAATATTTTCAGTCTGAAGGCTTTTTTTGACGCAACATCAGCTCCCACACCCTCTTCTGAAAAAACAACAACAAAAAGTTAAATAATACTTTGTTTTTATCAGTACAGTTTGAAAGGGTTATAAAGTGGAGACTATGGTGAAGGGTGAGCTCAGCTTTACATTTTTTACTTCCTCCTCCATCCTCCATGTTGTTTCTATAGATGAGTGAAAATGAAGTAACATCCTGATATTTAGCTAAACTTCATCTCATGAAAAATCAAGTTATTACCAACAAATTCAGTGTTTTTGTCTAAAACGTCCGTTCCAACATTCAGCTGTTTACAACAAAGAAGACATAAATTAGCTTAAAGCTCATCTGAACTGTAGGTTAAGAAGAGGACGTTAAGGTTTGTTTTCTGTTAGCATGTTTGATTGTCTGCAGTGAAACAGAAGCAGCCTGTGTTTGGGTGATTGGACCGGGCCCTGCCTCGTGGTAACAGGTGCAGCAGTGGAACTGCAGCCGAACACGCAGCTGCCATCAGAGTTGTGACTGTCGTAATCGAGGGCGGATGGCGGTGTACGTCATAACAGAAGTGATTGTCGTGGATGTCCTGAGCTGCTGCGACATCTGCTGTGATTGCTACTTTTCCCCCTGTGACAGTAGTAAAGCCCGTCTGTGGGAGTGGGGCAGTGGATTGTGTACATGTGTGTTATTGGTGAGTGTGAGGCTGCGCCATGTGATAGTCCTGCTGAAGGACAGAGCTGAGGATTACAGAGCAGAGGGCTGGAACAACAAAACTGCTGCCAAGTCTCTGCCTGATTGTTGCTGTTTTTGTTTTCTGTGGGTTGATGCAGATGTGGAGGACCTCACCATTGTGTGTGTGTTGTGTGTGTGTGTGTGTGTGTGTGTGTGTGTGGGGGGGGGGGGGGGACACCAGGCTGCTGTGAGCTCTGTGGCAGTTTGTGGTTGGTTTAGTTTGTGGGTAAAAGTAAGAAATGTTCCAGTGGGAGGCTCACAGAGTCAGACTGAATAGACATCGTCATGGATATCTATAATCCACAGCTGGAACTCACAGAAATAATCCTGCACAGACACACTCTTTCTGTCTGCTCTGACTCTTGTTTTATGAGGAAGTCTGCACATTCATCCCTTCATCCTCATTGGTCTTCAGCCAGAGGATGCCCCTCCATAGGTGTTTCCTTTCGGCCCCCCTCCCCCCAAGCGTTTTCTCCTCTCACGCCTCAGTGTTAGATGCAGCAGCCGCCATAATCCTGTGAGCTGCCTGATGAACCCTGGCCAAGCGTTACTCTCCACGTTTCTGCAGCGCCACAGAGATTACACACTCTCACAAACACGTGCGTGCTCACACAGTTCCACAAACAGAGGAACAATCTAATCAGTGTGGGGAAATAAAGATTTTCTTTTCATTTTATCATTTCAGTTTGGAAAAACTGAAGGAGAGCAGGAAGGTCAAAGGTCAGTTAGTGGTTGAGTTGTTTGTGCAGTCTTTTTGTTTGGCGCAATAAAAAGTGCTGCCATGTGGAGAAACAGTGACAGCAGTACTTAAAGTGGTCCCACCAGAACCAACTGAACTGCTGTCCCTTTGGATTTTACTGCTCCAGTGCAAGCAGAAACAGGACGAATAATCCCCGGTCAATCACAGATTTGATAACCAGGAGATTAAACAGTTAATCTCTACTCTTTCTCTTTCTGATTTTCATCTGTCACACAGAATCAGTTTATTTATTGGTATGGTAGCCGACTGCTGCAGAATAAAAAAAAATTAAATTCAGAGATTCAGAGAGATTTATTTGCCATAAACACCACATGTGGTACATGAGGTGGGACTAAACTATGTACACAAGGTCCCAGTTACATCCAACAAAAATACAAATTGTGAAGAAAAACATTAGTAAGATCCCAGTCATGAACTAAGAATATACTACATTCACTAAACTAAGAACACACAAGACTAGGAATACACTAAGTACTAATAGTACAAAAATAATGCACCAAAACAACAGCAGCACGAACATGAGTCTGTGCGAGCAGATGAGGACTAATGAATACAGCAACATGAAATAATCAGCAGCATGAGATCAGCAACACTTAATGCTCCTCAGCCTTCTGCCTGAGGGAGCGGAGCAAAAAGTGTGTGCTGGGTGTGTGAGGTCATTCATGATGCAGGTGGCCCTCTTTCTGCATCTGGAGGTGTAAATGTCTGTGATGGTGGGGAGTCTGACTCCAACAGTCTTCTGTGCAGCCTTCACCACTCTCTGCAAAGCTTTTCTTTCTGCAGCTGTGCAGCCTCCATGCTACACGTTGATGCTGGAGCACGGGATGCTCTCCACTGCACACCTTTAGAAGGAGGTGAGGACTGAGTATCCCAGACCAGCTCGCCTCAGCCGTCTGAGGAAGTAGATTCTCTGATGAGCTTTCTTGATCAGCCTGGAAGTGTTGTTACCCCAGAAGAGGTTTTCATTCAAGTGCACACCCAAGTACTTGTAGCTGGAGACCACTTCCACCGCAGATCCTCTTATGTTCAAGGGCAGGGGAGTAGGTGTGTTTGCTCCTACTGTGATCCACAATCATCTCCTTCGCCTTCTTCACATTGATGTGTGTGTGTATATATATATATATATATATA
>NC_056511.1:22149768-22159958 GCF_014905685.2 Nematolebias whitei | reverse complement strand
TTTTACTGACCACATCAACTCTGTGGATAAATACATCAAGTTCACACAAGAAGATGTAAAAAATGGCAGGTTGGCTTTCTTGGACTGTGATGTCTCAGTCTTTGATAGAGGACATTTGTAAACCGAGGTGTACCGCAAACCCACCCACACAGACCAGTATTTGCAGTTTGACTCCCATCACCCTTTGGAGCACAAGTTAGGAGTCATCAGGACTCTGTACCACAGAGCAGACAGCGTCCCCACTAACTCAGGAGCCAGGCAGAAGGAGAAATCCCACACAAGACAGGCTCTACAGCAATGTGGATATCCTAACTGGGCCTTCCTGAAAGCAGAGAAGAAACCCAAACAGCACTCCAGTCAGCCATCAGGTGAAAAGGAGGAACCCAGACCAGTGGTCATTCCGAGTATCAGAGACGTTTATTTTCTAAACATAACGTCCCAGTGGCTTTTAAACCCCAAAATACATTACGGCAAAGACTGGTTCATCCCAAAGATCCAGTCCCCCGGCACAAAAAAAGTAACATTGTGTATGCTGTTCAGTGTCAGGAGGGCTGTGATCAGTCTTACATCGGGGAAACAAAACAGCCACTGGCCAAAAGGATGGCCCAGCACAGAAGATCAACATCATCAGGCCAGGACTCTGCGGTCTACACTCATCTCCAGGCCAGCGGTCACTCTTTCAGGGATGAAGATGTTCACATCCTGGACAGAGAGGAACGATGGTTTGAGAGAAGAGTAAAGGAGGCCGTTTTTGTGAAAATAAATCGTCCATCATTAAACAGGGGTGGAGGCCTCCGGGTTCAACTGTCCCCCTCTTACAATGCTGTGATTGCTAGTATCGCTCAACCCCCTGTGAATAGTAAACAGCCATCAGGGTTCTAATGATTCATTGGTAGGCTGACGGTCCTTCTTGACCATGTGAGCTGCTGGTTTTGGTTGTCAGCAGCAAAACTGGTTGATCCACTCTGAGAAGGTGCTATTTAAGAGACTGAGCTGAATACAGCACCTCAGACTGAGGAAGTCTTTCGGATGAAAGACAAAACTTATCTACATTTTTTTTGCTTTGTTTTGTTTTTTTGAATGTCCAGAGGACCAGACTGAACTTTTTAGATTTTTCTACCTGGATTATTGAGAATGCATCAGGATATACAAAGTAACTTAAGCTCCTTTTCTTGCTCCTTTCATGTGTCCAGTTTATGTTGGAGGTAATGTCGGGTGCTTTAATTAAATAAAAAGGCATGGTTTGTTCCTCCCACAGGTTCTCTCACGATGTGACTCCTGTGATCCTTGCAGCACACTGTCAGGAGTACGAGATAGTCCACACCCTCCTGAGTAAAGGGGCCCGCATAGATCCTCCTCATGACTACTTCTGCAGCTGTGACTCGTGCAATTACCACCAGCAGTTTGACTCGTTCAGCCACTCGCGCTCCAGGATCAACGCCTACAAAGGACTGGCCAGTCCTGCTTACCTGTCCCTGTACAACGAGGATCCGGTCCTGGCAGCTCTGGAGCTCAGCAATGAGCTGGCCATGCTGGCTGACATTGAGAAAGAATTTAAGGTTCAGTTTACTGCTCCTGCACCTTCAGCTTTGATTTAATGGGAAATCACAAACTTATGTGGCGTCAAAATCACTTTTCAATTAAAGTCATGTGTTTAACCCCTTGTTGCATGTTTTATTCCTCTACTGCGTAGAACGACTACTGCCGCCTGTCAAACCAGTGTAAGGACTATGTAGTGGGCCTTCTGGACCTGTGCCGCAGCACAGAGGAAGTGGAGGCTATCTTGAATGGAGAAACGTTCTCTGAAGATGCCTACAACCTACCAGGACGCCCCTCCCTCACACGACTCAAACTGGCCATCAAATATGAACTGAAGAAGGTCATTTTGTGTTTAAACAGGCAGTGATACAAGCAGCATGAATATGTCTTTAAAAAGTAGGAAACTATTTTAATCTGTGTAAAATATTCTTTAATCTGTTGGAACTACTGGATACAGAACTCTTTTCCAGCTGAGTGGGTTCTGGTCCATCATTTAGTGCACTAAAAGTTTTCATTTCAGTTTGCATTCTGCTGGAGTTGTCTGCACTCGTGCTTTCTCACCACCATGACATGTCTTTTTCCAGCCTCACTCATCAGACTCTGGATTTGAAAACTTCAGATTTTTAAACTTTTCTGTAATCTGTTCTGTAGTTTGAATTCAGGGCTGTGGTCAGCACCACGATCTGGTAACCCTGAGGCTGCAGGTTTGAGTCCAGGTTGTGTCAGGAAGGACATCCGCCGTAAAACAATCTTTCACAAGTTTTTGTCTAAAAGTATCAGAATCAGAATAAGCTTTATTATCATTGCACCGAGATACAACGAGAACATGTACATGCAGTCGTCCAGTAGATGGATGGAGTGCATGAAACTGCAGTAAGCACGGCCTCTCTTATCCTTTTTCAGAATAATAATCTTAGATAGGAAAAGGGGGAGAAACATGAGGGTAGATAATGGTATTAAAAAAAGATCTTTCACATCTTGTCTATCAGGACACGATTTGAAACATAAAAAAACTCTACCAGCAAGCACAATTAAAACATGATTACATGCATTTGACGTCGAGGTGTTGAGATTTGTCCATGAGCGTTTTTCCGATCGGCCACAGTTCTGATGATGTTGTTTCAGCCGACAGTTCTGATAAGCATGCACAGAAAGTTCTCGGGGGGGGGGGGGGGTGCGATAGATAAAGCTTTTGTCCCTGGTTACCCATAATAAGGAGAAATTTGATAGTCGGCCCGTCTCCGAGGCCAACGGGGAGCCAGATTCAGATAAGCTTTGATTGTTGATATTCTTCAGGCAGACAGAATATTTTCTTCAGCCTTGAGTCCATCTGGATGTTCTGGTTCCAAAAAGGCCTAATTGTGGGAATCCATTCCACTGATCCATGTTACAAGTCTCTTTCGAGGTCAATCCCACTGCGCTGACGAGTCCCAGAAGCCGCAGGTGGCCTGCGATTCTTTTTAATCGCCTCCACCTTAGGGTTTAGCTCGTAAATCAGCTGATTTGTGTACTCACAGCACAAACCAAACCTTCACACAGACTCAGAAGCTTTGTCATGGCTGAAACTGCTGCCGGTGTCTTATTCAATTGTCGATAAACAGAGCCCCGCCGATGCCAAAAAGCAGATTCCCTGCTATCATAAATCCAAATATGTAAACGTCTTCAGCGTCCTCCTGAGACAGATCTGAGAGGTACATCAGCTGCCACACTCCCCACAGATCCATGACATACACCACAGCGTGCATCTCAACTGGACAAGCGGGTTCTCCAGGACCCTGTCGTTTTGTTGAAAAAATCTTGCCGATAGCGTTGAATGTCCAGGATACCAGATCCATAATCTTAATTTACGTTTGGGAGATGTGTACCAGGAGCTTCAGACACACAGAGAGCGAAGCAGGGGAAGGAAAAAAACGGGAGAGGAAAGTCGAGTAGCCACCTCAAGCGAGAGCGAGAGAGAAAAAACTGTATTTTAAAGTATTTAAGTCATTGATAACATTTGACAGGCTCCGTTATCTCTCTGTGATGGTTTTATACCTCATATTAGTGACATCTTGCCATTTAAACTAATTAATACCTGACATGTTACAGGTATTTCTATAAACATCACATTCACAACCTATACTCTAAATCATATGTGTCAAACTCAAGGCCCGGGGGCCAAATGTGGCCCTCATTGACATCTTATCTAGCCGCCAAGATGTTATATTAAATGTAAATACTTTTATCACTTTAATTTTTTTCAGTAAACTTTGATTATGATGTCAAAAGTGCAACAGAGAACGTCAAATGAGACCAGTCAAACTCTTGCTGAGGAACCTGCAACCAAGAAAAGATGTTGGGTATCTAACTTGAGTTAATGTAGATTCTGAAACCAGCCCTTAGTTTAAAAAAAGGTTTTACTTTTGGCTCCCTTTGTTTGGTTTGACACCCCTGCTCTAAATGCTAGTAAATCACACGAAACTCTGGTCTTGAGGACTGGAGTCAACTGTGTCTGTCTGTTATCATAAAATGTGTGAACCCAAAGGTTGGATTTTAACGAACCTCTCTGAAATGAATGAATGGATGAGCGTCTGCAAGCGTTTAATGTTTGGAGTCAACCTAATTCAAGATGGCTGCCACAGCTAATCAGCCTTAGCAAGCACTAACATGTTTATAACTTGCCGGTAGTTAGTTTTACAGATATTGAGCTTAGTGTGGGAGTAGCTGAGAGTCATACCTAACTCGTACTCTGATAACAGTTTGTGTTAGATCTTTGTTTAAAACTTGAGCATGTGAGTAAACCGGCGATCTGCATCCTTTAATGGGAGTTTCATTCTAGTTAGTGCATGGCCTCATTTCTTTTTTTTATTTTTTTATTTGAGCGCTGGTTAGCAGTTAGTCGTACAGGTAAAAACAGACCAGTGTCAGGGCCGTTAGTTTATAATTTTTTGGTACAGAACTGGATTCAGACCTCAGAAACCGGAGCTCATCATCCACCTCGCTTTGTGTCTCCAGTTTGTGGCTCATCCAAACTGCCAGCAGCAGCTGCTGAGCATCTGGTATGAGAACCTGCCCGGTCTGAGACAACAAACCACCGCCATCAAGCTGCTGGTGGTTCTGGCCGTGGTCATCGGTCTGCCTGGACTGGCTGTGGCTTACTGGATCACTCCGTGCAGCAGAGTAAAAACCATTTGACGTCCACTCATTAAAAACGGGAATCAGATCTTTATTGCATCATGAACACATTCTCTTTATCTTTGACTTTTTGTTTGTTTTCAGGTGGGTAAAGTTATGCGCAGCCCCTTCATGAAGTTTGTGGCCCATGCTTCATCGTTCACTATTTTCCTGTGTCTGCTGATCCTGAATGCTGCAGACCGTTTCGCAGGTACCAACATGCTGCCTAACATGACCCACCTTCAGAACCCTGAAGGTTCACAGCTCAGCTCTGACCGGCTGCTGCTCTACCGTAAGACCACCACACCCTTCACCTGGATGGAGATCCTCATCATCTCATGGGTCATTGGTGAGCAGTGATGAATGCAACCAGGGAACAAACAAACAAGCAAAAAAGATGATGTCATCTTTGTGCTACTACAGGCATGATTTGGGTTGAAGTGAAGGAGATCTGGTTCCAGGGACCTGGGGAGTACCTGGTCGAACCGTGGAACTTCCTGGACTTTGGGATGCTGGCCATTTTTCTGGCCTCCTTCAGCTGCCGCTTCTCTGCTGCGAGACGTGCAGATTTAGCCCAGGACTACGTGCACGAACATTGTAGGGCGGTGGTGGGACAGTCTCCACAGACAGACGCCTACAGCCTCTGTAAAACACGGATCCGTCTGCCGGCAGAGGTAGACTACTTCACCAAAGGTGGGTCTTCTCATACACCTGGACCAGCTTTCTCTCCTTATAGAAGGAAGAACGTAGAAAACTCTGGACACAATGTCACACTATTTTATAATTCAATTCATTTAATTTATATAGCACGCAATCACAACAGAAGTTGCCTCATGGCACTGAACAGAAACATTCACATTATAAAAGCCAATTAGTAAAAGTTCTCGATCTAAGGAAGCCAGCAGACACGATGAATATTCACTTTATTGCATCTTCACTTGCCCATCCTGAGCAAGCACAAAGGCAACAGTGGAAAGGAAAAACTCCCTTTTAATAGGAAGAAACCTTTAGCAGAACAAGGCTTAGGACAAGCGGCCATCTGCTTTGACCGGCTGGTTTGAGAGGACAGGAAGGAGGAAGAGACAAACACAGAATGACAGGTCCAGATGTACTTTCTATTGGAAGAAAGACTAAAAACACGTCAAGGACAGAAATAATTACAAATACAAAACAGGTAGAGTAGAGACAGCAGCAGAGAATATGTGGTCAGTTTGTCCTCCAGCAGTCTAAGCCTTTAGCTGCATATTTAAGGGATAGCTCTGGAAACCCAAGCCAACGCTAACTATAGGATTTATCAAAAAGGAAAACTTAAACCTAATCTTAAAACTGGACAAGGTGTCAGTCTTATGGACAGAAACTGGAAGTTGATTCCACAAGAGAGGAGTCTGATAATTGAAAGCTGTTTATAGGAAACAAGCTGAAGATGAAACCAGAAGGAAAACCACAAAGAATAGAAACACGCCTTTATGGACGTCCTCCACAAGTCACATCTGAAGGTTTAACTTTCCTCTGAAATGATACGTTTTTACTCACGTACCTTAGAAAAACTAAAGGTTTCATCTTTAACACACTGGTTAGAAAATGCAGATTCAGAACAGGAAAGTAGCGCACGACTTGTTTATTCATTTTTTGCAACTTTTAAACATTTTGATATGTTTAACTTTACAATCATTGTTCTCTGCAGCATGGTGGCGCAGCTGGTAGAGCTGTCGCTTCTCAGCGAGCAGGTTGCAGCGGTTCAAATACCGATCGCGGGCCTTTCTGGGTGGAGTTTGCATGTTCTCTCCGTGCATGTGTGGGTTTCTTCTCCGGTTTCCTCCCACATACCAAAAACATGCATGTTAGGCTGATTGGTGACTCTAAATTGTCCCTAGGTGTGAGTGAGAGAGTGAATGGTTGTTTGTCTCATTTGTCTCTATGTGTCCATGTGATGGACTGGGGACCAGTCCAGGGTGTCCCAGCCTCTCACACAGTGATGGCTGGACATGGGCACCAGTGACCCCTGTGACTCAGAAAGGAAGAAGCGGGTTAAGATAATGGATGGATCATTGTTCTTACTGAACTGGACTCAGACTTCTTCACATCTTTCAAAAACTTTGTGCTCTTTTAGAAATCTACCTCAGCTCGTCTGCTCCATTTGTGCTTTCTTATATCCTTGTGTCCTTTTTGCCTTATGTCTCCTTACATGTTTTTGTAGGCTCCCTACCCATCTCTGAAGCAGTAGAAACCGTCAGAAAACAACTTTTACAAGACAAGGACTTAATCAACAGGACCAACTTCACCCCAGACCAGATCTGCACCATGTTGGATCTCTGCCTCTCCACCACTTATTTCAAGTTCAATGACAGTTTTTACAGACAGAAGCACGGCTGTGCCATGGGATCTCCAGTGTCACCCATTGTTGCCAATCTCTACATGGAGGAAGTGGAACAGAGAGCCCTAAACTCCTATGAGGGAACAACACCAAGCCATTGGTTCCGTTATGTGGATGACACTTGGGTCAAAATCCAAGCTAAGGAAATAGAAGCGTTCACCAGACACATTAACTCAGTTGATAACAACATCAAGTTCACCAGAGAGGATGCAAACGACAACAAACTGCCTTTTTTGGACTGTTTGGTTCAGATGGAGAGAGAGTACAGCCTCAATATTGAAGTTTACAGAAAACCAACCCACACAGACCAGTATCTTCTGTTTGACTCCCACCATCCACTGGAACACAAACTCTCTGTCATCAGAACTTTACAACATCGGGCCGAATGCGTCCCCACAAAGACAGAAGGTAAGGAAAAGGAACAGAAACACATTCAAGAAGCTCTTCAAACATGTGGATATCCTAACTGGGCTTTTGTCAAGTCAGTGAGGAAATCTACAAAACACACTAATAAACTGAAAAAGGAGAACAGCAGACGTAAAAACATTGTCATCCCTTATGTTGCTGGAGTATCAGAGAAATTCAGAAGGATCTTCAACAAACACAAGATCCCAGTACATTTCAAACCCAGCAGGACTCTCAGACAGAGGCTGGTCCACCCTAAGGACAAAACACCCATACACAAACAGAGTGGTGTAGTGTATGTGGTCCAGTGCAGCGAGGACTGTCCAGACCTCTACATTGGAGAAACTAAACAGCCTCTTCACAGACGCATGGCTCAACACAGGAGAGCTAGCTCCACAGGACAAGACTCAGCTGTTCACCTCCACCTCACAGATAAGGGACACTCTTTTGAGGACCAAAATGTGCACATTTTGGACCGAGAACACAGATTGTTTGAGAGGGGGGTGAAGGAAGCAATTTATGTAAAAAGAGAAAAGCCGTCTCTTAACAGAAGAGGAGGCCTCAGATTTCCACTTTCAAAAACATATAATGCAACTTTAAAACAGATTCCCAGCCGGTTTTCACACCTGATGGAAACAGAGGGGCCTCGTCTGTGAATTAGAGGAACAAAAGACTCTTACTGTTAAGGTTTTTTTAGGTGTGAATTGCCAATCTACATATGTGTGTGTGTGTGTGTCTTATCTCACTCAGCCTTATAACCTGAATCTCTCACTCTCTGCTCTTTGAATTGAGAAAGCTCCTCGGATGAGGAGCGAAACGTCTTCTGTTACAAATAAAGTCCAGTTGTTTTTGTATTGAACGTTTTTTGAATTCATCATGTCCTGGATGACTGAGAATCTTCACCAGCATGTAGGCTCCCTACACTTTTTGTCCGTTTAGTCTCTACATATATTCTTATTTTTTATGTCCTTTTACTTTTAATTCATCCTTTTATTTTTTCTACACGTCCGTCATTATTGTCACATTGTCTCTTTTTTTGTTGTGTCTTTACGTTTCTTTTTTGTCTTATTGTGTCTCATCCTGCTTCTTCTGTCTCTCTGCTCTTTTTGTTTGTTCCTCTGCTCTTTCTTTTTTTAATTTAAATATTTTATTAACATTGAAAGCTCACAAATTATTTAGTTCACCCTGCTGTTTCACTGAAAATATAAACTTTTCTAGTTGCTGTTGGTCTGTTTTGCAGCTCGTATGGACTGGGTCCCATCAGATCCTCAGCTTGTGTCGGAGGGGCTCTACGCCATCGCTGTGGTGCTGAGCTTCTCAAGGATTGCCTACATTCTCCCTGCCAACGAGAGCTTCGGTCCACTCCAGATCTCTTTAGGAAGGACGGTCAAAGACATCTTCAAGTTCATGATCATCTTCCTCCTGGTGTTTCTGGCCTTCATGATCGGCATGTTCAACCTGTACTCTTATTACCTGGGGGCCAAGCAGAATGACGCCTTCACCACGTGAGTCAGAAACACAATCATCGATCAAAAGTCTGTTTGGTGTTCACGGAGTACTTTTTTAATGATAATAACAGATGGTGTTGCATTAGTTATTATTATTATTTTATCAGTAAGCAGTTCAAATCTCAGGATTTACTTTTATTAGGAATAAAAATAAATGTCAAGGGTCCATTTTGCTATAAACGAGTACATGGGTTGAAGTTGAAGATATTTATTCCAGGTGTGTAACACACATTGTATTATTTTTTTGTAAAAAAATAATAAAACATAAATAAATTGAATCTAAACTGAACCACACTGTGACATTTAAGCGTAAGGCCGACTTTGGTTTTGTAGCTGATTTTGAAACAACAACCTCACATCAGGTAGATGTATTTTTAGAAAGATTTATAACTTACTTTTAGCTAAGGATAATGACAAGAATATATCTTTAATAAGCAAGTGTTTCGTCTGCAAGAGGTTTTTATGCAGTAGTTCAATGACTGAAACCAACGGGTGTGTAATCAATATGGTAATCCATGTTGCCCAATAATGGGACAAACTGAGTGTAAAACGGTTCTGTTGTTGCAGGAAGCATCTGTAACGTCTCCACAGTCAGACGATTAATGTTGTCTTCTTGTTACCTCCATCCAGCCTGGAGGAGAGCTTTAAGACGTTGTTCTGGGCCATATTTGGACTGTCAGAGGTCCGGTCTGTAGTGATCAACAATGACCACAAGTTCATCGAGAACATCGGCTACGTGCTGTACGGGGTGTACAACGTTACCATGGTGATAGTGCTGCTCAACATGCTCATCGCCATGATTAACAGCTCCTTCCAGGAGATTGAGGTACGTCTGTTTGAACACACCCTGACAACCTCTGGACAACCGTCCTCACAGTCCTCGAATCATTATATATCTGTTTGCTGGAGCTTTCTCAGTGACGTCAGGAGCATCAGTTACATTTAAACTAGAGAAATTGCATTTCCTACGAAAATGCAGTGTGAATGCTTATTGCTGAAGAACTAGCTGATAAACAGCTGAAGTTAGCTCAAAACGTGCTGAAACGTAGCTCAAATGGAAGAACAAGCCTAAGTTAGCAGAAGAAAGCAGAAAAACACATATTTGTTGAATTGCCATATTTAAATAAGCAGAAATTACCACAAAAATGAAGACATTAACTATAAAAGTTGTAATAAGCCAAAAAAAACAAACAAACAAACAAACATAAAGT
>NC_056511.1:22147292-22149668 GCF_014905685.2 Nematolebias whitei | reverse complement strand
AGCTGAAATGAGCTAAAATGTGGAATTAGCTGAAAAAGCTAAATTTAGCACAACAACAGCTAAGATTAGCTGAAATAGCAGAAAAAGCTGAAACTAGCAGAAAAAAAGCTGAAAGGAGCATAGCAAACTGAAACTAGCAGAAAGAATTTAATAAGACTGAAAGTAGCAGAAATTATAAATGGAAATGAACTGTACTTATATAGCACCTTTCTATCTTATTTCAAGATACTCAAAGCGCTTTACACTACAATCTGTGTCCTCATTTACCCATTCATACAGCACTCTACTAGATCTCTGCAAAGCTAATTGAACAAATCATTCTAATGAGACTAATCAGAGCTTTATCACATTCATACACTGATGGGACACACATCAGAGGCTATGAGGGGTTCAGTGTCTTGCCCTTGGATTCGAACCCCCAACTCTCGCATTGAAGGACGACTGCTCTAACCACTCAGTCACAGCCACCCTGGAAAACTTGATTTTATCTGAGAACAGCTGAACTTACCCAGGAAATGCTCCAAAAATTAGCTGAAAAGGCAGAACAAGCTTAAATTAGCATAATAAAGTAGAAAGAACATGTTTGATTGAAATAAGTAAAAATGAGTATAAAAAAAGTGGAAAATATATGGAAAAAAGAGGAAATTAGAAAAATACAGCTGAAAAAGTAGCTAAAAAGGCAGAAAGAAAATGAAATTACAAGAAGGAAGTGGAGAGAGCACATTTTTGCCGAATTAGGCTGAAAATTTTTAAATGAGTGCAAGAATTAGCTGAAAAAGCTTAAATCAGCACAAAACAACTATAATAGCTGAAATAGTAGAAAAGGCTGAAACTTGCAGAAATAGGCTGAAAGGAGTGTAACAGGCTGAAATTGGCAAAAAGAAGTTAGAAGCACAAAAATGTAGTTATCAGAATATAGCAGAAAGGAGCAAAAAAACAGCTGAAAGTAGCTGAAAAGTGTTTAAATTTGTACAAGGAAGCTGAAAGAAGCTAAAGCAGAACAAAATGTGAAAGGAGCAGTAAAAGGTTGTAAACAGATGTAAAGATATGAAGGAGGTAAAATGGGCTCAACTCATTTTCTATGAGAAAAACGTGGCAGAAAAGGCTAAATTTTTCAAAAAGCTAAAGTGCACCAGTACTAAAAGCTGAAGCAGGGTTGTCCTGAAAGAGCTGAACGTTCTGACGTATGATTTGTTGAAATAGCTCGAAAATTGCAAGATGAGAATCACGCCGAAAAATGTATGGAAGAAAAATGGATCCCAATAGTGTGAATGCTTCATTAGCATTCTCACAATAAATACACAAACTAAAGGAGCTCCAATCAAAGTGAGTCCATCTTTCCTCATGAAAATTGTTAGAACTGTTAGAAAACATTTAATCATCTTTAAAACAATTCTGAATGCTGGAACAAAATAAAACAAATAATCAATGTCAGTCATTTTTAATGATAAACCAAAAATATTGCTGTGAATTTTTGACTGTGTAACTTTACAAACAGCACCCCATAGTTTGTTAAATATATTTTTCTGTAGAAAATAAATGTAGCTCTTTGGTTTCAGCGGCTGCCTCCCTTTAACAGCAGGAACTTCTAGTAGGCTCATTAAACAGCTGTCACCTTGTCTCTGACACTGACGTGCATTAAAAACATATGATTACTTCATGTTATAGAACATTTTAACTAAAAAATAACCAGGCTAGTGACCGTGGACTTGACGTTATGAGCAGCGTTACATCAAACCGGCTCTCCCTTGGGAGTTCAAAAAGTTTCTGGTGCTACAAGCAAACACTAGTTTATAAACCCATCGTCGTTAATTTTAGGTTAGGTTCCCTGCCTGATCAGGCTGCACCAGAAGTGCTACAACTAGCTGTTGCATTTGCTACTAAGATTGAAGAAAGCAGCTAACAAACTATGATGGCTCTCCCTCCATGCTTCACATTGCGAATGAGATTTCTCTTCCGAAAAAGATTGTTTTTATTTTTTGCTCCAAATGTATCTGTCCATGCAGGCAACTATTATTATTATGATAATAATATAATAATACTATCAACTATTATTGAGGTGTGCCAAATAATAGTCACAATATGTTACTGTGAGCGAACCTAAGACAGCAGCAGATGTAGAAACTTTAAATCTCTGTGGGCTTTTGCTTAAGGCTTTAAGTAAAATAACCTGAAACACAGACTCAAACAGAGAAAAACTCGTTAACAGAAAACTAAATATTTATTTAAAAAATGCTGACTGAGCAATATAAAGATACAAAGGGAGTAAAATCACAGGAAGTACACAGGAAGCAGGAAGTACAAGCAACATATGACATAAATGAGTGAGAGGATGAGTATGCTGGGAGGGTGATTACTGAGTGAGTGCAGCTGGGG
>NC_056511.1:22140328-22147192 GCF_014905685.2 Nematolebias whitei | reverse complement strand
GTGCTGCACTGTGTGTGTTGTTTCAGAGCAGGATGGGAGCCCACACACATGAACAAGCTGCTGTTAGGACTCAGACTCCCAGGGGGCAGCAGGAGGTCAGAACCAGTTTGTAGATTAGTTTGTTGTCCTGCTTGAACCAGGTCTCCGGTCCATTGGAGGGACGGGGAGGGTAACCCACCGGGCCATGAGCAGAGCAGTCTGAGAGAGGTGTAGTTCAGAGCCGGCTCCACAGAGCAGGAGGGGGAACCATCGGGGGGGTCTGCAGGGAGAACCAGTGAAGAGTTGAGGTCAGGATTACTCCATACAGCACATGTTGGATTACCAAACAGCAAAAAGTATAGTGTATCAGCTGATTGGAGCAACTGAATACTAAAACTTTTCACCTGAATCAAAGTTTCCACCTTTATGAAGTCACTCAGCACTAAAGTGTCACGTACTGCCTCAGTTTGGGTCTTAAGCTTTACCTTCCTGTTACCATTAACCAGTATTTTAATCCTCAAATATTTAAAATTTGGGTGCCCAATATACCACAAGTACAACAGGTAGACAGATTTTACACCCACTGCTGCAATAAAACCAACCAGCTGTACTCACTGTAATGCAGAGCAATGTATTTGTCTTTTTCATTAATAAACATTAATAAAACAAGACGTACTTTCAGCCAAACTGTGAGATGTGAATACAGTGGTTGCAGAAAGAAGAAGAAATCCTTCTTCTTGGGTGCTGGGAATGTATAAATAAATGTCTTTGTGCTGATGGTCAGAGAGGTTTTTGTCCATTTTACTTCAAGGATGATGCTGTTAGTTTTGAGGGTGTCAATCATTTTGGATGTAAGGGCCATAACTTTCTCCTTACAAGTATTCTTGATACATTTTTGACAAACTTCAGTCTTGGACTCCTGAGAAATTATTTCAAATATTTTTTCCTAACATTTACTCCATTTTCCATCTTTTACCACTTATCCATGGAGACAACAAGCCCAGGAGAGAATCCCAGACCTCCCTCTCACCAGAAACCCTCTCCAGCGATACACAATCCTTCCAGAGAGTTCTGGATCTGCCCTAGACCTCCTACCAGTGAGATGTGATGGGAAAGCCTCCAGAGGGAGGGCCGTCCTGATCAGATGAACCTCCTCAGCTGACTCCTTTAGATGAGGAGCAGCATCTCCCCCCGGATGATGGAGTTCCTCATCCTTTAGAAGTTTACTGTCTTGCTGATGTTAGATGTGATCAATTCAATAATGGTTCAGTGTTCGACATTCTTTAGACAATAACGCGGTCAGAGGTCAAAGGTCACACTCACAGTAGACGGTCAGGCTGATGGTCTTCTTGGAGCGGGTGTTGAGGTGAGAGTTTTGTGCCAAACAGGTGTAGTCTCCTGTGTGCGTCCGGAGGATCTTGGCGATGGAGTACTGCGATCCGATGAACACCTGGGAGTTGTTGTAGAACCACACGTACTGACTGGCTGGATTGGACTGAGCTTGACACGCCAACAAAACGGTCTCTGCCTCCAGAACTGAGGACCCAATACGGAGAGGAGTCACATCTACCTGAGGAACATCTGGACCAACTGAGGAAAGAGAACACAACAAGAACCTGCTTTTAAGACAGAATTCAAAAAACGTTCAATACAAAATCAACAGGACTTTATTTGTAACAGAAGATGCTTCGCTCCTCATCCGAGGAGCTTTCTCAGTTCAATTTTTAAGACCGAAGATCATGCTCAGAATGTCGTGTTTTGAAGAAGTCTGAGAAGGACCAACTGAAAAGTGGGGCAGCTCCTGCAGAAACACTTCAGGTGTTTGTCCCTAAAGCTGCAGCGATAAAACTCTTACATCCAGTGCCTCTGTGTTTGTTCTTTACACAAACTAAAACAAACCGTAACATGTATGAAAACTTACACACAACGTTCAGTAACATCCAGTCAGAGCTCTCCGTGTTGATGAAGTTGCTGCTCACGCAGCGGTACAGGCCCGTCAGGCTGCGGTTCACGTTGCTCAGGGTGATGCTGCTGCTGTCGCCTTGAGTGAACGTAAAGACGCCGCCACCGTCAGGTTTATACTGCCACGTGTACTGGACCGGTTTGGTCCCGTTTTCCACGTTGCATTGCATCCATACTGTGGACTTTTCCACTGGAGACGCATCACTCAACAGCAAGGACGGTTTACTGACGAGGACTGGAGAAACAGAAACAGAAGAATGTTCAATGCACATGATGTTCTGTTCAATTTTGTAAAATTTATATCATAATCCTGTCATTTTATATGATCAAATGTTTCATACATAACTTGGTGCTACTCTACGTTGCTACTCTACGTTTCTTTAAATGAGTAAAAAAAAAAAAAAAAATTGTTGGTCTGTTTAAGTGATATTTTCATGTTTAATCAGAACCAGACCATTTGTTTTCATCGTCTTATTGTAATTTTATTTCAAATTCTACTCATGTAAGATAAGTCATCTACAAATTAGAGTTCGGTGTATGAAAAATATCAAATATTCCTAATTATGTAATTTTTGTTCAGAATAATGTTTTTTGTGCAATAATTTGTACTGTTTTAAAACAGAAAATCAAAAATTCAATCAAAATTACATTCAATGTTTATAGAGTTGTAAAAATAAAAATCAGATGGTACCACCTTATAGATGCCTAATAAAATAGTTTATAGATATATTATTATTTCTTTTATAAACACTTTATAAATCATTAATAGTTGTTTATTATGCATTAATTAAGGGTGACAGAGACAAAACTGACCAGTTTCTTGCCAAATAGTGAGCCAAATCTGCCACCTACAAAGTTACTTTGTAAGTACAATAAGCATTTGCAAACCTAATTTTTTTAATCATTTATTATTTTACTTTATCACTGCTTTATAAATATCTACAACTAATATTGTATCCTAAAAAAATAGGTTTACAAATGCTTATTGTGCTTACAAGGTATGAAATGTATAATATAACAATTCTAGATGAAATATATAGGTGAACAGATTTGGCTCATTATTTGGCAAAAAACTGGTCCGTTTAGTTCTTCTGTCACCCTTAATTAACGCATAATAAACAATTAATAATAATTTATTAAGTGTTTATTGAAGAATTAATAACATATCTATAAACTATTTATTAGCATCTATATGGGGAGCCTTATGTAAAGTGGTACCAAACAATTATTATTATTTTTTTGTGCTTTGTTGGGAAACAAAACAAGAAAAGATAAACTCCTAGAAGCGGTAGCTCATGTCTCTAAACATTTGTCAAAATAATGAGAAAAATATTTGTTTTATTCACTTAAAACCACCGACAGAGTTTCTGGTTTGAGCTGTTAAAAACATAATTAATGCGCAGATAAATAATGAAAAAAATAATAAAAATGTATCTTTTTTTTATATTTGCTGTTAAATTTGGCTTCATACAGTCACCCAGTCCTCTTACAGATACATGACTGTACTGTAACAGAAACACCCAGGGCCTCCACAAGTGTATGCAGTAATAAATCAATTTATTCATTAAAAAAAAAATCATTAATTTTATATATTTGTTACAGTGTGATTGTGAGCGCTGACCCAGTGTGAGGCTGCAGGTCTTAGTTTGGCTCATCAGCGGATGTTTAGCAGAGCACATGTAAGACTTCCCAAAATAAAAAGTGCCGTATCGGAGGGTCAGGATGTTGGCGCTTTCTTCACCAGCTTTGCCCTGACCTCCCGGTCCCTCCCACCACACCCAGGCCTTCGGGGCCCCTCCACCCCAGGAGCAAGACAGCGTCAGGTTCTGTTTGTCGCCGGACACGTTGGCGAAACACACCGGCTCTGCAGGAGGGAGATCTGGTGCAGGAGAAGGACAGTAATCATCGTTAGGTCCCATTTCTCTCAGTTCCACGCTCTTGTTCACCTCTCTGTACTCACATGTGTGTGTGCTGCACTGTGTGTGTTGGGTCAGAGCAGGATGGGAGCCCACACATGTAAACAAGCTGCTGTTAGGACCTCCAGCGGGCAACAGGACGTCAGTACTCATCAGATCTGTCTGCTGTCCTTGTCCTGCTTGGATCAGGTCTCCGGTCCATTGGAGGGACGGGGAGGGGAACCCACCGGGCCAGGAGCAGAGCACTCTGAGAGAGGTGTAGTTCAGAGCCGGCTCCACAGAACAGGAAGGGGAACCATCGGGGGCGTCTACAGGGAGAACATTACACAAATGAGGCAGTGATTAAAAAAAAGGAGGGACTGGAGGTCATCAGTCAAAGGTTCTGCCTACGGTGTGCTGCATCTTAAATATTTATGTTTTCATGGATCCTGGAAATGATCAATCATCTGTAGGAAATTACAAAAATAAATTTTCCTCTTCTAGATCAGACTTCTACCATCATTGAGGTCTAAACATCCCAACAACTCCTGGAGGACAGGACTCAGATCTCAAACAGCTCTTATGTGTGACATGCTTTACTGTGAGACAAACTCTGAAGCACCTTTAAAGGGAAAATCTGGTCATTTTGAAGAGATGTTCTATCAAATACTAATCAACAGTTAGACATCAGTCATAGATCACTGAGTGTGGAGAAAGAGACAAGTTTTTGTTTACGCTAGGCTAATGGCTAACCAAATGAGAAACTTTAAAAATAATAATTTTTCAGGCTTTCAAACAACTAATTCACACAAACTAAATAACAATATAACAGACACTTCAGGTCTAATGACTTGGACAGTTTGCTGTACATTTATTAAAACAACTTTAAGAAAGAAACCCTATAAACAGCTGTAAACTCAACCAGTCTAATATTTTAACAAAACCTGTGAGTCGCATTAATCAAACGTGTTACTTTATCCTCATCATCCTTAAAGATTAATTTTTACTTTTAGATTTGGAAGGTCTTCCATAGAGCACCTCGATGTACCATATGAACCACTAGAGGGAACTCTGGTCACATGACCTTATGAATATGCCATTCCAAAACAAGCAAACATCTGCACTTGGCGTTTTGATAGATATTGGCTGAACAGCCCAGAGTAAGCACTGACAATGTCAATAATAATAATAATAATAAACAATATTAGACTGTATATAAAAATGTCAGGAAGCTGTGTGTTCTATGGAGAAGAGAAAAGGGAAAACGTGTCTCCTTTCACAAGTCAGCAGATCTGATCTTATTCACCTCAGTGTAAATGTGATCCGACCAGAACAGAATCTAATAATGGACCCGTTTAAATGTAGCGTATAAATCCAATGTGGCTTAATTATTGAATTGGATCGTAGATAATAACATCTGTGGCAGAAACTGCTAAGCTGTGGAGCTTGAATCATGCTACAGTTTAGAATGATTGAGTATTACAAGCTGCTGTTGCCTCCGGTTGTTCTAATATTTACACAATGTAAAATAATATATTATATTTGGCTTTTGTAGGTTTCCATAAGGCAAACCAGACGTACTAATTAACCAGTATCAGTAGAGACTAGTTTCATCCCATAAATCACCATTGTGTATGCAGTGAACTTTTTCTAAGTGACAACTACAGAACAGTTATATAATAATAAATATACTTTATTCTTTATGCACTACCTGAGTTGTGCACTAAACCAGTTTTGTCGGCTGTGAGCAGTTAAATGTTTTGGACGCCATCTTAACTTCTCCATGATTTCGCAATGTAAATGACAGCGAGATGGGCGGTGCACCCTCTTTTTGTTTTATATAACTCTATAAGTGCTGTAATAAACACAGCACACAGCAAATAAAAGAAGCTGACAGGAGAAACTGTTAAATTATGGAAACGGTCTTATTTGTTGACAAAACTGTTTATCTTTCTGCACAAACGTTAAACTCTGAGGCAATAATCAATTATTAATGAAGTTACATAAGATTCAAATTGAATCAAAATCACAGTTGAACATCTCGATCCATGACACACACACACACTACACTCAGAGGTTTAAAAAAGGAACAGGTTGGTTGATGATGCGGCCTGAGGTCAAAGGTCACACTCACAGTAGACGGTCAGGCTGATGGTTGTCCTGGAGCTCGTGTTCAGGTACGAGTTCTGTGCCAAGCAGGTGTAGTTGCCTGTTTGGTTGCGGAGGATTTTGTTGATGGTGAGCTGCGGCCCACCGTGGATCTGTGAGCCGTTGTAGAACCAGATGTACTGACCCGGCGGATTGGACCGGGCTTCACAAGACAAAGAGAGGGTGTCTGTCTCCAGAATGGAGTTTCCACGATCCATTCTTCTGAACGGAGTCACATAAATCTGAGGATCTTCTGGACCAACTGTGAATAAACAACATGAACACCATGCAGAGTTGAAGGACACAAACTAAATCAGACAAGTGATTTAAGACACCTGCTGCTTTGTCTTTAACTTTCTTAAAGATTTGTTTAATTTAAATCACCTTCTGATAGAAAACCCAGAGACTCTACACCCTCTAAAGGCTGCACTCCACAGTCTTTCTCTTTTGAAATGTGGTACTCCGATGTCCCCTGTCTCTGAGGGATTGACTTGCGAAGGTTTGTAGTTTGTGAGATGAGTGGTTTTCTGGACACGAATTGAACAGAGAATGAAGTAACCCTTAATGTATGGATTTTTGAAATTTGTTTATTTTTGATGCAAGATATTCAAGTGGGTAGGAGTTACACTGTGTAGAAGAATAGAGGGAGTATTGTTTGTTTGTTTGTTTGTTTGTTTTCGAGGCAGCGCAGAGTGACCGATCCTGGTGAGTGGAGAGAGCAATTTTATCCACCATCAAGTGCAACGGAGGAGCCAGGGGGTGGCCAGTGGTGGCCTTGGCCCCCATAGATCAATCTTCAGCCACCCCATTCATCTGAGGAAACTAACTTTTATGCAATATAAAAACGTTTTCATACATACATATAAAATATTATATATAC
>NC_056511.1:22136735-22140228 GCF_014905685.2 Nematolebias whitei | reverse complement strand
AGCTACAGCGTGCGCTCTCAGGACATTATTACCTGCAGTGTTCCCTCAGTGCGAACTGAACTTGGCAAAAGGGCCTTCGCCTACTCCGCTCCTGTTTCCTGGAATATCTTGCAAAAAGACCTGAAGCTCTCGACCTTGACCTCTCTAAGTGGCTTTAAGAATCTGCTGGACTCCTGGCAGGGACCAATGCATACATGTTCCTGTTTTTAGTTTTATACATTCGCCTTATAATCTAGCTGTTTTTTGTTACTTTTCTTTTCTTTTTTTAGCCATTCTATTTGTTCAAAAACAAAAAATAAATAAATCTCTATGACTTTTTATAACTGTTTATTGTTGTCGCTGTTGTCCATTGTTGTCATCATTCTTTGTTGAAATCAGGTCTCTCTTGTAAATGAGTCCTCGAGGCTCAATGGGATTTACCTGTCTAAATAAAGGTTGAATAAAATGTGTGTTTTGTTCCTCGTCATGAGGCATTTTTGACTGATGCGTCCTACACTCCAGAACGACTTATAGTCCGGAAAATACGGTATTATGTGTGCAAACTGAGTATTTTAGTTTAATGTGCGAATGTTTCTGAACCATTCTCACTATTGAGATCCGTTTTTCTTCCGTACATTTTTCAGCACGTAACTCTTTCCTCAATTTCTGTGTTATTTAAACAATTCATGCCTCAAAACGTTCAGCTCATTCAGCACATTCCAGCTGTGACTTTTGGTATTTGTGAAATTTTAACTTTATGCAACATTTAGCTTTGTCAGCCATGTTTTTCTCATTGAAAATGAATGGAGCTCTCATCACTTCCTTCAAGGCTTTGTGTTGTTTACAACCTGTTAGTGTGCATTTCAACTTTTCTTCTGCTTCAGCTTTTTTCTACTAAATTCAGCTTTTTCAGCAACTTTTTAGTTTTTTTTTTTTTTGTGTGTGTGTTAATTTTAGCCTTTTAACTGCCAGGGATTCAATATTACAAATTTTTAAAAAAAGCTGCTGAGCATGTATTGTTTATATAATTTTGAAGTGAACATTTGTTTGTGTATAGCCAGTTTATTTCTTTTGTCTGGTGAATCCAGGCTGCACAGCCAGTCCAGAGAAAACATTAACTTCCCCGAGGATGAGCTGGTCAACGAGTCACAGGAGGGGATCCAGAACATCGGTCCAGGCAAGACAGACCCAAATCCAACACGTTCATAAATAAACAGTTGCTCATCTCCCACATACTGATCCGTGATGTCTGTGTTTTCCAGGAACGGCAGTGGCAGAAGTCCAGGTATCTGTTTTTCTCTGTTTCAGTTCGGAGTTCCTCAGCAGACAAACACCTCCCAATCTTTCAATGATTTAACCTCAGACTGGTTTTATACACAATGAGCTGTTTCTTTCTTCACTAAGGCAAGAATCAGTCACACAAACTGGGAGTGCAATGTTGCTTAAAATAATTCTCTTGTCTCAATTTTCCACAGAGAGCAACCCGCTGAAGGATGGAGCAGAGGGACAGAGACTGAATTCTTCCTGTGTGAACAACTGCCTTTTACTCGTGCACTTCATATAAACTCTGTTCTCCTGGTTTGTCACACAAACTATTTAAAGCAATACATTTACTACACTTTATTGAGCTTATTTTTCAAATAAAATATTAATCTTTGATTTAATTATGATGATGTTTGTTTTCAAGGATATATGCTGCTTGCTTTTTGAGCACTTTTATTCCATAAATAAAAATGTAGATTTCCAAGAACTAAACGTTAACTTGCCTGTTTCATAAAGTTTTTTGTGTTGTCACAAGAACAGAATACCCAAAGCGAAAGGACTGATGATGAAAGACTCAGACACAAAAGTATCAATTCAGTGAGCAATAATTCAGGATGAAACAGGAACCCTGGGGAGCAAGGAGATGGGTCAGGTCCAGAGTTCTGCAAAGAGGGTTAGAACATGCAGGTTCCTTACTAGTCGATGGCTGGTAAGATGTTTGGTTCCAAAGTTCTGTACAATCATGAGAAGATCCAGTATACTCAGGAGGGCGTGTGGTTGGAGGGCGAGTAGAACAGCTGAAGAGCACACAGGTAAGGTGTCCAGACGTTCACTGGGAGATCAGAATAATCAGGTAGGTCTCAGGAGGTTCATGGAAAAATCATAGGCAAAATGTAAGTAATCACAAGACATTCACAAAGAGCTAGGAGCGCTAACCATAGGCAGGGTAATGCTCCAGCGTTGGAAGGATGTCATCAGGCCCCTCATCAGGACACATGCAGGTGTGAGGTGGTCACCTAGGTGACTCATTAGTTTTTGTAATTCACATGGGTCTTAAATATGACTGTTAACGTTCTTTAAAAGTTCTTAAACAGGCCTAAGCCACCACGGGTTTGACATGATTAACCTTTCCCCACCTCAAAGGTATGGCGCCCTCTGGTGACCAAAGACAGACATGGATCAGGAACTCCCACACTTGTTTGATGAGTTTCAGGTCAAAGGTCAGTTCTTAACAGGTATATCTGAGGGCAGACATGGATAGATTTAGATTTCTACTCAGTTTTCTCTAATTTCATCCAGAAATATTAAAAAAAAATTATTAATTTAATGGGTTAGGGTTTAAAAAAAATCAAATTTAAGTTTTTCAACTTTTTTAATGCACTCTCTGCATTCATTTAGTTTGTGTTGTAGGTTCATCTGAGGCTTTAAGATGTTATTACCACAGAGATATTATATTATTCTTTACAGTCTATGATTTTTACACTCTAATAAAACTACATCTCCCATCATGCAGCAGCCAAGTCAGTAGGAGTTTACAGACATACTTTCAGCCTTCCTCTGCTGCTGAAACTGGTTTGTAGTTGTTGTTTTTTATTTTTTTATTTTTTTAAATGATTTGGACCAATTTTCAATGAAAGGCAATAAAATGTGATATAATACATTTTAAATTGACTCATTAGTTTTTGTAATTCACATGGGTCTTAAATATGACTCTTAATGATCTTTAAAAGTTCTTAAACAGGCCTAAGCCTCCACGGGTTTGACATGATTAACCTTTCCCCACCTCAAAGATCACTTCCTGTCCACCTGACCCCACAAAGACCCTCTGTTTAGTCTTCTGTCTGCGTTTTTCTCGTTTGCTAATCATCTCATCTAATCATCTCACAATGGAAGCAGTCTAATGTTTCATGACTGTTGATAACTTTGGGAAGTGTTAGCCTGCACTGATTTGTAATTTCTTTATTCAACCTTTTTGGCCTCTTCTGCACTAATTGCAGTTTCCTCATGGCATTTATTACTCAGTGATGTGCGGTGAGGTTTGTGACACGTGAGGCACTGACTTGTCTGGAATCGGATGCTCACATATATGAACCCAAAATAGAAGCTTATAATTCAATTTAGCCCTTTTTTCCTTTAAAAAATACATCTAATTATGCTTTAATCAACTCCATACTGTTCAGCAATAATGGCAAGAAAAATAAAACATTATTTGTAAGCTCAAACTATTAAAGAAATAATAATAATAACAATA
>NC_056511.1:22130616-22136635 GCF_014905685.2 Nematolebias whitei | reverse complement strand
GTGGTGGAGAAAGTACTCAAACACTGTACTTGAGTAAAAGTACAAATAAACAGACAAAAATGTACTCTAGTAAAAGTAGAAGTACCACATTAACATTTTTACTTAAGTAAAAGTAAATAAGTACTTGCTTTTAAAATACTTAAAGTATTAAAAGTAAAAGTACTTTCTGAATGTATTACCTGATGCAATGGTCTACATATCTTTAAGTCTGCCTACCTTATGTATATTTTCTGTAATACGTTAATAGTGTTGTGCCATTTTAATGAACATTGCTGCAGATAATACATGTTTTTATTGTGTTTACTCTGTGACACAGTCAAAATTTCAGGGATGACATGCAGAGTTAAATGTCAATAAGCAAAATAAGAAAGAGAAATGATTATACCTTTGAAAGTTTTTATTTAACACAAATTAAAACCAATGTGTCATTTTAACTGTAGTAAACACATTTAAGTAAAAGTTGTCTGATGAAAAAAGGAACATTAGACACAACTAACAAAGAAATATCTGATCATTTCAACTCCAGTTTGTCATCGACTCTAGTTAAAATACTGTCTAGTCAACCTTGTATGGGTCAATATTGAACAATATTTTAACTTCCTGACACCATTTTCAAAACTTGGACCTGAGTGTCAAGTCATTTGGAGACATCTCTCGTCTCCTGTTCTAACATCCCATGAATTGACACATTTTAGTATTGCAGCAAGAATGTCTTGTTCAAGTTCAGAAGAAGTTGGTTTTCAAAGTTTTTTAAGTCCAGTCTGGCTCTTTTGGGAGAGAGAATCTGTCCTGCTGTACTGAATAATCTTTAAATAGTCTTTCTTTCAATAGTCTTTCAATAGTCTTTCAATAGTCTTTCAATAGACTTTCTATAGTCTTTCAATAGACTTTCAATAAGTGGGGAGTGGTGGCGCAGAGGTTAGAGAGGTGGGCCTGTGATCCGAAGATCGCCGGTTCACGCCCCGGCCCCGACAACATCAAAATTGTGGGTGGGGTAGGTGAAACACCCACACTTGCCCCCACCCTCATTCGCCCCACTCTGGGCCCATGAGCAAGGCCCTTAACCCCCACCATGTGCTCCCTAAACAGGTCTCTCTTGAAAATGAGTTCTCGTGGCTCAATGAGACTAACCTGGATAAATAAAGGCTAAATGAAAAAAAAAAAAATAAAAAAAATAAGGCCATGGGTGGCACATACTGTATCTTCTGGCTGACTTTCCTCGGTGGAATTAATTTTGGGTGTGTCAGCGGTGCTGCGGGTGCGCCCAGCTCAGTGATGTATATACTAGAATATAGCTCTTCTTGAAGGTGGGTCTAACGTTACCTGCCCACTTTGCATTGATTCAATGGACCAACTCCCCTCTCGCAATTGGTTACTTTCAAATTAACGAACAAATAAAAAAGTTGCAACGTGACTGTAATTTGTAACAACGCATTATAGAAATGTAGTGTAATAGAAAGTACAGATACTTAATCTAAAATGTAGTGAAGTAAAAGTAAAAAGTACCCATGCTTAACTCTACTTAAGTAAAGTACAGATACATGAAAAGTGTACTTAAGTACAGTAACGAAGTACTTGTACTTAGTTACATCCCACCACTGGTATAAGGAAGCAGCAGATTGTGTTGAATCTTCACATTGTTGCAGTCTCTCATTCCTGTTCATTTAAATATTAAAATTTGAGTTTGATTCTGACTCTGACTCCAGCTCTCCTGCATTTGGGTCCAACATGACACCATTTATTAAATGGCCCAGTCGCTTGTTTCTTCTTTTACCTGCAGGCACAAGACAGACAGCTATAGAAGTGCCATATTTGGTTTCAGTGTCCTGAATCCAGTTTCTGCTTCTTTGTCTTCTGCTAAATAAAATGCTGGTTATTAATTTATGTGACCCCCTGAACACATCCCTGGATGTTTAAAACTTTCTATCTGTCCTGAAAAATGTTTTTCCTGTTCTTACATGCACATCAATTTTCACCAAAAGTTCTATAAAACGCTATAAGATTATTGTGAAAGTTGTGTTTACATTAGGTAATATCCAGTATTTATGGAAATATTTGGCTTAGAGAACATCATAAACCCGCAGAGAGAGAGAAACATGATAAAATGCAAATGACAGACTGAAGACAAGGATGAGTTGAGTGTGAGATGTGACCTGGTAACTTCATCTTTGACATGAGAAAACAGGCTGACTCACATCTTCCTCCTCATCCTCACCGTCTGATGCTCTGCTGCAGCAAAAAAAACTGGAGGAGGAAAAAACAACCACCTGACAAAGTTTGGACCTGAAATAAAAACTGTGTTTAGGTATATTTTAAGAGTTAACATCTAATTTAGATCATGTAAACTGGAATAAATGTGTAGAAAAACACTTTATTTTTCATTTCTCTTAGCTTTATTTGAAGTTTAGACAAGACTTTTCCTGATAAGTTGCAACTCATGATCACAGCCTTTTGCTCTACATAAGGACAATTTTGTCATTCATAAAATAAACAGTTGTTTTTGTGACTTTAAAGAGTTTTAAAACAGATCCAGAGTGACAGAATGATGATAAACACTTGACTCTTTCTCCATCTAGGTTGTTTTATGTGATTTCTTGTGGTATTTTTACTGAGCCATGAACATTACTAAAACCCCCTCCAACCATGAAGCCTTGTGTCTGTTCTGCTCGTCTCTTCCAGGTGAAGACAACTGATCCGTGTCCTGAAAAACAGCTCGCATTACATCCTCACAGAGATGCTCAGCGCTCCCTCCTCCTCCTAAACATGCAAACTCAGGAATATTTCAGCATGCACAAAGAATACTTTATATATTAGAATATAAAGTGCTACTGCTTAAACAAATTGTAAAAAAAAAAAAAAAAAAATTCTAATCTGAGTGTGCAAACATACTCAGATTAGAAATAAAAGATGAGATTTTTAATCTATTTTAATCCAAATCTCATCAGTTTCCTCGGCCTCTTTAGTTTCCATGACCTTTATTTATGATTAGAAAATGAAAGCTTAGATTTTAAACTTCACCTAAAAGAACTGGAGTCTGATTTTTGGCTTTATGGTGGCATCAAAACTATATTTATTTAGAAGATCATCGAAGTTTGTTTACACTATTTTAATAACTATTTTTATAAACTAAATTACAGTATTACGATGAAAGCTGTAAAAAAAAAAATTGTCTCTTCTTGCTGCTCCCAACAGTTACAGGGTAAAAAAACAATAATACACAATTATGTTTTTTAAATCAACAACAATAATGATTTTATGAAAATTAAGGGTTTGCTTAATTGGTTAACTCCCTTTTTAAAATTACCTAATCATTTATGAGAAGCAATACACTTTTTCACACAATTGCGTGCTTTTATTATTTGCCTTGTATAAAAATTGTAATTTTTTCCGGTTTAAACGTTTAGTTTTAACCTTGAAAAGTGTAATTAACCAACAGTGTAGTGAACATCCTGCATGAAGAAATGCGACTGC
The DNA here is from genome assembly GCF_014905685.2 of Nematolebias whitei. NCBI lineage: Eukaryota > Metazoa > Chordata > Actinopteri > Cyprinodontiformes > Rivulidae > Nematolebias > Nematolebias whitei. The sequence goes on along the minus strand of NC_056511.1, from coordinate 22,133,164 downwards.
ATAAATGTCAATGTCGCTTTATTTATATTGCACATAAACACAACAAAAGTTGACCAACGTGCTTTACAATTTAGTCAAATTAAAATGAAAACAAGAAAGAAGAACAAGAACATGCATCTTGTGTCACTAAGGAAACACCAGAAAGTTAACAATAAAATACAACACACAAGAAAATTCAGTTCAAACTGGTTCTCAAACTCTGTCTGGATCAAACGCTGGGTAAAAAAAGATGAGTCATGAGCAAAGATTTAAAAGTCTCCACAGTCTCAGCCATCTATAGATGATCAGGTAAACTTTTCCACTGTCTTCAAGCAGCAACTGCAAAAGCCTGATCAACTCTGGATTTCAGGAACGACAGATTTTCAATACACAACAAGCAGCTCTGTGTACAAGTACACAGGTGTGTGTACAAATACACAGGTGTGTGTAAAAGTATACAGGTGCGTGTGTAGAAGGTTAACCTATCCAGCTATGGGTTTGTTCTGCATAATGAAAGAGCTCCGTATTACTGTGTTATTCTAACCTGAGAAACCGAGAGAGAGAAAGGAAAATTCATCAATAATTGATCCTAAATCAGTTTAGTGAGCCTCCGTCTCTTCCTGCTCTCAGTCTGATGAAGTCACTGCTTTCAGCTGGACTCTTCAAGAAACTCAGAGGCAAAAAACCCAACGCAGACTGGGAGGGAAGGTGACAACCAGCTTGTTTTGGGGCTCCAGAAGCATTCGATTCATTTTGGACGTGGAGAATCTGCTGGACTCAGGATCATGATGATATCATGGTGGCCAAACTGCTAGGGCTGGCCTTTCTCTACCTGACCACCAGTCCGTTCCCCTTTACCGCACATGGTAAGGATTTATTAAACTCATTTTGTGTTAAGGGTTTTTGAACAAGAAAAGTCACCTATGTGTGGTTTTACAGTAACAAAGTAGGATTTAACTTCACTTCCTGATTTTATTGGTCCTTATGTTACTTATTTATCCAAATAAAGCATGTTTAAATAGAAACATTTCATCAATATTTAAAGATCTATATTTCATATGACTAACATGTATAAATAAAGGTTGAATGAATCAATTAATATATTAAATCTTATCAGACACCGTAAACAATTTGAGTCAATACCTCATATGGGCAAGCATGCAGGTCCAGTTGGTTTATTTATGTTATTTAAAGCTAAATAAGTTGTTGTCAGGATCAAATAAATGAAGATCATGTAAACATTCCTAAGAGAAATTAGAAGAAAATAAAGTTCAAGAAGAAAACCCATGTTTGACATGTTGAATTTGGCTGTAAAGAGAAAAAGAACCACCTAGAAACCTGTTGTGGAATCCCACTCCTCTTGAATCTTGCATTGTAATCCATCCTGCAGCTGAACCCTGGCAGGGCACATGACACCTCCGTCTCAATTTCTCTAACACACACCTTTGCAGGCGTATCGGTGTATCCTGTCCCGACGTCAGCCGTGGAGATCAATCAGAACTGGGAGGTGGTTTATCGTGACACCAGCGTGTTTGGAGTGGTGGGTAAGGCTGTGATCCTGGAGTGTGGGACCACCATACCCGACATGTATATCTGGAGCTTCACCAGGCCCGGCACCGAGGCCATCAGAGCTGTGGTGTATAATCTGGGGAAAGGACCGGTGGTCCAGAAGCTGGCTGAAACACTTGGACAGCTGACAATCATCTCCAACAGTGCAGCCGTGAGCATCGAGAAGCTTCCTCTGGCTGCTCAGGGCCTGTTCACCTGTCAGGCCTTCTACGACATCAACCAGGACCCCAAAGTCTACTACTACTACGTGCACCTCACTGTGAGAGGTAAGACTCCTCACCTCGCTGCTTCATGTAGGGGTGTATCATATGGACAGGGAGGGACTCCATCTTCTATCCTCCATTCTATCCATCTTGTTTATCGGTTCGGTCTGTTCAAAGTCTGAGGGCCTGGAGCCTATCCCAGCAGTCAACAAGGGAAACAGAGTGATTCATGCTTTTCTGTTAAAAAACATGCTTTTTATTTTATCCAGTTTATTTTGGTTTTATGTGTAATATGCGTGAATTAACATAGTGTGTATATTTCCTTTTTGGATGGATGAATGATGGATGGATAATGGATGGACAATGGATGGACAATGGATGGATGGATGGATGATGATGGATGGGTGATGGATGGATGATGATGGATAATGGATGGATGGAAAATGGGTGGATAATGGATGGATGATGGATGGATAATACTTTGTAGATGAATGATGATGGATGGGTGGATGGATGGAGGGATGATGGATAATGGATGGATGGATAATAGATGAATGATGGATGATGATGGCTGGGTGGATGGATGGATAATGGATGTATGATAATGTATGCATGATGGATGAATGAAGGGTGGATGGATGATAATGTATGTATGGATGATAATGGATGATTATGGACAGATGATTATGGATGGATGACAGATGTATGATAATGGATGGATGGGTGGATGGATGGAGGGTGGATGGATGATAATGATGGATGGATGATAGATGAATGGACAAACGGAGGGTGGATGG
>NC_056511.1:22126629-22130606 GCF_014905685.2 Nematolebias whitei | reverse complement strand
TGGTTAGATGATGATAATGGCTGGATGGATGATAATGGATGGATGATAATGGATGGATGACTGGATGGTGATAATGGATGGATGGATGATGGATAGATGGGTGTCAACATGTGTTACTAGGAAAAAGCTGATTTGCATGTTGGTCACACAATTTAAATAAAATGCATGAAGTTAAAGACATACTGTCTGTGAAGGTCTTACTGATATTTAGCAAAAGTTTCATGGTAACATATTTCAGTTAAACATTTCCCTCTTTTGGCCTGATAATAATTTATAATATGATCATATTTTATTCACACCGAGTCAAGAAGACAGAATGAGCTCAAAACAAAAGAGAAATAAAATACTTCTTAAAACATTTCAGGGCAGCGGATGTAAAGAAAATGTAAAAGTTACAACAAGCTAAAATCATCAAATCTGTTGCTAAAAGCTAAAACAAGTAAAACAGGCCTTAAAAGCTAAAAGGAGCATAGAAGACAAACATAGAGCAAGAATACTGCAGTGAAGGTCAGAGAACAGAAGAACTAGAGAGAGCTCAATGTGTTTCTACGAGGAAACTTTTTTTTTTAGCAAAAACCCTCCCTAAAAATTAAAGGGAAAAAAGTTGCAAATACTTAAAATCATTTAAAAAATCAAAAAGCTGATTCAGCATTCACACTTCAGACAGAAAAAAATCATTGCTGTAGAAACAGGTGTGGTGATTACTAACAAAAGCCACAGCCATTTTATTGAAACAGTCCTTGGTCTCAGCTCCATCATGTCAAGAACAAATGATGCAACTCAGCTTAGTAAACAAGTCCGTGATTTATTTAATAAACATAATTCCCTGAAGTTTGTAAAACAATCTTATAGCAATCTTATTGTCTGTGGTAGTTTCCCGCTCCACCTTCTTACCAACAAAGAGCCACACTCATTTTTGCATGGTACAGATCAAACGGAATGGGCCAGTGGTTTTACAGCAGTCCACCTGTGTTTATCTTTGTTCTGATACAGTCCCAGTCACCAACCCTTACCTCCTGCTGAGTGACGTGTCTCCAGTGGAAGGATCCACCATGTGGATGAGGTGCAATCTGGAAAACGGGACAGAGCCGATCCAGTACGTGTGGCAACATGAAACCCGCGCGGGAAACATCACGGTCTTTGCACAAGGCAGCAGCAACCAGATCAACGTGAGCGACATCAGCAGGAACCACACCGGCTGGTACCGATGTGTGGCCAGCAACGCCGTCAACAGTGAGACGTCCAGCCGGTTATGGCTGGACACCATCTGTGAGTACTGACGGGGCCGTCCCGCTCCTTTTAGAGCCACAGCTTCTTTTATTGAACACGTTTGTGTTCACAGATGGCCCAGATGTTCCTCAGATAGACGTGACTCCGTACAGTATAACAGAGCGCGGGTACTCAGCTCTGGAAAGAGAGACCGTTTCGTTGATGTGTCAGGCTCAGTCCAACCCAGCCAGTCAGTACGTCTGGTTCTACAACAACTCGCAGGTGTACGCCGGACCGCAGTACACCATCACCAAGATCCTCCGGATGCACACCGGAGACTACGCCTGCTTGGCACAGAACACCTACCTGAACACGCGCTCCAAAAAAACCATCAGCCTGACCGTCTACTGTGAGTGTGACCTTTGACTCCAACCTGCTCTTCTGTCAACCCTCCAGTCTGTCTGAAGTCTGCAAACCGCAGAGCTACAGACGTGGTTCCTCCACACCTGAACTTCTTGAGCTGGTTTGGTTTTTTGCTGTTCTTCATTTTTCCTGCTCGCTCATCTGTTACCACTCTGACACACTCAGACCTCAACACACTCCCACATTTAGACACACAAACAGCAGAGAATGGCGGCACCGCAGACCCAATCTACTGTTTGGAGCACCGGAGGAGTTGGTGTAAATCTGACAGGTACATCGTTTCCAGGAGCCACGAGACAGGCAGGCTGGAAGTAGTCTTCAGTCTCTGATTTTTGTTTTTCTCTTTATTTGCTATCTACATTGTGTTTACCAATAAACAAAATCCTTTTTAAAAACTAACTTCATCTCATAAAAAGATTGACAAGTCAGATGTTTGATTAAAGCAACAAATATATTTTAAATAGGGATGCATGATATTTTCGGCATGGTATCGGCCGATATTAGCGTTCAAGTTAAATATCGAACATTGACCATTCCATCAAAATATCTCACCGATATAAAAGGCCCTGTTTTTGTATGACAACCCAGTGACAAGGTGCCTGCAGCGGCAGCACAACATGATGACGTCACATGCACCTACCGGCTCTGATCAGGGCAGAGAGGAAGAAGTCAAAATGTTGGTGGTGTGGAAGTTCTTTTGTTCATCGAGGAAGTCGGATTCCGAAGATTTTTGGACTACGTTGAGCCTCACTATATCGTGCCCAGTCAAAGATATTTTTCCGACATAGCCTTACCTGAGGTACAAGCTGTCATTTCCGATGTAATTGAGAAGCTAATAGCCAATAGCACTTGGGTGAGTTTTACCACAGATGATTGGACGTCGTGTTAGCCCTGTTAGCATGATTAGTCTAAAGCCCCCGGTATACTACCGCGTACGTCCGTTCACGCGTACGTACGCGTGAACGGACGTACGCGTGTACTGTACGCAGAGAGTTCAGACATCGAACTCGAGCGTACACCCTGAGCAGCTGCAGAGCAGCTTCACAGACAAGGGGCATTTACCTTCGGGACAAATTGAGGTCGCCGATTGGTCATTTGCTGACACGCCTACTGGATTGATTGACAGGTCGGAAAAAAGAAAAAGAAACGAGCGCTGGCAGCCTCAGCCGCAGCGATGTTCTGTGTTTATATGTTGTTAATAAAAATATCAAAAACAACAACACTCTACAGCCCACACATCAGACCAGCACACCAGGAAATCTCCAGACCCTCCCGCAGCCACGCTGGACCTGAGTTTAATTCACTCGTGACAAATTCCTTCATTTCTCACCATTTCAGTCATGGCATCAACGGAGGAGGAAGAGATCACTGCCTCTTGGAAAAACAAAACAAAAGAAAAGGCCAGATCAGGGATGAAGAATGGGAATTTAATACATTGGTGTCGCATACAAAACAGTGCGTCGCTGGGCAGTTTATTGTGCGACACCGCGTATGCGGTCGTAAAAATTGAGCTTTGCACAGACATGCCCTGCGGGGTACGCTTGTACCTCCGCGTACGCACGTGCATACCTCTGCGTATGGACATACGCAGGAGTATACTGGGGGCTTTACAGCACAATGGATAGACAAAAACTTTGAACTTTAAGTCCTTCATGCACAGGAGTGCAGATGATCCCACACTACAGCTAAGAACCTGGAACAAGCCTCGACAAGCGAGACAACATCGCAGGTGACTAATGCTAATAAATAATATTTAACAGTTTTATTTAATATAAGTCAAAGTGCTATGCATTTCATATGGCTGTTACTGAATATATGTCACCAGCTCCTATTCAATTTTTGTAACCAATAAGCCTAAATAAGAGGACTATGTTCAGAAAGTATATAAAATATCTGTATCGGTTATCGTCCAAATAAGTTTTAACATTTTGGCCAAAGATCCAATATCGTGCATCCCTACTTTTAAATGTATTATTTATCTTGAAAATATCCTGTAAATTGTTAGAACCGTCTGTGGCCCTGATGCTTTTATTAAACCCCCACTTTGTGCATCACTGCTCTGTTACGCTACATGTTGTCCCTGCAGACCCCCCCGATGGTTCCCCCTCCTGCTCTGTGGAGGCGGCCCTGAACTACACCTCTCTCAGACTGCTCTGCTCCTGGCCCGGTGGGTTACCCTCCCCTTCCTTCAAATGGACCGGAGACCTGGTTCAAGCAGGACAACAAACTAATCTACAAACTGGTTCTGACCTCCTGCTGCCCCCTGGGAGTCTGAGTCCTAACAGCAGCTTGTTCACATGTGTGGGCTCCCATCCTGCTCTGAAACAACACACACAGTGCAGCAC
>NC_056511.1:22121914-22126529 GCF_014905685.2 Nematolebias whitei | reverse complement strand
TGGATGGATGGATGGATGGATGGATGGATGGATGGATGGATGGATTAGGAAATTTAATAATTTAAATCACCACCAAAATCAAAGGCAGGAGATGTTTTTTTTTTTTATGTCTGTGTTTGATCTCAATATCTCATGAACCACTGGACAGATTTTTATGAAACCTTTAAGAAACAACCACTAAATGTTTGTGATTAACTTTTTAAGCCGGTCCAATTCAAGATTGCCACTACACTCCACTGAATTTGGGACACACTTAATGGCTAAAATTGGGAAAATTTTAGATATCGGACTAAATTTCTGCAGCTGAGTCATCCCCAACCCAACTCTGACCAAGGTTTGATCAAACTGGCTACAACACCATCATTTATCATCACAAGGTGACTTTACTCTAAAACTTTAGCATGGAAGGTTAAAAGCTTAATCTTCTACTCTAAAGTATTTGGGTTTATGACTCATCAGGGTCGGTTTCACCTCCACTGACTTTCTTTATTTCTTCTTTTGTTCTGCTGGTTCTGTGTTTCCGGCTGCTGTTGGTCGCTCCGTCTCGGAGTTGTTAACCCTGCTTGTTTCTCGTCAGGCCAGTTCAGATGGAGGTGTGTGTGGCTCGCTCGCTCCTCATCACGTCCGTGCTCATTCCTCCCCGGCCTCCCTCCCCGTCAACTCCCTCACCGCTCAAGCAGATGCAGATGTAGCCACCTCACCGATATTACCTGATGATGTGCCACTCCCAGACGGTTGGGAAATGGCCAAAACGCCTACTGGCCAACGGTACTTCATCAAGTAAGGGCCTTTTTGTCAGTTTATTTTTGTGTTGCATCTGTTGCTCTGCAGGTTTCTTCGAAGAGTTTCAGGCTGATTATTAAAAACAAACAAAAAACAATTTTAGCCGATATTGCACATTTTTTATTTAATTTGATTAACTACCATGTCTTGAAATGATATTTGATTATTATGTGACCACTCATTCAGTATCAACCAATTTATGAACCCAGCTAGGGGTATTCCTTTAAATTCTTATGAGTATATATATATATATATATATATATATATATATATATATATATATATAAAAATTCAATAATCCCTTTTAAATAATACAACAAAGGAATGAGATAATTAAATTCAGATTTAATGGTGTTTATGCAGTGCAGCTATCCCTGGGATTTTTTGTTTCTTTCGGCTGCTCCCTTCTTCAGGAGTCACCAGAGTGAATTTAGTCGCACAAATACTTGGCAATTATTTTTACCCTTGCCATTTCTGACGAAACCACAGACCACCGAGTTACCACAGCTCTCTGTGTGGAGCAGAGAGCTGCCATCCAGGGTATCTGGGGGAGCAGATGGGGGGTGGGAGGTTAAAGGCCTTGCTTAAGGGCCCAGAATGGGGCAATGAGGGTGGAGACAGGTGTGGGTGCTTCACCAATCCCACCCACATTTTGATGTTGTTTGTACCGTGAGTTGAACCAGTGAATTTTCCGATCACAGGCCCACCTTCTCTAACCTCTGCGCCACCACTCCTTTTCCTGGGATTTAATCCCTGGGATTAAAACTCATTAATTGCATGCAAACAGGAAATGGCTGAACTAGTTGTGTTACTTGTGTGCTTTGGCGTCAGAAGCATTTGTAATGTTGGGGTGGGGGGTGCGCTCTGGGGGTCCTCCCCTAGAAAATTTTGAATAAAGTAGATGCCATTTCCTGCATTCTGGTGTATTTTAACGGGTTGTTTAACATCTAGTTTTACATACATAAGCAAACACTTGATTCAATAACTATTTTAATTAGAGAGCTCGGCACAACAAGAAGTAGCCTGACCAACAGCTCTCCTTGTGTGAATAGAGCACGCTCCACTTCTCTCATGCATCCTAAACCACCCCTCACGGCACTAACGTAGGGCTAATCTGGCGGTGCAAGATGCCACAAATGTAGTGCTCCGCTTCTCTCACGCATTCAAACCCCCCCCATACACACACACACACACACACACACATGCGCGCCTGTCAACAACTGCCGGCATTAATGTAGCGCTAAGCTAGTTAGCACCCAACATAGAGGTGTCTCCCCTTCTTCCCCCACCCCAATGACAAAAAATCCTGAAGAGATGAGTGCCCCAAGGCAAGTTTCCGATGGGAATCACTGCATGCGGTGTGGTGAATTGTTGAAGGTACTAGGAAAACCCAGGGTCAAGTCAAGTCAACTTTATTTATAAAGCCCATTTAAATCAGCAACCGTTACAAAGTGCTTAACATCAATAAGAGCAAATTCATGGAAAAAATAAGAATAATGATGGTATTGAAAAATGAATTAAAAGCATTAAAAGAAAAAAAAACAATCGTAGAACAAAAAATACTAAATACTAAATCAACTCGCACTGTGTGAAATGCCAGAGAAAACTGATTTAAAAGCAGGAAGAGACGCAGCCTGTCTAATGTTGGGGTGCAGATTGTTCCAAAGTTTGGGGCCCATGACTGAAAAAGCCCGATCACCTCTGAGCTTCAATATTGTTTTTGGAACAGCCAAAAGCAGCTGATCGGATGATCTCAGGGGCTGAGAGGGAACATATGGTTCTAGTAACTCAGAGAGATAAGGAGACATAAAGGTTAAAGGCACCTCAAGGTTAGCAGGAGAATTTTAAAATCAATTCTGGTATGCATGGAGCCAGTGAAGGAAGGACAAAACTGGTGTAATATGCTCAAACTTATAAGTTCCAGTTAAGAGCCAAGCAGCTGGACGAGCTGGAGACGTGAAAAGGAGACCTGGCTGACTCCAACATAGTGTGTTACAGTAGTCCAGTTGGGTAGTGATAAAGACATGGATTAAGTTTTCAAGGTCAGATCTGGACAACACTGGCTTGAGCTTAGCTATCTGCCTTAACTGGAAGAAGCTTTTCTGCAGAACAGAGTTTATTTGTTTATTAACCTTAAAGTCAGCATCTAAAACCATCTCGAAGTTTGTTACAGACTGCTTAAGATATGGCTGAAAGGATTCCAAGTTTACAGGAACAGAGACGGTGGTTGAGCTAAGGCTAAACATAATGACTTCAGTCTTCTGATCATTAAAATTTTTTTAAAAATTGAAGCCATCCATGCCTTGATGTCATCCAAATATTTTAACAGAGGATGAATGAAGCAAGAACTAGTTGGTTTTAAGGGCAGATAAATCTGGCAGTCATCAGCATAACAATGAAATGACAGACCATGTTTCCTCAGGATAGACCCCAAAGGGAGCACAGATACAGAAGAGGTCCAAGAATGGAGCCTTGTGGGACCCCGCAAGAAATATGCACTGAAGCAGATATATTATTACCAACCTTAACACAGAGTTATGGTTGGAGTGGACTTTTAGTGGTTTGAGTGTTCTATTAATCAAGTGGAATGGATTTTTTCCACAAAGAAATAGAAACAACGCTGGTGAACTAATATTTCATGGTAATGAAATGTGGGCGGATCCAAATTATTTTTTTTAAATGTGAGGGGACTTTTCCCCTTCACATATAATTAATGTGACACCTATGTGGTTTCACCTTGATGTGAGCTCGTTTCCTGCTGGTTGACACACGGAGGCTCTTTCTCTGTCTGCATGAGTGTGAGTTCATGAGCGCGTCTGGTCGTACAGGTAAAGCAGGTCCGAGGCAGAGCGCTCCTTACCCTTCAGGTTCCAGTGGTTTAACAGATAAAGATGCGTTTAGACTTGTCATGTGTTTTCAGTCACCTGCAGAAGACAACCACGTGGCAGGACCCCCGACTCTCACAGCTTCAGTCGGCTGCAGCACAGCATCAAATCTCCTGCGCCCCGGTTCACGCCCACTCCTTCAGCAATCCAGCACCCACAACGCAACCCCAACCAATCAGTCAAGAGACAGGTAGACTACTGCTGTGAACACACAGACCATCTCTTTAACTTTTTCTTCTGCCAATCAGATCTTCACTAGGTGGGATTCCCTTCTGGTTCTCCTACATTTAAACCTCCAAGAACTTTGGTGGGATTCAGTCAGATCATTATTTGACCCAACACTGAGGTCCATTGTCATCAAATCGACGTCGGTGTAGGAGGGGAATGCTGAAAAGAACAATTGGGTTTCACTTGAGAGGAATAAGGTGTTTCCTCGTTTTCGTGCAGGTTTTCTTTGACCGTTAGATGAAAAGTCTTTAAAGAGCTGGTTTACCTAGATTAACTTTTATTTTCAGCAACAGAACCAGCCTGACCTGATCCAGAATGTGTCAGAAAGCAACACGTGATCAGTTCACACATTTTCACAGTTCAAGCAGTCTGATGGACCTAAAATCCTCATCATCATTTGTCTTGCTCCCTCTAATTATTAATGTAAAATCTTTTGTTTTCAAGGTTTGAGGTGCGGACAAAGTTCAGTTTTTGTCATTAAAAGAACTGACAAAGGATTTTCTGACGCTTCCTACACAAGCAAATCTCATTTTTCTTTTAAACTTGGTCATTGCCTGTAGATTAGTAGTAAATCTGAGGATTTTTTCTTTCATTGCTTCATATTCCAATACAAACTAAAAATGTGTACAGTACTCCCTCGTTTGTCGTGGGGGATCCGTACTCTGAAGCCCTGCGATAAGTGAAAAACCACAAAGTACAGATAGTAGTACAAGTAATAA
>NC_056511.1:22119448-22121814 GCF_014905685.2 Nematolebias whitei | reverse complement strand
AACAGTGGAAAGGAAAAACTCCCTCATGAGGAAGAAACCTTTAGCAGGGCCAGGCTCAGGACAAGCGGCCATCTGCTTCGACCGGCTGGATCAAAACCTTAAAAACACTGAGGTGGAGGTTGACCATCTCAGGTTACTTCACTTGATAAAACTACCGGTAATTCAGATCATAAATCCAGTTCATATCCAATTAGTCATTTTGATTCCTATTCAATTACCTATTCAATACATCCATATAGAGTACAGTATAAAAGGATCAGGGCTGCCTGTTCTCACTTTCTGTTCATAACTTTAATGGACAGAACTTCTCAGTGTAGCCAGGGAGTGGTGGGAGTCCCGTTCAGTGGTCTCAGGGTTCTGTCTCTGCTATTCGCAGATTATGTGATCCTGTTGGCATCATCGTGTTGTGATCTTCAGCTCTTAATGGAGCGGTGTGAAGCCAAGTGTGAAGCAGCTGGGATGAGGATCAACACCTCCAAATCTGAGGTCATGGTCCTCAGTTGTAAAAAAGTGGAGTCTAGGTTGGGGGTGAGGTTCTGCCTTTTAAGTGGAAGAGTTCAAGTATTTCAGGATTTTTTTCATGAGTGGGGGAGGAATGGAGTGGGATATTGACAGACGGATCGGTGCAGCTTTTGCAGTAATGTGGACTCTGTGCTTGTCTGTTGTGGTAAAGACAAGTTTGTACTTTTAAGTTACTGACTGGATTTGTCTGGTTTCATGGATATAAATAACTGAGTATTATCAGCATAACAAAAATACATTTCCCATCTTGTTGTTTTTTAACTAATGGAAAGATATAAAATGTAAACAAATTGGTCCAATCACTGAACCCTGAGGAACTCCATGACATGCGCATGAAAAGTCATTATTAACATGAACAAACTGAGATTTTATCCGATAAATATGATTTTGAACAATGTTAAAGCCATTCCTGTAATACCAATGTCACATTTAAGCCTCTCTAATATAATATTGTGATCACAGTGATCTAACAGGACAAGTATGAGTCGGGTGGGGTTTAGTAGGAGTGCACCGATTGCAGTTTTCTGGCCCATCACTAATCACAGATTTCTAAAAAGTTTGACAGATTTGTTTTATAAGCAACACTGTCAGGTGTTATAAGGTCACAATGCACCTTCAATTTTCCAATATTATTTTATTGTAAAACAGACCCTTGAACAATATCCTAGAAACAATACAAACTTGTTTTAACTGGCCATGAAGTAGTGCTCTGAAATATGAATGAAGTTCAGACAATTGTTGTTAAAACACAAAAAAAAAAAATCGGTAAAATTGGTTTCTCATGCAAGTATCAGCTGATTTACCAAAATTAAGGCAATCGGGGTTGATTTATTGGTGCACCCCAATTTTTTGTGTGTTGATTCAATCCTTTTAATTAATACTTTAAAAGCTGTGATGAGTCACATTGTTCTGTTCATGTAGAAACTGCACCCCGCAGCAGTGTCCACTGTTTAATGGATGTTAATTTTTGATCACTACTGATTTTTGATTTTTTTTAATGTTTCTGCTCTGGGTCAGCTGCTGTATATTTAATTCTCCTGATAAATCTCGTGTGGCGTTGCTGACTGATAAACTCTGAGTTCAAGCAGCCAAAGCTGGGAAGTTTGGTAGTTATCAATTTTGTGTTGCATTTGTGTAGTTGTTTTTCTACTTTGTATTCACTTTGTTCACAGCAGCAAACTGTGGGAAAGTCTCAGATTTGATGAGAAAAATGAGCAGAGATGTCACAGAGGCTTTTGCCAACTTTGAATATCTACTTTAGTTGGTTAGTCTTTAAACTGACATGTAAGAGCTACTAGGAATGTTGTGTTTTAAGACATTTCACCTTTTTTGCCTCCTACGCTATCAGCAATGATGAAAAAAAAATTACCAGTTGGTTGAGCTGCCGCCTTTCAGTGAGAATGTCACCAGATCAAATCCCGGCCAGGGACTATTCTGGATGGAGTTTACATGTTCTCTCCGTGCATGCGTGGGTTTTCTTCAGGTACTCTTGTTTCCTCCCACAGACCAAAAACTTGCATGTTAGGCTGAGAACTCCAAATTGTCCCCATGTGTGAGCGTGAATGGTTGTCTCGTTTGTCCCTGTGCTGGACTTACGACCTGTCCAGGGTGTCCCCCACCTCTTGCACAGTGACTGCTGGATATGGGCACCAGTGACCCCCAGCACCCGAAAAGGAAAAAGTGGGTAAAGATATGGATGGATGGATGGATGGATGGATGGATGGATGGATGGATGGATGGATGGATGGATGGATGGATGGATGGATGGATGGATGGATGGATGGATGGATGGATGGATGGATGGATGGATGGATGGATGGATGGGTGGGTGGGTGGATGGATGG
>NC_056511.1:22105002-22118823 GCF_014905685.2 Nematolebias whitei | reverse complement strand
CCCTTCCCACACTCTTGCAGTATTCTAAACAATGTTTCTAAATGCTCTAAAAAAACACAGAATGTCGTGATTTCCCTCTCTCAGCCTCTGCTGCCCTCAGCCGCCTGCAAGTGTTATTGGCCACGCCCACTTCTCCACTCTGCACTGAGAACAGCTGATTAGCTGCAGCAGGAAGCTTATCCTGCAGTATGGGCTGCACAAATGTGCAGCAGGTGCTAAATAATTTTAAATAATTTATTTTAAATAAAAATTTAACGCTGATCGTGGCACTCATCCATCAATCTGGCAATTGTGTGTCTAGTCCAATCTTATTTTTAAAAACTGCGATAGAGCGAGCCAGCGATAAACGAACTGCGAAGTATCAAGGGACTACTGTGTGTGTGTGTTTGTATGTTTGTGTATGTTTATATGTATATATATAAAAATATATATATAAACTTTTTATATCTAAACGTTAAACTTAAGAAGCTTTACATTAACTTTCTTCTCCACCCAAAACAGAAAAAAAAAAACAATGCAATTTGATAATTTATTAGTTTGTAGCAGTTTGTTGAACTTTTATGTGTTTTTTTTTAATTCATGAATTCACCATCCACCTGGTCAACACACACTTTTTTCTCTTTGGTGTAATATTAGTGTTTAATCTGAAAATGTTTACATTTGTTTAAGTAAAACATAAAAACAGACAAAACTGCAGCTCACAAAGCTGAAATCATTGATGTCAGGAGCTGTTGGATGAGTTATTAAACAAAATTCAAAACCATCTAAATGCCTCGTCCGTAGATTGTGGCAAACTTTTCATCTTGACCCTTTAATGGTTTAAAACGCTCTCAGGTGCCATTCAGCTGGAGATGCACAGATTTCTGTCCGTTTTCAACCTTATTTGGGTTTAAAATGTACTGTAGGAGCTTTAAGACAAACGTTTCCAGCAACAAAACAAACGGCAAAGATGGAAACAAACCACACAACATATTTTAGCTTGTAGCTTCAAAGGTTGTTCTTTTTGCAGCAAAGATTTTGAAAACGGGTGCAGAAAGGAACTCATGAGGTGAGAAAAATAAATAAAGGCCGAGTTTTGTTTTTTCATTTTAAACCTGTCAAACTGTGCATCAGCTGTGAAAAAAACCAAAACATGAAGGTAAAACTTTGTGTCTGTTGGCCTCATCCTAATGGGAATAAGTCCAAAGGTTTGCTTTAAGGTTTTAGAAGAATACAAGCTCTTTAAAAGACTCGGAGGGGAACAGAACGGTTTTTAAATTAAATCTTTTATTTTTATAAATTACTGCACATCACACCTTTTATTCTGGTAATGTTGTACTCTAAAGACACAATGTATCTTTAATTTTTACACTTTAGAAGATGATGTGTCTCACAGTTGTAACATATTTCGTGTAGACTGGCTGAACAGAGCCTTGATGTGAAAAAGCTTTTTACCCACAAGTCTTCACTCCGTTTATGGATTACTCTGCACATCATTAGCTGCACGAGCACGTAAAGATATGGACTACAAGCTACATTTTTTTAAACCCCATTCTCTCCATCTACCATTGGCCTTCTCACTGTGTATTTTCACTGCTGTTCAGGTCCGCTGCCTGAAGGCTGGGAGCAGGCTGCGACTGCAGATGGAGAGGTGTACTACATCGATCACATAAATAAGATCACCACGTGGGTCGACCCGCGGCTAGGTAGCACACTATATCAAATTTGTGTCTCCTGAATTGACAGTTCTTCTTTTGTCAGTGAGAAACCATCTTTTATTCTAAATGTCCTCTAACAAGTTGCCTCCTTGGCAACCACAACAATAAGATGGCAACGTTTTCAAATGTTTTCCTGCAGTTGTTGATTTGTTTCCCCTGATGGAAGCGTTTAAAGATGTATATTTTTGTATGAATTTTATGTTTTAGCTCAGAAGATGAACCCTGGCATTCTTGGCTTGCAGCAAAGGCAGGAGAAGGAAAGACTCCGACTCAAGCAAGGCATGCCTCCTCAGATCACAGCCCAGGTCAGAGATCAAAGGAACTGGCCCTTAAAGCAGTAGTTCAGATTTTAGCAAGCGAGGTTCTCTGGAAGCATGACAAACAGTATCTTACTTGTTGTAGATGGCTCTTTGAACCACCTGTTTGGAGCAACAGAGTTTAATGTGACCGTGTTGATAAACTGAGACCAAAATGGACTGCTGCCATTTTACAGCAACTTTTCTCTCCGAGGACTCGGAGTGGTTCATGACAATTCAGCAGAAACATGATAGTCCTGCTGGAAGCGCTGCAGCTAGCTGCTTCTGCTGCTATTTTCTTTTGCAAGTAACCATAGGATTCTCTAACAGTGCAATGTTTCCCCTACCATTATCCAAGGAGGGCGCCCCACCCTGTCAACAGAACTGAGCACCCTGCTTACCAAACTTTCACGTCCCCACCGCCGAAAGTTCCTACTACTACCAGATGAGGAGCGGCGATTGTAGCCACAGAATAAGAGGCTTCGACGTAGCATTAGTAATGTATCAACGTTCATGCTGCATTAGGGCTGGACGATATGGCCAAAACTTTTACCACGATATATTTCTTAATTTCCGTCGATAACGATATAATTCCAATATCGATATAAACAATAAAAAACAGAAAAACTTTATGAATAAATTAATGTTCACTTTTTATTTGTAGTTAGCCTTCAAAGAAATTTGAAATCACCGTCAAATAAACGGAAAACTCTCAACTTTGTCATTATTAATAGTTTTAACTTTAAACAACAACATAACCTAACAGCACTTGCAGCACCCGTCTGTGTTTCTCTTTTGATACAGCTGGGGGTGTTGTTTCAGGGACACGTTGGCTCAAACTTTATTGTGCTTCATCTTGTGACTCTGCGTATTCTATCGAGTGGAAACTCTTCAGATGAAACGAGTTAGATGTGTTCCCACCGCTAGATGGAACGACTCTTCGACACATTTTGCAGCACACGAAACCTGCAGTTTATTAGATCTTAGATAGCCGAACCACTTCCACACTGCTGAATTAGTCTTTCCTCTCTTATCAATTATGTCATCTGCTTTCTCTTCGCTTTTGAAATCTTGTTCAGTCACATTCTGACGGTCATGGGAACTCATTTTGAAGCGAAAACTTACCGCGCGTTGGAGATTAGCCTAGCCTGCTACCGCTAACGCCTTCTGGACTCAAGGTCTGTGTAACATCTACATCACCACGCACTTACGTAGTTGTGTCGCACCTTCTGACCGGGTTGAAACTGAAGCGGCCGCTTCAACTTGAACAGAAAAGGAAATGTGTCAGTGAAATGCTGTAATCGTGTAAACATCAAAAATGTGTCTAAAACTCATATAACCGGTATTGAATAAAAGTATATCGTGATCTATATCTATCAAATTATTGTCCAGCCCTATGCTCCATCCACGTAGAAAAATCCAGCAAAGTTAAGTCAGGTCCTCTGGACAGTTTCTTTTTGTTGAAACTTTTCATCTTCCATCCAAAGACTTCATCAGTCCGAGTCGCCACAACAAACTCAGTCTTATAAATAACACCTTCACATACTGGACCAACCAGTTTGATGGTGCTAAGATGGTTTCTGGAGTCTGCCCTCTCCCCCGCCGACTTGTGATGAAGTCACCGGCATTAGTAACAGCCCTCCCCTACTGCTACCTCCCATCTCCGACAAGCGCATTTAGGGGAAACACTGCAGTGATTTAAAGGTTGATAAAACTAGAAGATACCACTTTAAAGTTTTTGAGTGTAAGTTTGTTTGAAGATGACAGCAGTTCACTTTGTCCTTCCCTCCACTCAAACAAACTGTAACCTCATCAGTCCAGTCAAAATGCACCATTTCTCCTCTTCAAAGAGCCATCTGCAACAGGTAAGATGTTTATTGTCTGTAAACACAGAGCCCCCGCTTCAAAAGACCAGAACTTTAAAGGTGTTGTCCAAAACCTCGTCCTGCTTGCTTCATGTAAACTCAGCCTGAGTTTTACCTGCAGTTCAATGTGTTTGTGTTTGTTCATGTGAAAGGAGGCAACAGGAAGGAGTCAGATGTCCGGGGCCATGGACCATGACAGAAGCGCGCAAATGCTCGTCCCATCAGTGGACGTCAGAATCAGAGTCCTGAACCAAGAACCGACACTTAATGGGTGAGTGTTACTAACACAAACTCTTAACTTGTGGAGATATTCTACAGAATAGTTCAAGGTCATATTGATGAACACTAAGAAATGACCCCCAGAATAATTTTTGTATGAGTTGGTGAGCTCTGCAATCCAAACTCTCTCATCTGGACTAACGTTCATGAGCTCATCTTGAACCCAGAACCCTGAATAATAATAATAATTTAGATATCAGCGCTGCAGGTAGACCACCTCTGCTCAGCTAAAAACATGATGGCAGCCGCTCCCCTGTCTGATAAAGATCTCATGGATGAGCCAGAGGAGCGTCTGAGAAAAGGCAGTATTTATTCCTTCTGTAAAACACAGTGCTGGTAGAATCACGGTTGGGATCTTGTTGTGTGAATGTTTATGAAGCATTCACACGATTGAGATCCATTTTTCTCCCGTACATTTTTCTGCATCTTTCTCGTTCCACAATTTTTTGTGCTATTTCAACAAATCACATACATCAAAACGTTCAGATCGTTCAGGAGAAAGGTGCTTGGATTTTTGGTATTGGTGCAACTTTAGCTTTTTTAAATATTTAGCCTTTTCTGACATTTTTTCCCTCATAGAAAATTAAATGAGCTCATTTTCTATCCTTCACATCTTTAGATGTTTACAACCTTTTACCGCTCCTTTCACATTTTGTTCTGCTTCAGCTTCTTTCAGCTTGCTTGTGCAGATTTAAACTTTTTTCCAGCTGTTTTGTGCTTCTTTTAGATAATTTCTGCTAATTTCAGCTTATTTTGCTCCATTCAGCTTATTTCTGCCAGTTTCAGCTTTCTCTGCTATTTCAGCTACTATTTAGCTGTTTATGCTCATTTTAGCTTTTTCAGCTAACGCCATAGCTTTTACACTCATTTTGACTTTTTTCAGCCTAATTCCGTTGAAATGTACTTTCCACTTCCTTCTGATAATTTAAGCTTCTTTCTACCTTTTTTGGCTACTTTTCAGCTGTATTTAGCTAATTTCAGCTTTTTTTGATAATTTCAATTGATTGTGCTAATTTCTGCTTCTTTCAGCATAATTGGGCAAACGTGTTCTTTCTGCTTCGTTATGCTAATTTAAGCTTTCAGCTATTTTTTTTTTTAGATAATTTGAGCTGTTTTCAGATAAATTCAAGATTTTCATGGTAATTTCTGCTACCATTCAGGTTAATTAAATTCTTTATGCTAATTTCAGTACAGATACTGTTCTCACTAGTTTCGGCTTTTTCTGCTATTTCAGCTACTATTGAGCTTTTTTATGCTAATTTTAGCCTTTTCAGGTATTTTTTAAAGCTGATTTCTGTTCCTTCTGCTTCTTTCTGGTAGTTTAAGCTTCTTTCTGCCTTCTTTCTTTTTTTCTCCTAATTTCAACTCTTTTTTTAGCCAATTTTTTTTTTTGCTAATTTCCGCAGCAAACATGTTCTTTCTGCTTTCTTCTGCTAACTTAGTTCTTCAGTTTCAGCATGTTTTTAGCAAATTTTAGCTGTTTTTCAACAAGTTCTTCAGCAATAAGCATTCACACTTGATTGTCCCTGGAAATGCAATTTCTCTAGATTTGTTGAGTTATATCAATGAATTACAACATCTCTCCATGAGCTAACCCACAGAACAAATGTAACTAGTTGTTTAGTCTGCAGTAAGACTTGTTTTCTTTCTAGACTGGTTATAAAACAATACAGGTGTGTTGTTGTTGTTTTGTTTATTAAAAAATAATGTTTCTCCTAACACAGAGGAAGGTTTGTTTTCTCCGACAGGGCTCATTCTCGTAACGAGAGCACAGACAGCGGTCTGAGCGTCAGCAGCCTCCCACGCACGTCAGACCACATGTTGAGCTCCGTGGATCATATGGATACCGGTAATAATAAAGGAAACCTTTCATCAACTAAAACCAGCATTTTGAAGATTTTATTTCACTTGTTTTCCTGTAATGTTACCGTTTTTAAGTGGATGTCTTTATTTACCATAGAGTGGAAAAACCCAAACTTTGTTTTGTGTGTGAAAGATTGTTCTGTGAATCTGATTGTTCAGGAGACTCCAGTGAGCCCCCGTCAGTGAGCATGCAGGAGTCCATGTCCGTGATGCCGATAACCGAAGGCGAGGAGCTGATGCCCTGCATCCCCGACGGGCTGAACTCGGACCTTCTGATGGACATGGAGACGGTGCTCTCGGGACCGCACATGGACAGAGACAGCCTTCTCACCTGGCTATAGACGCAGGTTAGCACTGCTCAAAGTGTGGGTAAACGTCCAGTTTCATAACATGAATTCTGGAGGATTTTTGGACTCAAAGGTGGTTCAGAGCAACAAAGAAACTGCTTCTGTTGAGTGATGGATATCTGACATGACTCACTCCTTGATGGATGACAGAAAGACTTTCAGGAGGTGGTAAGCTGCTGGTTTTCTTGGTTTATGCTTTAAAACCAGAAAAATTATGATATTTTCAGTTTCTCTGGTCTTTTCACTTCCCGACCATCACCTGTTTTGTCTGAATATCACAGGTACATTCAGAGAGCAGATTTTTACTAAATCTTATAACCTTTTTATCAAAGTCAAGTCGAGAAAAGTATTTTTTAATTTCCGTTACGATAATCTGAATGTCACAAAAAGAGCTTTTAAAATAAAATTACAGCAGGAATAGTCACGTCTAGTTCTACTACCTCTAAACATCAGTAACCTGTGATTTTTGTTGTTCATGATCACAGCTGGGATTAAAAGTCATTTGAAAAACTTCGATGGTGACGAGCACAGACTCAAATATTTTTGAAGATGAACACTACATTAGTTGCATATAAAACTCGATGCATGACACGTGGTACCTCGTTCTGACCAAGAACAGAACCAGAGACTCTGCAACCCGTCAATTATAGAAGCTCGTAAATAAAAAAAAAAAAGGTATTTAAAGTGTTAGAAAACCGGAACATCTGAGCCGATGGATCAAAGTCAAGTACCTCCACATGTATATAAAGAAGTTTTAACGTGAGCACAGATTTTATTCGTATTTTACACAAGAGAGGAAATTGGCAGACAGCAGGATGTTTTCAGTAAACTAACACAGTCGCTTTAATGAAGTCCAACTCTGAGTCCTGTTTTTATTTGAAATAATTCCTCCACCTTGTGCAGGAAGATCATCTGGGTTAGTTTTTTTTTTTTTTAAATCACACGTAGTTGTACAATGTCAGTTAGCTTTTTATTTCGGGAGCAGGAACATCTCAGAAGCAGTATTTATGGTAGGTTTCTGTTGAACTGTCAGAGCCTTCAACCTGTTCTTCAGGAAATGATGCCCTCTAGCTGCCATCTGGGCCTGCAAATGTACTGTTCCCTGCTCCGTAACATAAAATATATACAATTATTCCTTTCACTCCCTTTTCTTGTGCTTTTTTATATTGGTTTTAAACATTCCTAATTATTTCTTTATTGGATGTTTTGTTTTTATTTAGCGGTTTTATTGTTTTTACCCTCTCAGAAAGACAACCCGACCTCAGTTTTAGTTCATCGTTGGCGAAACGGTCTCACTTTTCCTTGAGTCCGCGGAGGAAGGTCAAGTTGTTTTTAGTCGTTACACGGTAATGAAACGCGTGTACGCCGCACCTCTTTCTGTTACGTTAAAATGTTTCTACGAACAAAATGAAACCTTCCATCTCCGAACCCTAAGCCATCCAAACAAATTACAAACCTCACTGAATATAATTTATCAATCGGCGTTGAATCTTGTCATCAAATCCAAGCAAACAAATCCAGATTAACGGGATCTTGAAAGAGCTGTCACTTTTAAAGCTGAATTTATATATATATAAAAAAAGAAATGTTATTATGTGATTAGAATGTCCTCTAGGTGCAGACTTTCATAATATTATTACTGTATTTGGTAAATGAGTTGAATTAAATTGAAATTCTATTTCAACTGTCTTCACTGACAAATAATCCTTGTTTGTTCTATTAAATTTAAAGTCTCATCAGTGGAAACAAGGACCCCTTGATGTGACTCTCAGAAAAGCAACACTAACTGCAGATATAGTATTTATTTATTCTAACGTTAAACACTCCCAGGAGCAGATGTCTGGATGTTTTTTCCTGACAAGTTTAACCATAATCTGTTCATTCTGCTTGTTTATTATCTTCCTGCAGTATGCTTTATATTTGATTTGGATAGTAAGCTCTGAATTTCTGGTGAGAACGTTTCTCCTTCATTTATAAACTGTTAACTACAGTTAAAGACATTCACAGCGTCTCCACTGAAAAGCACGAGTTCCCTCCAGCAGTTCGGGGGATTTTCTGCTCTCACACACCATGAAACACACTTCTTAGTTTATTATTTATCCTAGGATGCATGACACTTTGTATGTACGGTTTGTTCCATATAATGACATTTATTTTCTATTTACAGAACAGTTTGGAAGCTAACAGACGTTTTGTTACCTGTTTATGCATGATTTATATGAACTTCAATGTAATCATTTTAAAGGAGATTCTGTTTAATAAACTTTTAAATACACCAAGTACATTATTGTTTTGTGTTTTTGTGATGTGTGGCATTGCCACTGGAATAAAGAAAACTATTTTAAACACTTTGTTTATGAAATTTAGAACATTTTAAATGATTGATTTATGTCAAGGCGATAAAAAAACAGTATAACAAATCAGTGCAACAAATCAGCAGCATAGATAATCAGCAGCATAGATAATCAGCAGCATAGATAAGGTGTCAAATGTCCAATTAAAGTGGCATTACAGTGATTTTTCTGGTTGGGTTTTTATGAGTTACAGCTCCAGGGTAGAAGCTGTTCCTCATTCTAGTGGTTCTACACTTAAAGTTCCTTAACCTCCTGCCTGAGGAGAGCGGGGCAAAAAAGTGTGTGTGCTGGGTGAGTGGGGTCCTTCATGATGCAGGTGGCCCTCTTCCTGCATCTGGAGGTGTAAATGTCTGTGATGGTGGTGAGGCTGACTCCAACAGTCCTCTGTGCAGCCTTTACCACCCTCTGCAAAGCTTTTCTTTTTTCCAGCTGTGCAGCTTCCGTGCCACATGTTGATGCTGGAGCACAGGATGCTCTTGAAAAAACACCCCACCCTGAGTTCTGTGGAGCTGAAAATCACTCAGAGCATTAAAAAAGTTTGGAACATTGGGGAGAGGTTTGAATTTAAGAGCCGAGCTGAAGGCTAGGCTGAAGCTAAGTGGATTTCTGTCACATTTAAAAATCTTTTCTCCAAAATGTTCGATGTGATCTGCACAACTAACACTGATCCTGTGAAATCCATTGCTTTGGTCTGATGTCTGTTCAAACATGACAGATCTCTTCATTCAGAATGAACTCTCATGAACCATTTATAGATGTTTTACACCAAGCTTGGGATATATACGCTGGAGTTGCTCACCCACAATTTGTGGAAGAGAAGTTAGAGAAATTTATTGACATTACTGGAGTTTTTCTGCACTTTCCATCCATGACCAACCCCCAAGTGATCGCTAACTTGCAAGAAGTACTATAGGCTCTCCAGTATGGACTGTGTCAATATAGAGTGTGTGGAATGTGACTAAATTAAATAGATACACAGTAATTAAATGTATCATTTAATTATTCAATACATCATTAAATATAAATTACATTATAAAATACACAATTAAATGTCTCATGAAATAAATGAACCTTTTAAATAATGATATTAAATATTTGATGTATTGATGTATTGAATAATTAAATGATACATTTAATTACTATACATTTATTTAATTTTGCCACAGTCCCCCCTCCGTACCACCTGGGTGCATCTTGTGTGAAGGGTTAAATGCAGAGAACTAATTTCTCCATTGTATGGGAACATACATTGATGACAATCCCAGACTTCCCTTCCCTTAAATCATTAAATATATCAATAAATTATGAAATGCACAATTATAATTAAATGCCCCATGCAATAAATATACCTTTAATGACATTTAGTATTTAATGATTTAACGATGTATTGAATAATTAGATACAGTCTATGTATTTATTTAATTTTGTCACATTTCACGCCCCATACATAATGAAAAAAAGAAAAAGAGTTAAATAATTACGTAAACATATTTTTAAATGAATACTTTCTTGAAAATGACATTTGAATATTTAATGTCATTATTGAAAAGGCACATTTATTTATTTAATGGGGCCTTTAATTATTTAATTGTGCATTTCATAACTTATTATTGGTATATTTGGGGGGGGGGGGTTCCGCCGCACTTGTACGAGACGGACGCATTCTCTCCCCTCTCCTGTTCTCCTGCTTTTTGCTCTCTGTGTATCGGAGCTCCTATTTTACACATCTTCCGGAATGAAAACTACTATTATGGAAATGACCAATTGGACTTCCGACGCAAATGACAAAATCTTTTCAACAAAGCGACAGGGTCCTGGAGAGCCCTCATGTTCTGCTAAAAATCTCAGGTGGACGCCAAAGACGAATCTAATTCAGGTTTCCTGCTTTTTGGAATCGGCTGGTTCTTGGTCTATCAACATACAAGACAGCAGCAGCTAAGTTGGCCGTCGTCAGGCTGCCTGCTTGTGAAGGTTTTGTTCGTGCTTTGAGGACTCAAAATCAGCTGATTTATGAGCTAAACCGTAAGATGGAAATGATTTGTGAGAATCGCAGGCCACTTGCAGTTTTGGGACTCGCCAGCATGAAACAACCTTGGAGTGGCTCGTAAGCACGGGCCAGTAGAATGCACTCTAATCTGGCCATTTCGGATCTTGAAAGTACAAACAGGACTCAAGGCTGACAAAAAAAAAAAAACAGTCTGCCTGAAAAAAATCAACAATTGTGGCTTATCTGAAACCGAGTCCCCCGGTTGGCCTTGAAAACAAGCCGACATATCAATTTCTCCTGGGAAATGTGCAAACTATGGAAAAGCTTTGTCTTTTAGAACCCGCCCCCCCACCACCACCACCACACACACACACACGCATACACACACACCAACCCCCTGAACTTCTGTGGAGGCTTATCAGAACTGTGCCGGTTGACCATCATTTTGTCAGGGCAATGGACTATCTGTTAGTTCTTCATGGACCGCCTCGTCGTCAAATGCATATGTAACGTGTTCATAAATGTGCTTGCTGACATAATTTAATCCACCATGTGGATTGGGTGGAATAGGGTTGGGAACAGCGGGGGGAAGGGGGTGGGGCAGGGGTGACTAGTCGGCGTGAAATATAAAAACTCATGAGATGTCATTAGAATTGACTAGTCGACTAGTCTATTCAGCCCCTAATCTCGGTACAATGATAGTAAAACTTATTCTGATTTAATGATGTATTAAATAAGTAAATGATACATTGAATTATTTAATGGTACATTTATTTATTTATTTCATTGGACATTCACATTTATGTATTTCATGATGCATTTATTTATTTAATTTAGTCACTTTTAACCCTCCTGTTATGGCTGTCACCAGCAGACGGTTGATCCAATATGAGAAGGTGCTGCTTATAAATTCAAGTTCAAGTAGGTTTATTGTCATCGCCATCACATGTGGTACATGAGGTGGAATGAAATTCTGTACACAGGGTCCCAGTTATACCCAACAATAGCAAAAATATAAAAGTGTAAAAAGAAACTGTATGTAAGGATCTAAGATATTCATTAAGACACACTAAGATACTAAGACTGTTTGTTGTAACTCCTCAGACTGAAGAAGTCTTTTCAATAAAAAACAAAATGTTTCAGCAAAGAAGAATCAATCCAGAGGACCTAACTCTTGGAAATATGCTTCTATATTTTCAGATTAATTTATGGTTTTATTACAGTTTCATATTTTGTTTACTTGAGATGAGCAACTGAAAACTTCATAACAAATATGCACTCGTGTTTATTTTACATTTAACTGTTTAAGTAAAATATATTCCGTAACAGGAATATATTATACACTTTATACAATACAACATGAAAATGTGGGTGGAAAATGTGAAGCACCCACACCTGCCTCAGACCCTCATTTCATCCACTCTGGGCCCTTGATCAAGGCCCTTAACCCCCACCATCTCCTCCCCCAGGTGCCCTAGATAGCAGCTCTCTGCTCGACACAGAGAGCTGTGGTCTGGTTGTGTCAAGAAGGGCATTCAGCATAAAACAATTGCCAAGTCTTCGTGTGAATTACTTCGCTGTGGCGACCCCTGAAGAAGAGAGCAACCGAAAACAAAAGAAAAAACACATCTTTTTGTTGTTGAATATTACACAGTTTAATTTTATTTCAGCTGATCTGCAGATTTGTTCCATAATGAACATGAAAAGGACAGATGACAGGAAATTCCTATGGTGGGAATTAACCTATGACTGAACTAATATGACCTCGATGACTCATCTGAGAAGTGGCTCAGTTGAAGTGAAACACCACCCCAGACAGCTGACTCTCTGTCCTGTCTTCAACATCGCCTGGATGTAAGTACCTTGTCCTGTGACAGTTCTTGTTAATTTAACTTTAGTCATTTAGACAGCCTGTTCTTACATTTAGAGCATTTTGCTGACATTTCTTCCATTGGATGTTATTAAATTGTATTATTTTTATTCCATTGAACTTTTGCAACGTGAACTGTAAGTTCTAATTTATCTCAATAAGCTTTTGTAATGTTTGTTTTAATGTTAGTGTTTGTACCGACTAACAATTTCTTAAAAAAAAAAAAATCCTACCGATACACGCAGCTGCCTTTAGGTAGTTTTAATTAAAATCTGTATGACTCTACAAATAAAGGTTTGGTTGTACAGCACAGATTTTTAATAATCTAATAGAAACTCGTCCTTTAATATGCTAATTTTAAAAAAATGAAACCTCTCTGGGACAGTAGCTGACTTTTAATAACTACTCTTTCTTTATTTTCATTTTTAAAAAAAATTATACGCCTTTTTTATGATTGTATATTGTCGTTATTGTCCACTGTTGTCATCACTCTTTAAAGAAATCAGGTCTCTCTTGTAAACGAGCCCACGTGGCTCAATGGGATTAACCTGTATAAATAAAGGTTGAATTAAAAAAAAAATTCTGGTATTTTTTAAAAAAGAATCCGGAAACAGGAAATGACGTCATGTAGTTAGACGAGGTATCTTCGGGACTTTCCGACGAAGCGAAAAGAAAAGTGGTGAGCTAATCAGAACCGGAAATATATTTTTATTGTTTTTTTGGTTTTGATCTGGGTTTTTTTTGTATCCCGGTTTCATGTTCATTCCTGTTGAAAAGAACTGTTATACCAGATAAATAAAGAATGAGAATTGCTAATAAAGATTAGCATTTATGGCTAAACGGCTGTTAGCATGCTAGGCTAATGGCCTTTGGACAACAAATGTTTGGGCGTTGAATTTATTTATTTTGTCGGTATGCTTCAGTTCATTGTGAACTAAATAATCCTGCTTTAATTCAAAGGCATATCTATATAATTTTAATAATTAAACTCCATTTCTCTGGTAAATGTTTTCTAAAGTGGAAAGCGGAGCTGACAATGCATGACAGTTGTGGAAAGTACCCTTCATGAAACAAGAATGCTAACAATGCTCATTTAGACATTTATTCTGACTTTTATTCCATAGAATCTATTTAAACTGTAATTTCGTCAGTTATTCACACGCATACCATAGGCTGAGATCTCTATTGAAATCAAAATCTGTAAAAAGCCACTCACGATCAATCATCCCAGTCAAACTGACAGTCGTATTACATTTAAAGCAA
>NC_056511.1:22077827-22104602 GCF_014905685.2 Nematolebias whitei | reverse complement strand
TATATATATATATATATATATATATATATATATATATATATGCCACAACTAAAATTGTATTGGTAGGGATCAAAATATATTAACAGCCAAAAGTGTCTGTTTTTTAAATTTCATTAATTAAACTGTATATGTTTTCTGATTCAATCCCAGTTTTAAAAATAAAATCCAAATGGCTTATTCCAGTCTTCCTGGAAGAAATGAGTTTTTCATTTTAAGGTCCCGTCTAGAAAAGAAACCGTCCAGATGACCTGACTGAAGATTGTTGGATTCTATACCTGGATTGTTGAGCATGGACTTGTCTAGCTGTTAATAAACTGACCTGCACCACATTTATTTTGTTCCATATTTTTCTCAAGACTTGATCCTTCAGTTTTAAGTTGTTTTTGTAAATGTTGCACATTACTGAGCATGCACCTGGATAAATAATACACTAATTTCCCCTCCAGGTTATATAATATTATAATATAACATTTAACTCGACAAATTTTGTTTACAGATGATCTTAACCTTCCCCACAGAAACTGAAACTTTGTTTACATAAAAATAATTTCCAGGGCAGCTGTGGCTGAGTGGTTAGAGCAGTCGTCCTCCAATGCAAGAGTTGAGGATTCGAATCCACCAGCAGTCACATGCCCAAGTGTCCCTGGGCAAGACACTGAACCCCTCGTTGCCTCCGATGTGTTCCATCGGTGTATGAATGTGATAAAGCTCTGATTAGTCTCTTTAGAATGATTTGTTCAATTAGCTTTCTAGAGATCTAGTAGAATGCTGTATGAATGGGTAAATGAGGCACAGATTGTTGTAAAGAGCTTTGAGTGTCTCGATAAGATACAAAGGCGCTATATAAGTACAGCATTATCACTCCATTAGAAAGGCATTTATTTGATGAAGAGTTGAACCAAAAGCTGTAAAATTTCTGTTCTGTGATTCTGGTTTGTACTCGAAGCAGAAGATACTGAAACACATAATACATTTACATGTACAGTATCTTTTTGTTAATGTTTTGTTGTCTTATCTTTTTTCTACAGGTTTTGCCAACAATACAACTGAGGAGGCAGTTTTATTCCCCCCAAAGGATTAAAACATTTTAATAGGATTGTTACTATTCAATTATGGAAGCCTAAACACCCACAGAAGGGATGTCCAGGATGGGGGGAGGGGTTTGAGAGCAAATTTCCCCAGGTCTGTGTGTATGTGTGCAAGTTTGGGTTTTTTAGTTTTTACTTTAAATACAGACTCACCCACCAAATGTCAAAGTTTAATTGGTTGGATCGGTTGTCACTAAACGCACAAGACAACAAAGTGTACACTGATCCTGGATGATCTGACTCATGGTGCCGTCTCACAATGAGTTCAAGGTGTTGCTTTAATCACGTTTAATGGATCATCCTTTTATGGCACAGTGTTCTTTTAGACGTAGATTTTGCACTGTTACTGGAAAGGTGATGTTGGAGTTTCTGCAGTTCAGGGTTTAAACTTGTTGCTTGGTTCAGGCAGTATTGGAAGCAAGTAAAGTTGAAATACTGAGAATGTATGAGGGTATAAACATGGATTCAGTCATGTGTAATGATGATGGTTGCTGGATTACTAGTTTTTGTTTCTTTTCCCAGGAGCTGTTGTCATAAGTTTACACTTATGTAAATCTCATTTTCTTTTTCACTGTCTTTAAAGCTCCCCCTTTGAGTTACTGTTTCCCCTTATTACTGACTTAGTTTCACTTAGTTTCATTTTGAATGTGACATTTGAGCGCGTGTGTGTGTGTGGCTGAGTGAGACCTTGGGTTTTCTCAAACCCCTCTCCCTGTAATGGACATCTCTTTTTTCTTCCTACAATCAAATCCATTAATGGAAACTCTTCTCCAACTAAAAAAAAGCCCATTTTTGATGGGGTTGTGTCGTAATGGGCCCCCACCTGACTTACAATATGACAACTCCTCAGGTACCTGAATTTATTTGTCTTTGGCATTTTATTTAAAAAAAAATAATAATTTGTGTGTTTGTTCTCATGAAATGTGACACTGTGCTGTTTGTCCTTTCCAGAGCTTTTCCGACTTTCCACCTTTGCTTGTTTCCCGACATCTCCGGTCACGGAGCGAAGCCTGGCGAGGGCAGGTTGGTACTACACCGGCACGGGTGACCGTGTTCAGTGTTTCAGGTGTAACGTGACCGCCGAGGGCTGGCAGGCTGGAGACTGTCCGACAGAGAAGCACAGACAGCTCTCTCCTTCATGCTCCTTCATCCAGAGCCTCCCGTCCACCACTAACCTGCTCTCCTCCTCTCATTCAGCCTTCTCCCCACTCCGCATCGCTCCAGCTATACCAGTAAGATTCATAATAAAATTCTAAATTCTGTTTGTAGAAAGTCCTCTCCTGTATTTAAGTGTTCATTTTGATTGTCTTTACTTTGTTCCTCAGCTTTCTGGTCCAGGCCCTGCTGCTCCTAACCCAGCAATAAGTCAAGGTGAAGAAACGGTTGGTTTCTTAAACACAGCGTTCTCTGCCCTGCCGCCCTCCAGCCCGCTGAGCTCTCGTGGCGTGGAGGACATGTCCCACCAGAGACCGACATGTCACAACCCCACCATGCGGAGAGAGCAAGATCGCCTGGTCTCCTTTCACTCCTGGACACTCTCTATAATCACTCCTGCAGAGCTCGCAAAGGCAGGTTTCTACTACCTGGGACAAGGTGACAGAGTGGCCTGCTTCAGCTGCGGTGGGCAGGTGTGTGTTTTTGCAAAGACTGTTTTTTTTGTGAGAGTAAAGTGGACTTCTTTAGCAAAAAGTGTGTCTTTGTATCAATACACTGAATGTAATATCATTAAAGTAGTTTAAAAGTGAAAAAGCTCTGCAAAAAGTAGGTGTTCTGTTCTTAGCATCATTGAAAACCACAACTAGCATCATTCAGGTGAAGTGTGTTTAAAGTTGTTTGACAGTTGAAGTTTGTTTTTCCTTTCAGCTGAACAACTGGGAGCCGGGTGACCGAGCTGCATCTGAGCACCAAAGGCATTATCCAAACTGTCGTTTTGTCCGCGGGGACAGAGCCGACAATGTGTCGCTGGCTGGCGCTGCAGCAACTGCAACATCAGGAGTAACATCCCAAATGTCTGCTGGGGCTCTCACTCTCACCAACGTGTCCAACCCGTCCATGCAGCAGAGCGAGGAGAGGCTGCTAACCTTCGTCAACTGGCCGTCTCGTATTCCTGTGCGTCCCGAGCAGCTGGCTAAGGCTGGCTTCTACTACGTAGGTAAGGACAAAAAGGAGCAAAAGAAGAGGAAACTTTTTTTTGTGTGTTCATATTTTAATTCATAAAATATTTGTCCAATAAATAATATATACTTAGACTATACAGAAATTACCTGCATGTTATTAAAAACACAAAGCATATTTCAGTTTAGCTAAGCTTAGTGAATATTAATTAATATTTGTTTAAATATGTAGAAAGCTAATGTTTTTAGACTGGTCCTGAGTGGAGGGGATTTTTAATACAGGAGATTTTTTTCCATTTCTGTTTTATTGAATATTTGTTGTGAAAATTTCACAATTTTTATGGAGGACTGATCAAAAACAAAATATTACAGTAAATCTAAACGTAGTATTACGACAAATTACAGTTCAGGGATTAGTTCACTTTTGGTTAGTCTTTTTCCACTTCAAATTCCCCTAAACCACTAGTTTTACTGACGGCTTCGTATGTTCTCTCCTCGAAGGGAGAAACGATGACGTGAAGTGTTTCTGCTGTGACGGAGGTCTGCGGTGCTGGGAGTCTGGAGACGACCCGTGGGTGGAACATGCAAAATGGTTTCCTCGGTAAAGAACACCATCCTGTCCAACAACAATCCATAGCACTTATTTCTTCTGAACACGTTGTCAGTTAATCGTCTCTGAGAATGATGTTTGATGTATAATAATAATTTTCTTGGTCACAGGTGTGAATATTTGCTTCAGGAGAAAGGACAAGAGTTTGTTCACCAGATTCAAGCTCGGTTCCCTCGGCTGTTTGAACAGGTTATTATATAGCAACATTTTAGACCCCCACCCCCCACCCACAATCAATAACAGATTTAAATGAGTTTGTTTTGTTTTTCTCTAAAAGCTTTTAACAAATGGAGACAACTCCAGAGAGTTTATGGATCCTCCTGGTGAGTGAGAGTTAACACTTGATGGCTAAACAACCCTGTTCATGAACTTGAGACAATTTTTAGAAAGGTCTAAACCTTTCTCAGTTAGATCCCGAGTTTCAAAATAAAATAAAAAAATTCCATAAACTTTACAAGCAGCAGAACATCTGTTGTGTTGCAGTGGTCCACCTGGGTCCAGGAGAGGAGCGGTCTGAAGATGCTGTCATGATGAACACGCCTGTGATTAAATCTGCTTTAGAGATGGGCTTCGAGCGCAGTTTAGTTAAGCAAACCGTCCAGAGCAAGATCTTGACAAGTGGAGAAAACTACCGAACGGTCCAGGAGCTGGTTTCAGATCTGCTGAGTGCCGAAGACCAGAAAAGGGAGGAGGAGAGAGAGATGCTGGCCGAGGCCATGGCCTCAGGTGCTGCTGACATTCAGAACATCCTGTCAACATGTTCTGTCATTAAAAATGTCAAGCTCATTTGTTTCGATGTTGGTTAACAAAATAAAATTTCTTCTGTTTTAGATGGTTTCACGTTTGTGAAGAGACACCAGGCAACGTTGGTCCAGCGTCTGAAGAGTGTCGAGCCAGTGCTGGAGCATTTAAGAGAGCAAAACGTGTTGTGTATGCTAACTTCTATTTATTCACCCATGGTGTATCAGTTTCCCCACAAAAGAAAAAATATTGATCAAAGTTAGACAAGCCTGTGAAATAAAGGTCTTAATTGCAAGTTTTTGCTTCCTTTACCCTGCAGCTGCTGAGGAGTACAGCAGTCTCCAGGCTCAGACGTCGGCCCAGCAGCAGACGGCCAGGCTGATTGAGCTCGTTCTCACTAAAGGAAACGCTGCAGCTGAGGTGTTCCGCAACTGGATCCAGAAAAACGACGTCCACCTCCTCAGAGACCTCATGGGTGCGCCTTTCACAGAGCCTTGTGTTCGTTCGGAAACTAATTTAACTAAAATTAACTGATCAAAACTAGACATATTTTACATCAGTCTGGACTGCATCCTGCTTTTATTTAGAGTATGAATGTTGTTGATGGCATTTACCAAAACCTGGTTTTGTCCCTTTTTCCCTTCAGCTCAGTCGAATGAAGCAACTTCACCGAGCCAAGATCTGTCAGGTATGAAACTGAACTCACTGTTCATCTGGAGATCCATTGAAATAAGCTCTTCATTAATAAGTGTAAGCAGGTGTAGACATTTCCCTAACACACCCCTCCACACCACTGCAGACCTGCCAATGGAGGAGCAGTTGCGACGCCTGCAGGAGGAGCGTACCTGCAAGGTGTGCATGGACAAGGAGGTCAACATTGTCTTCATCCCATGTGGACACCTTGTGGTGTGCAAAGAGTGTGCACCGTCCCTGCGGAAGTGCCCGATATGCAGAGGCTTGGTCAAAGGCACGGTCCGGACCTTCCTGTCATAACCAGCTGATGCTGTGGCATCACTGTGATTTAATGTGCTTAGTCCTGTGCTTTTTACTGTAAAAAGTTTATATATTTTACATTTAAAGTTCACCTGTTAAGTTTAATGGAGTGAATTGTCCATGCAGCAGTAGTTCACATCTGTCTGAACTTTCAGAAACATTTAACCCACTGTATGTAGTTTTTTTTATTTTACATTTAATTGCCTTAGCATCTAACTGTATCTACACACAATCCATCATGCTACAACTGTATGGAGGACAGAATGTGATTAAATTATTACACACTTAATTAAATGTATAATTATTAAACACACAAATTATTAAATATACCATTAAATAATGAAATGTACTTTTTAAATTTCAAGATTTATCACCTTCTGCCCTCCAATGTCACCATGAAATTATGTCAACCTCACTACATTTCCAAAATAATTGGCAATATTTGTTTATAGCTGTAATACGGTTTAAACAGATTACATTATCAGGATCATACCAAAACTTTTCTTGAATTAATCGATACTTTTGTTACTTCAGTCATTTCAGGTAATGCATATCATTAACAGGAAATGTTGGAAAGTAACCATTGAGATCTTGTCTAAATTAAATGCATTTTTCTTCCACCTGGGTAATGCATGGAGACGCAGTGTCACGCTGCTAGTGCTCTTATCTCAGTCTGTAGACACGATGACGGAGCTTAACGGGGTCACGTGAAGCTTTTCAACTCCAAAAACTGTGAAGAAACGGTTTGTGGAAAATCTGTAGAGCTTAAGCAACACAACATTGTAAAACACCCAGTTAAACCACAAGACTACGGTAAGGCACTGATGAGGTGGACAGAGGAGTAGAGTAAGGAGTCGTGCTGCTGCTCTGAAGGAGTCCCTCAGGGCTGCAGGACTATTCAGGTACAGAGGGAGGAAATGTGGAGCTTTAAGTTTCTCACTTGTTTCATAACCCTATGTATTAATTTGCACAAGTAATATAAATTCATGCTTCAAATGTTATGGTATTGTTTAGTTTTTAAAAAAAATGATAAAATAGCTGCATGAGTGCAGTTAGGAGTAATGATATATGAATCACTGGCATGATCTCACAAAAAGCCTAGATTTATTCAAGTTTCCTAAATAAATCATTTAAAGTGGATCACATAGACCAGGTGTCATTATAGAGCAATGGTGATAAGTTTTTGTGAACTCTGAAAATATACAAAATATGGATAAAAATATAACATTAAAACAAATGCATAATAGATAAAAGTTTTATGATTTTCCTTATTTTCTTTGAAACACCATTTTCACATATTTTGTATGCTTGTTTTTTTCCCCCATTCATCTTTAATTTATACAGGTTAAGGTTTTCTGTTGTATAAGCTCGGCTCTGTTGTAAACAAGGCCACTGCATGAACACTCCTGAGTTTCAAATAAAATTAACTGACATCAGACCAAAGCAATGGATTTCACATGCTCAGCGTTAGTCCCGCCCACTGTTTGATGAGACGCTGACGTTTAACAATTTCATGGTGACACACGAGGGTGGAATGTGACAAGATTGAATAAATCATGAAATGCACAATTATATCATGAAATAAATAATGGTGTATTTAATAATTTATATAACTTAATGTTTCTAATAATTAAATGATACATTCCATTATTGTGTATTTATTTGATCACATTCAGTCCTCCATACAACTGACCTCAGTGTTATAATTATGCTTGAAATGGAAGATAATGAATATTTGGATGTTTAAATTTAAAAAAGCTATCACAGAAATTGACCTCAGACAAAAAAATGACATGCAGCTCCCATTCAGTAAGCAGTATTTTTTAAAGCAGTTTGTGTGAACATTTACTAGATGGTTTGTTTTTTTACAAGTTTTGCCTTTAAAGTCAAAGCTAAACTACCAGTATCTGCACTAAATACGCCTAACGTGTCTTTAAATACAGACAACAGTGAAAGCTCAAACAAATTGTGAAGTAATTTACAATTTTCTTTTTTTAAATGCTACTTATAAACTCTCACCTCTTTACAGTCAGGAACGGAAATGTTTAAATTCTGTACAGCAGCATCTTTAAAACACGAGACAGAACAAGTTTTTACAAATATTTATTCCTCTACAAGTTTTCCAGCCACTTTAGATGATGCCAATCTGAGGGGGAAAAAGAAAATTGGGAAAATTACACAAAGCTCGTTCAAAGTGTGAACACACCTACTTGACAGAGTTTGGCATCAGTGGTTCCTTTGAATGCATCACAGGCAATCAGACTAAAACGTTTACATCACGTGCACAGAACTGAAAAATATTAAGAGCTTAAACTATAAATCATTTATGAACCCTGCTCAAAACTTACTTTGTTCGCAACATCCAATGCATCATAATCTGGTGCGAGACGAACGTACGCTTTCTTTTCGCCGTCGGGCCTGACAAAGAGCAAAGAAGTTATTCTTTCACGTGAAATGTACATCATTTGTTAAGTTTTCCATAATGTGTTAATTAAAAAAAAAAAAAAAAAAAAACTACCATTGCAAGACAAAATTTGGTTAAAAGAAAAATACATTAACTTGAGCACAAAAACATTTAAAACTAGATGGGTTAAAAAAATAAAACACTACAAGCAACTGATTCAGTTAAAGGTGAACCTCAAGTGCTGCCTGCAGATATTGATGCCTGATTATGTAATTCGATTAAAACTCGTTATTAAAGCTATAAACAAATGTTGCCAATTATTTTGGGAATATATGTACACTGTGCAGAATTGGCGTTAAATGATCTGTGATATAAACAGTTAATACTCTTAAAATAACCAGTCTTAATTGTTTATTCGGTTTAAACAAAGAAATAATAAATTACAACAAACTTGCTTTGTAACACCCATCAGATTAATTTTCTCTTGCCTGCTATGCTAAAGGAAATACTTAAATATCCGTTTTCACACAATCTATCTGAAGTACTGGCAGATGACGTCTCACCTGATGAGCGTGTTGACTTTGGCGACGTCGATGTCGTACAGCTTCTTGACTGCGTTTTTGATTTGATGTTTGTTGGCCTTAATGTCAACAATGAACACAAGTGTGTTGTTGTCTTCAATTTTTTTCATAGCAGACTCTGTTGTTAGAGGGAACTTTATGATGGCGTAGTGATCCAGCCTAAAAACAAACAAAAAATGATTTTTAAACCTAAACTTTCACCTGCAGCTTATAAAATCTCTGAAACTATGAAAGTGAACTGAGGTTGCATCAGCAGTTAAAAGCTGTAATCAGACTTTTTCATACTTTGATCGCTCAAACACCATCATGTGCACCAACGTTCACTAGTTTTTCGTTACACGAGTGGTCAAAACTCACTTGTTCCTGCGAGGAGCACTCTTGCGTGGATACTTGGGCTGTCTGCGAAGACGAAGGGTTTTAGGGCGACGGAAGGTGGGAGAAGTCCTGATCTTCTTCTTCCTCTGGCTGTGGACACCTTTGAGCACGGCCTTCTTGGCCTTCAGGGCCTTTGACTTGGCCTCAGTCTTGGCAGGGACAGCTAAGAATAAGAAAATATAACATTTTAGTTTTGCAAACACATTTACAACATGAGAATGCAAGAGCAACAACAATAAGTCGTTACATACAAATCGTTAAGTGTTTTTAATTCCACTTACAATACGTGAAAATGTTATTACAATATTTAATAAGACTAGAAATACTGATCGACTTCATACTCAGCCATTCAACCATCATTAACCATTATATTTGTGCCACGTTGTCCTGAGGTATAATCAAAAGTAATGGACAACTTGAAGGTTGCTTCAGTCAAACGTGAAAATATTCACCTGAGCTACAAAATCCAACACTTGAATCAATGGCTTCACAGAATCAAGTCTACATGTCGGACGACGTTCGGTTCTGAACAGGTTTCTGCGGATCCAGTGCACCTCTGGACAACCAGAAGCTAAACAGCTAATCCAAATAATTAGCCGTTAGAAAATAGACTAAATGTGCAAGTAACCACGAAACGACATTAACTGGATAATTATTTCACACAAAACGCAGAGAATAAATGAGAACTACACTTGCTGTGTGTGAACCACGTTTTGTCGGCAATGATTAGGCTAACGCTAACTTTACAGAGCGGAACACGCATTTAGCCATAAACATATTTATAAACAAGTCAGCAGTACTCTGGCAACACTAAGGGTTTATACTCTTATTTCAAACAAATATGGTCAAACTTTAAAGCACAGATAGGAGAAATTATTAAATTTATTCATTCAGATCTAGTAGAATAACGAACCTTCCTTCTTCACCTTCGGTGCCATGTTGAGAAAGGAAGAGCGGACGGGGTTTCCTGCACTATAGTGCAGGGGCGAGATCTCACTTCGATATCGCGATATCAAGGAAGCGCTAGGAGCGCAATGCGCATGTGTACGCCAGAACTCTAAAAAGTTCAGAAACGTTTTTAGTAAATTTACGTGCTATATTTTTAGTTTACGTGGAAACGCATAACATAATTGAGAAAAAGTCTCTGGTTAACCACCTAAATATGTGACTTTAGGATAAAAAGTTCCAACAGCATGTTATAAAACATGTATGAAAACTGGAATGACCCATCAGTCTTTTTTTCCCCCCAGTGAATCCATTTAGAAAAGCCAAAACGTGTGCAGAGGAAAATAAACATTCTTCCTTATGGATCTACCTTTTAGAAAAAAAAATAGTTATGACATCAGATTGAGACAAATAATACAGAGTGGGAATTTCTATATTGTATAAACATCAGTGGCATCAAACAATAAAGTATAGTCTATCAAGATAAAGGTATAGCATAATTCACCAGAAAGGAACTCAGATTATATCTGAATAGCTGTCTATTGATCTTTTAATCACACTTGAATCTGTCCCTTCAATCTAATCTTATTTTCTCAACTCTTGTCAGTTCAGACACATCAAAATATAATTTTCAACCCCCTACTCATATATAATGAAATGAAAGAACAAGCAACATACTATTTTCCATTTTTATTCCTCCACCAGTATTTCTTGAGGAGTTTGAGGACATTTTTTATTTAATTTCCATTAGCTACTGTCAGCTGCTTGGTTATCAACTCAGACCGTAAAGTAAAACTCAAAGTTAAGAATAACATACACACATTTATTTATTTTTTAACTTTGATGATACAATGCACAAATGTGAAAATAAAAACTGCTAAATATTGATGAAAAAGTCAAAGTCCACATTATTCTCAAGTCGTTTCTTGCCTCCGTTGCCGTCTCTGATTAAACTTTCTGACTCTTCTTCCTGGTAAAGACATAAAACAGTTATTTTTTACTTTAATCTTGTTTCTTCCTTTATCACAGCATTTCAAAAATTCCACACAAAGACAACCTTCCTCACTTTTTAATTTTAACTCCTGAGGAATTTGATCCCATCTTCTGAGTTGCGCCTTTGTGTTTTTTTGTTCCCCCTCCTTTTGGTGCTTTTTTCTCATGCCTGTTTGTCTTCTTTATGTCTTTTTGTCTTTGTGCTGCTGTTGGAGGTTTAGTTTCTTCTTTCTGCGTTTGTTGCTTTTTCTGTGCTTTGCCTTTCTCCTTCATTAGGAAGCGAGGAGTTGTGCAAATGGTGCTTCTCTTGGGAGGTTTTTTCTCAAGTCTTCGCTTTATTTTGCTAAATAGAAACAGAATAAACCAGAAAATCATAACTAAAAGTTAAAATAATGGGGGACCACTTGAAACAACCAAATGACATGTGCTTCACACACTCGAATATGAGTTTATCACCATCTGTACCCATTACCTGTGTATCTTTTTGAAGCCTGTCATGTA
This sequence comes from Nematolebias whitei, assembly GCF_014905685.2. Classification (NCBI taxonomy): domain Eukaryota; kingdom Metazoa; phylum Chordata; class Actinopteri; order Cyprinodontiformes; family Rivulidae; genus Nematolebias; species Nematolebias whitei. Next base: position 22,093,257 of record NC_056511.1, on the reverse strand, counting down.
GTCTGGAACAGGACAGCCAGCTTGTTTTATCACATTAGCAATGCTGTTGGGAGGGAAAAAAGTTGTTTAGTGCATTAATAACTATTAATGAGTTCTGTCACTTTGAGATAAACCAATAAATGAAAAGAAATAAAATCAGATGAAATCAGATTTAGAATCTTCAAGCATTCAGCAACTTGTGGTGCCTACAATGTATTTAGTGTTATTTTATTTATTTATTTGGCTTGTGACAGCCGAGGTAGACAAAGAGTTTTTTTTATAAAGATCAACTGTACTGATCTGGCCTCCGACGACCCTGAAGGTAAAAATTAGAGCCTGACCGACACACTGGTAGGGTTGATATTATAGGCCAATATAGGCATTAGGGGACATATTGGTATCTATGACAATTGTCCCATTATGCACCGATTTAAACACTGGGAACCAGCCGTGTCCTTACTGGCAAAAGGTGTGATTGCACAATGTATCCAGCAGAGGGCGCATGCGAACTACTTGCAAGACATGGCCGTTCACTTTAACTTTCACTTTCAGCACAGCTGAAGCAGGTAGCATATTTTGCTTTTGCTGAACAAAACATGGTAAGTTTATTTGAACTGATCTGTAAAATAAATTAAAAAAATCAGTCATAAATTCTCTTCAATCCTCCAAACTATTCTGATTTAACTTCATTTTGTATGTTGCTTGTGTGTTGCCTGTTTTTCTGTTTGTACAGCACTTTGGTTGGCCTTGTCGCTGTTTTAAGTGCTCTTTAAATAAAATGGTAAGGTAGCTACATGCCTCTTAAGTTAGCAAGCTAATCTTTAGGTAACCTAGCATAGACTATTGTCTTATAAAACTTTATCTAGAACAAAAACTCTAACGTAGAGGTAAAATATAGATCAGGGTTAGTAATGTTATCTTTGTCGTCCTCAATGAAATGCATCGTTTGTCTGAAATCTTAACTTTTCTACAAAGACAAAAAAAAACCACTGCTACAGACAATACTAACGAGGCTTTCATCATACGTAACTGAAAGTTTGAAAAATAAACAAGGAAGGGTGTTTCTTTGTCTAATTTATATTTTTGTAACACACTTGATAACTTTATTGAGAACAGTGGAGGACAGAACATGTGAACGCACATTATGAAGACTGTTTCAAGACTTCAAGTGTTAGAACAGGTTTTAAAGTAGCTGCTTACTTAGATTATCGGGGGTGGACAAAACTAAAATATTTTCAGCCATTATATCTGTTCTCGGCATTAGCCTTCCCCTCCCAATATCGCTATCACGAAATCTAAAATTTCCAATCGGTCGGGCAGCTCGGGCTCTAGTAAAAATGTGCTAAATCCATATGACTTTGCCCTCATTCACTTCTTATGCTTGTATCCCCTCTGTCATTATATCTAAAACTTTAAAGTGAAAAGATTTAGTAATACTTGTACTGACTTACAGACTGTATTTTTACAATTTGAATTATTAATGTTGATCATAACTTCAGATCTCAACTTTAGCCCCATCATTCTTCCCGTTAGTAGCTCTAACACCTCTGCACAAATGAAAACTGATATAAACGTTAGCAGAGATTAAGTCTCCTTTTAAAGTAAGAGTTTTACCTGCGTAACAACGGTTTGTCATTCTCTGTGAAGAAAGTGATGGCCTTCCCCCGATGCCCTGCTCTACCAGTTCGTCCTAAAACAAAGAGACGTGAAGAAACTAACTGGCACAAAACCTTCAGAGACACATCAGAGCAACATTTTTAAACATGTGCGAGTTACCTAGTATTTAAACAGATAGCAGACTAACGTTGAAGCTCTACAATGGGTCAAAAACTTTTAGCTCATACAGTATTTAGTCTTTTGAGACTTTATTCCAACAATCAGTTCATATCTAAGTAGCTTTTTTTCCATCTTCACTGTTCAAACCAACCGATCCGGTGGATGTACTCCACGGCGCTGGTGGGGAAGTCGTAGTTCAGTACGAGGTTCACTCCTTTGAAATCGATTCCTCTGGCAAGCAGAGCCGTGCAGATCAGAACCCAAATCTTACCGGAGCGAAAGCTGTTCACCACATTTTCCCTCTGAGACAGAGGAGCCAGAAGGGAAGAGGTAGAAGTCACATGTAGGAATGAAAACAGACCGAAGGGAGCGCCTGGTGTTGAAGCGTACCTGCTGCTGCGTGCGCTCGGCATGGATCACGTCTACGTTGATGCCTTCGTACACCAACTCGTGGAAGAGCTCTTGTGCTCGCTCTATGGACTGAACAAACACCAACATGGGAGGGAGGAAACCCTGAAACACAGCAACAAAAACTCACCTTCATTCAATCGGTAAAAGCTTTAACATTAAAGCTTTTAAATTCAATCTTACTTTCTTGATGATGTCCCTCACGGCCACAAGCTTTCCGCTCTCTGTCCCAACAAACAGCAGTTCCTGTTCCACCGTCTCCACTGCCGTGTTTCTGAACAGGATAATATAATAATTATAGTTTAACACGAAGGAGGAAAAGCTTAATAAATCCACAGAAATATTGATAGTCACTGGCAGAGTATTACCGGTGTCCAATGTTGACAGAAACCAGGCTGTCGAGGTTCAGCCGGCACCACTGTTCTACTTCTTGTGTGCACGTGGCGCTGTAGAAAGCCCTGCGCACCTTTGCACCAGAGCAGGCGAGAAAAATCGTGGCCAGCTGCTCCCTGAATCCCGTCTTACCGTCTTCAAACAGCTTATCAGCCTCGTCCACAACCAGCCACTCCACACTGAGCAACAAAGCAGTCGGGCAAAAAAAAGTAAGCTGAGAACTCACGACACACAGAGAAGACGAACAGATCAGAAAAACTAACAAAAGGTCACCTGCTGAGGTCAACAGCAGGAGGGTCCTGCTTCAGAAGGTAGATCAGTCTGTTTGGAGTGCTGACAAGGATATCTGCTCTCAGAAACACAGGGTTCAAACAGTGAGGAAAAAGAACTACTGTATTTTTCGCCCTATAAGTCACGTTTGTTTAGCATAATTTACACGCCCTGTGACTTATACACCAAAGCAACATATTTATGGATTTTTTTTCCCAAATCATAAACCAATTTTTGGCTGAGATATGACAGTTTTCATTCATTCTGACTGAAAAAATTGAGCACTACCATTTTCAGCCGCTAGATGGCACTCAAGTAGTATGGCATGCCACTGCATCACGTAATAGGTAAACATGGCTATAATGACAAATTCAAAAAAGTTCAAGACAAAAACAACTGGACTTTATTTATTTTAAATTTACTTTATACCTTGTTGTTTTTTTGTCTTGAACTTTTTTGAATTTACCATGTCCTGGCCAGCTATTAACGACACAATCGGCTTGCCAAAGTCCGCTACCTTCGTTCTGCTCGCTGCTTGGAGCAACCGTCAAATCAGATTCATTTCGCTGCACCGCCCCGACGAAATGCAGCTAATTTGACCATTAAAGTGCATTTATTAAGTAAAAGTTCATCTGAGACACACATTTGTTATAATTTCGAACAAACAAATAATTGTTTTAGGTGTTTTTCTTGTTAAATTGCGAAGAAATGAGCAGTGTTCCTCCTTCCTTTTTTCTTCCCGGTCTGCGTGCTCCCGGAGCACGGGGGCAGCAAATACTTTTGAAATGCAGCTGATTTGACTGTCAAAGTGCATTTATTAAGGAAATGTTAGACTGGGAACCACCTGTACTATAATTTTGAGCAAATAATTGTTTTTAAGTGTTAATCTTGTTAAATTCTTGTTAAAGTATATGGTAAATGGACTGTACTTATATAGCGCCTTTCTATCTGATCAACACAGTCAAAGCACTTTACAACAATCTGTGCCTCATTACCCATTTATACAGCACTCTACTAGATTTATACAAAGCTAATTGAATAAATCATTCTAAAGAGAATAATCAGTGCTTTATCACATTCATACACTGACGGGACACATCAGAGGCTATGAGGGGTTCAGTGTCTTGCTGGACACTTCGGCATGTGACTGCTGGTGGATTCGAACCCCCAACTCTTGAATTGGAGGACGACTGCTCTAACCACTCGGCCACAGCTGACCAAAGTCCTCCCGTGCACGCTCCCACGGCCGCCATTTAGCAGCCAATCGATTTTTGGCACAGCACCGGCCCACATTTCCGGGTTGTCAGCGGTGACGCATAATAGATGTGACGTATACGGCGAGGCGACATATTTATGGATTTTTCCACTTTATTAGACATATTTGGACTGATGCGACTTACAGGGCAGAGCGATGTGTACGGCGGAAAATACGGTACATGTTCTACCTCAAATAAAAACCATTACTTTCACATACCATATTTCTTGTTTGACTGTGGGCCATATTTCTTGGCAGCGAGGGAAGCTTTATCAATGATGTGAACTCTAAACCCGACTCCCTCTGACAGGCGGAGCAGCTCTCGGTGGGTCTGAACACAACAAATCCAACTGTATTTAGGATCACAGAAAATGACAGACCACCCAGACCTGTTTTGGTTTTTTAACTAAGACAAATCAGTCCCGTGTTTGTGTACCTGACTAGACAGTTCTCTGGTTGGAGAGATGATCAGAGCTCTGAAGCCCAGATTTGCTGGCTGCTTCAGGTGGGCGAGCAGCGGAAGGGAGAATGCCAACGTTTTCCCCGATCCCGTGGGAGCGCACGCCAAGAGCTCCCGACCCTGAGCGACAAACGAGACGAACAGAAATCCTCTCAATAATCACCATCTTTGCCCCATTCCTCATCCGTTAACCGTGCACTCACGTGCATCATGAGCGGTATCGCCTGCATCTGTATCGGCGTTGGAGAGTTCAGCCCTGCATCTTTGAGGTTCTGAAGAATGCGTGTGTGGAGGTGATACTCGGACTGCAGCTCCTCAAATGTGCACACAGGGTCGGGCACGTCGCTGCCGTGCACATTTATACGGTGTTTAGCACGAATTTGATTCACCTTAAAAATCAAACAAAGGCACACACAAAAAAAAAGACTTTTAAACAGCAAAAGGTAAAACGTTACAATGCATGAGGATTTTTTTTCCCTCTGAACATGATTTCAACAGAACATAATGTCTGGATTTTGTTAAGACCTTCTCCAGATGAAGATGCTTCAGTCTCTTCAACGAGGACTTCCCATTCCCGTCTCTTTGCAGGGTTTGAGGGGTTTTGTCCAGGGAGGTCCAAGTGATGCCCTGAGTGTCACTCAGCTGCTGAGCAGCACCTTGAGACAGACAGAAGAGAGGTAATACTCTAAAATGGACAGCTACATTATGTTGGTATCAAATCTCATAACAAGCAACTGTTGGGATATTTACTTTCCCCAGAACCTTCATAAGAATGTGATGTTTAGAACTGGGAGGGATGACAAGGTTTTATCAATAATATCAAATAGCACAATAAATTATGATGCCTTTATAACCGGGTTACTTTTTCTACATATTTTAAAGATGTACCAAACTTTATAACGCTACTCTTTAAGACCAAATACTGAAATGTCTTAATATATTTGTTTCAACATGGCTCCAGAAAAGAAAAATAAGTTAATCTTAACATGCTCTGGTTGAGAAGCAGTTAGGTTATCTTATAAGAAGTTGTACAATATTAAATAATAATAATAATGCCTCCTTTACCTCCCACCTCCATCGTGCTGCTTCTACTCGTTTTCTTCTGGCGCTTCACATCTATCTCTTCTTCCTTGCGCTTCCTCTTCCCAATCTCAGTCGAGTGTCCGCGGTCACTTTCCTCCTCATCACGTCTCTGGGCTCCATTAGCTGAGCCTGAGCCAAAGTAGTCGATCTCAGAGAGACAATCTGAAGTTGCCTTTTCTCCCTGAGATCTGACAACCTACAAATATATCACACAGGATAATATTAGTTATGAGTTTAACAGATAACCCGTAACTTCCAAAGTTGATGCTGTCCTTCACCGCTAAAACGAAAAAGAAAAAAGCAATACTGGAAGAAGCGGTCAGCTAACATTAGCTGACAGCATTTTACCACCTACTTACACCAAACTCACCTTAAATCGAGCGGCGTCGAGACCAAATCTCTTCAAGTCAAATTTAGCTCCAGCTCCGAGCTTCCGAAACAGCTCGAAGGTGTCCATTAGTGTGAAGAAAGTAGCAGCACCACGCAAGCAGCGTGGTCTTTCAACACAGAGCCAATCAACATCCGGGTCATCCAATTCTAAACTCTGCTGCCCCTGGAGGTCAGATACGGTATTGCAGGTAATCTGAATACATTCTTAGAGGTCTGAAATTAGACCAAAAATCATTAAGACAGACTCACTGACAATGAAATATCTAATAAATCCTCATTTATTGTCTTTGATACAACACATTAGTCCTTTTAAATAAATCATATTGTATCCTGATGCCTTAATTCAACATTTATTTATCCCCGGGGGCTCATTTACAAGAGTCAGAGTTTCTTTATTGTCATTCGCACCTCATGTGGTACATGTGGTGGAGCGAAATTATGTACACAGGGTCCCAGTTACATCCAACAATAAAATGTATAAGAAAAACAGTAATAACATCTAAGATATGAACTAAGAAAAACATCAACTAAATATACACTAAGCACTCATAACATAAAAACATTGAACATCAGCACAAACATGAACATGAGTCTGTGTGAGCAGATGTGCACGCACGAACACATCAACTTTGAAACAGATCAGCAGCAACATGAAACAGATCAGCAGCAACATGATATGGTTTTTCACAGTGATTATTCTAGTTAGAGATTCATGAGTCTAACAGCCTCAGGGTAGAAGCTGTTCCTCAGTCTAGTGGTTCTACACTTAATGCTCCTTAACCTCCTTCCTGAGGGGAGTGGGGCAAAAAGTGTGTGTGCTGGGTGAGTGGGGTCCTTCATGATGCAGGTGGCCCTCTTCCTGCATCTGGAGGTGTAGATGTCTGTGATGGTGGGGAGGCTGATTCCAACAGATTTCTGTGCAGCCTTCACCACTCTCTGCAAAGCTTTTCTTTCTGCAGCTGTGCAGCCTCCATGCCACACATTGATGCTCGAGCACAGGCTGCTATCCACTGCACACCTGTAGAAGGAGGTGAGGACTGAGCTTCCCAGACCAGCTCGCCTCAGCCGTCTGAGGAAGTAGAGTCTCTGATGAGCTTTCTTGATCAGGCTGGTGGTGCTGTTTCTCCAGCTGAGGTTGTCATTCATGTGTACACCCAAGTACTTGTAGCTGGAGACCACTTCCACCGCAGATCCTCTTATGTTCAGGGGGGTGTAGATGTTTTTGTTCCTTCTGAAGTCCACAATCATCTCCTTTGTCTTCTTCACATTGATGTGAAGGTTATTCTCTCTGCACCAGCTCTCCAGGTGTTCCACCTCTTGCCTGTAGCTGGATTCATCATTGTTTGTGATGCATCCCACCACCGCTGTATCATCTGCAAACTTTACAATGTGACAGCCTGGATGGGTAGCTGCACAATCATACGTGAGCAGAGTAAACAGGAGGGGGCTCAACACACATCCCTGAGGAGAGCCAGTGCTAAGGGTTATGGTGGAGGAGGAGAGGTTGTGGATCCTCACTAACTGTGGTCTGTTTGTTAAAAAGTCTAGTACCCAGTTGCAGATGGAGGGGCTTAGTCCTAGTGTGGATAGTTTGTCCATCAGGGTTTGGGGGATCATGGTGTTGAAGGCGGATGTGAAGTCCACAAAGAGCATACGGACGTAAGAGTTTTTCTGCTCCAGGTGGTTGAGCGCAGTGTGGACCACAGAGGAGATTGCATCCTCTGTTGATCGCTTCTCACGGTATGCATACTGATGAGGGTCCTCGTTGATGTTGATGGTTGTTTTGATGCGAGTCATGACCAGTTTTTCAAAGCATTTAGCGACTATCGGGGTGAGGGCCACTGGCCGAGTCATTCAGACCAGTCACTGTAGAGCTTTTTGGGACTGGGATGATGGTGGCAGTCTTCAGGCAGGTGGGAACTGTCTCCAGGGTAAGTGAGGTGTTAAAGATGTCTGCCAGCACCTCACAGAGCTGATCAGCACATTCCTTCAACACTTTTCCAGGGATGTTGTCTGGGCCAGTTGCCTTGTGCGGATTAATCCTCCTGAAGGTACTCCTTACTTCTGCTGAGGTCACGCTGAGATGCTCTTCGTCCGGTGGTGAGGTGAGTCTGGTGCTGGGTGGTCTGTTTGGGTCTTCAAAGCGTGCATAGAACTTGTTGAGGGCATCAGGCAGAGATGAGTCTTTGGGGCATTGTTCACTCCTTCCTTTATAATCTGTTATGCACTTAATGCCCCTCCACATGCTCCGAGGGTCTTGTGAGATGAATTGACCCTCGATCCTCTTTGCATAGGTGGCCTTGGCCCTCTTAATACCAGCAAGAGGGACTCTAACAAAGAGTGATGACAACAGTGGACAACAAAGACAACAGTAGACAATCATAAAAGGAAGCATATAAATTGAGAAGAACAAGTGAAAGAAAATGCCATTAAAAATTAAACAATCAAAAACAACCCAAAAAACAAAACAAAACAAAAAAAAAACAGCTAAATTGTAAGGTGATGCAGAAAACTAAGAACAGGAACATGTCTGCACTGGTTTTTGCCAGGAACTTAGCAGATGTTTGAGGCCACTTAGAGAGGTCAAGGTTGAGAGCTTCAGATCTTTTTGCAAGATATTCCAGGAAAGGCATGCAAGTGTAAAAATCTAACTAAGTTAAGTTAGGTCCTCTAGACAGATTTTTATTTATTTATTATAAATTTGTTGAAACGTTTTGTCTTTTATCCAAAAGACTTCTTCAGTCTGAGGAGCTGCAATAAACTCAGTCTTATAAATAGCATCTTCTCGTAGTGGATCAGCCAGTTTGGTGACATCCAGAACTAGCTGTTCACATGATAAAGGAGGACCATTAGCCTTAGGAGTCCTGTTTTGTGTTTCTTCTGTGCTTTCAGGAAGGCCCAGTTAGGAGCAATGTGGATTTCATCTCCAGGCCAGCGGTCACTCTTTTAGGGATGAAGATGTTCATATTGATAGAGAGGAATGGTGGTTTGAGAGAGGAGTAAAGAAGGAAGCCATTTTGGGAAGATAACCTGTCCATCATTAAACAGGGGCGGAGGTCTCCGTGCCCATCACCTTCTTACAATGCTGTTATTGCTAGTATCACTCAGCCTCCTGTGAATAGCAAACAGCCATCAGGGCACTAACGATCAGTCAATAGGCTGATGGTCCTCCTTTATCATGTGAACAGCTAGTTCTGGATTCCAAAAAAGTTGGGACACTAAACAAATTGTGAATAAAAACTGAATGCAATGATGTGGAGATGGCAAATGTCAATATTTTATTTTTAATATAACATAGATGACAGATCAAAAGTTTAATCTGAGTAAATGTAACATTTTAAAGGAAAAATATGTTGATTCAAAATTTCACAGTGTCAACAAATCCCAAAATAGTTGGGACAAGTAGCAATAAGTGGCTGGCAAAAGGAAAGTGAGCATATAATGAACAGCTGGAAGACCAATTAACACTAATTAGGTCAATTGACAACATGATTGGGTATAAAAAGAGCTTCTCAGAGTATCAGTGTCTCTCAGAAGCCAAGATGGTAAGAGGATCACCAATTCCACCATTGTTGCGCAGGAAGATAGTGCAGCAATACCAGAATGGTGTTACCCAGTTAAAAATAGCAAAGGCTTTTAAGTTATCATCATCAACCGTGCATAACATCATCAAAAGATTCAGAGAATCTGGAACAATCGCTGTGCGTAAGGGTCAAGGCCATAAAACTCTACTAGATGCTCGTGATCTCGGGGCCCTTAAACGTCACTGCACCTCAAACAGGAATGCCACTGTCAAGGAAATAACAGAATGGGCTCAGGAATACTTCCAGAAAGCATTGCCAGTGAACACAATCCACTGTGCCATCCACCGTTGCCAGCTGAAACTCTACAGTGCAAAGAGGAAGCCATTTCTAAGCAAGCTCCACAAGCTCAGACATTTGCACTGGGCCAGGGGTCATTTAAAATAGACTGTGGCAAAATGGAAGACTGTTCTGTGGTCAGATGAGTCACGATATGAAGTTCTTTATGGAACACTGGGACGCCATGTCATCCGGACCAGAGAGGACAAGGATAGCCCAAGTTGTTATCAACGCTCCGTTCAGAAGCCTGCAGCACTGATGGTATGGGGTTGCATGAGCACTTGTGGCATGGGCAGCTTGCATGTCTGGAAAGGCACCATTAATGCAGAGAACTATGTTCAGGTTCTAGAACAACATATGCTCCCATCTAGACGTCATCTCTTTCAGGGAAGGCCCTGCATTTTTCAACATGATAATGCCAGACCACATTCTGCAGCAATCACAACATCATGGCTACGTAGGAGAAGGATCCGGGTACTGAAATGGCCAGCCTGCAGTCCAGATCTTTCACCTATAGAAAACATTTGGCGCATCATAAAGAGGAAGGTGCGACAAAGAAGGCTCAAGACGATTGAACAGTTAGAGGCCTGTATTAGACATGAATGGGAGAGCATTCCTATTTTTAAACTTGAGAAACTGGTCTCCTCTGTCCCCAGACGTCTGTTGAGTGTTGTAAGAAGAAGGGGGGATGCCACGCAGTGGTAAAAATGGACTTGTCCCATCTTTTTTGGGATTTGTTGACGCCATGAAATTTGGAAACAACAGATTTTTCCCTTAAAATGATACATTCTCTCAGTTTAAACTTTTGATCTGTGATTTGTGTTCTATTCTGAATAAAATTTTAGATGTTGGCACCTCCACATCATTGCATTCCGTTTTTATTCACAATTTGTTTAGTGTCCCAACTTTTTTGGAATCCAGTTTTGTAGTTCTGGATGTCACCAGCAAACTGGTTGATCCACTATAGGAAGGTGCTACTTAGAAGACTGAGTTTATTGCAGCTCCTCAGATTGAAGAAGTCTTTTGGATAAGACTAAACATTTCAACAAGTTTTTAATTTTTTTTAATCCGTCCTGAGGACCTGACTTAACTTTGTTAAATCATACTGTGTTAAAAAGTTAGCAGCACGGGTTTGTCAGCAGATCCCAGTCCTTCATGTAAAAGTGACAAATAACTGCAGCTTGTGTCCTGTTGCACTAATAAAAACAAAACGAACAAGACCACTGATTTATTGTCTTTTTTTAAGTTTAAGAACGAGTGAGGCTGCACTAAAAAGGTTAAAAACAACTATTTTTGAATAATTTCATGACAAGTTTGAAAGTTTAAACATGGACTTATGTAGTCCACTTATCTTTACCTTAAAAATTACAGCGATAAAAAAGTAACATTTTGAAAGCAGGCATTTTACAGTTTTATTTCTAAATTACATTTGATGATTAAGGCACTTAGCACTCAGAAGAGAACATGATGTAGTTTCACTTATCTTGATCCGTTTGATTTCAAACATTTCACTGAGCGAACAGACTTTATGAAGTTAGGATGACAGCTGCAGAAGGTTGAATGCACCTGTAGCTCTGCTTTTATGTAAACATTATTCTTCATATTTTGAGGAATAAATTCAAAGGGATCGCTTGACTGATAACTTAAAATGTTCCACAATTCATTTCAATTCAAAAATACATAAATTAATCTCAAAGGGAAATTAAATGTTGTAACTCATTATCCTGGTTTCATGAAAGTGATAGATGCTGATCAGCTGATGGCTGTGGGCAGGAAGGATCTCTTGTAGCAGTTACAGATGTTGATCCATTCACTTGGACCTGGCGAGTCTCAGTCTTCCTGAGTGAACCACCTGAGTGTTGGGGAGAACTCCCCTCTGAGCGATAGTCACTCCTCCCAGCAGCCCGTTGAGATCATCATTGACTAGAGAGGCCTCTAAACTATAACTAGACTTAATTTAAACCAGACACAGATGCTTTTTGTAAAGCAGCCACATAATGAAAATAAACATGATTCTGTTTCCTTTGCAGAGGAAAACTTTGTCTCGTTGATTCGTTTTACAGGAAGTTTCATAATTCAGAAAGCCTTTTGTGGTCAGAAGTCTTGGAATAAAAATTAGAGGAAATACTGAATCATGCAGAAGAATAAAGTGAAACAATAATTTTGGACAGCAGAACCTCTGAAAGGAAACAAGAGGATGAATGTCCATTCTGTGAGTACAGTCAGCATTTAGTGCTGTGGTTTATATCTGCATCCATCCATGGATCATCGTGTTTCATGTGTATAAAAACAAACCGAGCCTCTTGTCTTCAGTCATTGTTTTCTGGCTTGCAGGGTTTGGAAGAGAAATGCTAACACTCTTCACAGATCTTTAAAAGATCCTCAAGGAACTGAAGCACCACCTGCTTTCCTTCCTCCTCTGCACGTCCTCCAGCCTTCAGCTCTTTAAGTCTGATCAGAGTCCGCTGCAGACCAACAATCCTCTGCTGGGGGTGGACACGGTCTCCTCCTGCTTCATCATCTCCTTCTCCCTCCTCTTTGAGATACTTGACCAGGTGCTCAATGATGCCCCTCCCCTCCTCCCCAGCCAGAAACGCCCCAAGCTCAACCATGTCCAGCGCCTCGCTGAGGCTGAGCAGGTGCAGCAGAGCTTCTGCCAGCGTGTGTCTCAGGCTGGTGCTGTAGCGATACCCCAGGAAGTCATTTATGTTCTCGCTGTTCTTCAGCGAGGTCGCCAGCGAGCGCCAAATGCAGCAGAACCGCTTCGTGTCGCCATAGCAGCCACGTTGGGCTGGGACTGCGAGGGCGGCGGCAGATTTGATCCGGACCTTTAAGTTCTCGCAGGAAGTGACGACGTGGCTGAGGGCGGAGAACGCGTCGTGGGACCACGGGGCAGATTCTGTCAGGAAGAAACAAACTAACTGACCAGCTGTTTTCAACGCAGATGATAAACGTTCCCACAGAGATAAAAACCCTGAGAAGGAGAACTTACCGAGAGGCAGGGCGGGGTTTCTGAAAGCATTCCCCAAGGCATAACAAGCATTCCACCGGACCTTCATGGTAGCTTCGGACAGAACGGTTCTAATCAGAGCCCGAATGGCATCTTCCAAAGGGCGCTGGAACACAGAGCGGCTCATCTGACTGTGACGCAGGAAATGAAGCAGATTTCCAAGCACTCGCACCGCATTAGACTTGACCTGGGAGGATGGAAGAGAGGCAAACAGTCAACAGACGTTCCACAGTCACACGAGCGTCCAGACCAACTGAAGCAGTTGCTCGTGTTGTGTGTGTGAAGGCAGTCACCTTGTCTTTGTCGGTGGATGCTCGGGTGGCCGCCTGCAGCATCTTCAGCAGAAGCAGGTCCGATAACTCTTCTTGAAAAGCCACACCAACATTCTGCCTGATTAACCAGAGAGGAGACAGATTATGGAGAAGTTTGTGCAAGATTGATGCAAAAAACACACAATCACATCTTCTGACAAAAGCTGAATGTAGAATAAAACAAAGTAAATTAAGTTATTAGGAAATAAATATTTCAACTGGTCTTTTTTTGTCTTTTAGAACCAAACATTTTTAAAGGCTTTGCTTCTTGTAAAATGTAATACTGGATAAATCTTAATGATAATACATTCCCAAGAAAAATATACTCTCTAACTTGTTCACTTTTATAAACAATAGGCTCTGTGCACATGCGTCCTGAATCACTTCCCCTTTGACCGGATGTCGGCATTCCAGTTTCCGGTCTAATCCCCGGTCTCGGTGAAAATGGCGTTTTCTAGATGTTTACAAGAGCTGCCCAAGATAAATATCAGCGATGTTCATCGTATTGTTGATGCCTGGTCCCCTGCTCCGACAAGCAAACGTAACAAGGGATTTAAATTGTATATCTCAAGTTACCTGCACAACTACGAGGGTAAGTAACGTTAGTTTGATCGTTGTGATGTTGCTAACTGTTTGCAGCTAACGTTAGGCTATTAGCAACACGACCATTTTTGTGTATACTCACGTTATAGAAACAGGTTTTCCACACTTAAACAAAAGGCTCATATTTTGTGATCATTCTACTAACATTCTGCTCTTCTCAGTTTCTAGCAAAAATCAGGACACAGGTGAAGTCGTTGTCAGGGCTCTGTGTCACAGGTCCATGAAGAAAAATGAAAAACCTCACAGTTTAAGTGTAGGGTGAAGATAGGATTGTTCAGATGAGCATGTTAGTTTAGTTTGTTTAGTTTTAGTTAGCTGCTTGTATTCTGAGTAAAGGTGGATTTTATTCTTTATGTTTTAGTATAAACTTGTACTCCTTTCCCCATCAGAAGGTTCTAAGTATAAATTCTGTTCAATTCAATTCAAAAATACTTTATTAATCCCAGAGGGAAATTAAATGTTGTAACTCATCATCCTGGTTTCATTAAAGAGTTGTTATAGATACTGATGGCTGTGGGCAGGAAGGATCTCTTGTAGTGGTCTGTCCTACAACGGATCTGAAGAAGCCTCTGACTGAAGACACTTTGTTGTTGTATGACAGTCTGATGAAGAGGATGCTGAGGGTTGTCTATAATGTTCTTCATTTTATAGAATCCTTCTTTGTACAATCATCTCCAAAAGTTCTAGAGGAGTCCACCACTGCAGAGTCATCTGAATATTTCTGCAGATGACAGGAGTCTGTTTTATACTGGAAATCTGAGGTGTACAGAGTGAAAAGGAGTGGTGAGAGTACAGTCCCCTGTGGTGCTCCTGAGCTACTGACCACCTGGTCAGACACACAACCCTTCAGTCTCACAAACTATGGTCTGTTTGTCAGGTAGTATTTGATCCAGGTGATTGTTGAGGCCTCCACCTGAGTCTTCTGTAGTTTCTGACATGCTTTGTCAGAAACTACAGAAGACTCAGGTGGAGGAAAAATCAGGCTGGATTGTGTTAAATGCACTGGAGAAATCAAAGAACATGACTTTCACAGTGCTGTCTGCCTTTTCTAGATGACTGTGAGTTTGCTGAAGCAGGTGTATAAATACAAATATAAAGATGAATTCATTTAAATGAATGTTTGTAAACCATTGTGCTCACATACAGCCACAAGGAAAAGTGGGCAATAATGTAAAGAGTCTGGTGTGTTTGTGTCTGTTACCAAAATATTTCATGAACAACTGAACAGATTTTAATGAAACGGTCAGAAAGTAGTTTTTGGATGTTTTATCTACAACTGATCCAAGGTAGATGCCACATCTAAGCAAACTCGACACAAAACGACAGTAACCCAGTGTAGTATGTCAGTAGTTCAAAATCATGAAAGTCAGTTGAAATCAACCATCCTAGCATAGTGTTTTTTGGGATCAGTACCTCATCCATGCCAGTGTTACACACAGCAATAGATGTGGTCCTGGAGTCAAGACTCACCTGGTTCGTGGCTTCCACGGACAGTCCCAAGTTGAAAAATGCAGGAGAGGGTTGAAAATATGCCTGTTTATGGCTAATAGCTTGTCCAGCTATTATGTGGATTTGCACCATTAGGTTAATCACCTGTGGTGGTACTGTGGTGTCTTGGTTGCTAGCAACCTG
>NC_056511.1:22065279-22077727 GCF_014905685.2 Nematolebias whitei | reverse complement strand
TCTTCTAACATTTCACGCAATTTTTCTGTCTCTTCCGAGCTCAGAGGTGGAGGGCCTTTTTTCTGGGACTTTTGTGATTTTTTCGCCTCGGGACGTTTCGTCCGAGGTGGGAGGCGGCTAGGTACGTCTTTTTGGGGTTCCTCTCGGTTCCCATTTTTTTGCGTCCTCCGCTGATCCCATTTACGATAATCACGTTCGTCCTCTGAAGGAGGAGCCTTTTTGTCCCAGCGTGCACCTTCATGATGCGGTTTGTTAGTCTGAAAATACTGCCTTTTTTCTCCTTTTTTAGGAGGAGGTGGCGATGAACGCCTTCCTTCTAATTCTAGGGAGTGGGGTTTAACCTTTACACCAGGAAACACTTCTATGGGCGTCTTGGCATGACAACGTGCCTCAAACACATTCACAGCGCACTGTTTAATCTCACTGATGGATTTTTCTCTGTAATTTGCCATCATTTGCACTGACGTTTGTATGTCAGGGTGGAGATTTTTGCTGAAAACAAATTTAAAACCTTCTTCTTCCTCCATCCCGGTTTCATTTCTGTTACCAAAATAAGCTTGGAAGATTCTTTTGTAATAAACTTTTGGATGTTCAGCTTTACCCTGCGTGACCTTTTCTGCGGCTGGGTATCCAGCTGGTCCTGTGCAGGAGTCGTACTCTTTGATCAGAGCTTCACACAGAAGTTTGTAATCCCTTCTCGTTGCATCTGGTAGACGCTCGATGAAGGTAAACACCTCTCTGTCTGACGTGAGTCGTATCAGACTGATCTTATCTTCTACCGTAGCATTAGGATAAGATCTCAATCTGAAATCCAGATCTCTGAGGTACGCTTTTGTTCCAGATGAGCCCATCGGTCCAGGAACAAAGCGTTGTACATATTTTGAGATTTTTTGCAAGTCATCCATTGATGGAGAAGATATCAATGGTCTCACATGCGTGATCAGTTGTGGGGGTGTTACTCTGCCCGTTTGTGTAGGTGTTTGGATGGGTCTAAAAGCACCGGGTGAGTAAAGAGGTCGTTGAGTTTTTGGTGTATTACCCCGACTCTGTTCAGGGTCTGGTTTGGATTCCAGGTCACCTTGCCCAACTTCCTGACCTTTTTCTGTTGCTGCTATTAGTTTCGCCTCACATTTTTTTAAATGTTCCTGGGATGTATAATAGTCATCTTCTAAACGCATATTTAGCTGTTGCAATATGTGTTTATCCATTCTGAGTTCTTCCCGATCTTTGTTAAGCACATCTATTTTGCTATTCAGCGAATCAATTTCTGCATTTGCATTTTGCTGTGATTGAAACATCTGTTCAGAATGTTTTTTTGTGAGGACTTCGTGTTCACTTTTAAATTGAAGGAAGTGTTCTTCAATTTTCTGAACCACCTCTTTTTCACTGTTTAACCTTATTGCAAGGTAATCAGCTTTCTCAACAACCGTATAGAATGATTCTTTCAGCAAAATTGCGATTTTAGCCAGCTTTTCATAACTTGACTTTATGATTTCTGTAGAGGTCACACTTTCTGCAACCTCCTTCAGATTGTCCAATAACTCTTTTGGGTTCATGCGCTCTGTCTGATTCATATATGGATGTAAGGACGCTGTCAGAAGCGCTAATGCGTTCTCCAAGCAGTCCGCCATCCCTTTTGGATCAAAGTCTTTTTCTAACACACCTGTCATGTTTTTCACTGTGTAGCAATTTATCTGTTTAAAACAGTTGCAAGCTTCAGATATTTTACAGGTAAATATTTGTATTCAAGTCAATGAGTTTTCACACTATTTTAGCTTTTGGGTTTACACAGAAGTACTGTTATAAGTCAACTTATTCAAATGTGGGTACCTTTCTCAGGTTTTACCCCAATTCATGAATATTTAAGTAAATGTTCTCGGCAGTGTTACTTGTATGTGCTTATTTTTCAACAGATATCAGTTACCAAGCTCTTTTTAGTGTATTTTACTCTAAAGCACTGAATTTTTTATAAACCTGCACTTTTCTAAAAAGTCTCACAGCAAATCAGTTTAAAGCGTTTTTTAAACCGTTCTGTTCCAGAAATTTGCTATTTTAACAGTTACTCATAGAACTAAGTTGTGAAAAGAAAAAGAAAAGTTGATGATGTATCAGGATTAATCAGTCCTTCCTCAGAAAAACTGTTATTCCTGTTGTCCTCCTGTCAGTGACTTCTATTTAAAATTAAATAGGAAGATTTATTTTTTAGGTGGCAACTTAAACAGAAAAGTTTCTTTTTCCTGATAAGTTTACTCTTATTTAGTGATTTTGCAATTAAACGTGTATTATCTTTCAAGCAAAATGAGTAAACTTTTCAACTCTGTGAATATTTGAACCGTTTCTATTTTTTAAAAAGTTCCTAACTTTATTTTGTACCTTATAAGGGATTACCAGTGAATAAAGTCTCTTTGGTAAATGCTCTTTGCATAAATACCTTTATAACTTTTAAAATGCAAGATAACAGTGTTTATTCAGCTTTGAGGAAGTTTGTTAACTCAAAAATGCCTTACAGAAAAATAAAACGTTTAATTTCACTCTTTAAACCTAAAACTGATGTGAAAACCTGTGATCTTCACGTTTATCCAGAAGGTGTCAGTACAACCTTATTAATTTTAACTCAGACACTGTTTGTGTTGTCCAGTAGGGGAGCTGTCACTTCCTGTGGCGTCCGGTCGTTAGCTGTTAGCTAAAAATTAGCATCGGCTAGACTCGGTTAAAACCAACATTTCTGAACGGATTTTTTACACAAACGTGGCAAAATTTCAACAAGCACGACTTTATAGCATGAACATGAGTTTTGTGGAACAATATTGCAGCTTTATTTAGTGATTTTAAGCACGGCAAAGCTCATTTCCGACATGGGGGAAGTGACGTGACACGTCATTCATCCGGTCGTTAGCTGTTAGCTAAAAATTAGCATCGCTAGCGTTGTTCAAAAACATCATTTAATGACGGATTTTAAACTCTAACGTGGCAAAATTTCAGCGAGTATGCTTCGAAGAACTTAACCAGCGTATCAAAATACACTTTTAAAGCGCTTTTCAGCTTTAAAAAGCAGATTTTATTTCCCTATGAAAACGAATTTTCATTTCCGGGTCACGTGACTGAAATCACCAATGACAGAGCAGCGCAGGGGTGAGAGGAGATGACGTAGCCACGTCAGTCAACCTTTCAGCGAATCAGAGCGCTCCACAACAGCAATATTCAACCTATCACGAAACGTTAAAGCAACTAGCGTGAAATAATTTCGTCACTTTTTCGTCTTTTAAACTGTCAAAATGCACTTTTCTGTTAAAAAATGTAACGAATCAACTCTGAGCTTTGCGGAGTCGGCGCTCCGTGGCACAACGTCTTTAAAAACGGTTAAAAACAACTCGTTCGAACTTTTTTTTTTTTTTTTTTTTTTTTTTTCAGAACCGAGCCGGTCCAACAACCGGACCTCCGTCCGTTTGGACCACAGTTTAAACAGAAAACAGCGTTTCCACACAGCTCAAAACCTTTTTAGCTACGATAACAGGCGTACAAATTCAGCCTTCACAAGACATATGACATTATTTCAGCTTTCATAACATCGCCAGCGTAATACAGCGTAAACATGCAACGTTTTGACTTTCAAGCAGCTGATAAACTGTTACTTTTCATGCCAACACGTAAAAATCTTCACACGAAATACACAGTCATTTATGAGCACGTTACGGGCCACCAACTGTAGTATGTCATATAGGGATATATATTCATACTTTTCACGAGTTCCTCATCTTTCTGACTGTGTAAATGTCGTGCATTGAATTTTAACAGAAATGTAACGAGAGACGTTATTTATCTTTGACCCATCAAAATGAATGCGGTCATTTATTTTCAGAATCAAAGTTTAACATCAAACATTTACATTAATTTGGCAAAATATGAAAATAATAACAGACAAGTTTCACAGATAATAGACTTCAATCACACGGTGGTGATTGAGGATTTTGCTTCAGATATTTCTAAAATATCTGTACTGATTTTAAGAGAAAGCAGAGTTTAAGATGGAAATGGAGATTTATCTTGCAGAGAGATGTGTGAGGGAATTAATCTGTTTGACCAGAAACGTGCACGCTCCTTCAGATCTCAGCTTGCGACGGTACGCTTGATCGAAGTAGAATCGTTACCTGGTTGATGATAAATCAGCTCGGTATAGAATCCTTCAGACTCTTTCAGCGTCTCCGTTGAGAGCAGCTGAAATCCTTCGAGAGTCGTACGAGGTTGTTCAAACA
This sequence comes from Nematolebias whitei, assembly GCF_014905685.2. Taxonomy (NCBI): domain Eukaryota; kingdom Metazoa; phylum Chordata; class Actinopteri; order Cyprinodontiformes; family Rivulidae; genus Nematolebias; species Nematolebias whitei. The sequence continues at coordinate 22,073,474 of NC_056511.1, read as the reverse complement.
GAAGTTATAATCCCAAAACGTCTCTGGATCATCCTGAACGCGTTTGCATCCAAGAACTCTAACTCCATCACTCATCAGCACTCTGTGTGGAACTCTCAGAGCTCTGCAGCATCAGACTCTTTTAGCTCCATTAATCTTCAGCGTCTGGCTTCAGACTTCAGACTCTGTGCACTCTCTAGTTGAACTCATTCCTGAGCGCAGCAACTGCAGCAACTGCAGCAACTCATGAACTGGGAAGTTGCCACATTTTAAATGGGTCGACTTCCGGGTCATTTGAGAGCTTTTTGATTCGTGGATGGACCAGGAATAGAGGTGTGGTTTGTGATGTAAGATGTTATCAACTTCGAGGTCAGAGAATGAGATTGTTCAACAACAGACAGAAAGATTATTGCAGAAAACCAGACTTTGTGGAGTCTCACTCTGCTGTATCTTCTCAAATAGTTAAACATGACATTTTTTCTCAGTAAACATTTTAGTTGACCGAGAACCGACCTTTAACATACTTACAAAACTTGCTCATTGCAGACAGAAAAATCAAGAAATGCATATTAACCTGATTTCTTCTTTGAATGAGGAATAAAAATCATTACTTACTGTTTATGTAAAATAAAAATGAGTAGTTCTCTTCAACCTGTAAGCATTGAGTGAGCTAACACAATTTGATTATCAAACATTTGTAAAATAGTAATGATCATAGAGAATTGTCTTTTCTGCTTGATTAATTCAAGAAAGAAAGTCACCAGATGGCTCAAACTGTATTTCTGGATGCAGATCAATGAAATAACAGTCTCTTGTTCATCTGATCAGATTTGAGGTCAGATCAGGTTCACTACACCAGTAAACTTTAGTTACGGAGATAAAACTTGGTGTGGTAGTCGCTGAGAGTCATCCCAACTCCGATTACAGAAGATCTTTGTTTAAAACTCACTCAGGCAGTCAAGAAGACGGGTGATCTGTCTCTTCAGGACAGGTTAGTTTATTAAAGAAAAGTTTTGACCAAACAAAGATCTGAGCTGGAATAAATCTTTAAAAATGAATCATCTCTGTGGTAAAGATGAACTGTTGGAGCATGTCGATTCCCTGAAGGTTTCCAGTGTGCATCATTTATTCAACAACATGTGTTCCTCCTTTTAATGAATGACTTTTAAAATATATTTTGTTTCATACAAGTATTTTCATTACATATTTTAAAACTTGCTAGAAAAATCTGATTTGTTTGAATGTAATTTAAAGCAGAAACGTTGATTTTTAAAATGTTCAGATGTTTAAAAACCATCAGCTTTTCAGCTTTTGCTCTTCAACTCTGGACATGGCAGAAGTCAGTGTTAAATCCTAATTTTTATGAATAAATTTGTCATTGCTTCAACTTTTCATGTAACTCGTCCCATTCACTTCACAGGGTGTAGCTTACATATTGATGATGAGCGTGTCGGAGAGGTTCGCGAGGGCCCACGCAGCTTTGGTCCGAACGTTCATAGATCGATCGTCGAGGGCAGCCAGGATAATGTTGGCAGTGTCTGCCACGAACATCACATCCTGTGAGGAGAAGTTCGACCAAACAGACATTATTTATTCACATTCTGCACACGTTCATCCCTTTGTTGTGTTGACTGCATGCTGATGATAGGACTTAAGGTCTCGACCTCTCTCAAACACGGGAACAGGATGTAGACGCCCAACGCTCGGACAGCTGACGTCTTCACCAGGTGGTTCTCAACGTAGGTCAGGCCCAGCAGCACAGTGATGCACATCAGTTGAGTTTTCTCCTTAAAAACATCACATGTCCGTCTCTGTGAAGCTCAGAGCTCACCGGGTGCCAACAGGAGCTGATAGAACAAGAGGAAACTCACAGGAAGCTGCACGAAGGCCTGCGGCAGGACCGAGGCCAGCGTGTCGCAGGCGCTCGCCTGCAGAGCGGGATCTTTGTCGTTCTGCAGCGCTCCGTTCAGCGGTCCGCTTAACACGTCTGACCAAAGCTGCACCACCTGAAAAAAACATCTGTGTGAAACTACAAGCCTCCAGGGAGGTCCGTTCATGCATTCAGGTCTTTGTAAGGGTTCTGTTTGGACTGAGAAGTTACATCCGCTTTCCCTCCAAAAACAATTTAATGGAATAATTCTGAATGTGGAACTGAATTAAATTTTTATTTAAACTCCTCTGACAGGGATGGACTTTACTGATACAAGTAAAGCCATAAAAATTCATAAAAATCAAATGGATATAAAAAACACATTACTGTATAACAATTTAGTATAAATTTAATGAACACATGAAGGTGAAGATGCTCATCTATCATCCAGGTCAGGGTAAATAAAAAAAAGGTTAAAAAACAAAACAACTGGACTTCTGTTCTGAAGCTGAAGATGTTTCTCTTCCCATCTGGGAGGTTTTATCAATTCTAAAATGTCTGGAGTGTGTGGAGTTCACAACTTTATAGAACTGCATGAGACGCCTGGTTGTGGACGTATGGCGCTTCACTAGTCTCAACTCTGATTGGCTCCACACCGCACCAGTTAAGGGCTTACCCACTGCTGGTACCCACCCCCACTCAGCCCAGTTTATGGGACCACCTTGTTTGTGGTTCCAAAAATGAACTGCTCCGAGGTGCCGATGTTGACGTAAGCAGGCAGCAGCCGTTGATTGGCCAGCGGAGCTACGTCACTGGATGACCCGCCCAGCAAAACTACAAACTACATCTGAACCTCCACTTCCTCTCTGATCGTGTTGACGGGCGACGCCACAAGAAATAAGCGCATTTACAGAGAGATATTGGAGGTGATGGCACAGCATGGCTACACCTGGACTTATAAGCAGATTCCAGGTCTGCTCCACTCCAACTCACACTCACTCAGGCAGGTGACCAAAACATCTCTCTGTGAGCCAGGCAGACAAAACCTAACGAGCCTCCATTGTGCTGGGCGAGTAGTTTCAGTCTAACCTGCAGCTGAACCCAAGTCCACAACCAGGCCTCGCATGCAGTTCTCTGAACTCCACCCACTCCAGACATTTTGAATTGATCAAGCCTCCTGGATGGGAGAAGAAACGTCTTCAGATTCGTAAAAGTCCAGTTTTTTTTTATTTTTAACTTTTTTTAATGATCAATTAAGAAATAAAAAACAGTGTTTATGACTGAAACAGACAAACGATTTGGAGTTGTTTATTTTTTTGTTTGTTTTATGTAACGCACCCTCAGATAACTTTTGTTGTGAATTAGTGCTATGAATAAATTGAGTTAAAATTAAAAGTCAGACAAGTTAAAACTCAGATGATTGATTCTGCCTTAATACTCACATATTATTATAATTTGTAATAATTTGCTCCACTGGGTTTGAATTAGTCACAAACAAAAAGTAATATATAATAACTTATAATAATCTATAATAACTTATGACAGAGAAAAGATTTCGAGATCATTTGTGTCTTTTAGGGAGATCAGCAGAAGTCCAGTTGCTCTGAATTTTAGGTCAATGTATTACACAATGTTTACCTTGTTTAGTCCTCCATGCCACAGTGGTGAGTAATGGTGACATTGATGTAAGTTTGCATACGTGCACCATGTGACTGACACTTCTGCTGAAGTCTGTGAGACTAATTTTGAATGATTTCCTTGAAACACACCTGGATGATGCAGTAAAAACAACACAGTGTTGAACTCACTTGGTTTATGGGGACCCTGGAGCTCTCAGGGCTGCTGCTCTCTGCTCTGTACTGCAGGATTATTCCTGTTCCAAACTCCACCAGGAGCTACAGCAAAAACAGACGCACGTTTTCTTGAGCATATATAAATGTAAGAGCAGCTGCAGGGTCCATTTCTCATACATAAGCAGTGAAGGGCCTGACCTTTGATCCATGGAGTTGTATGGAGGGGTCAGTCTCCTGGAGGCAGTGGGCGCTCACCTGTCCCACCTCACACAGACTGGACTGAGTCAGAGGGAAGTAGCCCCGCACCAGGTGGGCCAGGACCTGAGTGATGTGCTTGGATTAAAAATACTAAACAAAATATGCTACCACTTTAGAAATGACTGTTTTAATTTGTTCTTCCCTCCATGGCTCACCTGTAAAGCTGCTAGTCGAACAGGTGGGGGCTCTAGCGCAGCCCCCCCTGCTGTTCCCTCAGCATCAGGCTGGTCCTCTCTGGGCTGAGTGACCAGAGACACACAAAGCTTCAGCAGCCACGGTGGGGAGCCGCTCCCCTCTGTTGGTGTGCGAGGAACGTAGGGGGAGTGAGGCGATGCTGCAGGTACACGAGCGGGCGAGGCCACACCGTTTCTTTTTCTCCAGCTGAGAGCTGAGTCCTGCGGCGTGCAGGAGCCCGACGCTCCGCCGCTGTCCTCCGGCTGCTGGAGGAGAAGCTGCACCTCTGGGAGGGGGGCCTGAGTCGTCACCAGGGCACCGTACAGCGTGAGCACTGACACACGAACGGTCACGTCTAGAGAGAGAGCATGTGTCCAATCAGAACCAAACTCTTCGGACCGATTCTCTGAGAATGCGTGACGTTAAAGGATGACAACAGACAGACCTCTGTGGCGAACGTAAGAACGGATCTGCTTCCAGAGCTGGCTGAGCAGTCCGGGTCGGAGACGGTGGTAGGGAGCATTGGACACCAGGAACGCCAAACACTGAGGGACAAAAGTAAGCTGTGAGGCGGTGCGTGTTCTGTTAGCAAAATATCTCATGGACCATTGGACAGATTTTAATGAAACTTGCAGTAATCTCGTCAACCTTTAGGTTCAATCTAATTAAAGATGGCTGCCACAGCCAACTGACCTTAAAATCCCAAATTGGCTCTAACTCAGTCACTTCTACAGGCACTGACCTAAAGGCTGGTGTGGTAGTAGCTGAGACTGATCCCCAACACATAGTCTGAGCCCTAACAAACTGTGTGTTTAAAACTGAGAAAATTATTTGGAGCCAACTCTGTTGACAAACTAATACTTTACATAAAATACGCAACAAGGAAGCCTAGACCTTTCATTTTTAGCTGTAACTCGAAGGGTACGGTTCACTTCAAAGGGCTTCACACAAACAGAAGCAAACAAACAACAACATCCCACCTTTATGACCTGGGTGAGTGTTTGAGGCGAGGTCTCGGCCAGCAGAGCCAGGCTGAGTGCTCGGTGCAGCTCTCTGATGGCGGTGGCCAGAGTGAAGGAGAACGGGGTGTAGGACGTTCGGGGGGGTGCCGTGTCTTCAGCCGCAGCCAGAAAATTACGGGAGCCGTCGAGTATGGCCGACAACACCTGGAGCGCACACAGTCGCACCTGGAAACAGAGATAATAACCCAGATGCAACATATTGCGTAATGCATCAAATATACTGATGAGAAATATCTCCGGTGAGTCGAACCTTTGGCGAGGAGTCCTTCAATATAATCGTGAGGAGGGTTAGAGGGGGTGGACCTCCAGTATGGGAGTCAGGGATGAAGGAGGACCAGTATCCATACAGAGTCCTCCTCTCCACAACTTTTACCACTGCCAGCATGCAGTGCAGCGCTCCTTGACGCACACGGCCATGGAAAAGTCTGAAAGAGTAAAATAATGAAGTCTAAAGGCGTTACAGCGTGTAGATAAACTTTTAGAACACGGTAGAACATAAAAACATTTAAAAGGTCACGCATGTTTGGCTCCATACCTTAGTTTGCTCTGTGCATTTCCTTCTACATCAGAAAACTCAGAGTCTGAACTGTTGAACTTCCATGAAGGGTAGAGAAACGAGGAGGAAGATTTTAACGTCGTCTCCCCATTGTCTCTAAGTCCATCTCCTCCTCCTCTCTGCCATACAGGCACTGCCTCATCTTTCTCCTCCCTGTCATCCTCTCTACTCTCATCAGCCTTTGTCTTCTTACCTTTTCCCTTTGGTTTCCTCTTTTTTTTCTTAGGAGAAACACAAAGAAAGCCATCACAAAATGACACTTGATGACAGGGTGACCAGTACAGATGGATGCTCTTCTTACACCAGAAGCTTTTCCGGTAGCGTCAGCATCTTTCTGTGTTTCTAAAGATTTTTGTGGTTCAGCCGGCTTTTCTGCAGAGATGCCTTCATACTGAGGGAGGAGCGCTGGGTAAAGCACGGACGGCCACTCCACGCTCAAACCTGGAGCTCCTTGGAACATCAGCCTCTGTGGAACAGGAGCAAGATTTCAAATGGATGCTCAAAAATGTAAAAAAAATGTAACAACATTTAAAAAATATGGCCCAGTTTTCCACCTTAAGCGCAGCTAGTGCAGATCCAAGGTCCTCTCCTCCTCCAAACTTCCACTTCCCACCTGAGAGACAACACTGAAGACCCTTCAGTGCTGCTTGGATCACCTGCACAGAAAACAGCCAGGTGTGATTAAATATGCAGGTTTTCCCCTCTGAACCTTCAGAGCAACACACCAGGTATTCATACCATGCAGTAGAAGAGGTCGTCGGTGTCGGAAGGTTTAGTTGACTGCAGCGTTTTCAGAAACACTCTGAAGCAAACACTTCTGTACTGATCATCCAGTGGTGGCTGACCAGGGATCCTGCAGAAGAATAATCCAGGGAACAACAAGAAAACGGCTTTAAAACTAAAATACATAACAAATGTCACTTAATGTCAAAGCCCTGATAGTAGTTAAGATCAATACCATTATGCTTCCCAACCTCTGGTAACTGAATACAGTCCTCAACAAACAAGGAGACCACATGAGGGATTCATGGACATATTTTAGGAAAACAAGAGAGTATTGCTTGATTTCCAAACTGTTTTTTATTGGTTTTATTTTGTTTTTTAACAGAACTGTATCGAACCTTCTGTGAATCACTTCAGATTCAATTACTAAAAAACAAAGACCGAAAAAAAATTACAACCAGTTTTTGATGCTAAATTTAACTTGTGTTTACGCAGATAAATAAAATCCTTCCTGGGGCGGCTGTGGCTGAGTGGTTAGAGCAGTCGTCCTCCAATGCGAGAGTTGGGGGTTTGAATCCACCAGCAGTCACATGTCGAAGTGTCCCTGGGCAAGACACTGAACCCCTCATAGCCTCTGATGTGTGTCCCATCAGTGAAATGTGAATATAAAATATGAATGTGATCTAAAGCACTGATTAGTCTCATTAGAATGATTTGTTCAATTAGATTTGTATAGATCTAGTAGAGTGCTGTATGAATGGGTAAATGAGGCACAGATTGTAGTGTGAAGCACTTTGAGTATCTTGAAATAAGATAGAAAGGCGCTATATAAAAGTACAGTCCATTTACCATTTACTTCCATCACTCACTGGTTTTAATGTATAATAACTGCTTGTTTCTGTGTGTTCATTTCTCTGTCTGTTAGCAAAATACCTAATGAATAACCTGATGCATGCTCAATAATCCAGGTAGAAAAATCTAAAAAAGTTAAATCTGGTCCTCTGGACATTCAAAAAAAACAAAACAAAGCAAATCAACAAAAAAATGTAGAAACGTTTCGTCTCTCATCCAAGAGACTTCCTCAGTCTGAGGTGCTGTATTCAGCTCAGTCTCTTAAATAGCACCTTCTCAGAGTGGATCAACCAGTTTTGCTGCTGACAACCAAAACCAGCTGCTCACATGCTCAAGAAGGACCATCAGTCTAACAATGGATCAATAGCACACTGATGGCTGTTTACTATTCACAGAGGGCTGAGTGATACTAGCAATAACAGCATTGTAAGAGGGGGACAGTTGAACCCGGAGGCCTCCACCCCTGTTTAATGATGGACGGTTTCTTTTCACAACGATGGCCTCCTTTACTCCTCTCTCAAACCATCGTTCCTCTCTGTCCAGGATGTGAACATCTTCATCCCTGAAAGAGTGACCGCTGGCCTGGAGATGAGTGTAGACCGCAGAGTCCTGGCCTGATGATGTTGATCTTCTGTGCTGGGCCATCCTTTTGGCCAGTGGCTGTTTTGTTTCCCCGATGTAAGACTGATCACAGCCCTCCTGACACTGAACAGCATACACAACATTACTCTGTTTGTGCCGGGGGATGAACCAGTCTTTGCCGTAATGTATTTTGGGGTTTAAAAGCCACTGGGACGTTATGTTTAGAAAATAAACGTCCCAGTTTCTCTGATACTCCCTCAACATATGGAATGACCACTGGTCTGGGTCTGGGTTCCTCCTTTTCACCTGTTGGCTGACTGGAGTCCTGTTTGGGTTTCTTCTCTGCTTTCAGGAAGGCCCAGTTAGGATATCCACATTGCTCTAGA
>NC_056511.1:22054346-22065179 GCF_014905685.2 Nematolebias whitei | reverse complement strand
AGTAAACAGCCATCAGTGTGCTAATGATCCATTGTTAGGCTGATGGTCCTTCTTGAGCATGTGATCAGCTGGTTTTGGTTGTCAGCAGCAAAACTGGTTGATCCACTCTAAGAAGGTGCTATTTAAGAGACTGAGCTGAATACAGCTCCTCAGACTGAGGAAGTCTCTTGGATGAGAGACGAAACGTTTCTACATTTTTTTGTTGATTTGCTTTTTTTTTTTTTTTTTTTTTGAATGTCCAGAGGACCAGATTTAACTTTTTTAGACCTAATGAATAACTTTAATTAGCTGGATGCACATCTACAACTACACGAACTTCTCGCCGTACACGTCGCACCACCGTATAAGTCGCATCAGTCCAAAAATTACTAATAAAGTGGGGAAAAAAAAAAAACGAAATATGTCGCTTCGCCGTATAAGTCTCATCTATTATGTGTCACCGCTGATGTGTCACATTTATTATGCATCACCACCTGGAAAAGTGGGCCGGTGTTGTACCAAAAATCGACTGGCTGCCAAATGCGGGAGCATGAATGGGAGGACTTGAACAAGAATTTAGCAAGATTAACACTGAAAAACAATTATTTGTTTGCTCGACATTATAGCAAAGGTGTGTCTCAGTTGAACTTTTCCTTAATAAATGCACTTTGACGGTCAAATCAGCTGCATTTCACCTGAGCGGTGCGGCAAAATGCAGCTGATTTGACGTTTGCTCGAGGAGTTCCGGAGCGAGACAAAGGTGGCTTTTTATGGCAAGCCAAGTGACTCATTAATAGCCACTTTTACCTATCAATGAGACACTTGGCTTGCCATATTAGTCGAGGGCCCCCTAGTGGCTGAAAATGGTAGTGTTCAATATTTTCCATGTCAGAATTAATGAAATCGTCAGATCTCAGCCAAAAATTAAGTTATAAATATGGGGAAAAACACATAAATAAGTCACTTTGACATACAAGTCGCAGGGCATGCAAATTTATGCAAAAAGGTGCGACTTATATGGCGAAAAGTATGAAAATTCATTCAACCTTAATTTATACAGACTAGCCTCATTGAGCCACGGGGACTCATTTACAAAATAAATTTGTTTCTGTGAGCAGCAAGTTGGCCATCTGGCCTAAAACATTTGATCATTATACATGATTGATTTGGACGAAATAATTAATGTTTGGGGTCAACTCTACAACTAATTGACCATAGAAAATATGATAATGGCTAAACATGTTTACAGAGCTAAAGTTTTGTTTGGTAGTTGAGAGGCAGCGAGTGATTTAAGGAATCCTAGGCCTTTATGTGAAGAACAATCTCCTTCAATCTGAACACCTCACCGGCAGTAAGGCTGCTGATCAAACCCACCTGAGGCAGGTGTTGGCCATGAAGATGAGAGCAACTCGCCGTAACTCTACATTTGGCTGAGATGGAGAACTGTACTGCAGAAGAAGTCCATCTTCACCCAGCAAGTCATTGACAAGCTGAGGATGAGAGGAACCTCAGGGTAAACGCCTGAAAAAGGCACGTTATGCTCTGACAGAGAACAGAAACATGTACCTGGTGGCATTGAGGTCCATTCCCATAAACCACTGTGGAGAGAGCCAAGAGGACGTCCGGGTGTGTCCACAAACTGCACTCTTTTAGTGCACTGCTGGTGTAGTTCATCAACACCTCCAGTGTCTGCTCATCCATTATTACCTCCAAGCAGAAAAACATTAGGCTGAGTGTAAACACTGCTGTCTGGTGATGTGTGGATTTTCAGCATGCAGCATCGTTACCTTCAGTTGATTTAGGAGGTGATGTACAAGTTGGCAGAATTTGACCATTAAGTGTTCTTGACTCAGAGGTACAAGACTGCTGACATGTTTCAGCAGAAGACACACATCCTGAAATCAAAAAGGTAAATAAAAAAGCTCAGCATATTCATTACATCAGTGATGAATAAAATAACCCAGAAAAATCACAAGTTCACTGAGAAGCTTCATACCACTGAGAGCTCAAGTCTTTTAAAGAGCAGTAAAAAGGCTGGTCAGTTTATGCAATTTAATTTAGGTTTTCTTTAATGCAAAAGCAAAACAATAAAACTAAAATGTGCTGCTTGTTCAGGAACAGTGTGCTGTGACTTTAGGTGATGATAGGTTGACATCTTTTACAAAATCCACAACAAACTGCAAGAAAAAAAAAGGACTTCAATGGGATATTAGCTAAACACTCGAGAAAACCCAGTTGTTTGGAGAGCTGTAGGTCAGACATGCCTACAATACAGTAAAGTTTCAACAGAAAGTTGGACTTCACATGTATTTTTTTGTTGCACATTCACAGTTTTAGTTTTTTGATTTTCAGTGTTTTTATGGAAAATTCACTTGACAGTGGATGGTGTCACATCTTAACTTTTGAACAGTCTATAAAAAAATAATTTTAATATCAAACTTGTCTGACTGCCACAACTCTTTTTGGTACATAATGCTGGTTAAGACCATCAGTCATCGAGGGCCAAGGCAAATCTAAAAAAACAACAACATTAATTTAAAAAACTGGCACTTGTTTGACGATAAACAGCTTCTTTCAGCCCCTTCTCACCCCATCTGACTTCAGAAGTAATCTTGTTTGTCCAGAGAAAGACTGACTCTAATTTCAGTTTAAGTTGGAACAATGGAGTCCATGATATCAAAAGCAAAAAAACAGAAATAACTAAACATCATAAATTTCATCATACTTTTTGGGAAATACCATATACACAAATCAACGTTATTCACTATATTCCCTCTTTCCAGGCCTTCCAGTACATTGTAAACATTTGTGACTCAAGTAACAAGAAAGCTATAAAAATATTTGTGCACCCTATTTAATGTGTTTATTTGAATGATCCCCCTGGCTTTTTTTTTTTTTTTTTGGTTCTTTTTTTCGGTTCCATGTATATTAATAATTGTCGTGTAATGTTTTACTTTTAATAAAAAAGGAGGAGGGAAAGAAACTGGTGTTTCATTAACGTTAATGCGTTTCTTCACTTCCGGCTTCAGTCTCATCATATTAGGCATAATTTTTTATATTTCCACTACCGTTGGTTCTATCTTGTTCTATTCTTTCTTTGTTTATTTGTTGTTTTGTTTGTATCTCCTGTACACTGTTTCATTCTACTGCATGACACGTGCGATATAAATAAAGTTTGATTGATTGATTGAAGTGGTTGTTAGGGCGATCTCTGCTTGTTGCTAAGGAACCTGTGTATCGCACAGCTAAACAGGACCAAAGCGAGCCCGTGTGCGTTATCACCTGTGGTCGGATGTTGATGTCGGGCTCGAAGGTTCTGTTGTAGTTCTCGGACAGCAGCTGATCAAACAGCTGGTTGAGCTCCTCTCTCAGCTGGCCTGAAGATGCTCGCAGGGCTCGGAGCTTTGCGGCACAGCGGGAAAACTGCTTCTCAGCGTCCGACAAGGAGTCCAGTCTCGGCCCATCCGTCGACCGAGGAGTGAACGGGATGGCTTCGGCGGACAGAGCAACAGAGGAGAAAACAGGGTCTGCACGACGGTCACAAGCCGGTGCCGACATTCTGACTGGAGACGCCATGTTTCCTGGCTCCCGGAAGTACATATACATTTTTTTTCCTGGAAGTACAAGCGCAAGAACTAAACGTTAGGCTCATTACTCCCCCTACAGGCCACAGATATTACTGCTTCTATAGGCCATAAATGTAACTATTATGTACAGACCATATATTTTTGTAGATAAATACTGTATGTATATATTTTAAAAAAAAAACTTGTACAAATCGTACAGATTTATGCACAAGTACAATATACTTTTTGAGCATACCATTGTACAACAAAAAACACAAAAAATGAATATGAACAGTGAAAACCACAAGTACAATTAAAACAATACAATATATTAAAGACCTAAAAAGCAACTGAAGTCAGATTAAAATAAAGTGCATTTTGTGAAGTGCATAGTTTCAAAGAATCTTTCAGACAGGCCAAATCATTAATAAACCCAGTAAACATTGTCTTAGGTTTGGCAAATTTACATGTATGCACCAAAAATTGGATCAACATGCAAATTATTTAGAGTCAGAGTCAGAGATTCTTTATTGTCATTCATGTGGTACATGTGGTGGAGCAAAATTATGTACACAGGGTCCCAGTTACATCCAACAATAAAATGTATAAGAAAAACAGTAATAACATCTAAGATATGAACTAAGAAAAACATCAACTAAATATACACTAAGCACTCATAACATAAAAACATTGACCATCAGCACAAACATGAACATGAGTCTGTGTGAGCAGATGTGCACACATGAACACATCAGCATTGAAACAGATCAGCAGCAACATGATGTGGTTTTTCCCAGTGATTATTCTGGTTAGAGATTCATGAGTCTAACAGCCTCAGGGTAGAAGCTGTTCCTCAGTCTAGTGGTTCTACACTTAATGCTCCTCAACCTCCTTCCTGAGGGGAGTGGGGCAAAAAGTGTGTGTGCTGGATGAGTGGGGTCCTTCATGATGCAGGTGGCCCTCTTCCTGCATCTGGAGGTGTAGATGTCTGTGATGGTGGGGAGGCTGATTCCGACAGACTTCTGTGCAGCCTTAAAATGAACTCTTTTGTTTTGTCTTCCATTGTGACACAAAATTTACCCACTTTGTAATCTAAAGTGGATATCTCTTGTTGTTACTAGGACGGAGTATTAGGCCCATGCCAGTGCCGACATAAGCCTCCATGGGGCCCTAAGCGAAATTTGGTTTGGGGCCCTTTATTTCTGCTGATAATGTGGATTACTGCAATCAACACTCAGATGATCAGATCATTCACCCACCTAACATAAACTCATTGCAACTCTGACAGCCCTGTTTACATTATTCTATATGTATATATTACTAAAAGTAACAAAAGAAAAGAAACAACACCAGTATGCAATGTATTTTACAGCAAAAGTTTAATCTGGTATATTGTCTTTGGTTCCAAAGAACTGCAACAGTAATGTTCAAAGTAATTTGTAGTGCAATATCAACAACAGGCCCTGTGATGGACTTGCGACCCGTCCAGGGTGTACCCCGCCCCTCGCACAGTGATTGCTGGACATGGGCACCAGCGACCCCCGTGACCCAAAATGGAATAAACGGGTAAAGAAAATGGATGGATGGATGGATATCAACAACAAACATATAAAATAACTTAGATGCATACAAATATCTTAAATTGTGCAAAAACAAACAAAATTAACTAAATTACAAAATAAAATATCAAGGAAATAAATAATGGGCAGCACGGTGGCGCAACTGGTAGAGCTGCTGCCTCTCAGCGAGCAGGTCCTTGGTTCAAACCCCAGTCCAGGGGCCTTTCTGGGTGGAGTTTGCATGTTCTCTCCGTGCATGCGTGGGTTTTCTCCGAGTACTCCGGTTTCCTCCCACAGTCCAAAAACATGCATGTTAGGCTGATTGGTAACTCTAAATTGTCCCTAGGTGTGAGTGAGAGAGTGAATGGTTGTTTGTGTCGTTTGTCTCTATGTGTCCCTGTGATGGACTTGCGACCCGTCCAGGGTGTACCCCGCCCCTCGCACAGTGATTGCTGGACATGGGCACCAGCGACCCCCATGACCCAAAATGGAATAAACGGGTAAAGATAATGGATGGATGGATGGAAATAAATAATGTAAATGAACAATTACTTGAAACCTCGTAACATGATTTAAAAAAAAGAAATTTAAAATTGAATAATTAGTTCTTAAAACTATATAAATGTATGCAACAATTTGCAAAAGCTGAACTTAAAAAATATTAAATAACTGGAGGAAGTACCATTATGTTGAACACATTGCCTCCGATCTAAGCGATAGTAGAGAACCAACCAATGGTGTGTTCTGAGAAACCAATTTCTGAGAGTTTATGACACAAGATGTTCTGATCCACAGTGTCAAAAGCTTTAGACAGGTCTAAGAAAAGTGCAACACAATAATCCTTAGCATCCAGTGCTTCAACGTCATTAAGAACCTTCAGTGAAGCAGTGGCTGTGCTGTGTTGTTTCCTGAAACCAGATTGATGTGGAGGTAAGATGTTAAATGAGTCCAGGTAATTTTTGATTTGAGAGTTTATCAGTTTTTCTAGAACCTTGGCTAAAATGCAGAGTTTAGAGATTGGTCGATAGTTGTTCAGTGAGGTGGGGTCTCCTCCCTTCAGCAAAGGAAGAACAAAGGCTGTTTTTCAAGCGTCTGGAATGGAGTTTTGTCTTATGGAGAGATTGAAGATGTGGGTCACAGGGACTGTGATGATATGAGCAGCCAGCCTTAAGAAATAAGGTGGAAGTTCATCTGGACCTGCAGATTTTTTAGGATCAAGATCTTTTAACTATTTATTAACCTCACTGACTGAGAACAGAGAAAAAGAGAAGGTGCGATTAACTGAGGATTGACTGGTAGGAGGGATTTGATTTGTAGAAGTTTGGTTATTAGGGGAAGTGGCTGATCTTCCATTAGTAACTGTGTCAAATAAAGAACTAGAAGCAACAAAATGTTTGTTGAAACAATTCAGGATCTCGTGCTTATTTGACACTTAACGAGAAGTTGTGATGGGAGGTCAGATGATTGGGGGGTGCGTGAGAGAGATTTGATGGTTTTCCAGAATCTGTTGGGGTCATTTAGATTTTTGGAGGTCTGAGATAAGAAATAGTTGTGTTTTGCTGCTTTGACAGAAAACTCAACCAATCAGTGTCTGAGTCAGATTTTCTCGCTGTGGCCCAAAGATGATCTCTTCTGTGCAGGAGGTCAGCTAGCTCAGGAGTAAACCAGGGGCTGTCTCGTCCCTTTATTCTGAACTGGTAGGTGAAGTGGTAGGTGAAGTGATGCACCCATCATGCCTAGTGCCTGGTCATCAATGCAAGATCTTGGTGAAAAATTAACACTGGATGGAAATAGATCTTGTGACAATGCAGAAGCTTATCGAAACAACGCCACAGTGAATACATGCTGTAATCAAAGCTAAAGGCGGTCCAATGAAATAGTGAGAACTTTTTTTTTGTGGCCACTTTTTTTTTGGCCAGGCAGTGTATGAATAGAACTGGGGAAGTCGGACTGTCCTGACTAATTCCACGCCTCACTTCAAATCACCGACATGTTCCAAAGGAGAGCAGCAGAGCTGGTAATATCACTATAAAACATTAGATTACAGAAATGATCACCAAAGCCATTGTAATGTAGTGTCCAACATGACTGTTCTACCATGCTGAATACTTTGAAAAGAACAAAAGCCATCCATCTTGCCTTTATAGTCTAATACCAATCTGATAGTTATGAATTGATAATTTCTTGAGAAAGCCAGATGATTCACCAATAATTCGAAGTATACCCTTCAGTCCGTTAGCAACATGACCAATGGCCATAAATGTAACTACAGGGCACAGATAATGCCATTTAGTGCCAGGACCTTCATTTTATAATTAAATGAAACTTTGGTGCATTGTTTACTCAGTAAAATTTGGCTTAGGCATTTGTATTTAACATATTTAACTCAGATTACGCAGCACGGTGGCGCAACTGGTAGAGCTGCTGCCTCTCAGCGAGCAGGTCCTTGGTTCAAACCCCGGTCCAGGGTCCTTTCTGGGTGGATTTTGCATGTTCTCTCCGTGCATGTGGATTTTCTCCGGGTACTCCGGTTTCCTCCCACAGACCAAAAACATGCATGTTAGGCTGATTGGTATAAATTGTCCCTAGGTGTGAGTGAGAGAGTGAATGGTTGTTTGTGTCGTTTGTCTCTATGTGGCCCTGTCATGGACTGGAGACCCGTCCAGGGTGTACCCCGCCCCTCGCACAGTGATTGTTGGACATGGGCACCAGCGACCCCCGTGACCCAAAATGGAATAAGCGGGTAAAGATAATGGATGGATGGATCTCAGATTACACTATCGAAACAGGGAAATTTTTTAAAGTTTTACAAAAACGGTTTTCTGTTGTCTCTGTAATAAAACTGTTAAAATTGCACTTCACTCGTGTTGACAAAAGCTCAACATCCTGCAACCTCATCAAGACATTCAAAAATTTCACGTAAAAAATAAAGTACAACATGTCCACATTTTAAACCAGTTTAATGTTGGAAAGTAATTTTGTGCTCTACATGTTTGAGGTGAAGACTGCAAAGATCAGTTTGGATGTACAGAAAGATGCAGCTGCAGATATTCAGTGTAATCAGGAACATTCAAACCGTTAATGCTCAGCTGGTTACAGCCTTTTATTAAAAGTTTAGCAACAGTCATTGCATGGTTTTATTTTTCAGTCCATCATTCGTCACTGGAAATTAAAGATATTTGAACAAAAAGGCGATTGCTCACTTTAACACAATGAAAACAAGTTATTTTACAACACTCTTGTGAAGTAACTGACAGGCCTGCACCAACAGCAAAATCAAAAATCTAGAAATATTAAGACGAGTCAGTCAGTATGTTTGAACGCGGTCCAAAAAGGAGCTGAAATCCAGCTGTGGACTGGCATTTTCTACAGAAGATGAATCACCAGTCCATCCACGACTGAAGCAACGTCCACTGATGATGGGGCTGTTGCAGATGGCGCAAAGTAACTGAAGTAAGCTGGGAAGCCTAGAGGTAGGCATGTCTGCAGAAAGGAGGTGTCAGATTTACAATGCGGCACAGGCGGATGCTTCAGCCGGACTTGAACAGGAGAATGGCCACCTGACCCAGGTAGAAGTAGATGAAATGTTTGGTTTCATGCGTCACGTAGCTGCCAAAGTTCCTCCCGACGATGCAGTGCCATGTGGGGTTGTACTTCTTGTCAAACTCCTTCAAGAACGGACAAGAAGTGAACCAGAAGCCTTCAGATGCGTTAATATTGCTTACAGGGTGCTACAAACCTTTTTGACGTAAGCAGCGATGTCCTTCTCGATGTTGTACTTCTCCATGGCCTGCATGGCACAGTCCACTGCATCCTGCTGCATTTCATCAGACATGTCTGCATTCTTGATCACTGCCTTCTTATCAGACATGATGGCTCGCTGACTGCAGGAGAAACATCATCAAACATTAAGACACATCCATACCACAGAAGTTAATTGATAGCATCTTGAGCTGACTATTTGCAGCCTAATGAACCTTGACCTCATCTGGTGAAGATGTGCAAACCGGCAGGTGTGACGCTACCATTACTTCTTAAATAATGGGAATTTGATACAAAATGATTTTTATACTTTCTTAACCTACAAGAAGCAGCCATGGCTGTCAGGTTTGTAAACTGAGGGAGATTCATGCAGTTTTACTTGACAATAAACGGAGCAACATGAACAAAAGCAGCACGCTAGCAGCAAAAACCTCCATGTTTTCTGTTCACACAGGCTGCAGTAATAACCGTAAACACAGAGAAGAACATAAGCCATCATGGAGTCAGTGCTTACCGTGTGTCTGTGGAGTTAAACTGTTTGGAAAGGCAGGTTTATCGGGAAAACTGCCTTGTTATTCCTTCATTTATGGAAAGACGCGTGGTCCGCAGGCTCCGCCTCTCACATCCTCTCTGCTCTCTGATTGGCTGAAGAAGAACCTCCGCCCTGCTGACTGCGATTTTTACTGGCAGACAAGTTCCTGCATTTTATGTCTACCCACAATGCATTGCTGTACTAGCCTCTGTGTGTCTGCTGTAAAACAAAGACTACAAGTACAGTAGACGAAGTAATGTGTACGAAAAATGTGTGATGTGAAATGTAAAAATGTTTTAAATCAATTATCTAAGACTCACTTTAAAAAGCAAACTGCAGGGAAGGAACCCTAAGTAATAAATTTAGAGTAATTAATTTTATTATAATAAAACACATCTGTATTTCTGTTTAAAATCAAATGTAACAAGTCTCAATAATTTAAGAAGTCTTATCATTTTGTACCACAGTTAAGCAGGTTGTCCTTTATCAGATGATGGAATTTTATATTCAACCCATGTTCTGAAAATGTTGGGTTGTGTAAAATACAAATAAAAACAGAATGCAATAATGTACAAATCTCACAAACCGTTTTCTATTCATGGTAATGTCCAAAACATGCATGTTTAGGCTGTCTTCATGCAAAGCTTCACTTGTAAGAGATTTGAGGTATTTGCCTGATTAAATTTTTATTTTATTTAGCCTTTATTTATCCAGGTTAGTCTCATTGAGCCACGAGAACTCATTTTCAAGAGAGATCTGTTTTTTTAGGGAGCACATGGTGGGGGTTAAGGGCCTTGCTCATGGGCCCAGAGTGGGGCGAATGAGGGTGGAGGCAAGTGTGGGTATTTCACCTACCCCACCCACAATTTTTGATGTTGTCGGGGCGTGAACCGGCGATCTTCGGATCACAAGCCCACCTCTCTAACCTCTGCGCCACCACTCCCCTAAATGTTAGCTTAAACATTTGGTATGTTTACTGTTTAACAAACCGTTACTTTTTTTAAAAGTAAAATAAGGTAATTTTGAATTTTCCGGCATAAACGCATCTATTTATAGTTGTTCCAGCTCCGAGTTTTCTCTGTGAAGCATTATCTTTTAAGACCAGACTGCACAACCAGGACCTGAGGAGATGGAGATTTTGGAGGACCTGAAGAGACAATTTAGGGATTTTGGAGGAAATGAGGAGACCAGGTTTTGGAGGACCCGAGGAGACCAGATGTTGGAGGTTTTGGAGAACCTTAGAGACCAGATGTTGGAGTTTTTGGAGAACCTTAAGAGGCAGGTGTTGGAGGTTTTGGAGGAACTGAGGAGACCAGGTGTTCGAGGTTTTGGAGAACCTTAAGAGACCAGTTTTGGGAGGGTTTGGAGGACCAGAAGAGACCAGTTGGTGAGGGTTTAGGAGGGCCTGAGGAGACCAGTTTTAGACCCCTAATTC
>NC_056511.1:22023189-22054336 GCF_014905685.2 Nematolebias whitei | reverse complement strand
AGAACCTTAAGAGAACAGTTGTTGAGGGATTTGTAGGACCTGAGGAGGTGTAGGAGTTTTGAAGGACCTGAGGAGACCGGGTGTTGGGGGTTTTGAAGGACCTGAGGAGACCAGGTGTTGGGAGTTTTGAAGGACTTGAGGAGACTATAGTTGGGGCTTTTAGAGGAACTGAGGAGACCAGGTGTTGGAGGTTTTGGAGAACATTGAGACCAGTTGTTGGAGGTCCTGAAGATACCATATGATGGAAGTTTTGGAGGACATGAGACCAGTTTTAGACCCCCAAATCCTGGGGATTTTGGAGAACCTTAGAGACCAGATGTTGGAGGTTTTGGAGAACCTTAAGAGGCAGGTGTTGGAGGGTTTAGAGGACCAGAGAAGACCAGTTTCTGGGGGCTTAGGAGGACCTGAGAAGACCAGTTTTAGACCCCCAATTCCTGGGCATTTTGGAGGGCCTTACGAGACCAGTTATTAGGGTTTTTGGAGGAAATGAGGAGACCAAGTGTTGGAGGTTTGGAGAACCTTAAGAGACCAGTTGTTGAGGAATTCGTAGGACCTGAGGATGTGTATGAGGTTTTGAAGGACCTGAGGACACCAGGTGTTGGGGGTTTTGAAGGACCTGAGGAGACCATGTTGGAGGTTTTGGAGGAACTGAGGAGACCAAGTGTTGGAGGTTTTGAAGGATCTGAGGAGACCAGGTGTTGGGGGGTTTGGAGGTCCTTAGGATACCATGTTGGGGCTTTTAGAGGAATTGAGGAGACTAGGTGTTGGAGGTTTTGGAGAACCTTAAGAGACCGGTTGTTGGAGGTCCTGAAGAGACCAGATGTTGGAGGTTTTGGAGGACATGAGGAGACCACTTGTAGACCCCCAAATCCTGGGGGTTTTGGAGGACCTGAGGACACAAGTTGTTGCAGGTTTTAGAGGACCCGAGGAGACCAGGTGTTGGAGGTTTTGGAGAACCTGAAGAGACCAGTTGTTGGAGATTTTGGAGGACCTGAGGAGAACAAAATGTTCTCCAGTATGTCCAACAACTTTATCGGCCATTTTGGTGGACCTGGGGAGACCATAGTTGTTGGGGGGTTTAGAGGACCTGAGAAGACTAGTTGTTGGATGTTTTGGAGGACCTGAGGAAATGTCATTTTTTCTTTCTTAAAATGATTATTTCACTCAGTAAGTTTCTTTCGGATGCTCCCTTCTTCAGGGGTCACCACAGCGGACAAAGTCACATGAAAGATTTGGCCATTTGTTTTATGCCGGATACCATTCCTGACACAATCTGAGCTCAAACCCACAACCTCTGGATTACAAGGCTACAGGCTTTCAGCTCATTCAGTCATTTAATACTATTTATTTGTAATAACTGATCAATTTTAATTAAATTTTTCACAGTACAGACAATCAAAACACCTTGTTTCTAAAACACTGTGCAGAATTGAATTTCATTTATGAAAAACTACAAACACCTGAAACTGACTTTCTCACAGAGAGAACTTCGGGAGTTTTGGAGAAAAATCAAAGTTAAAACGGAGACACTCATCTTTGCTTTAATCTGTGGCATGCAAATATTCAAATATTCAGTCTATTACCATTAATATTTTTTTAATTCTAAGAAGTAAAGCAGCAGACAACAACTCACAAAGACACTCAAGCGGGCTGCCTCTCGAGGACCAGAAGTGTGCTCACGTGCACAAGTTGCACATGTCTGTTCAATGAGGACAACACTCTGAACACATTAACATTGAATATTTTTACATTTAAAACTTTGCTCGCGTTCATATCTGGAGTGCGCGTTGACACCAGCCTTTCCAGCTGGGTATATTTGCTCATGCCAAGAAAAGTTTTTCTGAATTGTTTACACACAAATCCTGGTACTTGAGACACAATGACCACAACATGTTAGCACACTGATGGCTGTTTACTATTCACAGGGGGTTGAGTGATACTAGCAATCACAGCATTGTAAGAGGGGGACAATTGAACCCGCAGGCCTCCACCCCTGTTTAATGATGGACGATTTCTTTTCACAAAGATGGCCTCCTTTACTCCTCTCTCAAACCTTCGTTCCTCTCTGTCCTGGATGTGAACATCTTCATCCCTGAAAGAGTGACCGCTGGCCTGGAGATGAGTGTAGACTGCAGAATCCTGGCCTGATGATGTTGATCTTCTGTGCTGGGCCATCCTTTTGGCCAGTGGCTGTTTAGTTTCCCCGATGTAAGACTGATCACAGCCCTCCTGACACTGAACAGCATACACAATATTACTCTGTTTGTGCCGGGGGACTGGATCTTTGGGATGAACCAGTCTTTGCCGTAATGTATTTTGGGGTTTAAAAGCCACTGGAACATTATGTTTAGAAAATAAACGTCTCAGTTTCTCTGATACTCCCTCAACATACGGAATGACCACTGGTCTGGGTTCAGAGGACCAGATTGAACTTTTTTGGATTTTTCTACCTGGATTATTGAGCATGCATCAGGATAACATCTGGACCAGTTTCTTTAAGTGAGAAACGTTTCATGGGCGGCTGTGGACAAGTGGTTAGAGCAGTAATCTTCCAACACAAGAGTTGGGGGTTTGAATCCACAAGCAGTCACATGCCATAGTGTCCCAGTGCAAGGCACTGAACTCATTGCCTCCGATGTGTGTCCCATCGGTGTATGAATGTGATCTAAAGCTCTGATTAGTCTCTTTAGAATGACTTGTTCAATTATGAATGGGTAAACGAGGACACAGATTGTGGTCTAAAGCACTTGTGAGTGTCTTGATAAGAAAGAAAGGCGCTATACAAGTACAGTCCATTTACCATTCATCTTTCATCCACAAGATTTTCAACAGTCTGTGGCCTGCCAAGAAAAGAAAACTTTTATTTCTTTAAAGTGTCCCAAAGTTAACATATACTGATATATTTTTCTACGTTTTTGGAGTGGAAATATTTTGGCATGACATGCGTGACCATTGCTCAACGACCTGTTCAGGGTTCTGATGGGCAGATTAGCTTTTTGTTTGGCCTGAGGGGTGTTGAACAACCGGTTAAAGGTCTTGTTAAGGGTTTTAACAGGCATAGCTGCATTTTTTTGGCATTAAGGTTGTGGCTACTGTTAAGTGACCATTAAAATGCCTGTTAAGGGTTTATTTAGACTCCACCAAGTCACGATTTGATCGGTTATTTCAGGGTTTTCCATTCTAAATCCAATTTATCAGTATGAGCAGAGCTATTCCTTTACTTGTATGAACAACATTCATAGTTATTGAATGTTAGTGTTTACTTTTTGTGAAGCACCGTTGACTCCATTTAGTCTTTGATTTGAGTGACAACTGTCTGACTGAACCCGGTGTAACAAACTGGACCCCATGTTGAGGAATATTATAATTTACTTGAAATTTGTCAGATCTTATGTGACACATGTGAGCACTGGTTCCACAAGCAGTGCTTGTTGTTAAACTATGGTCTTAAGAAACAACAGGATCAACATCTGGAACTGCGCATTATGTACCTGAACGTGTTTATACAGAATAAAGACAATTCACTGGATAAACCTGTTCGTGCTGCTGTTTGCAGCATATCAATGAAAATGATTAAATGATTCTGGGAAGAGCAAACGTTTCTAGTTTTTGTCTATAATAAATAACTTCCTTTAAAAACCAGAAGAGGGTGCCTGATGCATATTTGTGGTTATTTTATCTTCCAATTACTTAAAAACACCACATGCCTGAAACTTACTGAGAGACATCCTGAGAATGTGTAGAGTGGAACAGAAGTAAGAAAGTTTCCCTCTTCTCAGTTTTACATCAGAAATCTGCCCTGGCCATGTTCAAAAAGACAAATCTGTCATGGCGACAGAGAATTTTATTCCCTGTTCCTAATAATAATAATAATAATAATAATAATAATAATTAAAAAAAAGATAGTAGAATACAAATACAAATCTTAGACACATTTACAATAATTCAAGCTTTAAACTGTACAGGGCCAGTTACAGTAGTCTTTCAGTAAAATCTTACAACAAAAACCAAATCCCTAGTTTAAACAAAAGAATAAAACTTTTCATGACTGCCTTATAAATGCTGAACCTCAACCTCCACTTAATGTTCTTAACTGTCAAAGCAGCAGTTTTTGTTCATCGCACCGTTTACGTCCTCTCAGTCCTTCTTGGCTTGCTTTTCTCTGCGTCTCTGTCTCGCCTCAGATGCGATTTTGAGCAGCGACAGCAGGATGGGCACACACATGGGTAGGAAGAGTGGGATGTAGATGGCAAACTTCTGATCGTCAGGAAAGTAGAGGAGATGGAGGAGTGAAGGATCGAAGAAGCCTTTCTCTGACGCCAGGATGGCCTCTTTACTGAGCTCCAGAGCAACTCGGAGGTTTCCGGCCTGCAGTTCCGCCACAGCCAGCTGCAGAGAGTTGACAGCGCTGGACACCTGAGCGACAACCGGAGCACACACGTTAGAAACGATTCTGCAACTAGAGAAGGCTGCAGGACTTTACTGAAGCTTGCACAAAAAGGTGAAGCAGAGTTGTTAAAACATAAAGCAGAACTCCTCCTAAATGGCAACAGAAAAACATCACCTAAACGCTAAAAGAAGCAAAAACACGAGCAAAAGGCTATCTAAAAGTAGCAGAACAGGAGCTAAAAGCTCAACTCAACTTCATTTTGGTAAATTACAGTAACAACATATTAAAAAAGGAAAAAATATAAAATACTATTTTACAAATCAATCATTTACCAAAAAGAAAAAGGCTGAAGCTAAGGCCTACTCTATTCATAGACTCAGCAGTCTACAATAATGAAAGATATCTACTGTCCATATACATACATACACACATTTACATTTAAATATGCATGTATATACATACATACATACATGGTTACACGATACATATGTACATCTACATAACAGTATAAGCTTTTATAATTTTACATTGTAACCTCTTAGGACCTGGCATCCACATATGCAAGAGTTCAGGTCATAGGAGGTTAAGGCTTTTTTTAAAGTTCACCAAAAAAGCACATAATTTGAGATCATCTTTCAATTCATTCCACAGTTTCACGCCAATAATGGAAATGCATCTAGAGTTTACTTCACTTTTCTCTTTAGCTTGTTCAAATATTAACAAACCTTGTAAATTGTTTTTACTCTCTCTTAACTTACCATAAATAATTTCTGAATTCCAGAAGGAATACTTTTATTCAATGCTTTATACATTATTTCCAGTATTTTTATATATACAATGTCATTCAACTTTAAAGTATTACTTTGAATAAAAAGTTTTAATTGGTTCACAATATCCCACTTTATTAATAAGCCTAATTGCTTTTATTTTTTGGTAACTTTACTAATATGTAGTATAATAGTTGATTTATTTGCAGTTCCTCATATTTCTGAGCAATATGACAAATAGGGCATAACCAAGGAAGAGTATATAATATGCAAGGCTTTTACATTTATTAAATCTTTTATTTTAAACAATATAATAGGAGGAGCTAAAAGCTGAAGTAGCATATAAGAGTCAGATTCCAAAGGGAAAAATGTTTTGGGTGGTTTTTGTCTTAGGAGATCACGTATTTCTATGAAATATAAAATTGACACAGAAACATTACGTCTCATTTTACCTGCTCAGCAATGTTGTCGTTGATGACAATGTTGCCTATCTGGTCCAGCAGCTGTGAAAGTGAGGTAATGGTCGTTGTCGCTGTTGCAATGTTCTCCACACAGCGGCTCCACATGAGGCGGTCCAGCTCCCAGTCAGCTAAGCCTGCGCTGCCGCACGGCGCTACCAGGACGCCGTGGAGAGGAGGGGAGGACTGCACCCCCAGCAGCAGGCTGACAGGAAACATTTCAGCAGAGTTACTCTGCGTGCGCGAAAAAGAAATGGCTGTCCAAGTGACGGTCCAAAACTTACCGAAGCTGTGCGAGGAACACTCCCATGACTTCAGCCATGTTGATGTTGACGTCAACTGGAAACTCAGCCTCTGGACCATAAAAACGGTTCACATTGTAAACCTAGAAACACATGAAGAAACATGTCCTCTTGTTTAACTATGGAGGCCAACATCATTTCAGAAAATCCACCAGAATCCAACAGAAAGAAAGTTGAACCCTGAGTCAATCCATGAAAAACAAAGTATCAACCTCTAAACCAGGGATATTCAACTGGTGGCCCAGGGGCCAAATCAGGCCCATGGGTGAACTCATTTTAGTCAATCAATGGGTTCATTTTTAAATAAAACTAGATTTTAAACCATAAACAAACTTACTTCATGACAGTAACAGCTGGATGTCCGGCCCCTGAGCTCTTGGCTTTCAGTAAGTGTGGCCCCCTGAGCAATTTAGTTGAATAGCCCTGCTCTAAACCTATAATTAACCAGTGGATTTGAAAATTACACATGCTCATTTAAATGGTTAATGATTTATTTTAGGGTGTTCGTGTTCACTAAATGTATTTTTCATGTTGTACATCTCAGACGCACCTTTGAGGCTTTCTTGGTGCAGAAGTTTAAAAATGTGCACAAGTCCTGTCACTTTAATTTGTTTTCCCGTTGGTAAAATTACCATACCAGTTTATTTAAAAAGCCCTTTAAACAACCACAGGACCAAAGTGATGCAGTCAATAAAACAACAGCAGTCACACTACATATCTGGTAATTAAAACATTTTAAAGCTAATCAAAACAGCATTTTAATAAACAGAAACACACAGATTCAATAAAAATAAATTAAAATTAAACTTAAAGTCAGATGGGTTTTAAGCTGTGATTTAAAAACAGACAGGAGGACGAGCGTCTGATGCTCGA
Organism: Nematolebias whitei; assembly: GCF_014905685.2. Classification (NCBI taxonomy): domain Eukaryota; kingdom Metazoa; phylum Chordata; class Actinopteri; order Cyprinodontiformes; family Rivulidae; genus Nematolebias; species Nematolebias whitei. The sequence goes on along the minus strand of NC_056511.1, from coordinate 22,047,546 downwards.
AGGCAGATCGTTCCATGTTTTAGGAGCAGCAGCAGAGAAACACGATCACCTGGAAGCTGTTGCTCAGTTTTTGGGACTCTCAGGAGCAGCTGGCCTGCTGACCTGAGAGAAGGGCGGGGCGTGTAGGGGTGTAGCAGCTCAGTGAGATAAGGCGAGGCAAGACCATTTAAAGCTTTACAAACAAATTAAATAATTTTGAAATGATTCATGAAATCTACAGGCAGCCAGTGCAGCGAGGCAAAAAAAACCCACAAAAAAAACAAACAAAAAAAAAACAGGAAATATGCTCATGGATTTTTTTGTTGTTGTGCCAGTTAAAAGACGTGCAACAGCGTTTTGGACCCTCTGGGAGGTTGGGAGGCGATCAGCCGAGTGGTGATGAAGTGGATTACTGTCTCAAAGATCTTTCTAGTAAGACCTGACTTGACTTTATCTGCCTTAACTGAGGCTGAACAGTTTGTTGCAGATGTAACAAACTAACCATCAGCAGAACATCTGGTCCATCTGGGATCAAGAACCAGGGAGCAACAAATATTAGACATAGAGACAGACGTCGAGTCAATCAAGTATCATTGTATTCAGTCCAGTTACAACAGGACAACTACTAAAATTACATTCAGGAGATTTTTGATTGATTTTTTTACATTTCAGCCTCTATTTTCCACGAGAGGCAGACATTTCCTATAATTCTGTAATAGAGCAACTGAAGCGAGTAGCTGTGATAATTTACATATGATACAAAGCAAAATAATTAAAAACCACAATAATTTAAAGTTCACGCTCAATAATCCAGGTAGAAAATACAACAAAGTTCAGTCAGGTCATCTGGATGGTTTCTTTTTTGTTGAGACGTTTCGACTTTCATCCAAAGGACTTCATCAGTCCGAGGAGCCATAACAAACTTGAGTCCCACAAGCAGCACACTCACATGGTGGGACAACCAGTTTGATGTTCTCCCTTAAAGAAACTGGTCCAGATAAAATGATTTAGCTTTTTTTTTTGTCATCTACCTGGACGATTGAGCCTACAAACCTTTTTTTTTAACCAGTTTGATGGTGACAAGATGGTTTCCGGGGCCCACCCTCTCCCCTGTCGACTCCTCTGAGGCAGCCATGACCAAAGTGGTTCAAAACATCAAAGTTCATGCTCAATAACCCAGGTAGAAAATCCAACAAAGTTCAGTCAGGTCTTGTTTTCATGTTTTGAACCACTTTGGCTATGGCTGCCTCAGAGGAGTCAACGGGGGAGAGGGCAGGTCCCAGAAACCACATTCTCACCAGCAAACTGGTTGGTCCACTATGCGAGTGTGCTGCTTGTGGGACTCAGTTTGTTGTGGCTCCTAGGACTGATAAAGTCCTTTGGATGAAGGACGAAACATCTCAACAAAACAGAAACCATCCAGATGACCTGACTGAACTTTGTAGATAACCACAATAATGCTGTCTTCCCTTCATCCAGAATGATTTACATGATCTTACCATTATTCCTCCCCAACGTGGAGAGTGAAATGCATTAGAGGGCACTTCCTGTTTCCTGTGATCCTGGATGTAAAGAGGTGAGTGGTGAGCGTCGGGGACGTACAAAAGAAAATTCAAAACGGGGTTGGACGATGCAGCATTGGAGCCTGCCAATCAAATAATGTTTGTGTTATAATCAACAAAATGTTCCATCTTTTCAAAACTTGTACAGAAAAATCCCCGTCTTACCCAGTCGGGCCTCCACGGGGTTGATGACGTGAGCGAGGCTGTCAGCGTTCAGGATGAAGGCACTGCGGCTGCTGTTGAAGCGAGGGTTCACACCGAGCACGGCGTAGTACAGCGTCTTTAAAACAACCAGTAGGTGTGTGAGCACCTGTCACACACAGCCGGACTGAAATCAAAGAGCCATTCTTACCTGAGAGTCTATGCTAAAGTTGGCCACAGAAGAGAGCTTTGTGAGGAAAGGCTGGATGTAGGTCTGAACTGCGCCCTCGATGTCCCAGTGCAGCTGGTGGGACTTTGGGTCAGGGTTCAGCAGACTGAAAGTTATCTCAAAACCTAAAGGCAGGTAGAAGTAAACAGGTGATAAACAGAGTGATGGTAATAAAACATCAAGCCGTTTGTGTTCGCAGCTGAAGAGAGCCCAACCTGGACTGGATTTGAAGGCTCTCATGCTGTCAGCGATGCTCTCCTGGCTGCTGGGTTTGAAGCGGACTCTGTCACTGAGGGCAGCCTTGATGTCGGCGTGGCTGAACGACATCACCTGCAGCACCTGATTGACGCGAGGCTCCAGGTGAGAGAGCAGCTGCTCCAGAGACTTACCCACTCCCGTCAGGGTACCGATACGAATCAGGGCGGTTCGACGCTGACCGATGTACACGTTCACATTCTGAAAGGAACAAGGAAACAGGCCTGAATAATCTTATTGTTTATTAAAACGGGAAACTAAACACAAATACACAACAAAATGAACAAAAACAAGCTGAAACCCAGCCGTCAAAGCTAAAAGAAGAGCACTAGCTAACAGCATTAAGAGGCTAGAAAAACAGGCTAAAATTAACAAAACACTAGTTGACTTAGCAAAAGGTTGGCTAAAATCTAGCCAAAGGGTAGCTAAAAGCTGAAGTAGCAGCAGGCCAGCTAATAGCCAAAACTACCTAAAAGTAAAAGCATCAAAACACTAAAAGACAACAGTAGCATAACTTTAGCTAAAAGTAGTAAAAACCTAGCTAAAAGTGAAACACATAAAAATGGACGTTAAATCTAAAACGTTTTTCTTATTCAAACTATTTTTTGTTTTAGTTTGTTTTCAGCCATTTTATTATACTTGTGGTTTTTCATGGTTGAGATTTAATTTAATTTATGGCTAGATTTCCTGTTTGTGAAGCACGTTGGTCAACATCGTTGCTTTTAAATGTACTATTTAAATAAAATTGACATTGACATTAAACTAACAGAAAACAAAAATAAAGCAAGCATGCTGAAACAGATTTTAAAGATACATTTGTCTGTGAAAGAAGAGATCCTGGTGTGTTTCTATAGGAAAAATATTTGTAAATAAAGTTCAACAAATTGAAAAGTATAAAAGACAAAAGTTATAGAAGCTGTCTCCTGAATGAGCTGAACCTTTTAATATTAGAATGGCCAAAATACCACAGAGTATGCAGAAGTACTTGTACTGTAAATACATGTAGAAAATAATAGTTTAAATGAGACTCAGCATTTACACATTAAAATGAGTTTTGACCTCAGGCAGCAGGGAGGACGACTCCGGGATCACGTATAAGACCAGAGAACCACAAGGACTCTCACTGAGCGTGTGCAGAGACAGATCTGCTTCTACAAAACAAGAACAGAGCGACATGACTTTCTCTAGTCTCACTGAGAAGGTAAAGTGGATGAGCGCCGGCTCACCTGCAGGAGTGGGTTTGTTCAGGGCGTCCTCCTCCATGATCGTTGCGGTGCGGTACCTCGTCTCATACCTGTACCTCAAAGTTGTCTCTTCTGGAAACAAGAGGTCAAAAATGAGCATATCTCATTCTCAAACTGCAGCGTCGTAAACGTTCTTATTACCGTTGACTACGTGTTCCTTCTCCTGCGTCTGTGTCAGCGGCAACTTCTTCTGCTGCTCCGGTGTCACGGTACCACGAGCAAACACCAGCTCCACATCAGCACTCAGCTGGAGCTGCAGAACCAAAACACTCAAATACACGAGGAGGACAGAAACCAGAAGGAGGTCGAGATATGACCAGAATCACAACAAACCTGGAGTTTAGCCAGCTGTCGTATCTGAGCGACAGGAAGCCAAGCTCGATACGTTTCAGTTGTTCGCCACCACAGAGGGACGCCCACCACGATGACCACCGCTGCAATGGACAGAGCAGCCAGCTGACCTCGTCTGCGCTCTGAAACACACAGAACAACCAGAAGACAAACAAATGGAAAAAAAATAAAACAGAAAGGAAAGACAAGCAGAAAAAAACAGGATTGTTACAGAAGAGAATGGAATTTTTTTTCTTTTTGTCTTCAAATAATCATGTTTTAATTTACAGGAAAAAAAAGATGTAAAACCACAAAAATGTAACTTTGTTTTTAAGTGAGGAAGACAAACAATCAATGTTTGGTTTTATTTTAGAAATTATTACTAAATAACAACAAAAATTAATTCTTTCCATTTCACTAAATATATTATTTTAATATAATATAATATAATTTTGTCAAATTCAGACAGTGCTGTCTACCTTTAAAAAAAAAAAAAACCTTTCAGAGATTTAACCATTAAGTTTGTCTCTGTTAAACCCTAAACTGACATCACAAACATAAACATATTTATGCTTCCTCTGAAACTTAAGATTGGGCTATGAACTAAGAACAATCCTCACCCTAAAACAAAAAAACTGTTTTCTCCTTTTGCTCATTATTGATCTGATACAGCGAAGCTCGCTGTTTTTCATCTAAACACCAGATACAGTTGTGCGTTTGTAGGAGGATTTAACAGGACGTGAAGCTTATTTATACCATGAAGTGCAGGAGAATGTATCAACAACTCATGCTGCTTCTGAAATTAAACAAACAAAAAAACCTTGATTTTTATTTTTTATAAACTCTTACAAAGTTACTCAGTTTGTCATTCATGATCCAAGCACTAAGATGCTTATCCTAAATATGTATCTTTCACTTTAAATAGATACAAATATTTAATATAATTGACTTTCCATTCATGTAGTTATTTTGTGAAATTAACTGCATTTATCTCATTATTATTTCACAATCCAACCCACACTAGTCAGTTTATTTACAATAAGTTGTTCTGCACCAAATTGAGCCAGTGTGTTTAAATAATGTTTAACTTTGTTTATCCCGTAAATCAACTCATTTTAGAAAGTGTGTCAAGATGTAAAGATTATTATTGAGCCCCAGATGTGAGACAGCTACAAGGGACTAATACTAAACTGCTGAATGTATAAACATTAAAAAACAAAATAAGGAAACCTGTGTAGCCTGTGCAGCATTGGCTAGTTAGCTGTTAGCTAACAAAACATGGAGACAACAAAAGCTTTCGTCTGCGCTCCACACCTGCTGCATTAAATGTGAAACGTATTCTAAAACGACCGTAAACTCAAGGGATGACAGATGTCTAAATACATTGAATTGTTAAAACAGAATATGAATAAACTCACCTACTTCCGTGGTTGCCATTTCTGTCAAAGAACAGAGTGCACTCGTTTTCCACTATACTACGCGGTCGCTCATCACGTGACCGGAAATGCAACAAAATTAGTTGATTTACTTAAAAGTTTTAAGTTATAACTGAGGTAAAATATACTTGAAATAATTTAATGGTGTGATACGTCCCTCGGTTTCAAGACGAACACGCGAAATAAGAGGAAAGTTAAAGAAGCAGCAGGACGCGCTGCCCATCGGCGCGACCGGTGAATAAATTAAATGCACACAAGCACTGTAGTTGCTTTGAGCAGGCAGAGCCCCCTGGTGGTGAACTGTATTCACGACAGGCTTCTTTGAATTGAGAATTTGGTTATTAATGCGTTAAGTTTAATTTGTAACGATACACGGAAACAATTACCCATTTTAATGTGTGTTCCTGACAATATCTGTGAAATGCACTTTGTTCTTTTTATTTTTTTTTTACATAATTTTCTCTTGTAAATGATTCCCCGAGGCTCAGTGGGATTAATCTGTCTAAATAAAGGTTGAATGAAAAAAATAATAATACTTGAAGCACTTTCCAACATAATAAAATCTGAAAAAACAACAGATCTGTTGTTCTTTTTACATATAACAATAACAACTTATAACAACTTGTTAATATACTTCAAAATGACAACCTCAGCTGGGGCAACAACACCACCAGCCTGATCAAGAAAGCTCATCAGAGACTCTACTTCCTCAGACGGCTGAGACGAGCTGGTCTGGGAAGCTCAGTCCTCACCTCCTTCTACAGGTGTGCAGTGGAGAGCATCCTGTGCTCGAGCATCAATGTGTGGCATGGAGGCTGCACAGCTGCAGAAAGAAAAGCTTTGCAGAGAGTGGTGAAGGCTGCACAGAAATCTGTTGGAATCAGTCTCCCCACCATCACAGACATCTACACCTCCAGATGCAGGAAGAGGGCCACCTGCATCATGAAGGACCCCACTCACCCAGCACACACACACTTTTTGCCCCACTCCCCTCAGGAAGGAGGTTAAGGAGCATTAAGTGTAGAACCACTAGACTGAGGAACAGCTTCTACCCTGAGGCTGTTAGACTCATGAATCTCTAACCAGAATAATCAATGTGAAAAACCATATCATGTTGCTGCTGATCTGTTTCAATGTTGATGTGTTCATGCGTGCACATCTGCTCACAGACTCATGTTCATGTTTGTGCTGATGTTCAATGTTTTATGTTATGAGTGCTTAGTGTATATTTAGTTGATGTTTTTCTTAGTTCATATCTTAGATGTTATTACTGTTTTTCTTATACATTTTATTGTTGGATGTAACTGGGACCCTGTGTACATAATTTCGCTCCACCACATGTACCACATGAGGTGCGAATGACAATAAAGAAACTCTGACTCTGAATAATGACAAATGACACGATTGTTTAATGATCAGTCAGAATATTTACTCTTTAAATCTATCTACTTAGAGCAAATATTCTTATTGATCATTAAACAATCATGTCCTTCATTTGTTATTATCTGAAGTACTTTAACAAGTTCTTATAAACACATGTAGATCTGCGGTGGAAGTGGTCTCCAGCTACAAGTACTTGGGTGTACACCTGAATGACAACCTCAGCTGGAGCAACAACACCACCAGCCTGATCAAGAAAGCTCATCAGAGACTCTACTTCCTCAGACGGCTGAGACAAGCTGGTCTGGGAAGCTCAGTCCTCACCTCTTTCTACAGGTGTGCAGTGGAGAGCATCCTGTGCTCCAGCATCAACGTGTGGCATGGAGGCTGCACAGCTGCAGAAAGAAAAGCTTTGCAGAGAGTGGTGAAGGCTGCACAGAAGTCTGTTGGAGTCAGTCTCCCCACCATCACAGACATCTACATCTCCAGATGCAGGAAGAGGGCCACCTGCATCATGAAGGACCTCACTCACCCAGCACACACCCTTTTTGCCCCACTCCCCTCAGGAAGGAGGTTGAGGGGCATTAGGAGTAGAACCACTAGACTGAGGAACAGCTTCTACCCTGAGGCTGTTAAGACTCTTTGGTTGGCCTTGCAGCTGTTTTAAGTGCTTTATAAATAAAGTGGTATGGTAAACTCGTGAATCTCTAACCAGACTAATCACTGTGAAAAAAATCACATGTTGCTGCAGATCCGTTTCATGTTGCTGCTGATCTGTTTCATGTTGCTGTGTTCATTTGTATTCATCTGCTCACACCAACTCATGTTCGTGCTGCTGTTCGATGTGATGTTGTGCCATTAGTGCATATTTAGTTGATGTTTTTCTTAGATCTTACAGTTTTTCTTTTACATTTTATTGTTAGATGTAACTGTGACCCTGTGTACATAATTTCGTTCCAGCACATGTACCACATGGGGTGCGAACGACAAATAAAAACCTTGAATCAAACAGTCCCCCGCTCTAAAATGAACTTGGTGTGACTGGAGTTGGTGAGTGGGATCAGCTGCCATTTCATTTGCATTTGGAAGATTTGATCTTATCTTTGTGCCAACTAAGCAAACACCATTTGACTTTTTTAATTTCTGCTGGTGCCAGCCTTTCAATTTCATGGGTGTAAAAATCAGTTGTCATGTACAAGTGAAATGACGCTGCAGCATGAAACAAAGCTGCAGAGTAACGAACAACTCATCTGAATGTTTTTAATCATCTCAAACAGCCACAAGCTTTATTGCTACCTCAAATAAAACTCAATAGTAGATTAATGAAATTGCTTTAAAAGAATAAATGCACGAGTCAAGCAGAACATCTTTCTTGGCAACTTTTCACAGGAAACCGTTTTAAGCGTTTACTCAATATCTTTAATAATAGACAATATTTTTCTCTACTAGTTCACCCTTTCTTTCCACGAGTTGAACTTTTGGTCACACAATACTTGAACATATAACATTTGTATTAACTTGTTAAAATGTCAAAGTGTTTAACCCAGTTTCACTCTAGTTAGATGACTTGTGGGCTGTTGGTAATGACTCGGTGTGTGTGGCTCAAATAAGTTCATCACCTGACTGGCTTTACAACATCCCCTGTATAATTATTAGCTTGTGAGGTGAACGTCTGTCAAACTGCATCCAAAATTGCATTTAGATCAATAATTTAAAAAACAAACAAATAATCTGGTATTTTGTGTAATTTCAAGTTTATTTTCTCCACTATACACCAACCGTTTTGAAGATGGTTATCAGCATCACAAACACCACAGTATTCCAACAAAGCAGTGCCCGTTTCTGCGCAGCTGACCCCCACGTGTTGGTCCATTTGATCTTTACAACAGAAACTCATCTGATCTTCAGTGTGGGGGCAAGCAGGAGGAAACTGTAGGGCAGCGAGGGAAGGGGAGGGGGGGCACAAAAACCACATATTGACAATTTCACACAACTAAAATACATCTATAGGTGTTACTTAAAGCTAAAGTTATACTGAGAAGATACACACGTGATGTTTTTAGTTAATAATGGTCATAAGGAGTGCGAGAACTGAAGGTTTGGGCTGAATCCGGTTTATTTCAGTACCGTTTGTTTAATGACCACTGCTGGAGCCACCACCGTGTGAAGGAACTGCTCAGTTTAACGTTTTCACTCTGTTCTTGTTATCCTGTTTGTCCATTTAATGAATGTTTTGATCATTTCTAGGTTGGTCCCGGTGTGTGTGTGTGTGTGTGTGCGTTTAAATAAAGGCCCAACGTGTTCTGACAGAAGCGCCACACTGACACGAACATGCTCACCTGGGCCTGTTTGGGAGCAGAACCTGACCTGGAGAGAGGTGCTAATATGATGAAAAAAATAAAATACTGACAGTTTCTCTCTTGCATTCTGCAGCCTCTAAACTTCAAACCTAAACTCAGACATAAAATTCAAAACTTCCGTCATATATTATCTTAAATCCATCTTGTTTAAACAGAACAAAAACAAACCCTGCTCCCTACAGAACTGCAGTTTTAAATACACATATCTAGTAACGTTAATAAATCTGAGAACAGGTTACAGTAGACAGCACAGGCCTGTGACTGATGGAGGAGTGGGGGAATAGCAGAGCAGATATTAAGACTAGAACTAGGCCACAGCTGAATGCAGTGGGTTGATGTTTAGTAGGCGTGGTTGGCCACGTAGAGGGATTTGGAAGCAGCGCCACTGTCTCCAGAAGACTTGTATTTGCCGAGTGCAGCCTTGCTGTTAGCCTGGAGAAGACATGAGGAATAAAAGTTTAATGAACAGAAATCCGTCACAAATACGGATGCTCTCAACGTGTCATTTTATCTGGGCTGACCTCGGCACGTTTGATAAACTCCTCGGTGGCAGCCTTCTCGTTGCTCAGCTCTCCTTTCCAGGCGTTGAGGGCCGAGGCCTGCAGGGCGCGGCCGTAAGAGAAAGTCAGGGCCCAGGGTTTGAGGAGAGGACATGTGTTGATGGAGTTCAGATTCACGCTAGCCTCCTCTTCAGACTGCCCACCTGACAGGAATGTCACTCCTGCAGAGACAAGAGAAAAAATAAAAATAAAAAAAATTATTCTGCTGCAATTTTACTTACACTAAACATTCAAAAGCAAAACGCACATTTAAAGGAATCTTCGACCTCTTGCACATATTGGCCTCGATATATTTCTCTATTCTACTAACTTTTTTAAATCCTACTCAAAAATCCACTACAATTCCCTGGCATTCAACACTGTATGATCTGTGCTGAACCTGTATGCATCACACTGTTATGTTATCATCTGCTATTATTTTGTTTCTATATTTTGATTTTACGTTATGTTTTATGTTGCTGTGTGCTTTGCCTGTTTGTACAGCACTTTGGTTGGCCCTGTCGCTGTTTAAAGTGCTCTATAAATAAAAAGGTATGGTACTAAAAGTTGCTGTTTGTGACACATAAACTCCTAATTACTAAAAAAAAACAACAATAATTTATGTTTATTACATTTTTCACCCAAGGACGTCTGCATTATTTTACTAGTGTCTTGCATTGTGGGGCGATGACAATCATTTTTCGAGGACATTAAAACACAAGGAGTCAAGGCTAAAGTGTGACATGAAACATGTGACAAAGTTATATCTAGTATTAGTCTTTATGCACAAAGTGTTTTTCCCCTATCATTATACAAGCAGGGTGCTCTGTCCTGTCAATAGGACTGAGCGCCCACCCCCACCCTGTCGACACTTGTGTAGCACTAAGCTAGCAGCGCACAATATAGACACGCTAACTAAAAAGCTAGGTAACGCTCCGCTTCCCTCACGCTGAACAGTCGACAAAAATCATGGAACAGACGAGCGACCTGCCAAGGCATGTAGAGGAAACACTGACAACATATGGGTTAAAACGATCAAATGTGATCAACTTGTGATGTTTCTTAGATCTGGATTGAATGCTAACGCTATTATTTCCGGAGGCAACGTCTTTTATAGTAGCTCTTACAATTTACTTAGAATGTATTGAAGCGTAAATAAAATAAAATATTGTCTGCACGTCATTAATTTATATAAAAAAATAAAATAACCAGTCTACAGTACTTTACGTCTCGTTGCTGAAGTAATTGTTAATCAGCAAGTCCTACAGTTCCAACTAGTCAGAGATCCCTGTAAGGTTTCAACAACAATTTTCAATATTTCTTAAAACTCGAGAGAGAAAAAAAAATAAAATAAATTTGTTTCTAGGGATTTAAAAAAGTTATTGTAAATCATAACCCCGTGTAAACATTTACACCTTATACTTTTATTTATAGATCTTAAAGGATAATGTTAGAGGACTAAAGACGGAAAACTAAAACATCAAAATATAATTTCAGTTTTAAACCCTGCAGTCTGTGTGCAAGTAGAAGTGTTCTCTCCATCACCTGTGACAGCTGGGGGAACGGTGCGGCGCAGAGCGGTCACCGTCGCCATGGCGATCTCCTCACTGCTGAACTTTGTGGGACAAGAGTGTCCAGCTGTGACCATGTTGGGTTTCAGCAGTGTCCCCTCCAGGTACACATGGTGGTCCGACAGAGCCTTGTACACAGCAGCTAGAACCTGACAGCAGGTACGAGGAAAGATTAAATCCAAAACGTTCTGCTACGCATGTGGAGCTTCATCTGGGCTGGCAAACACAGTTTACCTTCTCTGTGACATACTGGCAGCGCTTCAGGTCGTGGTCTCCATCAGGTAGGATCTCAGGCTCCACAATTGGGACAATCCCGTTCTAGAAGACAAAGTCTAGTTTAAACTTTCAGTGTTCTCATAAATCAGGAGTTAATACAGCAGCTCAGAAGAGCCAAGAACCAGGTTTTAAAACAGCGTATAAGTTCACACCGACCTGCTGGCAGATGCTTGCATATCGGGCCAGAACATTAGCGTTTTCCATGATGGCCAGCTCAGACGGCGTGGTCTCGCTGATCTTTAGCACACTGCGCCACTTGGCGAAGTCTGCGCCGTCCTTCTTGTACTGCGCGCAGCGCTCCGACAGCCCGTCCAGACCTGTATGGACACAGAACCCTCCATCAGCGACACAGCTGTGAGTTTTAGAGAAGCGCTTCCTGAACGCAGCCTACCCTGGGTGGTGGTCTCTCCATTTGTTCCAGCGAGGGGCACAACACCTTTATCCACCTAAATCGAGACAAACAAGAGGGTCTCTGAAACAGAACGGACTCGCCTTTTTTCCAAAAACACAACCGGAGTGCGGTCACGTAAACACGCCTTCATTAGGTCTGTGTATAGTTTCCAGTTTTACCTGTCAAACTACAAGGACAGTTATCATCTACTAAACTGGAACATGTGGCTGCAGAACAACGGTGGAGCAGAACTCACATTTAACCTAACATTTCTTCTAAGTTTTTTTTTGTTGAGAGAAAGCGATCGAACAGAAAAAAGTCAAAACCTAAAATCTGTCAGCTGATCTGCTGCAAGTTGAGTACCTTGATGCCGACAACGATGCCGCGGTCTTTGATGAGCTTGGCGAAGGGAACACCATCGTCGGTTTTCTGGTAGAGGGTTTCATGGAAGAAGATGACCCCTCCGATACAGCTGTCGATGCGCTCGTCGGCGGTGAAGAGCAACTGGCGGTAGCGGCGCCTGTTCTCCTCAGTGTTCTCGACCCCGATGGGGTTCAAACGCTTCGCCATGCTACCTAAAATCACCACACAAAAACTTTATTTTTGTTTTCTGTGAAAGTATAAACGTCATTATTGGATCTTGAAGCTAGCATCGTCCGAGTTGTTTAGGTGGCACCAACAATATTTCCCAGGTCTGTAGATGACACACGTACCTGTGGACTCATCGGCTGCGAGGATGCCTTTCCCTGCAGCGACTATCCTCAGAGCGATGTCCTGCAGCTCCTTCTTCTGCTCAGCATTCAGAGCGGGGTACTGGTGAGTCATGGTGGCTGAAAGACAAATGGGACATCAACATTTTATCACGGTGCAATGATGCTGGCAACTGCCCAGCTCTGCTGGTCCCACTTCTAGTCCCTCCATTGTCAAAAAAAAAAACAACAACGGGTAACTTTACACATCACTGAGCAGGATGACGTGTGGAAACGACAACGCTCTGACAAGAGATTACTCAGAAAGAAAATAAATTAATTCACACACACATTCCATTGATGCTGCGTGTCAGGGATAAAAACCAGAAGATGCTTCCTGTAGGAAATGGCCACGTATTAATTTTATGTTGCGTAAAACATCTTAATGCAGCGTTGTTCTTAGGAGTTTTAATAAATCATCTGGTCTCAGCCTCTCTGGGTCTGGTTGGTGTCTGCAGTCGAGCACAGGCCTCACACCAGATTATTCTGTTCCTTATTCCCTTCCTCACTCTGCCATAAATGAGCAGTTACACAACTCCTCCCCCACCTCCCCATGCGAGTTGCAGCAGATAGAGGGGGGTGTTATGAAACGAACGCTGTCACGGACCCTGCTGTCAGCCCTGGATGCAGCTCTGCTCGTTTTCCTCTCCTGTAGCAACACTCCTCTTCCTCCTGTTTTCTGCTAATGTCTTTATCAAACACACTCACAACTCATGTCTCTGCCTTGATTAATGAGCTGCTTCCACCATTTTGTCACATCTCGTCTCTGGCGCTGCTGCTTGGTGAATGACAGTTCTTAAATAGAAGTCATGAAAGCTAAACACATGAGGTGTTTAAAATTTTCCACTCAAGCACATCAGAGACTCGGAACACAGCAGAACATGAAGGACGAGCCTCGGCTCGCCTCTCTGCACCGTCGCTTCGTTTACCAGTATGTGTCACTAGAACGGGTCAGCTGGATCAGAGGTTCACAATGGTGAGCTCAGTAAATGTTTGTTCAGAAAATAACATAATATAGTTACTATAAAAGTCCAGGCACAGTGAAACAATTTTACTTTTTTTTTTTTTTAAATCACACAGACAGAAGACAAACAATGCCGAACAAAATGTAAAAATACATTTAGATGAATAATCAATTCCAGAAGAACACTGCACTGTATTCTGTGTTAATCCTCAATTTAAAGCTCTGAGCACGTAGCCTCAGTTAAACGGGCCTGCAGGTACCGTGGCACGACTCATTCTCTGCAGTTTCACATTTTACACAAGTGAAATTAAACCAGGTCTGCAGGGAAACCAACAGTGATTTTAGTGAATTAAAGAAAATACTGACACCTAATAAAAACCCAGTCTAAGTCCATAAACACTGTGTGGTCACACTCAGGTGTGTGGTCACCGGTTAGCCACACAACAGTCATGCTCAGCTGATACCTGCTATCTTCTGAGAGGTACCTGCGTGCTTCAACAATACAAACATAACCGCTCAGGTTTCTGCTGAGAAAACGTTGCATAACTATTGTCCAATCCACGTGAAATTTACTTTTTGTGCAACAACTAGCCAAAAACAATGAAGGGTTGGAGAATCTGAGGTGTTTTTGAGTATCTTTATCAAAACACTTGCTCTGAACAGAAAATGGGAGTTCAGGTACAAGATAAGGTTTCGTCTGACTGACCAGACCCGAGAGTAAACAGAACTGTAAGCTGATCATCTGTCAGAGGCAGGACACCAGGCACGCCACACTTAATCAGCCTAATGTAAGGACAGGTTTTATTCTTTTACTCACTGGTTCCACTTCCAGCTCCTTACAGACCCACGGTCTCAGCAGAACCAAGCCCGCCTTCTCTCTCCCGTTTTAGTTATGGACTCATAGGGAGACAAGCTACTGCTCGTAGACAAACTGCTTCCTGTTTTGTATTTGTGTGGTTTTACCGACTGCTGCAGATTAAGAAAGCCAATAAAAGTTTAGATGCCCACCAAGATGAGAGAACTGGTTTTATAAATGGCTGTACATGTTCAAAAATCTTTGATATACACACACACACACACACACGAGTAATCGTCTGTAAAGTCCAATACTTTAATTTCCTTATTACACTGAATACATTTTTTTTATTTTTTTTTACTTCCTGAAATTTGACAGTGGTGCACGTTAAAAGAGGGGTGTGGCTGAGCCGTCAGGTGACCTGTCATGTTCTTGCTGACTCATTACTGCAGTCCAACCAAGTCTGTACCGAGCAGAGGACAAGATGAAGGGCACAGTTTGCTCCTGGCACTGGCTCAAGACTGCCTGAAGACGTTATCGATTTCTGTTTCAGCCTCTAAATGTATCCAGGAGACAATCCACTGGGGACCACGAGAGCAGAAAACAACCTTCACACACCTAAAATACACACTGCAAAACCTGGGAAATCAATGTATCTAATGTAATTAAATCAAAACCACCAACATGTAGAAACTCTGTCCCTGCAAACCTGGCTTACAATTTTCAGTATTAAAAAAAACAACAAAATGTATGATGATTGTTAAGTGCACAATTTATACATTTATGTTTCAGACTTAAAGCCAAGAATATATGTATATAGTGTACCGGTATGTATTTTCTACTATTTACACTGCTAAATTTAATTCTAGTTTATTGTCTTTGTAAAGTAATGTTAGAGGAACCCGACAGCTGATGTTAGCTACTTCATTAGCCACATAATCCTCCATATTGGACCGATGCTAACTGTCTTAGCTCATTTCAAACTTTTGTTTGAAACGTTACTTTTAAATGTGATGAACTTTGTAAGACATGGCCTTCAGTGATTTTAACAACTAGAAAATCTTTCAAAATGGTCAACCTCATTTTTTCAGTCATGATACGCCACTAATGAACAGCCTGATGAGGATACGAGGGACTACGCACTGAATGACTGTCAAAACTATACGTCATCTCTGGCACCACTTTAAAAGAAGTTCAAACTACACGAGTGGAAAATGTTTGTGGTTCTGCAACGGTGACTTGCTTTTAAATCCTATGAATATCAATCTCTGGTGGTCCAGTAATGTTGGAAAATCAAAGCATTTCTGTGTCATCAGTAAAATTCTTCTGAATTTCAAGACTGGCTTAGCTTCCCCTCAGTCATGTCCCAGATTTTCACCCCTGCACAGCAGATGTGAAAATCTGTTGTAATGTCTGCATTGCGACATCCAGGTGTACGGGCAGTACATAACTGTAAAAATAAATAAATAAAAAAAACAATAGAGCTATATAAAAAAAAAAAGTTAGCATTTACAGTAGAAGGCAGACTGTGTAAGCTGACGCAAAGAAATATAGCTGTATTTAGAGCAATATTAATATTAAAAAAGACAAGTAGGGAGAGGTCTTAAAAACAAACAAACCAAAAAAACGTATTAATGTTCTTTAATGCGCGTATCACCCTTGGAGGTTTAGCAGATTTATTTTGTTTAGGATGCAAGCTGTCAGAGCTTCGAGGACCTGAAATGACTCCTGAGTAGTAGCCAGAGCAAAAGTAAAAAAAGTCTGCTTGCTCTTGTTACACTAACTTTTATTTTATTTTTTAATACAAACCAGAGAGGCTGATGGCCTTGGCGCTGTTGCACATTCCTGTATTTGGGTCGTTTCTACTGTCAGGTCTGGATCCAACAGAGCGAGCAGGCGCACTGTTACCCATAATCTTTCTGATACAGGAGCTTAACCAGACAATGTGAAGGCCGTGATGAGAAGACAGGCTGACACTAGTGAAAACGTGCAGCGTATACTACAGCAATGTTTCCATGTAAAAACACAAGTGACTCCAGTTCTTAGATAGTTTGGGATGACAGGCTAAATACAAATGTGTTGCTGTGACATTCAAAGAAGAGAAATGGATGGATGAAGCATAAAAGAACAAAATATATTACTGTACTACAGTTCACTTTGATCATGTAAGAAACTAATCATCTGTGGAAAATTCACTTTTTTTAAATTAAAGAAATAACCAATTAACAAAATGATGTGTTGGTTTTCTAACAACGGAACAATCAAATCGAGGATATAATCTCCAACTCTGATAAACTGACAGTTATGTTTCATTTCAGGCTGCACGGAAATAAGTATATATATATATATATACAAGTCAGCAAATGTCCCGACGCGACGTTTTTCCACGTACAGATGTGAGTGACGTCATTACGGCTTGTCTCCACCCCGCCCAGCCTTCCTTAGTCACAGAGGTCTACGTGCGCCCGAACAGCTACACCCCGACAGGAAACAGCTTCATCACCGCCCACCCCTCATCACCTACCGCTCCGGCTGGCCACGTTTTACCACAAAATTCCCCCTGATGTTTAAATAAGAGGCCTCGGGGCCGGTTGGAACAGCAAACACGACGGAACCCGCTCCTCTCCTTCACTTCCATCTTTGAAGGTCAACCGTTGTTCGCCCTTCCTGTTGCGTATTTTGTTAACGGTCAAAAAAACAGCGATTTTATACAGATATTTTAGAGAAATATTGAGATTTAAATGGCTTAGATGTTGGCTAATAATCACATAGAAGCTACAAGTTAAAACAGTGGTGTTTTATTCTTCGCTAAGCTAGCTAGGAAGACGAGTTAGCTCGAGTTTCTGGTGCGCAGCATCTCATTCCCATCAGCATCAAACGCTGAAATCAACATTCTCGCGATCAACCAATGAAACAAGCAGTGTGTAAAGGTGTTACATATCGGTTTAGATAAGTTCTGGTTCTTACCTAAAGGCTTCTGTCTTCAGTGGACACAGAGCAGGTAAGGTATGTGAGGATGCAGAGCTGTCTCCTGTTTCAATACTGCAGAGCAACGTGACCCTTTACAAAGCCTCTGAGGCAGGGGGCGGAGCCCGCACTGTTGCGTCATGTGATGGACGACGTATCTATTGCGCATGCGCTGGATCTTGATCAGAGGGAGAAGGCATCATGATTCTGCATTTTTCCTCACGATTTTGTAAAAGTTCACGAACAAATTTCCCACTTTTAAAATAAAACACTTTCAAAACAAAGTTGATAAGAAAGACTTTTGAAAGTTACGATGATATTTCATATTTTATAGTTTCCATATTCCACATTAATAGATTCCATATTCTATATATCGATCTACAGAAGACGCCATCTCCTCTGTGGTCCACACTGCTTTCACCCACCTGGAGCAGAAGGACTCCTATGTCCGTATGCTCTTTGTGGACTTCACATCTGCCTTCAATACCATGATCCCCCAGAACCTGATGGACAAACTACTCACTAGTCTAGGACTAAGCCCCTCCATTTGCATTTGGGTCCTAGACTTCTTAACAAACAGACCGCAGTCCGTGAGGATCCACAACGTCTCCTCCTCCACCATAACCCTTAGCACTGGCCTCAGGGCTGTGTGCTGAACCCTCTCCTGTTCACTCTGCTCACATAAGACTGTGCACCTACCCATCCAGGCTGTCTTATTGTAAAATTTGCAGATGATACAGCGGTGGTGGGATGCATCACAAACAACTATGAGTCCAGCTACAGGCAGGCGATGAAACACCTGGAGAGCTGGTGCAAGGATAACCTTCACATTAGTGTGAAGAAGACGAAGGAAATGGTCGTGGACTTCAGAAGGAACAAACACACGTACACCCCTATCCCCCTGAACATAGGAGGACCTGCGGTGGAAGTGGTCTCCAGCTACAAGTACTTGGGTGTACACCTGAATGACAACCTCAGCTGGGGCAACAACACCACCAGGCTGATCAAGAAAGCTCATCAGAGACTCTACTTCCTCAGGTGGCTGAGACGAGCTGGTCTGGGAAGCTCAGTCCTCACCTCCTTCTACAGGTGTGCAGTGGAGAGCATCCTGTGCTCCAGCATCAACATGTGGCATGGAGGCTGCACAGCTGCAGAAAGAAAAGCTTTGCAGAGAGTGGTGAAGGCTGCACAGAAGTCTGTTGGAGTCAGTCTCCCCACCATCACAGACATCTACACCTCCAGATGCAGGAAGAGGGCCACCTGAATCATGAAAGACCCCACTCACCCAGCACACACACTTTTTGCCCCGCTCCCCTTAGGAATGAGGTTAAGGAGCATTAAGTGTAGAACCACTAGACTGAGGAACAGCTTCTACCCAGAGGTTGTTAGACTCATGAATATCTAATCAGGATAATCACTGTGAAAAATCACATCATGTTGCTGCTGATCTGTTTCATGTTGCTGCTGATCTGTTTCATGTTGCTGTGTTCATTTGTATTCATCTGCTCACACAGACTCATGTTCGTGCTGCTGTTCGGCGTATTGTTTATATGCTATTTTATGCTACTAGTTCTTAGTGTATTTTTATTAACATTTTTCTTAGTTCATATCTTAGATCTTATTACTGTTTTTTATTTTATATTCTAATACTTTTGTTGGATGTAACTGGGACCCTGTGTACACAATTTCATTCCACCACATGCACCACATGTGATGGAATGACAAATAAAGAACCTCGAATCCTTGAATATTGAGCATGCATCAGGATATAATTTCCATAATTATATTTCAAATTAAAAGTGGGCCAAACATGGCCAGAATGATATTAATCTTAACATGTAATGACGTTAGATACGGTAATAAAAGTTATAAACAATAACTACCTAAAGTTGTGGCAAACTGTAAAATCCTTCTTAAAGTTGAATAAAAATGAAATTGTGACTTGTGTTGCTTTGCTGTCTGCTATAAGTGTCATGTTATGATAAACATGTCATGGCATGAACATGTCATGATTGTCTTGAATTCTGATTCTGAAACAAGTATTTTATACACGTCTAATCTTGTGGCTTGGTGTGGAAGATGTCCATGCTCTTGTCACTTCCTTGCTGCAGATTGGCTGTACCAAGCTGAGAATTAGGAGTTCAAAACCCATGTCTTTGTTTTGTTTTTGAAACTCTGTTATTTCAATTAGGCAGATTTCTTACAGAACATGCACTGATGGTAAGGAGCTCTGCTTTAATATAGCTGATTCAATTAATCTTGTAAATGATTCCTCTGAGTGGGGCTCTTTCTCCCTCCACATATGCATGAGGTTCTTCAGAGTGAAGAAATCAGTGACCCTTGTCCAGTTCTGGTAGTTTTTGACCTTGATGTCGTCAGTGTGAGCTTTGGGTGTGGTGCTGTCATTTTACCTTACATGCTGTATACACAGGGGGACAAATTAAAGGGTCAAAACGCTCAAATCTTTTAACTTCTTACTAATCAATCTCCTTTAAAAGCATTACTTTCTGTGCAGACAGATGGTTCTGAGGGTGGTTCAACTGGGCTGATCATCAGTAGAAATGGGTGGGGGCACTTTGACATCCACCACTTTTAACTACAGTTAAATTCTGTGACCCAAAGGACACACAGGACAAACAGAAGGGTCAAAGCCTCACAGAGATTTTCTCACAAAGTGCTGCTGATGATACATACAGGTTAAACACCTGGTACCTGTTGGGTCCAACAAACTGAAGAAACCTTTTCAATGAGAGCTTAAACACACGCCTGAATCCTGCCTTTCTAGGCAGTCCCTATGAAAGGCAGCGGGTGAAATCAACTCCTTTAAGGAGTGCTGAGCCTTTCAGTTTCAAAAGTGTCCATGTGTAAGTCAGCCATGTTGAGCAAGTCGACCAAGTTAAGCAAATGGAAAGTGTGATTTCTTAATCCAGCACGTCTTGTAAACCTGAGGAAATAATGTGACCCAATCTGCTGAGAGTGAAGCAATATTGATCTTTTATTCACTCTGTGATCAGCTGAAAACCCGTTTCAGGAATTTTTCTTTGTGCTTTTCTTTCTTCAGACCATGCTGCAAAGGCATAAACTCTTTAATATTCTGTTAGAACACAAAAACACAACAAATAAACTGTGACACAGGGAGGAAATATTCTCTGAAATATTTAAACTTTATAAGGAGGTGCATTTTCATATAAATATGTACAAACATTTTAAGAATATAAAGCAAGCTGAGAGTCACACGAGGCATTCAGAGTAAAAGTCAGTGCAGATTTGACAAAAATGCAAAGATCAGTTGAGAGCAGCAGCTCTGAAGGCTACAAAATATCCCTGCGCTTATTAAAAAAAAACAATGAACTGGAGGTAAACAAAGCTGTTCCATGAAGGTTTGACTCGTTCACCATGATTTGCAGCTCAGGTCTGCACAGCACGTGCAAGAGTTGAGGTTCAATTTGAAACGCAGAGACTGTTCCTCTGAGTAATAATGATGCTAAATGTAAAGTTGTAGGCAGCACAGCAGAACCTGAGGCTGTGATGTTGATTCTTACCTGCATTAGAGGAGACAAAGTCATGCTGCGACAGAATTTACCAGCAGGTGAGGTGAAGTTAGGGAGGGTTTAAATCACAACATGAGCTTACATGAAAAAAAGATTTTGAATAGAAAAAAAAAAAATACGGGCAAAAATACTATTTTTACTTCTTCTGCAAAAGAAAAAGTTTCATGATGATGCAACATGAAAAACAAGGGAAAAGTTGATAAAAGTCACTTTTTTCTTAGACTTATTTCTAGCTAGAAATGAAGGTAATCAAATACAGTATGATGTACAGATAAAGACGAGCATAATTTTTCTACATGGGGTTGAATTAACTTCTATGATGCCAGAGGGGGAAAAAAACAGTAAATGGGTAAAATCACACAATCATTGAACAAAAAGGCTTCAAAGGAAGTGCTAAATAAAGAAAGGCAAACGCGTAAAGAGAAAAAATATGGAAAATCACTGATAGATAAGGGGACGTGGTACTTTTTACGCAAATGTTTGATTCTTCTCGAATCTTCACAGAGATGCTCCAAATGAGAACAAAATGAACTAAAGATCATCATCAGAGATCATCTTTACGTCTGTGTAAAGTTGTGCACAACCTGTAGGCCTGTCGGTGACTGCTCTGTGAGCTCAGAGTCTGTCACACAAACACCTCTCTGCGTGGTCCTCTTGCCTGAGGGGGTCCCGGTGCTGGACCGAGTCGCGGCGCTGGGCTGGGCAGCGGAGGGCGACCACTCGTCTCTGTGTCCAGCTGTGTGTCCGGCGTGGCGGGAGGACTGAGGAGCGAGTCGAAGTCAAAGCCCCTCAGAGGCTGCAGGGACAACGTGAGGCCTCGTAGAGCTTTGGCGGCGCGGTCTGGCCTTTCTCTCAACTCCAAAATTACCTGACAGGAACAAACCAAACACTTCATATCAATTCACTTGATCTCTTTGTGTGAATGATTATGAAGCATTCACACTACTGAGATCCATTTTTCTTCCGTACATTTTTCTGCATCTTCCTTGTTCCACAGTTTTTATGCTATTTCATCAAATCATTTATCAAAACATTCAGCTCTTTCAGGAGAAGGGTGCTATGACTTTTGGTATTGGTGCAACTTTAGCTTTTTGAAATATTTAGCCTTTTCTGCAATTTTATTTCTCATAGGAAATGAACTGAGCTCATTTTACATCCTTCAGATCTGTTTACAACCTTTTACTGCTCCTTTCACATTTTGTTCTGGTTCAGCTTCTTTCAACTTTCTTCTGCAAATTCAAACTTTTTTCCAGCTACTTTCAGCTAATTTCAAATCTTTTTTTTAGCTGGTTTTGCTTCTTTTAGATTATTTTATGCTAACTACAACATTTTTGTCCTTCTTCCAAAGTCTTTCTGCTAATTCCAGCTTGTTCTGCTCCTTTCAGCTTTTTTCAAATTCAATTCAAATTCAAATTCAAAAATACTTTATTAATCCCAGAGGGAAATTATTTGTTGTTGTAACTTGTTATCCTCATTTCATTAAGAGATGTTATAGATACTTTTCTGCAAGTTTCAGCTTTTACTGTTATTTCAGTTATTCTGAATTCAGAATTGAGAAAGCTCTTCGGATGAGGAGCGAAACGTCTTCTGTTACAAATAAAGTCCAGTTGTTTTTGTATTGAACGCTTTTTGAATTCATCATGTCCTGGATGACTGAGAATCTTCACCAGCATTTATTTGTGTGTGCTAATTTCTGCCTTTTTGGAAAATTTTCACTTTTTTGTGCTCATTTCTGCTTCTTTCAGCCTATTTGTGCACAATTGTGCTCTCTCCGCTTCTTTCTGATAGTTTAAGCTTCTTTCTGCCTTTTCAGCTACCTTTGTCTAATTTCTGCCTTTTTTTTGTTGCTAAATTCCTAATTTTTGTGCTAATTTCTGCTTATTTAAATCTAATCCAGCAAATATGTGTTATTTCTTCTTTCTTCTGCTAACTTATGCTTGTTCTTCTACAAATTTGTATTTCAGCATGCTTTTTAAGCTAATTTCAGCTGTTTTTCTGCAGGTTCTTCAAGAATAAGCATCCACACTGCATTTTTGCAGGAAATGCAATTTCTCTGGTTTTCAATTTGGCTTTTATGTGGAAAAATAAACAAGTTGTTTACAATCAGCTAGTGACGCATTACCTCCACAGGTTGACGCTGCAGGAGGTCAAAGTCGAACGCAGTTCTGTGGAAGAATGTTTGGCGTTTAAAACGATCCAGGGTCCTCAAGCGACGGGAGGGATTCTTGCACAAAAGCTGCACAAAGGAGTGCGTGCACGTCAGTCATGTGACATTAAATGAACATGTAAAGATCATCATCTGTTGTTGAAGTACCTCAGTCAATAAGAGGGACAGCGGGGGGCTGAAGCTGAGAGGCATCTCGTAGGGAAACCCTCTGACTTTCCTCAGCATGCTGCAGTGGTCTGGTTCTGGAGGCACAGGAAACTATGGAGACACAGGAAGGGAAATATTTCATCAAATTTACTGCTTTGGTCAAACATCCACCATCAATGAAGGACAGACTGTGGGAATGAGCCACTTTCCCTGCAGGACGTACTGGAAACAAGTGCTCACCTTCCCAGTAACCAGTGAGAAGAGCAGGATTCCTAGAGACCACCAGTCAGCTGCATGGTTGTATGGTCCCCCACTCAGAACCTCAGGGGCTGCAGAGCACACCGAACACTCTCAGCTTTCATATTTTTAGAGATTATTACATTCACAGTTCCACTTCACAACACAGAGGAGGTAAAAGGCTCGGACAGTATGTTTGGACGGATTTATTCCAGTGTTTCTCACCCATATACCGGACGATTCCACTCACCCATGTACTGGATGGTTCCACAGATGGTGAAGGCTCTGCCTCCTCTCTCCAGGCGACGGGACAAACCAAAGTCAGCTAAGCGGAGGTGGCCTAAAAGAGACCATTACCTCTGCATCACTAAGAGCATTTATCATGAATATATGCATTCTTCACTCCATTATAAACATGCGGCACTCCGATGTCCCCCGTCTGAGGGATTTCAACAGAGAATGTTCGTAGTTTTGGAGTTGTGTTTTTCTGGGCTGGAATTGATCAGGGAATGAAGTAAACCTAAATGTTTTTGGGACAAGATATTCAAGTGGACAGAAGTTTTGTTGTAAAGCAGAGGGAGTTTTTTTTCTTTCTTGTCTAAAGCAGCGCAGAGGGACGGATCCTGGCGAGTGGAGGGAGCAACTTTATCCACCACCAGGTGCAATGGAGGAACAGGGGGTGGCCAATGGTGGCCTTGACCCCCATTGATTAATTGGCTACCCCAATCATTTGAGGAAACTACTTTTAATTGGCATGGTGGAGCAGTTGGTAGAGCTGTCAGATCTCAGCATGAAGGTTGCTGGATTGAATCCCGACTGGGTACCTTTCTGGGTGGAGTTTGCATGTTCTCTCCGTGCATGTGTGGGTTTTCTCCAGGTACTCCAGTTTCCTCCCACAGACCAAAAACATGCATGTTAGGCTGATTGGTAACTCTAAATTGTCCCTAGGTGTGAGTGAGAGAGTGAATGGTTGTTTGTTTCGTTTGTATCCATGTGTCCCTGTGATGGACTGGAGACCTGTCCATATATATGTCCCCCACCTCTCGCACAGTGACTCTGCTGGATATGGGCTCTAGTGACCCAACC
>NC_056511.1:21993327-22023089 GCF_014905685.2 Nematolebias whitei | reverse complement strand
CCCCCCCCCCCCCACACACACACACACATACACCCGGAAAGGAAGAATCGAGTAAAAGATAATAGATTGATCCTTTTAAGAAAACTAAAAAGTAGAAAGTATCGTTTCCTCAAATGATAGGGCTTGTTAGTTTACATACAGTATGTATGGTGGCCATCTTGGATTTTGATGTGGCAACCCAGTTTTTGATTGTGTCATTTATTACACCTAGATGTAGCCACACACTAAAAAGTTGGTACCTCACTTATTTTTCAATTTATCATGTTTACAACATTTATGGACGGACAAATGAATGGAGGGTCTTTCCCATCTCCTCTTTTTGCTCTGCGACAGGGGGACAATAACACAAAAACTAAAACATTAATTGTTAAACACTGAAGCTGCTTCACAGAGAACTGCTGCTCTCTGCTGGAGTTGAAGATTCACTCACCGTTATCAGTCAGCAGAATGTTTTCCATCTATGAGGCACATTAAAAAAAAAAACACACATTCCATTAGTTTTTAGATTGATAAAACAGAAGTTTTGTATTTTCAGTAAAAAAAAAAGAAGTTAATAAATTCCACGAGTTTAAAAAAAATATATTTTATGAGCAGCAACAGTGTATGAAGTGTGAAGGGGCTTTAACCAAAAATACAAAATATTATTTGACAGATCAGAGCTTAACATAAATTAAATGAAATAACTGCTCAGTTTCTGGTTCACATGTGAAACAGGAAAAAAAAAATCACAGAAGGGTATTAAAAAAACTGGTGATGAAAAATACAACGCCCCAATCTTTGTGAAAAAAATTTAAAAGAAAAATCTTTCTTTATGAATCTGCTGCAGTTTATAAAGTTTTCTTACACAGATATGTGATACAAAGACATGATGGATGTAATGTCATAATAAAGTTGATGCTTTTTGAGTTTTCTCTCCTTTTCTTACCTTCACATCTCTGTGGATGATCCCAAAATCATGCAGAAAGCCTGTTTAAAAAAAACAACATACAAATTAAAATTAAACAAAAAATAATGATTTGCAGAACACCGCCTTTGAAAACTCTTTGAAACTGAAAATGTAAAAAATGGTTTTGTTTTGTTTTACTGAAACAACTCGTCATGTGTTGGATAAAGATCACAGCATCGGAGCTGAGCAGAAAAAAAATAAATCTCCGTAAAAATGTATTTTGATTTATTTTCATTCTCCTCCATTAATATTCCAGATTGGTGACCATTTAGATTTATTAAAAATCTGTACAAACAATTCAAACAGTGGTTCTTTGGTTTCAAATTTTATATAAAAGTATTAATCATGCAAAAAGTGTTGAATTATGCAACTTTTCCAGAAGTTTGTTGCCTCTGTTTGACTCTTTTGAAACAAATCATTCAGATCAAATTTTAAAAATAATTGCAAATTAATATAGAGTAAAAATTTCAACTTCAAAAACAAGTTCATTGAATTTCAAATCATAGAAAAAAACTTTTTACAGTTTTAATTCTCTCTTGACGCTTTTGAATAAAGGACTTATTCTATAATTTAGGGATGCACAATATTATCGGCATTGTATTGGTATCGGCCGATATCAGCAATAAAGTTAAATATTGGACATCGGCCATTCCATCAAATTAACTCACTGATATAAAAGGCGCTGTTTTATATATATATATATATATATATATATATATATATATATATATATAGGTGCTGTTTTTATATGACAACCCAGTGCCAAGGATGCCTGCAGCACCAGCACAACGTTATGACATCACGCGCGCCGTTGAGTTTAGATTTGTGAAAATTTACAAATGTGCACTGTTTGAGTGTTGTCATTGTGTTAGCGAGAGTAAATGTCATGAATAAATTTGACATTAAACATAATTCAATTTGAAGTGTTACATTATTTTCAGCCCCTTTTTGGCATCTGCATTTGGTAGCAGGTCAAACTGGCAAAGACCATGCAGAATAATGTAGTATTTTAATTCCACTGCAGAGAAAGCTTTGTCGTCTCTGTAAGTAGGTCTAGGAGAAAAAATATATCGATATTGGTATCGGTTATCGGACAAATAAGTTCTAACATATCGGTATATCGGCCAAAAATCCAATATCATGTATCCCTAATATAATTAGTTGTATTTGTTGTATTTTTTGCAGCGTACTCACCAAGCGCACAGCCCAGCTCTGCAGCAAACACTCGCACCGTGTCTTCAGAGAAGTGGTCGATCATCTGCCAGTAGGTGTACAGGTCACCTGTGCTGCAGTAGTCGCACACTGTGAGAGGAGAAGGAACGTTACAGGCCTCTGCAGTATGTGACACTGTCTAAATGAAAGTAAATACATGAAAAATAAAAAGTGTCTCTGTGTTGAACATTAGGGGCAGTAAGGGGAAGAGGGTGAGGAGGTGGAGGAAACAATCTGAAAGGGGAAAATAACGTTAAGGAGAACAGTTTTTTATTAATAGTTGTGGTTTTTTTAATGAAGAAGAAGAAAACAGGTAACCATTCAGCATCTTTCCAGATTTAAACTGGCTTGAATTCCTGAATGTTGATTTTTATTATTTTGGGTTGCACTGTTTTTATTTTTTTTATTTTCAGTACATTGTTTACAACCTGACACTTTTTGCTATTTTAGCCACTTACGGTAAATAAAATGTTCAGCTCACTGTGGAGACAGATGCTTTGACTTTTTCTTTTGTAACTTTCTTTTCTTTTTTTCAAAATATTTAACCTTATTTACAGATATTAGCCCATTAAAATATATTGAGATCACTCCAGTTCCGTCAAAAACATGGCTCTCTTTAACACCAACATCATAGTTGCTTTACTTTTATGGTTTATACTACATTAGATTTTTAGCAAGCCTTTTGTAACTTTAGCTAGCCTTCTGATACTTTTAGCTAGGTTTTTGAACTTCTAGCTACCTTCCTGATACTTTAAACTAACCTTTTGCTACTTTAGCTTTTAACCAGGACTTTGCTCTTGTAGCTTTAACAATTCTTTTGGAGCCTTTTTAGCTCTCAGCCTCCACGCTGCAGAAATGTAGCATCCAAAGTTATCTTCTGTGTGTTGGGTATAAAATAACAGCGATGGTTCACAGGTCGAGCATGCCGTGCTGTTTATGGTGTATATTCTTGTGTAACTGCAGTAACATTCATGGTCTCTGGGCATGGCTCTCATCAGGGGGTGGCGAAGCAAACAAGTGGGTCATAATTTCTGAGTCAGTGGATAATCAAGGGAAATGAGGGTAAATGCTTTGGAGGGGAGGGAGAGAGAATACCACAGCTTCTCAAAGCACAGGAACTGGTGGAGTAAGGGTTGTTGGTCTGGTTCAAGCATGTGTTCAGGCAATGTGCAAGAACAGACACACACAAATCAAACACACTTTGTCTCTAAGGTCATATCTGACTGCTGGGAAGGGTACTGTGGGTAGATCCTGGACAGAAAGACCAGAGCTGAGGGGACACAGGGGGAGTGAAGGGGACTGTGGATCTGGGTCAAAGTGGGTCACACTGACTCACTAATGTAAAGGTGGCGCTGAGTCTGCCAGCAGTCCTGAAGGTCGAGGACAAACGGATGGCGAACCTGACGCTGTGGGCAAAGGTCAAAGGTTGTGAACTTGGAAAAGCTTAGTCCTGTGTGTCGCTCAAAGAGAGGGCTGGACGTTCTTTCTTTGCTCAGTTTTTAACAGATAACTTCTAAAACTTTGGGGAAATTAAAGCACAAAGATTTTTGTTCCCAAACATTTCAGCTGCCAGCTCATAAATGGGAAAAGCAGCAGAGGCCTGACTACTGCTGGATACAAACGTAGCTAATAAACCAGTTATAAAACAACACAAAGACAATAAAAAGGCAATAAAACCCATGAAACTACTTGTATCCATTTATAGTTACTGTGTGTATCTCATGCAACAATTATGACAAACAGTAGAAATATTCTGATCTGAAGTCGCTCCACTGTGTTTCATGACCCACAGTGGGGTCTTCATCTGTTCTTCAACTGCTGATCAAAATTATCCCTAAAATTATGAAGTTTTATGGATAAATGTTAACAGAGGGGTTTCTTTTTGAAGCAGTGAGCAAAGCAGCTTAATTATACTTTAGCTTGAATACTTTCAAGTTAATAAATAACAGCATATCATCTGCATACAACATGAGCTTAAACTTTTTTCTTTCTTGTTTTAAATGTAATTTTCAAGAAATTGCAAAGTACCGTCAAGTTAATAAAACATAAGGTTTTTCCAACTGAGCAAAATGTTTTCTGATTTTAAAGCCCCTCAGAGTGGATATATACCATAAAATGTTACATTATTTACTGATTCATGGTGATTTGTAAGGCAGTGCCCACCTGGACTATAACTTCTTCTTTGGACTGCTCCAGGACCCCGAGTCGTAGGATTTCTGATTTAGGTATAACCTGTTGGTGGATAAAAATGCTAAAATGAAAAGAAAACTTTAGACTTTATTCATTTTTACTTTCTTTCAAAAGTCTCATAGGTGTTTGCTAAATTAAAGACTCACTTTAACAGCATATGTTTTCTGTTTGGTCTTGTCTTTCACTTTTAGAATTGGTCCAAATGAACCTTTGGCAATGTAACCCAACACCTAGAGAAAAATATGATGACGGTGCAGTCATTGAGAAAGAGAAGATAACATCTGAGGCAAGCCAGGATTCATCATTTTGTCACTTCATGTAGAGATAATTACTTGAAAGTGTTGGTGCCCAGTTGCAGGTCTGTGAGGGAACTCAGGTAGGAACATGGTAACAAACCCTGGAAGGCTCCACTCTGCTCTCAGCATGCCCAGACCAACCCCCGCTAACCTCAGGACGTGCTCTGGAACCTCGGGTGCTTTGCTTTGGAGCATGCGACGCTGGCCCAGACCCAGTGCAGGTGGAGCCAGGCGACAGATGCCTGCTGGGATAGAAAGGCCCACAGTGGAGAGGAAGCCACGCCAGCCAGAGGAGATGTGCTCATCTTCCCCCCCTTCAGAGGCCCTCTGTAGGGCAGGAGTATGGAGTCAGCCGAAAGGACACAGAAAAAAAAAAACAGTTAAGGAATAATTATTTGATGCTATGAAGGTAAAATGAGTTCATGTCATGTTAAATATTATGGATAATATCAATGAACATTTTTTTTTCTCCAGGAATAATTTAGTCTGACTCCATGGAAGTGGCCATGGTTCCTTTCTGGGAGTTCATGGACACAGAAGGGAAGTTCACCAAGAATTACATTTTAAAACTAGTTTAGTTTCACTATTTAAGCACAGACACCTAATCCCCAATTGCTCCCCGGGTGCTTACATTGCTGCCCACTGCTCCACTGCTCCACCTGGGTGTATCCCAGGTGCAATGGGTTAAATGCAGAGAACCAATTTCGCCATTGGGAACATACAATGATGACATCACATATCTAAAAAAGTTAAATCTGGTCCTCTGGACATTCAAAAAACCAAAACAAAGCAAAACAACAAAAAAATGTAGAAACGTTTCGTCTCTCATCCGAGAGACTTCCTCAGTCTGAGGTGCTGTATTCAGCTCAGTCTCTTAAATAGCACCTTCTCAGAGTGGATCAACCAGTTTGCTGCTAACAACCAAAACCAGCTGATCACATGCTCAAGAAGGACCATCAGCCTAACAATGGATCATTAGCACACTGATGGCTGTTGTAGTGAACTCGGCCTCAGGTCAAAACCTGCCTCTGAGGACCTTCATGGGACAGGAACTGTTATTTCATTGATTTGAATCCAGAAATACAAATTAGCTCATCCAGAGACTTTCTAATTGTATCCTGAACTAATCAATTGAAAGAACACTCTCTTTTTTATGTTATCATTACTATTTTTACAATGTCTTGATAATCAAAAGTGTGTTTAGTTCAAACCATTTTAAATGTTGAAATGAACCACTCATTTTAAATCAACTGTGAAACAGTATTAATGATTTTTAATCCTCATTCAAAGTAGAAATCAAGTTAAATGTCTGTTACAAAGTAATTATGCATTTTGATCTTCTGTCTGAAATGAGAAGTAGTGATGTCGGTCGAAAGTCAGAAAGAAGTTATTAGAACGAAGTGGATTGTTTTCAAACCTAGCAGATGGTAAATAAGAAGCTACTGGCATCTGCTTCCTCCCACTTCGCCATAACATGTCTTCTGTCTGTACGGGACGTTTCTAAATCATTCCTGCTGTTTTCTTGACTTGTAGTGACCCTCTGACGTCACTAAAACCACACCCCTGTTGGTTCTTTCAACCAATCAGGACTTCCCAAAAGGGACCGGAAGCAGAACTCTTTAAAAGTCGACACTTCCTAGTTCCAGTTAGTTCTGGGAGCACAGGAGAACAGAAGTTCGGGGAGAGAACAGAAGTTCCGAACAGCAGTTCTTCCGAGTCTAGTTGGGAATATGGAATCTTCCACATCTGAGTGGAACCTCTGACGGACTCACAGCTCATGTGAGTCCACCCGTGAGGTGAGCGTGTTGTTGAACGGAGTACCGTCACTACTTCGGATGATTCTCAGCCATACTAAGGAGACGCTGAAAGGTAGCGTTGAAATGGAACTCCGTACCGGAGCTGACCTATCTTCTGCAAAGGTAACGAGTCGCTTCACTACCAGTGTACCGAGGCTGAGCTGGGTTCGGATGGAGGGTGCCGTTCTTCGTCAACACACTTTCCCTCATCCATCTTTTCCCTCCATTTAAACTCCTTCATTTCCCATCTTTAAAACTCTTCTATCTTGCCAGTAATTAATCCAGATATCTTCAGAAATGTCTGTTGTTTTTGTTAAGTAAAACGTGCCAAGTTTTATTAATCAGAGCCGATCAGAATAATCAAGTGTACAATGTTTTGATGTTAAATTTTGATAAATGACCACATTCATTTTGATGGGTCAAAGAAAATTAACGTCTCATGTCACTGATTAGACCATCTCCAACACAGTACCTCTGTCACATATCTGTCAAGTAGCTCGAAAAAGAGAGAACCCGTTATTAAATATTGATTGTAGTGGAGCTCCTAAGCTAACACTGAAGCTAACCTAACCCTAGCTCACTACACTGTTTACTACTCACAGAGGGCTGAGTGATACTAGCAATCACAGCATTGTAAGAGGGGGACAGTTGAACCCGGAGGCCTCCACCCCTGTTTAACGATGGACGATTTATTTTCACAAAGATGGCCTCCTTTACCCCTCTCTCAAACCATCGTTCCTCTCTATCCAGGATGTGCATATCTTCATCCCTGAAAGAGTGACCGCTGGCCTGGAGATGAGTGTAGACCGCAGAGTCCTGGCCTGATGATGTTGATCTTCTGTGCTGGGCCATCCTTTTGGCCAGTGGCTGTTTAGTTTCCCCGATGTAAGACTGATCACAGCCCTCCTGACACTGAACAGCATACACAACATTACTCTGTTTGTGCCGGGGGACTGGATATTTGGGATGAACCAGTCTTTGCCGTAATGTATTTTGGGGTTTAAAAGCCACTGGGACGTTATGTTTAGAAAATAAACGTCTCAGTTTCTCTGATACTCCCTCAACATATGGAATGACCACTGGTCTGGGTTCCTCCTTTTCACCTGATGGCTGACTGGAGTCCTGTTTGGGTTTCTTCTCTGCTTTCAGGAAGGCCCAGTTAGGATATCCACATTGCTCTAGAGCAGGGGTGTCAAACTCCAGGCCTCGAGGGCTGGAGTCCTGCAACTTTAGATGCTGCACTCGTCCAAAACACCTGAATCATATGACTGAATTAGCTTCTCAGTGCAGTCAAGTTCTCCAAAGTCCTGTTAATGACCTCCTTATTTGATTCAGCTGTGTGGCATCAGAGACACATCTAAAAGTTGAAGGACTCTGGCCCTCGAGGCCTGAAGTTCGACACCTGTGCTCTAGAGCCTGTCTTGTGTGGGATTTCTCCTTCTGCTTGGCTAGTGGGGACGCTGTCTGCTCTGTGATACAGAGTCCTGATGACTCCTAACTTGTGCTCCAAAGGGTGATGGGAGTCAAACTGCAAATACTGGTCTGTGTGTGTGGGTTTGCGGTACACCTCAGTTTGCAAATGTCCTCTATCAGAGACTGAGACCTCACAGTCCAAGAAAGCCAACCTGCCATTTTTTTCATCTTCTCGTGTGAACTTGATGTATTTATCCACAGAGTTGATGTGGTCAGTAAAATATTGGACTTCCTGAGATTTGATTTTAACCCAGGTGTCGTCAACATACCTGAACCAATGACTTGGTGGTGTCCCTGAAAAGGACGTCAAGGCTCTCTTTTCTACCTCCTCCATGTACAGGTTGGCAACAATAGGAGAAACTGGAGACCCCATAGCACACCCATGTTTCTGCCTATAATATTGCTCCCCATATGTGAAGTAGGTTGACTGCAGGCACAGTTTCAAGAGTTGACACAGTTGTTCTGTGGAAAGCGTGGTCCTGCTGCTCAGAGTGGTGTCTGATTTTAATTTTAAACTGACCACCTCTACTGCATCATCAACAGGAATGCATGTAAAGAGTGATGTGACATCAACCAGATTTAACTTTTTTAGATTTTTCTACCTGGATTATTGAGCATGCATCAGGATATGACATCACATAGCACTTATTATTATTATTATTATTATTATAAAAATAGCTTCATTTCTGCCAGATGCTCAGTAACATGTCGATCCTTTGTTTATCAAAATGACAAAACCTACTTAAAAAAAAAAAAAAGGAGACGGGACTTTAGATGAATTGAGGAGGTGCTGAAGCTCCCACTGTCAGTGTCACAGTGAAGCTCCACATTTAGCTGAGGGTAGCTCAACCCTCATTAGTCTGAACTTTTGTGTTTTGACCACAAAAGGATAAATCAAAGCCAGATGGGAAAGGATTGTATCGTACAGCCTATCACATCGTCTGCAAGTGTTCATGTGATGTTCTTTGCTTTGGATTATGACACAATCCTTTGTTTTCTGTCTTCAGTGGGAAACAGGTTGATTTTTGTGTTACCTTCTCAAAATGCTGCTTCGTTCTTGGTTTAAAGTTTACTAAAGTCTATAACTGAGATGGTTTTCAATTGTTTGCACTATTGAAGAGTTGGATAACTTGGTCTGGGTATTATACATGAAGTATGTAGAACTGTAACATCCCATGAGTGCGACCATCAGTTCTTGTGGTTCACAATGAAAAAATGTTCTTGAAAGCTGTTTAAAGGACTATCAGACTGTGGGGAACAAGATTCTCTGGTCTGATGGAACCAAGATTGAGAGATCAACCCTGGTTGTTCATCAACTATTCTCATCCATTCTGATTGAGTTTGAGAGGATGTATAAATCTACCAATCCATTTGTTGCATCAAACCCCAAAATACACAAGGCTACCACTTTACAATAGGGATCATATGGCTAATAAATAGTTTATAGATATGTTATTAATTCCTATAAATCATTAATAACTGCTTATTATGCATTAATGGGCAAGAAAGAGACAAAACTGCAGTTTCTTGCCAAATAGGGAGCCATATCAGCCACCTATATAAGAAAACAGACTACGTTACAAAGCACAATAAGCATTTGTAAACCTATTTTTTAAGGATATAATTATTGTACTTTATCACTGCATTATAAGTATTATAATACAGTAATACAGCGATAAAATAATTGGGTTTACAAATGCTTAGTGTACTTATGGTACTTAGTCTGAAATGTTTAATATAACTCTAGACGAAAAATATTTACAATATATTTACCTCCCAATCTGGTTTCAGGAAACAACACAGCACAACAACTGCTTCACTGAAGGTTCTTAATGACGTTGAAGCACTGGATGCTAAGGATTATTGTGCTGCACTTTTCTTAGACCTGTCTAAAGATTGACACTGTGGATCATAACATCTTGTGTCATAAGCTCTCAGAAATTGGTTTCTCAGCTCATACCATTGGTTGGTTCTCTAACTATCTCTCAGATCGGAGGCAATGTGTTCAACATAATGGTACTTCCTCCAGTTATTTAACAGTCAACAATGGTGTACCACAAGGCTTAGTCTTAGGACCCACCTGCTTTACAATCTACATAGGTAATGTAGGTCAGAGTATCCTTAATGCATCCTTACATTTCTATGCTGATGACACAGTTGTTTATTGTCAAGCTAAAACAGTTGCTAAGGCTTTCCAGCTTTTGCAATCTGCATTTGACATCATCCAGTCAGATTTGTTCTGTCTCAAACTTATCCTAAATGCCAATAAAAACAAAGGAATGCTTTTTTTTCAAAGTGGAAGTTGGTCCCAGCAGTTCTTCCTCTGATTTTATCATCAAATGGTGTCCCTATTGAGTTTGTTGATTCCTATAAATATTTGGGTATCTTGGTTGACTCGCATCTCTCTTTTAAGCTCCACGTGGAAAACCTAGTAAGGAAACTGAAAGTTAAATTGGGTTTCTTTTTTAGAAATAGATCCTGTCTAACTCTGAATGCTAGGAAACGCCTTGTAAGTGTGACTTTCCTTCCCTCCATTGATTACGGTGACATTATTTACATGAAGCTCCTACAAGAACCCTGCAGATGTTGGATGCTGTCTATCATGGTGCACTAAGATTCATAACTGGCTGTGATTATCGTACCCACCACTGCACCCTGTATTCATATTTTAACTGGACATCATTAACTTCACGCAGACTCTCACTGGTACATTTTCATCTTTAAATCACTTCTTGGTCTGCTGCCTTCATACATCTCCTCCCACATGTCTCTGCGTGAGTGCAGCTACAACGTGCACTCAGGACATTATTACCTGCAGTGTTCCCTCAGTGAGGACTGAACTTGGCAAAAGGACCATCTCCTACTCCGCTCCTGTTTCCTGGAATATCTTACAAAAAGATTTGAAGCTCTCGACCTTGACCTCTCTAAGTGGCTTTAAGAATCTGTTGGACTCCTGGCAGGGACCAATGCAGACATGTTCCTGTTTTTAGTTTTCTACAATTCGTCTTATAATCTAGCTGTTTTTGCTACTTTTTTTGCCATCTTATTTTAATTTGTAAAAACAAATCTGTATGCCTCTTTTATGATTGTCTATTGTTGTTATCCACTGTTGTCATCACTCTTTGTTGAAATCAGGTCTCTCTTGTAAATGAGTCCTCGAGGCTCAGTGGGATTAACCTGTATAAATAAAGGTTGAATTAATGAATGAATATAGGTGAACAGATGTGGCTCAATTGTCATTAAGAAACTGGTCAGTTTTGTCTCTTTTCTCGCCCTAAATTAATAAGTAGCTATTAATGGTTTATAAAGTGTTTATAGAGGAATTCATCTATAAACTATAGCCATCTATAAGGGGAGCCTTATTGTAAAGTGGTACCAAAAAAAATTATGCTACAACTTACAGCTCTGATTGTTAGTTTGAGGCTGTGTCTGTTTGAACATTTAAACTGGATTTTTTGTTTTAATGCTGTAGCTGAGATAGCCTCTTATGAGCTTTTTTCCTAGTTCACAAGTTGTTCAGCGCATCAGTACAGTTGTGTTGTAACAACAGTAAAAATCCATGTTTCCAGCAGTCATCAGAACACTGCAGCCCCTCGGGCCTTCAGGACTGTCTGATAATCAAACAGGAAGTCAGCAGCAGCGTTTCCGCTAAATAAGTTATTCTGAATTTAAAGCCACCAATATGAGCTCCAACACTTAATGAAGGCATTACATATTTTTTTATTTACAGATTTATAACGAAACCGGAAGTTTGACCGTCTTACCTTCAAAGTAAAGGCCCCAAATTAACATTTTTTAGTCCGAACTACTTCCTGTGATCAAGAGATGCAGTCGTTCATTTCAACGTATTATTCATAAAAGGTGCACGCGGCTGTAAACAGTCCGTTACAACAGACACCCAGCATCGTCATGGTAACGGGGAACCACCGACACGCGCGTCACACCGTTAGCTAGTTTCTCTCAGCTCACCTTACTGCTTTTACTTCCGTCGGCCCCCATTTTGATGACTGGCGGGACATGAGATGAGACCTGGGTGCTCCCCTCCTCACGCCGCGGTGCTGGACCCCCACTGACCCATACCCAGACTGCTGCTGCTGGGTTAAAACGTCACAAAGATGTCCCCACGAGCCCCCATCAGACCGTCAGGTGCAGGATGTCACGAATAACATGGCGACATAAACAAGTTAATCCCGGGAACGTCAGCCTCAACCCGCCCACGTTCAGTCCAGCTCCCTCTGCTGCTCATAGACACAGCTGTCACTCTGTCACAAAACCAGTGAATTTGCATTAAAATATAAATGGATTCTTGTAAACTTAAGTCTCTTTATGAACTATAAATAAACCAGTGCAGGTATAATTTCTGTTGTTTCAACATGCAAACAACAAACCACAGGATGGCAGAAAACTACAGCATTACTGAGTGATAACAATGTTCACAGAAGCCTGATCTGTAGTGAGAGAAGGGAGCAGGTGGAAGAGAATCTGGAGAGAGATGCTTTGGAAAGAAGCCAGATTATGAGGGACGCAGGTGGAAGTGAAGCTGAAAGTAATGTGCTCCTCCATCACTGAACGGAGTACTGAATTTACAACAGGAAGTGTGTAAGAGATGAAGAGCGCTGCTTTATGACTAAAAGCTGCAAGATTGAAAGAGGTGGTTTATATACAAGATGGTAGTGAGACCTGCTATGATGTAAAGATCGAAGAGTTTCATAAAAACGAGATTATCAGAGGGACGGCTCAGGATGAGTTTGGAGGTGATGCTGACATGTTTTGGACATGAGCAGACTAGGGATAAAATGAACAAAATGTGTTGAATATGGAGCTACCAGGGAGGAGGAGGACCACAGAGACGGAGGAAGGTGAGACTGAAGCAGATTATCCGCAGCTGCTAAAAGACAAAGGACACCAAACATGTCCCAAGTGCTCTACTGAATGACCAGTTAACACGTGGAACAAATAAAACGAAAATAAAACAGTGACAAAACCTCAAAGTACACTCTGACAGCGCACATGCCTTTTATTTGGGACCTAAGACCATAAAAAGCAAACGGAGCCACCTGCACTTTTTAACTCCACGTATGTTCACCAATACAAGCAGTGGGTGTCTAGAACATAAACCAAAGAGTTGAGCTTTAAATAAACAAGTAGAAAAGATCTGTGAAGCGTTCAGGGTTAGAGGAGCATCAGCAAGTTCAGTCATCTTCATCCAAGTTCTTGTTGCCCTGTGGAGGTTTGGGTCCACCTGCAGGTTTGGCCATAATGATCTGGAAAAAAACAAACAAACAAAAAAAAAAACAACAACATTATTTCTAGATAGAAATAACAGCTGCTTGAATACAGTGTCAGCAGCAGAAATTAGCCATTTGAGCACATTTTAAACATGTCCAGCTTGAACAAAGAACCTTCATGCTCATTAAATGTTCAAGAACACACACAGCAACGTCCTCACATTGTAACATTGGGAACATAGTTTAATCCCGTCCTGAGTGAAGTGAGGTAAGAAGTGCAGGCTGCATGCGATCGCACCACAAACCATCGGTTTCCTGCTAGTTCACAGTTTCACACTCAGTGATGTTAAGAATCATCTCAGCAGTAAATTCAGTCAGTGTTAGTAGTGACAGGGCAGACATCTTCAGTGTCCTGTGAGCGAGTTAATTTAACCAAAGTATCTTTATTTTTAGTTCAAAGTGGACACACGCCGTTCCGACACCTACTGACGTCCTCTAATGGTGGGTTTCAAACTGATCGGGCTCTTCATCCCAACCATCCTTGTCCCAGTGGCCTCTCTGCTTGGGAGCCTTGGGTCCCCCTGCAGCCTTAGCCATGATGATCTGGATCATACATGTATCAACACACACTAACATTACCTATCTGAACGCTACCCCTTCTCATCGACTCCATCCTCCTTCTGAGGAAAGACTAGCTTTCAATAAAAGTACACACAACTCAAACAGAATATAAACTTTTAGAATATTTAATATACGTTTTAAATCATGTGACAGGAAGCAGATCGTTCTGAAAGAAAACACTTAAAAACATCTGTATGGAGCATCCTCATGATTTATGTACAGGTTTGTGTTTCACAAAGATTACAATAAACTTATCCAGTAACATATTTAGTAAAAAACGAGCTTTTGATTAAAACTGGTGAGTCATAGTACCATATTTATTATCTATATATACATATGTTTTAATGTTTAATTTTCTGTTTAAAATGATATTTTTAACAACCTCTACAATGATTAAAAAATGCCTCTAAAATTGGTGCAGTTTCTTGGTGATATAAAGTGTTTTTGTGATGAGTGTTTTTATTCTGACCTGATCCACCCTCAGCACTGTGATGGCAGCATTGGTGGCCAGTTTGATGCCCCAGTGTTTGACCAGGTACGGGTCCAGAACTCCAGCTTCAAGCATGTCCTTCACAGCAGGGCCCTCTCCCTGCAGACAGCACCACAGTCACACAATCACAAGCAGCGCTCACATTGAGTCGCACTCTGCAGAACAATCAGAGCTGCTTAGCAGCGAGGAAAACTGCTGCAGCCTCCAGCGGTTGAGTCACTCCAGAAACGAGCACGATTTGGATTGTTAGGGATAAAAATAACTGCACACAACACTGTTTTGTAAACGCTGCTTCCAAAATTTAATTTCAAATACATTTTAATTTAGAGTAACGTGGAGTTAAAAATATATATTGAGTAATGAAGTGCTACAGCTAGCTGCTGCTGCTTATGCCACTATTTACACTTGTAAATGAACATAGAATTATCTGTGATGCTAAACTAAAAGATTTATAAATTAGAATTTACATTTTAATAACTTGAGTTGTTTTAAGATGGCCTCAAGGAGCTGTTGGAATTAAGAATTAAACTCCAAATTGAGGTCAATGAGCTATCTGCAACAGGTAAGATATTAGTTGTTCATAACCTTACCTCAGAAACCCTCTTCATAGAACTCAACTATAACTTTAAGCAGAATGAAATGACACAGAATGTGCTTTAAATAAAGAATATCACTTACTTCAATATCAAAGCCCATGTTTTTGTTTCCCTCGTGATGTTCAGAATACAGTTTGGAGATGAGCACGTTCCCCTTCACACCGGAGTTCCCAGCCAGGGCGCGAGGCACCGACTCAAAGGCTTCTGCAAACTTTTTGATGGCGTACTGCTCCAAACCGGGGCAAGACTGCGCATGAGAGAGCAAGGAGATCAGTGCTTCAGAAACGTGTCCGTTAGCTCAAACAGCAGTCAAATTCTGCAAACCTCGCCGTATGAGGTGATCTGTTTGGCCAGCTCGATCTCAGTGGCTCCGGCCCCAGGTACCAGACGTTTGTCCTAAGGAGGGTGAAAAATCTAAAGATTTTAGCAAATATGCAGGCTAATCAAAGTTTAGCTGAGATTTTAATCACTACTAAGTTTTAGTTCAGTTCATATTCCGCCCCCCCAACACATCAGTTTTGATATTTATGTCCTTTTAATAAACAGGAAAAAACAACAACAAGCTGACTCACCCTAACTAGAACCTTGAAAGTGTTGACTCCATCATCTATGGCCCTCTCGATGTCATCCATCAGGTTATCAGTGGAGCCTCTGATCACCACGGTGGAGATGGCTCCGTCTTCTTTCTCTGTTTAAAAACACAACAGACACTCCATTACACCTAAACTGAGATAAAAGACAGATCAGTTCTAAATGAGAAAAACCGAGCAAAGAGAAACTTGCCGTGTTTGAAGACCACCACCTGAGTGTCTCCCACCTCTGTTAGGTACACGCTGTCACAGTGACCCAACTCATCAGGAGTCGGGGCCGTCTGAGAACGCACAACACAACAAAGTCAGTTTAAATTTAGTTTACCTGCCTGACTACAGCAAACATGACTGTACATACAATTTTGGGTAGAGCTACAGCTCCTACAGTCTTGCACAACCTCCTGAGGTCCCACTTGGAGTTTAGTCTGTAGGGAAGAAGATGCATGTAGCTTTCAATCAAATAATTAAAAATATGCTTCTGTGGAAAAACGAAGCACTAATTAAAAGACATTTCTGGGTCAGAACACCTTATTCTGCTCTCTGACTACCTGAGACTCTGCTGGCCTTACCTGACCACCATCAGCTGGTACTTGTTGGCGTAATGCAGCGCCATGTCGGCCACTTTCCCTCCTGTTACCACCACATTCGCTCCGGTCGCTTTAATGGCCTTAACCTGAGCCTCCATCATGTCCTCCTCTCCCTTACTGAAGTCCATGAGTTCCTGTGCGTTATTTATCAACACTGTGCCCTGCGGAACGAACAGCACTATCGTCAGTGACAAAATAAGAAGCTTCGGATGATTTTAGGTCCAGAAATTTTACATTTCCTAAAATAAACTGTTTTTCTTGTGGTCACTTAACTAGTTACCATATGGATTATTAGTCCATGAGAAGTTAAGAGGCTTCCTTTAATGGAGAGAGAGGTTATTTTTCTCAAGAACATTTTATAGTCCAAGAGAAACCCCACTGCCAATCTACAGGAAACACCCCCACCCAGCATGGAAATCAGTTTTATTCATGTTGTTACAACACTAACAATTACAGAGATGGATGGTTTACAGTTGGTAGAGGGCATCTTGTGTTAAAGTGTTGGCCGTTATTTTTTAATGATGGCAAATCACCATCAGCAAATCACACAATAGATGACAAACTTCTGGGAGAAAAGAAAACTTCGGCCCAGACCTTGTGTCAAAAACGGGCTCCCAGAGCTCCTAGGTGAACAAAATTATGTCATTTTGATTTTTCAACTGCGTAAAAGAAAACGGATTTCTTCACTTCTCTCAGAGTATCAATCCTGCTGGACAAGACTGAATTTTAGTTACCTTGGTTTCTGTCACCATGCAGTCAAAGGGGCAGGAGAACACTGCGATCTTAGCATCTTTAACTGATGTGACGTCTCCCTCTGCCTCCTTCTTAAAGACCATGCCATGAAGCATGGAAGAAGCTGTCACTCCACAACCCTGAAAACATAAACCAGACAACTTACATGCAAACAACAACAACTTACAAACATGACAATCAATATGTAATGAAGCTTACCAAAATCTTGCATACTCTGACATTGTCAACGTTGAAATTACCGGACTCTGGGAATATAGATACTGAAGCACAAACCCAGACCAAAAAAAAAAAGAGTCAGAGATAAACAAAGGCACACATAAGACGACAGATGTTGGTTCTGGTTAAATCAGTGTGGAGTACTGGCTCACCACAGGCTTGTGCAATGAGGTTGGCGAGGAAGTCTTCGTTCCCGTACTGTTTGCTCATTACTGCTGTGCGGATGAGAGCTGTGGCCTCTTTTACATCATGGAGGTTTTCGGCTGAGGAACATACGCAGTCTGGCAGGATCTCTAGAGCTTTTTTACAAGCCTTCTCATAGCCATCAATCACCTGCAGTAAAGAATAAAGATAGCCCATGTAGTAATAACTTGCATAAAATAACTGGTACTTCCACTTTCTTACAAACACTAAACACACATCATACGGACAGGATGATGTTTAATATTTGAGTTTACCTCTGACACAGACAGGCCCATCCTAAGCAGCTCTTCAGCCAGTTCCAGCAGAGCTCCAGCAAACACCAGCACAAAGTTGGTACCATCCCCAACTTCTTGCTCTTGCATGTGGGATGCCATCACAATCATTTTGGCTGCTGGATGTTGCACCTGTAAAACAAATGTTTAATATTAAAAAAAAAATTTAATTAGCATAATTATTATGCAGTTAATTCATTATTAGTAGCAAGCAAAAGAGCTTTTATTTTGGAAGTTTTTACTCACCTCAAGCTCTCTGAGGATTGTCGCTGCATCGTTGGTAACAAACAGTTTCTCCAAGTGGTTGATGACCATTTTGTTCATACCTGCAACAATTCCACAATGAGTACTTTTAATGACACTTAGTTTAAGTCACAAAGTGTGAGCTGCAAAATGTAGACCTTTTGTAAAGGTTTCTCGCAGAGGATGTAAGCTTACCATTAGGGCCATAGGCTGTTCGTGTGGTCTGAGAAAGCTCCTTACATGCTCTGATGTTACGAAAGACTGCCTCCTCAAGTCCTGAGAAGTGCTGTATTAGAAATCAAAATAACAAACTTAAAAGGTTGACTTTTAAAAGAAAGGTGCAGAACGTTTATTTAATTTCCTTGAATTGAATTTAACCGTACACCTGCTATGCCTCACAATTTACATCAAATTTCAATTAGACACTTTATTTGCGACAGTGAAGATAATATGCACTTTGTGTGTGACAATGAGATTACAAAGGCAGTAAAACCACTACCAATATACAAAAACAGATTTAAGATAACCCAAATAGGAAGCACTAGTTCCTTTCAGAACCTCACTGGTGAGTTAGCTAAAGGCTAACTGGGTGTGACTGCAACATTTGACTGCAGCATCAATTTAATAGGTAAACATGAATGCTGGCATTTAAACATGTTAACTGGAACCATTTAAATACTTTAAAAATAAAACTAGATTTTAGTAATTTATTTCTGAAGCAGGTTCGGGAACTTGGAGCGGTCTGGCTCTTTCTAGAAATTTCCCACACATGACAGTGAGATGAAACACGCTAACGCAGCGGCTAACCTTAGCTTATACGCTAGCTTTACAAACAAATCACAAGAAGGCTTTTCTGCCACGACATCACACGGGTTTAATCTGACCTTGGCGCCATCCTTCAACATCTGGGCAAAGCCCGGAGGTTTGGGGACGTGGAAAGCCATTTTCAGATGTTTAGCAACTCCGGTGTTTCAGAGAAGCTAGCCGCAGCGTGCTTTAAGATGGGTACAAAGCCGGAGAGAA
The DNA here is from genome assembly GCF_014905685.2 of Nematolebias whitei. Classification (NCBI taxonomy): domain Eukaryota; kingdom Metazoa; phylum Chordata; class Actinopteri; order Cyprinodontiformes; family Rivulidae; genus Nematolebias; species Nematolebias whitei. The sequence continues at coordinate 22,004,353 of NC_056511.1, read as the reverse complement.
AGAGGAGGAGCCAGCAACGGGCAACAACGAGGGACAAACGGAACCATTCGCGGTTCAGCTGCTCTGACCAGAAGACACCACATGAGAGCGCTATTGTCTTTGCTATTATGCGCATACACATGCTGGTGAAGATTCTCAGTCATCCAGGACATGATGAATTAAAAAAACGTTCAATACAAAAACAACTGGACTTTATTTGTAACAGAAGACGTTTCGCTCCTCATCCGAGGAGCTTTCTCAATTCAAAGAGCAGAGAGTGAGAGATTCAGGTTATAAGGCTGAGTGAGATAAGACACACACACACACACACACATGTAGATTGGCAATTCACACCTTAAAAAAACCTTAACAGTAAGAGTCTGTGAAGAGGCTGTTTAGTTTCTCCAATGTAGAGGTCTGGACAGTCCTCGCTGCACTGGACCGCATACACTACACCACCACCACATACACAAACAGAGTGGCACAAGAGAGCCAGCTCCACAGGACAAGACTCAGCTGTTCACCTCCACCTCACAGATAAGGGACACTCTTTTGAGGACCAAAATGTGCACATTTTGGACCGAGAACACAGATGGTTTGAGAGGGGGTGAAGGAAGCAATTTATGTAAAAAGAGAAAAGCCGTCTCTTAACAGAGGAGGAGGCCTCAGATTTCCACTTTCAAAAACCTATAATGCAACTTTAAAACAGATTCCCAGCCGGTTTTCACACCTGATGGAAACAGAGGGGCCTCGTCTGTGAATTAGAGGAACAAGACTCTTACTGTTAATGTGTTTAGGTGTGAATTGCCAATCTACATATGTGTGTGTGTCTTATCTCACTCAGCCTTATAACCTGAATCTCTCACTCTCTGCTCTTTGAATTGAGAAAGCTCCTTGGATGAGGAGCGAAACGTCTTCTGTTACAAATAAAGTCCAGTTGTTTTTGTATTGAACGCTTTTTGAATGCGCATACACACAACTACAACTAACTACATGCATTCCAGGCCTGATTTTTCATATTTCTCAGAAAATTATATGACCATTCCAGTCCATCACAGGTCCACATAAACAACCATTCACTCACTTACACTTAGGGAAAATTTAGAGTTACCAATGAGGTAACATGCATGTTTTTGGTCTGTGGGAGGAAACCAGAGTACTCAGAGAAAACCCATGCAAGCATGGAGAGAACATGCAAACTTCGCCCAGAATGGCCCCCGGCCAGGATTTGTTCCGGTTACCTTCTTGCTGAGAGGCGGCAGCTCAATCACCTGCACCACCGTACTGCCCACCACATTTATTAAAATAACTTTTATTACAATCAACCAAACACTAACAGAATTACATGATGAATAAACAATACAAATTAAAATGTAGGCACTTTAATTTTTCAAGAGGCCATCACACACAGCTGAAGTCAAAGATTTTGGCCAGCAGTGGGAATAGGATTATGTGCACATGAAGCCTCAAGAAATCTACCATATATTAATCTACCTGTATTTTTGAACCGTTTGGAATGAAAGCTTCATCTGGCCATCACTAAAGGCAGGAGTACACAGGTAGACTACTCTGTGTAGAAGAGGAAACATGAAATGTTGAAGTTCTCCTTTGGAGTGACAAGAATGGAAAAGATTAGGACTGAGATCATCAGAGGTACAGCACAGGTTGAACTGGGAGATAAAGTTAGAGAGGTTCCTCCACCGACCCACACCACCAATGGAACCTGGTTGGTGGTGCATGTTATTTGTGGGGGGAAACCGGAGCGCCCGGAGAAAACCCACATAGTACAGGAACACATGCGGGCCCATCCCGAAAGGAGGCCCCCCCTGGCCTGCTCCAAGGGGCCGCCTCCTCGAGACTTGGCATCAGTTACCCTTCTGAGCCTTCTGTACTATCCCTCTAGTTGCGGGAGGTATAATCGAGGAGGGCACCAAGCAAGCAACGGGCCATCTATTACCTTCCAGCATGACCCGCGTCCCACTCGGATACCCTCAAGGCCATCACGAGGTGGCCTGGGGGGGGTGTCCGTCGCCCCCCAGAGAGCCAGCGCACGAGAGAGGAAAGAAAGCCTTGTCATATTCCAACCCCACACGCCGGACCCCGGCTGACTGGCGGACCCCCCTGGGTTTCTTCTCCCCAACTGTACAAGCGTTCGACTTCGGTGTGTGTCAAAACTCCACCTGGACACTCCCTCAATCCCTCCAGGAGCAAAGGTCTTATGCTACCCGATAAGATATCGGGGGCAGCCTCCACTCCCCTCACGGAGAGCCAAGAGTCCCCAGGGAGCCTTTCGGCACACCTTTCCTTTACTTTCCTGAACCCCATACCGGCAGTTCTTTTTGCCCTTTTGAGTCTTTCCTCAGTAATTTTTGTGAACTCCATTCCGGCAGTTCCTGAGGGCCTTCCTCATTTGCTAAGCCCTCTAGTACCGTTCCCTTTGCACCGTTTCAATCTTTAGTGACCTCCAATTCCGGCAGTTTCTCTTATTCCCTTTCTTTGAATTCCTCATGTTATAGTTTCTTAGTTTTAAGATGTTTTGGACATGTCCAGAGGAGATACAGTGGGTATATTGGTAGATTAGAAATGCAGCTGCCAGGAAAAAGAGGAGATATATGGATGCAGTTCGAGGACATGGAGGTAGTTGGAGTGGGATGGAGGACTCGCTGTGGAGACCCTTGAAGATGGAACGAGTGAAAGAACATAAACTTTAGCCGTCATTTAACAAGATGTAAAAAGTCCAACAAACTTCCCCCTTGTTGTCACATCAAAGTTCACATTTATTCAATCACAAAAAGTAGTTTATTTATATTTAACCAAATAAGCTGACAGTTACAATTTTAGGTCCAACAGCTAAAATGGCCCGTGTGATACGAGCATATAATATAACCTTTTGGGGTCTTTGAAATATACAGCTTTTATTCTGGAAAAGTTTTTTATTTTATTTTCACATTTAGACAGTTCTTCCTTTTTTATCCACCAGCACCAGCAAGGAAGTGCGTCCATTTGGGGTTGTCATTAGACTAACAGCTTACTAAACATTTCTTCCTAACATCATCATCACAGCTGTCCTCTGGTAATGAGCCTTTAACTCTCCACCCCATCACATTAAGAGATGATTTATGTGCAAAGTATTAAACCATAAATCATCTACAGACCATTGCAATCACAACCTCTGCTAGAAAAAAAGCCCAGATGAAATCCTGCCTAGAAAAAGACCCCTTATATAAAACACAGCACGGTTTAATTGTTTCTATTCCTAAAAAAGGTATAAAAAGTGTTAGCGGGATAATTGCATACATGTAGAGGACAATACAGCCGTCCTCAGTCAATACATTTTTAGTGTTAGTAACTCAACGGTTTTGCTTTATTGCATCTCTTAAAAACAGTCTTAAAAAAACTAAACCTAAGAAATAAAAAAAATTAACTAAAACATTTTGTTGTAACAGTTTTGACATAATTTCCAGAGGTCCTGTGGTAGCTACAGTGAGGATCTTTAACACCCATTTGGCTAATGTAAAACACAAAAAAAACATTAAAAACAGAAAATGAGCAGCGATACAATCACAGAATCAGAACAAATCTACATGTAACAGTGACACCACAGTAACAGAAGTAAACTATGACGGAAAAAAAAGGTTCAGTTTCACACACGCGGTTCAGTTGGGTTTACGGACAGAGTTCACAGCCGTGTGAGCCCAGCCTCCCAGAGTGTCCGAGAGGTGAGATGCTCGGCGGGTCAGGTTGGAGCGACAGAGTTTACCGCTGGGGTCCAGTTTCCTCATCACCACCACCCTGGGGCGTTCCTTTAAACTGGGTTTGCTGAAAATGCAAGAAAACAAACAAAATAATTATTAACATCTTGTATTGAACAAGGACGTAGTTCAGAACTTTTTTCCTGTATTTATGAATTCCTGCTGATAGTTGTATTAACCCTTTGTTGTATCAGATTTTATTCAGCTTACATCAACCATCTTATGATCTGATTTAATCTAGGGATGCACCAGTCCACTTTTTTCCACTTCTGATATCTGAGGTTTAGTATCGGTGGGTACAGATATAGAAAAACAGTGCTGAATTAACTTAAAACACTTGTTTTTCAAAACGCAGACATAAATGTACTGAATTACAAATTTATTGAAAACTTTGCACCAGTACAGCACACTTAAACACACCAATAGCTTCACAAGCTCAGTCAAACATGTAAAAACAACGCAACTTTAATTTGTGCAGTCAGTGCAATTATGAGTATAACATCCAATGTAAAATAAATAATAATAAAGATACTGAAACTGACAAAAACAATAGGTTGACAACTTTCAAATGGTTCAGCAATTCTAAATATAATGTAAAATAAATAATAAAAAAGCTGAAATAAGAGAAAAAACAAACAAACAATAGATTCACTAGCTTGGTTGGCAGATATTTAAAATAAACATCAATCAGCCCCGGTCCTTATGGATCGGTCACATTGTCATCGATACCCGATCAATAATTTTTTTCAATAACTGTACCGATGCTAATATCGGATCGGTGCATCTCTAATTAAACCCAATATAAACAAAGGCTTTTAAAGGCTTGAAATACTTACTGTCTATTTTTCAATTAGGATATAACTTTAGGTTTTGAAGCTCTTTTACTTGTAGAGTTAAAAGTAGGAGAAAGAAGAGAATTCTGGGTTGTAAAGTTAAAAAGTATCAAGAGCTGAAAAGAGAAGGAAAGCATTCTTTGTTTGGACAGTGGGAGTAATCCATGAGCTGTAAAAATAAAGTCTTACAGACTGAGATCGTGGCTCTGCCGTGCATTTCATGCTAAGATTAGTCACATTCAGAGCATGACTTCCACATTTCAGCTGAGTTACTCTTGAGATGTTTTACCTTCTGCTCTACTCCATAATTAAGGAATAGTTGAACTTCCTGTTGAGAAACAAACATATTTAAATTCCAAAGTGTTGAGGTTTCCACACAGTGAGGACTGCTCAAAGCTGCACGTGATGTGAACCAATAAAAACACGAGGTCCCCGTTCATACCGGTCCCTGCTTTCCACACTGGGTCCAACTCACAGATCTGACATTTATTTTGAATGTCAACACAGGAAGTGATGAAAGGAGGTGTCCACATTTTTTGTCATTTCATCTGGCCCCAGTTCCCACATCCACACGCTCCCTCCCTTCTCATCCGAATACCAGAAACACAGACCTCTATTTTCAAACTGAGGCGGGAAGAATGTTGGGGGTGGGGGGGATCTGGAGACCCATGGGTTGGACAGGATTCTTCAGGAGGGAGGGAGGGCTCATGTTCTGATATCTTCCATGCAGAGAGGAAACGGACTGTTGATTTATAGATCCTGTCGTTTACTTTCACCCAGTTTCTACAAACTGCAAAAACACTTAGCAAAAAGAAACTTGAATTCACAGAAACAAAGCGTTTACCTGTCATCTCTGCCAATGAGGTCATCAAAAGCCTTGGACAGGTGTTTGAGCCTCCTGAGTCCACTGGATACCGACTCCAAGTCTTGGTCAAATTTTCTATTAAAGTACAAAAGCAAAAGCTTATAAAACAGAGCTGTAAACACAAACACAGCAGATAAATATGAAACTCACAGCTTCTGGTTCTGTGTGTTGGGAGAAGCAAATGGACTTCGTAAGGCAGCCATTCGGACCAGCTGCCTCCTGCCTCCTCTGGCTCGAACTCCACGTACAGACGCCTCGGGAGTTTTTCGTCCTCTAGAGCCCGGAGTGCGTCCCGGTGTTGGAGCTCGACCAGGAGTGCGTCCAGGAGTGCGTCCCGGAGTGCGAGAAGCAGGTGCACCTGGGTTTTGTCCATCCCGCCCCGGAGTCGCCATCAAACACTCCTCACGGGAGAACTCCCTGGACCTTTGAAACCTCTGAGTGAAGAAAACAAAACAAAAAAAACAAAGATGATGATTAGTGGACAACAAAGACATGACTCTAAACTCCAGATCCACTCATAAAGGCTCACCCACCTGACACATTTCGCTGACAGAGTTACGGGCAGTGCGAGTGAGCTTACGGACTGTGTTGGCTTTCGGTGGCTCCTTCAGTGTTTCTGAAGTCGGGTTTTCTGGGAGGGAGTTGGTCTGAACAGAGCGCAGTGGGAGCCGTTTGCGCAAAGACATTCGTAGAGAGTTAAGAGAGGACGAGGAACGAAGCTTGCGGAAACGGTCAGGGACTTCTGGGGAGGTATCTGGTCCATCAGACTCGTCCAGGACCGTGTGGGCCCTCCAGACCCCAACCACAGCTTTGCCAAATCCATCCATAATGAAAGACACTGAACAAACTGTGGAAAGAGGACAAAACAGCATGAAAATGAAAGACAAAAATCCTTTCCTCTCTTTTCTAAACAGCCTTTTGAGTTTTATTTTCTTTATTATAATTATTCTATGCGTCTTAGAGATATAGAAAATAACAGAAAAATTTATTTGAGCCGTCGCTTAAACTTTTGAGGAAAAAAAAAAAAAAACATTTGGAAATCCTGGAGAACTTTTGATCTAGACCAGTTTGAAGTCTGTCTCTTTAAAACAAAGATACAAATAAATGATGATTTAATATTAAACTAATAAAAAGAACAAGATGCATGTTACAAAAAGGTAAACATTAGCGCTAAAGCAAAATGAGGTGCATGTTCTGTTAAAGGAAACATGAACAGCGGGACATTTTTCACAGCCCTATAAACGATTTATTAAAAGGTTTAATTGTTCATTCTGTAGTTGTTAATACAATGCAAGCCTTTCCAACCGACTTCCAGAAAATGGTACATTAAAACAGATAACTATACATTTCAAGATTTAAGAAGTCTAAATAGTTCTTGTGAGTATTTTTAGGTGCAACATAAATACACCCACACAAACAGTTTTTCATTAAAGTGGTCTCTAATGAAGCTGAAGTGAAAGCTGTTTAATCAGACAGGAATGAGGGTGTCCCTGAACGCACCGAGGCTTCTGTCGGTTCTGGACAACAATGCAGTCTGACTGGGCGTGACTCGGTCCAAAACAGCTCTGGACCAAAGAATATCTGTGACTTAAAACCATCGCTTTTTAGCTGTAATTGTCACTAAGACTCTATATTCCTGAAAGTCAACAGAAAACAACGTCAATCAGTGAAACTGTTTCTGTAGAACTTCGTAGTTACAGACAAAACTAAAATGGACGGTGCTCGTGAACTAATTTAAGTTTCTAACTTTATCTAACTTAATGAAACATATTAAAAACAAAACCGACATAAAGTCCGACAGTTTGCTGTACCGACAGCTTACCTCTAAAGAAAACCTGTAAAAACCGTCCGTCCTGGGATCGTCTCCAGCTGCTTCCTTTTCTCCTCTAGTTTGAATTTGGCGGTGGATGAATAGCAGATATCCCTACGCGCTTGACGCACAGCTTGTGACGTCATACGTAGCGTGTATGCGTAACGCTGCAGGAATCCTGGAATGTGGAACACTTCAGGCACCTCCTGTCCTTGTTTCTGTCTTTTTTCAGTTCAGAAAATTTACTGTGCTCAAACAAACAAATTAACAAACAAATAAATAAACAAGCAAAAAGTAAGACTTATGGGAAAATTTTTCCTTTGGCTTTGATGCTGATCAAACCAGCCACTAGGGAGCACATAGCCAAGTGCATCTCTTGTGCAGGTCCCAAGCACAGGTAAATAGTGAGGGTTGTGTCAAGAAGGGCATCCGATGTAAAACACTTTTGCCCAAACTAATAAGCAGGTTCATCTAAGCGACACCTTGCTGGATTGGTCAAGGCCAAGGTTAACAACAACCGCCACCGGTGCTGTTGACAAACAGGGTGCCGGCAGCAATTGTGCTACTGTTAGTCGAAGATCATGAGAGAAAGGAAGGACAGATTGTGATGGATTTTGCCAAGCGAATGGAAATGGCTGTAGTCAACACTTGTTTCCAAAAGAGGGAGGAATATAGAGTGCCCTAGAAACAGGAGTATATAGTATGGGGACTGACTGTAAGGTTGTGACAAGGGAGAGCGGTCAGACAGCATCAGATGTATGTATGTAGAATGGCTACAGTTGTGAAGAAGAGGGAAAGAGAACAATCAGAAAAGAAGACCAAATAGTGGAAGCTGAGGAAGGAAGAATGTTGCGAGGAGTTCAGAGCGGAGCTGTTAAAGACTGGGTGGTAAGAAAGAGCCTCCAGATGACTGGGCTACTACAGGTGTACAGAGAGATAGGTAAGGTACTTGGTATTCATTCAACCTTTATTTAGACAGGTAAATCGCATTGAGCCTCAAGGACTCATTTACAAGAAAGACCTGATTTCAACAAAGAATGATGACAGCAATGGACAACAGCGACAACAATAGACAAATATAAGAAGGCATACAGATTTATTTATTTTTACAAATAATATGGCAAAAAAAGTAACAAAAACAGCTAGATTATAAGGCAAATGTAGTAAACTAAAAACAGGAAAATGTCTGCATTAGTCCTTGCCCGGAGTCCAACAGATTTTTAAAGCCACAGAGGTCATGGTCGAGAGCTTCAGGTATGTCATCTAGACAGAGAAAAAATTATAAGGACACCTGGTGGTGGAATAGTGAAGTATAGGAAGCTATTCAAAGAAAGAAGTTCGCCAAAAAGAAAAATGACAGTGAGAGGACAGAAGAAAGTGGATAATAATAAAAGCAGATGCAATATAGAGAAACGAGGGAGGTATAAGGCAAAGCAGAAGGCGTATGATGAGTTGTATGGGAGACTGGACACTAAAGAGGGTGAGAAGGACTTGTACGGATTGGTGAGACAGAGGGATCAGGCTGGAAAGGATGTGCAGCAGGATAGGCTTGTTAAAGATAGAAATGGTAACGTTTTAAGGGGAGTGTGATGGGAAGATGGAAGGAGTACATTTCAGGAGCTAATGAATGAAGAAGAAGACATGAAATGAATGAAAGAGAAAGAAAAGTACATGTCATCAAAACTGTGGACCAGGAAGTGAAAAAGATTAGTGAGGGTGAAGTTTCGAAATGCTCTGAAAATAATTAAGAAGGAGAAAGCCGTAGGACCCGATGACATACCAGTGAAGGTTTGGAAATGTCTTGGAGAGATGGCAGTGAGGTTTTTGACTGAAATAATCAATGGCATATATGAGGATGAGAAAATGAACGAGGAATAGAAAATAAGTGTGCTGGTGCCCATTTTTAAGAACAAGGGTGATGTACAGAATTGTAGCAACTACAGGGGAATTAAGATGATGAGACAGACAATGAAGATCTGGAAGAGAGTTGTGGAAGTTAAACTTAGATGAGAGGTAACAAATTGTGAGCAGCAGTATGGTTTCATGTCAAGAAAGAGCACCACAGATGCCATCTTTGTTTTGAGGATGTTGATAGAGAAGTACAGAGAGGGTCAGAAAGAACTCAATTGTGTCTTTGTGGATTTAAAAAAAGCATTTGACAGGGTGCCGAGGGAGGAGGTGTGGTATTGTATGAAGAAATTTGGAGTGGCAGAGAACTATGTTAGACTGGTACAGGACATGTATGAGGACAGCAGGACAGTGGTGAGATGTTCTGTAGGAGTGACAGATAGCTTCAAGGTGGAGGTGGGATTGCATCAAGGATCAGCTCTGAGCCCCTTCTTGTTTGCTCTGGTGATGGACCGACTAACAGATGAGGTCAGGCAAGAATCTCTGTGGACGATGATGTTTGCAGATGACGTGATCTGTGGTGAGAACAGGAAGCAGGTGGAAGAGAGAGGTGGAGGTATGCACTTGAAAGAAGAGGAATGAAGATCAGCTGTAGTAAGACAGAGTACATGTGTGAATGAGAGGGAGGCCAGTGGAACAGTGAGGCTACAAGGAGCAGAGGTCACAAAGGTGCAGGACTTCAAGTACTTGGGTACACTGTCCAGGAAAATGGGAAGTGTGGTAAAGAGGTGAAAAAGAGAGTCCAGGCAGGATAGAGTGGATGGAGAAAAGTTTCAGGAGTGATTTGTGATAATAGAGTGTCAGCAAAGGTCAAAGGAAAAGTTTACAAGAAAGTTGTGAGATCATCCATATTTTATGGTTTGGAGACAGTGGCATTGACAAAAAGACAGGATAAAGAACTGGAAGTGGCAGAAATGAAGATGTTGAGGTTCTCCTTAGGAGTGACAATGATGGATAAGATTAGGCATGAGATCATTAGAGGTACAGCACAGGTTGAATAACTGGGAGATAGTTAGAGAGACCAGACTGAAATGGTTTGGACATGTCCAGAGGAGGGACAGTTGGTATACTGGTTGAAGGATGTTAGAAATGCAGCTGCCAGGAAAAAGACAAAGAGGAGATATATGGATGCAGTTAGAGAGGACATGGAGGCAGTTGGAGTGAGGACAGAGGATGCAGAGGACAGAATGAGGTGGAGGAGGATGACTCACTGTGGAGACCCCTGAAGAGAGAAAAGCCAAAAGAAGACAAATAACTTTCTTAATAGAGAAAAATTTTAAATTCAAAGCTTCTTTCCTTGATCAAAAAGAGGCAATGAAATTGTAACAAAATTATTATTTATGTTTTTGTCCATCACTCTAGTGGTAGAATAAAGTTAAATAAAAAAAGTGATTTTAACTTTATTTTATGCTAAAATGTCTTCAGTTCAACTACATAACACAATGAAAACAAAATACTTGCCAAAAAAAAGTCTCCAAAAATGTTCTGGCTTGTTTAAACTCAAATCATAATAATAATGTAGAAGAATAACAAATAAAGTTCTGAAAAACCAAAGTTATATTTTTTTCTTTTTTCTTCTTCTTCCTCCTCCTCATCGTCATCATCATCATCATCATCATCATCATCATCATCATTATTACAGCAAGGTAATCTGAATATACATGAAATTCTTGATGACATAAATTGTACAGACACAATATTTGCAAATTATATAAATAATCTTTCAAAAAAAAAAAGAAATTCCATTTTAATGTCACCACGCTTGGTGAAAAAAAAAATTTATATGTCAATATGTATTTTTTATCAAAAATGTTGGAGCTTTTCTTTGGTTCTATAGTGTTAATTTTTTACAGACCTGAATTAGACTGGAGATACAACT